>NC_046291.1:69593333-70225000 GCF_004115265.2 Rhinolophus ferrumequinum
TATATTTTAATAAAAATCTTTAAAAATAAATAGATAGATAAATTTTATGCCTAAAAATGCTAAATATTTTTATTAAGGCAGGTCTGGTGACCTGGAATGATTCATGTAGCTTCCCCCAATATTGCCTAATTCCTAATACACTTTACAGAAGAAGCTTAAGCATTATGGATATTATTAAATATGTTTATAAAAAATTTACTATTTTTGTCTATTATATGAGTTGAATTGTATGTTTAAATGGGAAACATCAGAAATATGAGAAACCTGAATGTTTTAAATTAAATTTATAGTCAGCATATTTATTTTTTCTTAATAAATAAGTTTCCTACTTTTCAAATCAAGTTTAATATTATCAGACCAATTTAATCCAGAGTCAAATTTTTGCCAAGAAAGGCATAAACAAAATAATACTTTAATAAATTAATTAATTTTAATGTTATAGAAATCCACACTGGTAACATAGAGTACAAATAAATATCTTTACCAGGGTCTGTTCTATGTTCTTCTCAGAATATTTAAAATTTAGTCACTGACTGACAAAAAGCCTTCACCAGGAATTAATTCAGAACCTTTGTAAATTCTCTGAACTGAAGGTCGTATTATCCTTCACTTGATTCTCTTGGTCACAGTTTTCTTCTAGCTTAGAAAATACTTTTCTGGCTTCAAAGAAACATGTGGTGTGGATTTTTTTTTTTTTAAGTGAATTTCACTACCATTTCTCTTCTTCCTCCACGATGCAGGAAAGTCTTCCCACATTTCAGACCAAGGCATAAAGGTCAACTTAATCTGTCTAGTGGTCCTTCCAAGGGGATCTTGGTGCTGTTGACAAGTCCATGCTCCACAGACAACACCATTTTATCTTCCGTAAACTTCTGACCTGGGTATTGCTGAGTTGTAACCCCTCAAAAATAGAAAAAGTGTGAACATCCTTCCTCTGATCAGCAATAGGGCACTCTGCACAGGATTTCAGAGCTCATAAAAGATGTCTGCTGGTCAGTTCATCGCAGCGCCTGTGTACACTCCATTAGCTATGCTGTAAGGAATTCTGCTTGCTCTTTGTGTTCTGTGAAGCAGAACAATAGGTCACTCTCCTCTGGAATAGCTGCTGATTCCTTCAAAGTTCAGTCAAAGCCCACATTTTTCCCCTCTGAATAATGTATGAGCTCGGTTCACCCATGTGCTGCTAATCTAGTATGGAGGGAACTTTCAACAGCTTTCAGCCTTCTTGTCTGATGTCACTGAAAAAACTCCCTGGTTCAAACAGGAAGACCTTCTCATCTGACTTTGTTTGGCAGAGGGTTGTGATGAAAAGGTATGAGTGGGAGAAACCCAGATGCATATGCATGGGCATGCAACAATCAGGAATGCTGACCTTTGAGACAATATCCAATTCAATATCGCTCACTTCACAGGTTCATTCTACATGGTGAGGTAAGCCCTGTTGCCTCATGCACAGCACTGAGCAAATGTTTGGTTGAGGAAGAACCACCTCCATTTTCCTTTCTGAAATTGAAAGCCCAGTCAGCCGTCATCTCTTAAGTCTTATCCACATAGCCAGTGGCTCCCATGAGGGACCAATCTCTATTATTCACCTGTGTATTAGTTTCATAGGGCTGCCATAACAAATGACCACAAACCCGGTGGGTCAAAACAGCAGATACTTATTTTCTTTCACTTCTGGAGGCTATAAGTCCAAAATCAAGGTGTTGACAGGGCCATGACCCCTTAGAAGGCTCTAGGGAAGACTACTTCCTTGCCTTTTCAACCTTCTGGTGTCTCTTGGTTTTCTGGGCTTGTAGCAGCATAACTCCAATGTCTGCCTCCATCTTTACACTGCCATCTTCACCATGTGTTTTCACATACCTTCTTGTAGGGACATTAATCATTGGATTTAGGGCCTACGTGAATCCAGTATGATGTCATTATACCTTAACTTATTACCCTGATTTCCAAATGTCACATTCTGAGATTCCAGGGAGACACGTTTTGGGGAGATGCTATTCAACCCAGTATAACCTGTACGAGTAGAAGAGTGACCCATAATTTATAGACCTCTACTCTAGTCTCTAGAAATGTTTGAGAAGCATACGTAGTGCCTAACCATGAGAAGTGGGATGAAGAAGCTTCTAAGGGTTATATCCCACTTCCTCAGGCAGAGGGAAACCCATCCATGCCTGCATACCTGCTGGTCTCCTAGATGGAATGGCTTTCCATCCAGACATGTTATCAAACCTACATCATTCAAGCCTCTCCTCTATACTACCTTTACTCTGAAGCTGTTTTTCCCAGAAGATATTATTTATTCTTCTTCTAACCCCATAATTTGAGGAAGAGTTCTTTGGATTTGGAACTTCTTGAGGTCCCCAAAGGTCCACTGTCCCAGGATTTCTACATAGGAGAGGCACAAAGAAGCCAGTGAAGAATCATCAAATCTCAGAGTTTGAAGGAGCTTTAGGGGTTAGTCAACCAAGCCTTTATGTAAAAATCTACCTTAAATCTATTAGTTAGCACCTTAAAGAGGAATGACCATGAATAGAACCCAAGGTATTTACCCAGGGAAGGGATCGGTCTCTGAAGGATGGAAAAAATCTATTATAAGGAGAGTAGGAGAGCCTAAAACAAGCCTCGTCTATTTTGTAATTTTGCCTTAAACTATCCCTGAAGCTCACGATGACCTCTTTCCATCTTCTCAATTCTTGTGTACCTAAAAATCCGTGTAGGTGTTGTGTTTATCCTCTGTGTCGTGGTTTGCCAATATCTGCCCTACTTGAGCTTGTTAAGCTTTCTAAGAGTGGAGGAATGTGAGGGGGTGGAGTGTAAATGAGGACACTGAGGACACTGTGTGTGTTCTGGTTCCACAGCACACACTGGCCTCTCATGCTCTGCAGGGTGGTCAGGGAAGGCAGGAACAGCACTCTAGAATGAAATCTTACCATTTGCAACAATAAGGATGGGCCTAGAGAACTTCATGCTAAGTGAAATAAGTCGGAAAGAGAAATACAAATACCATATGATCTCACTTATATGTGGAATCTAAAGAACAGAATAAATGAACAAACTAATCAGAAACAATCTCAGAGACATAGAGGAAAAACTGAGGGTTGCTAGATGAGGGGGGAGGTGGGAATGAGGGAGAAGGCGAGGGGATCAGAAAGCACAAATTGGTAACCACAAGATGGCCACGGGGATATTAAAGACAGTTTGGGGAATATAATCAATAATGTTGTAAAGATTTTGTAGGGTGTCAGATGGGCACTTGTCTTATTAGGGAGACAACTTCAGGGATGGTGTAGGTGCCTGAACACTGCATTGTACACCTGAAGCTGAAGCTGAACAATAATGAATGTCAACTATAATTTAATATATATATAATAAATTATATTAATATGTATATATAAATTAAACTAATTTTATATATATATATATATACACACACACACACACACACACATATATATCTCACAGGAGGTGGAGTACAGCATGGGGAATATAGTCAATGGAATTGTAACAGCTATGTATGATGTCAGAGAGGTAGTAGATTGGGGGAGGGGAGCTATCACTTTGTGAGGGATGTAAATGTCTAACTAGTACATTGTTCTGTACACCTGAAACCAATAAAAAATGTGAAAAAAAAACAAAAAACAATGGCCATAGATTTGAACATTAGAGCAAAACTCTTCTAGTTTAACCACCTCTTTTGAGTCCCTTTGTAGACTTTGTCATCAATGTGTAAATCTTTCCTATCAGTTAGAATAATTTCAATTGTGACCAATAAAAGACCAAGTAAAAGTGGCCTATAAAACAAGGGGTTTATTACCTCTGATAACAAGAATTCTTGAGTCTGAACAGTCTCTGAGGTTGGTTAATTTAGTAGCTTAATGTTAAGGACCCAGGTGCTTTTTGTCCTTTTCTAACTCGGCCCTGTGCTCCTTGTAGTCTCCAGATGGTTGAGGCAGATTCAGGCCACGTGCAGACATGCAGATGAGGGCCGGCTTCATGGGTATGCAGTCAATACACTCACCTGGGGCTCTCGGCTCAGAAAAGTGCCTGCTTGGAGGTGAATATTACCTTCTTGAAATTCCTAATAATTTCACTTTGAAATTGTATTTTGTTAAGTGAAATCCAATGGGAAAAAGGAGAATGCACCAAGGGCTTGGAGCCGTGACCACCTGCAGTCCTGCCTCACCATGGGGTGGGACAGGTTATAGAGCACTTACTTCCTGGTCCTTGCCCAACAATTACTGCCACATTTTCCCTCCAGCGGGTGTGTGGGTGTGGGGAGGTTCAGGGTGATGTGTGCTCTGCACTCTGAGCTGCCTGGCGAGGGTCCCAATGCTTATGAAGTGGCCCACACCTAAATAACAAGTTTAAAACAAACAACAACAAACAAAACCACACCATGACAGGTGGAGAGAGAGAGAGTTGAAGAGAGGAACAGAATCTTCACATTCCATGTTTTCACTGGGTCCCACAAATGACATAGCTGGCTCTAATGCAGAATTCCAGCAGAGGAAGGGGATTTTTACCGCGCTTCTCTTTTCTCTGGCAGAGAAAGTCTTTTGCAGACACTCCCGGTAGATTCTAGTGGTACACTGCCCAGAGTTAGAACCTGTGTCCACGCCTCTGCCAATGACTAGGTAACAATTGAGACTACTCTGACTGGCATAGACCAATCGAGATTCACCTTTGGGACAGAGATGGTCTCTATCCTTAAACCCATGCCTGCTCCAAGAATCAGAACAAATCCAGAGATCTGCAAGCAAGGAACGATGGGAGTGAGGTGGAAAGGAGAGTAAGAGCTAGGTAGAAAACCAATAGTATCTGCCACATGATTCTCTGCCTGTTTCATCTCCTTTTTCATTCTATCGTATCAGCTCAAGAGGCCATAGGACACTCAGGCGTAACCTAACCCAATGCTTTTCCGGTGCTTTTAGCAGGATAAATTTTCTTCCAGTGAAATCACATCGTAGTCCGCAATATCAGAAGGCATTAAGAAAAATACTTCAGTTGCAACAGATGAGTATTGCTTGAGTCCTAACAAATTAGAAAAGAATTAAATTAAAGTCTATGAAACCAATTCAATGGTGTCTACTTAGGTGTTGTGCTCTGAAATATCTTTCTGTGCTACTTACATTCATTTTTTAAGGTGTCAAAAGTATCAACTTTGGTGTTTGCTAAGACACATGTGCCCTGCAGTGTATAACATTTTCTACCGGAAGACCAATGTTTTTCTCTCAGAACATATACAATGAACTCACCCATCAGGAAGTGATATTATAACAATTAATGTTTTTGTAGTTTAATTCTTATTTCCTGTAGGACTTAGCATCTCACCAAGGCCTTCTGTTGTTTGGCTCCTATACTTTATTTCTGAAGCAGCAGAATTACATTAAAATCCCTAAGTGAGATTGGATGGTTTGATGGACTAGCGAATGTTACTGGGCAAGAAATTGAGTTGGAAATTGATTTTGTTTTCTTTCCCCATCAAATTCTCAGCTGCTGGGCAGGGAGAGCTTATATGTTTCTTTAATCATTGTTTGAGATTTTTATGCCAAGCGTTCAGAACCAATGCTCAGGTACACTCCCACAGAGGTTCAAATGCAACCAGCTGAGAATGTTGGGAGAGGAAATCCAAGGCTGACTGTACACAGGGACTTTAGAGCTAACATTTGGCAACTTGAAAAAGCCTCCACAGAGTAAGTCCTGAGTCCTCCACATTCCATCCCCCACTTGAACATGGTAGAAATTCTTATACTGTAAACCTCACCTCAAAAATACATACTGTAATCCACAAAACTGCACCCCTATCTCCCCAGGGCCAAAAGCACAGTGGATTTCTCTTGCACAAGAATTCTGAAAGCAAAGGCCAGAGTCTGAGGTTTTCACCACAAAGACTCCACCAGGATTAACACAGCTGCCCGGGACAGAGAGGAGCTCAGATGGGCAAAACGTTTCACAGAAGTTTAACTGAGTATGGCTAGTGGAAGGGGAGGAAAGCACTTAGGACTCATGCACACTGCAGCGTCTTACTAGCCATTTTGTCATTCTCAGAATCAGAACTTAGCTAGGCCTGGTCTGGTGAGGCTTGAGATTTTATTTATGGTGTCTGCCGAGGTTTCTTAGACTTGCTGTCATTTTAGGCCAATGGCAACAACTAACCAAGGAGAGCTATCTGGAAAGAAAGTACAAAGAGGATGAGGTATATAATGGACATAGGTTAGTACTGGAAAACATGGAAAACCCAAACCCTTGAAATACTCTTTGCTTGAACAATACCTTTGTTATAAAGAAGAGAGCTGTGGAAACAAGAATCACAGTTTGAATTGCTATTTCTAGACTATGGCAGGGCTGCCAAGCTGGTTCTGGCATTTTGAATGGAGATACACGACTTCACTAAAATCATAGAATAACAACAAAGGATAACACTTAGGAAAGTGCTTTGTAAACTAGGAAGGTGGTTTTCTTGTTATTTGGTCCAAACTCCTCGTTTTCAGAGTCAAAGGGAAACCCAAAGAGGTTCAATGATTTGCTCTGAGTCGCATGACTCACAGTGCAGACAGATTTAAAAAAAGAGTGCCCAGAGCAGATTTTTCTTGGATTAGCTAACTTTGCCAAATACATTGTTATTCATATAATTCCAGTAATGACAATTTATCTGGAAACCAACATTATTAACTACAGTAAGAGGGGGATGGGATTCTTTGAAATAGTCATTTTCCTGTAGCTTGACTCATTCAGGTGGTTTTAGAACTCATAGACACCAAAAAACATATTATTTGCCTTCTATATCCAGTTAGCGTCTGCCTGAGTTTTTTCTAAGACCATAGGGACAGTAATAGTCACAAGCTGGTTATGAACATATGACCCAGAGCTTGGGGGAGCTTGACAGTGTTGCCCTTTAAAGGGTATTTAATTAGCCATGTCTTGTCAGCGACCCAGGCACTCTGGGCTATGACAGTGTCATGGGTACCTTGACCTCTGGCCATCAGGTGTGGGGTGACAAGTCCGGGAAGCAACCACAGCTTGAATAAAGAGGATGAGTCACAGAGAAATGAAAGTTCTATGCTATTTCATTGTTAATGTTGGGGGAGTAATAATGAGGCAACAGGGACAATTTGTAATCAAAGAGAGGACTACTTTATAAAGGGATACTTTTTAGATTTTGTCACATTTAAAAAATAAATAGTTAAGGTGTGCACATTTGGCCCCCAATTTTGCTGTTCACCTGGTATAAACTTGGTAGAAATTGAATATAAGTACCTTTTTGACCTGCTGTTTCTTAGCCATAACATGTACTCTAGTCAGTTCTCCAAGCCACGGGAATCTATCACCAAGGGGTCAGGATACCTTTTTTGGGAATGGGACAGATAGTAAATATTCTAGGCTTTGAGGTCAGGTGGTCTCCTCAGCTCTACTCAGTCTTACTATTGTAGTGTAAAAACAGCCATGGACAATTTGTAAAGCAATGGGCACTGCTCTGTTTCAATAAAACTTTATTTACAAAAATAGGCAGCTGGCTGGATTTGGCCCTTGGGGGCCATACTTTGCCAACCTCTGCTCTAGTAGTTGCAGTGTTTCTGGACTCACTACAGAGAGTGAGAGGGAAGATTTTAATGGGTTTTGGGAAGCTTTTACCCTGGAAGAGTGTCATGTATGGGTGGAAGAAGATAGCAGGGTTTTATGTTCATCCTAGCTGTCTTTAGGAGTCTGGGGAGGGGGAGATTTAGGAAGTTCTAATTACACTAACGACCCACTGAGGCTCCCTAGAAAGGCTCCAAATCCTCTGTGTGTGAGAGAATTGTTTGAACTGCTCCTCTTACCGTATTCTGTATGCTCTTTGCACTAAAGGTAGTAGAAATTATTTGAAGAGTTTCATCTACTATCTCCATCCTACTACCATCTTGCAGAAACGGAGCTTCACTTGGCATGACTGTCGATGCCAATGAGCATATATTTTGAGCTTATACTTTAGTGGTTGGTTAAATATAATTTTGGCCAGTGCAGTGTAACTTGTAGGCAGAGAGACATATGGCTTGAATGGCTCGTGCTCTGTGCGTGTGTGCGCCCGCCTGTGTGTGTGACAGAAAACAATGTCATCTGACTAAATGGTAGGCTTGGTGCCAGATGCCAATCGAGCTGAGAGAGGCACACAGCGAACAAGCTAACCTCCGCCTCCACTTCCTCCTCCCCCAAGAATCTATTAAAAGACTGAAAAGGGCTGTTTAGCATCAGTGACTGGGACAGGATGCTAAAGTGCACATTCCCCAGTGTCAGAACCACAGCAGCTGCAGCCTCGTTTAAATGACAATCCCTGCTACTGCCATGCCCCAGCACATCCCAGAAGCCAGAGGAGGAAACTCTGTGGGACTTCCAGGATGTGGAGCCTGGGGCAGGAAGTGGAACAAAGCACTCATTATAGACCCATGTAAGACAGCTGTGGGGAGGCAGAACCTTTCTGCACAGTTCAGAAGGCATGTCCATTGGTGGTAAACGTTTCTTCAGTTTGCCTCCTAAGTAAAACTTAGGGAAAAATAAATGAGGTGATGGAGAAGAAGCCTTTGATCTATAATGCAGAAGAAGTAAAAGTCTCAGGGACTCTAAAGTTTGCCAGTTCGTCCAAACTTTTGCCTGTGTAGACACAAAGTGAATTGTTTATCAAGTGAGCAGTATTTTTGCATTAAATATATATTATAGACTTTTTCAAATAAACGTAGAGTACTAAAATATATAACAAACACCCGTGTATCTCACACGCAAATCTATTGGGGACTAATACGTCTGCCATATTTGAGTCGTTTTTTAAAAGAAAAGAAATATTACAGTTGAAGCCCCCTGTGTATCACTCTTCTCTCTTTTCCCCTGCTGTGTTCTCAGAAGTAACTCCAGTAGTTTCTGAATTTCATGTGTATCTTTCTCAAGCATATTTCATACCATTATACATATGTAATATACATAAATAATCTTTAGATCTATTTTGCATGTTTTCACTTTTTATAAAAACAGTATTATACACACACCACATACACACACACACACACACACACGGAGACAAAAAAGGTATACACATCTTAAGAAAGGAAAACGGTATTAAAATTGTAATACCATGTTTCCCCAAAAATAAGACCTAGCCAGACAATCAGCTCTAATGTGTCTTTTGGAGCAAAAATTAATATAAGACCCAGTCTTATTTTGCTATAATATAATATAATATAATAATAATATAATATAATATAATATAATACCGGGTATAATATAATATAATATAACATAATAATACCAGGTCTTATATTAATTTTTGCTCCAAAAGACACGTTAGAGCTGATTCTCCAGCTAAGTCTTATTTTCAGGGAAACAGTATCAATATATACTGATAACGAAAGATGAATACAAGTCACATTTGACTTCTGCAATTACAAGAGGGGCTCCAAGTGGTTACCATCAGCATCCAGACACTTCTGATTATGGTGAACCGCTGCTTGAGTGACATTGACCAAAGTGTCCGCTTGCATACATTTTTTTGGCACCCCGGTATATATGTTTTTTCAATCTGCTTTTTGCACATTATGTTTTTGAGAAAATTGCTGTCAGTACATAGAACCTTAATTCATACATTGTCACCCTTGTGTAGCGTTCTGTTATATGAATCTGCACAATTAAGCTGGAAAAGGGACATTCATTAAATATTGAAAAAGATATTTGGATGTCTCCTGTGCTGCACACTCTGTTATATTTTGAGTATACAGATGTGAATAAAATAGTTTCCTGCCTTCATGGAATTGATAAACAAGAAACAAATATATAATAGAATGTCACTTCTGGGAAAATCTGTGAAGTGAACAAAAAGCAAAGTAAGAGGACAGAGTTTAATAGGAGATGGGACTTTAGAAATCCTCTTGGGAGAAGACCTTTCTGAGTTGTAAATTTTTAAATGGGACGTTTGAGTGGTTTCCAAGTTTTTAATCATAAACAATGCTGTAGTCACATATTTATGACCCCTCTACATATCTCTTTGTGAAAATAAAGGCACATGTTTCTGGGCAGTGTTGCTCAACTGTATTCGTGCAGAGGAAATGAAAATATGTGTATGGCGTACTTATGGAAACAGAAGAGGCACTTCAGTGAGTGTCCAGATGAAACCAACCTGGGGCTTCAGGCCACTGCTGGCCCTTCCCTCCGTACCTGTCCCCAAACCTCCTGAATCAATATCTTGGCATATATGAGACCTAAGCAGAGCACACTGGGGGCCGTCTGTGGAAAGTCCTGCTTTAGGATGAAATTCCTGGGCGAAGGAGTAGGCACCTTCAGCCTTAGAGGATAATGTCAAATATTCCTTCCTCAAAGTGGCTCTACTAATTTACGCTCCCTTTCAGTAGCATATCAGACTTTCCATTTTACCATATCTGTGCCAGAACTTGGTGTTACGAATTTTTTTAACTTTTCCAAAACTTTACATTTGCATTTTCCTAATTATTGGTCACATTGAACATCTTTTCATGTGCTTATTGGCCAAAAAGATTTCCTCTTCTGTGATTCATATCCTTTTCCCATTTTTCTACTGTGCTATTAGTTTTTTCTTATTAATGTATAGGACTACTTTTTCTAATCCAGGTACTCAGCTTTTGTTGGTTGTATGAAGATGTCATCTCCCGGTCTGTGGCTTGTCTTCTAACCTTGTTTATTAATACCTTTTGATCTACAGACATTTTAAACTTTCATGAAGCAAACTTCGGCAATATTTTCCTTTATGGTTTGTACATTTTTGTCTTAAGACTCCTTCTCTATCCTGAGGTCAGAAAGTATTTTTCTATATTTTTGTATAAAAATGTTCCTGTTCACTTTCAAGCCATGACTTCGCCTGGGTTGGATTACCTTGTATCTATATTAGTAAGGTTTATTTTATTTTATTACGACTATCTGTCCTCCAAGCAGTCCTGAGTTGTCCCGCTTTTCCCCACTGATCTTTATGAAGGCCAGCTTCATAAACGTACGTGCCTTCCGTTCACAACTTATGCTCCTCTGCTTGCGAAGGGGCGGGGAGCAACACCTCGCACCTTCCCTTGAGGTTCCCTGGTGGCCAGTGAGTGGGCTCTTTTGCTGCTCGACAAAACAGCAGCAAAAACCTCAACACTGGAGGGCATCTCTCTTCATGCATTTGTCACTGTGGTCATTAAACTTCCCAGAGAACTTTTTAACTCAAGACCTATTTAAAATTATAAGTGAATTAGTCATGCCAAAGCTCATGTGCTATTATCACGAGTTCCAGTTTGGGGAACTTCAGGATGAATCACAGCCAAGACACAGTGTGAACCCCACAGTTGTCCACAGACGACAGCCAACCCTCAAATTTCATATGTTCCAGGTTTGCGAATGTAATCAATTGACCTACAATAAACACACTTTCTCACTTAGGGGTGTTCTGCTTTGTTTTTTGCAAACTGTGAGACACATGCAGTATAAACCTCATACATTATTAAAACAGTAGTTTGATTTCTAAAAAAAAAAAAAAAAAAAAAAAAGCTTGGCAGAATAATATTGGAATTAAACCAGGAATTCAACTTTCTGGACTTTAAAATGGCACAGATCCAGACCAAGATTCAGAAAGGAAATTAAATAAATAAATAAATATGTAAATACATAAATAAATAACAACCCTCAGCTATTTTAATTAACAACTATCACAATAACAAATCATCGATTTGAAGAAAAACTTCACAAATAACTTTGTGGTAGAAATTTCTCTTAATGGAAATGCTAACAAAGGAAAAGAGAATGGAATCTACACTTTACGGGACACTTAGTGTTCATCAGTCACTGCAGAAAGCACTTCTGCATATGCCATGCCATTTAAAACTTACCATGGTCCTCAAAAACATTATTAAAATTCCTGCTTTAAGGATGAGAAGCTGAGATTGTGGAACCTTGATAAATGTGTCAAAAGTGTGGAGCTGGTAAGCAGCAGGTCAGGGATTCAGACTCAGATCTCTGTTGCCTATCATCTGTGCTCATCCATTTCCCACCGTGGCTTCTGGTTCTAGAGCTTGGATGTATTGCGCTAAGAAGAAGCATTTAAAGGGCCATGTTGATTTCAGGACCAGGGATTGAGGTAAAACTCAGGACCGGAAGTGTGTGACATCTCCAAAGCTTTCCTAAGTCTGCTTTGAAGTGGGCCTAGCCTATGGCTGACACCAGAACCTCCCAGCCTCTGACATCCAGACAACCTTCACCTGGAATTGTGGCATCCTGTCATCAGTGATCTCTAAGTTGGGCCAAAAGAATTCCACTCCATGTTACAAGCCCTGTGATCCCTCCAAAATATCTGAGACCAGATATGCATTGGGATATTGGATGTTTGAGTCTTATTAAAATCATATGCTGTGGTAGCAATTATTGCATGACACCTCCTCCAGGTCTGAGGGAACAACTGGTAACCTTGTAATTATATTGTGATTTCTGCTGTAAAACGAGTCAATATTCACACTAACTGAGGAAAAACAAGATACTAAAGAGTTCTGTCAGTTCAGGTAAGACTTAGCTGCTAAATGAACTAGAAATACTTTTGGTTTTAGAGCGTTGAGGATTTTGAAATTGCACATAATCAATTGTGGACCCATTTTAAAAAAACGAAACGCTTCTGGGAAACTACAGTTCCTGTTTGTGGGGGAGTACAAGCGTAAGTGTGACATGAACTTGGAATAATACTTTGCTGTCCTATAAAAAATAAAACTATTTTCACACATTATTTTCCCTTCAATGTGAGACATTTTTATTCTATTTTATTGATGAGGCTGCTCAAGTTCAGAAAGCTTGAAAAATTTACAGAAAGTTACGTAGCTAGGGAATAGTCAAACTGGTTAATATTTACATTCTCTGATTCCTCTAGGAGATCTGACAGGATCTATAGGTTCTATTTCTAATTTCATCCCTTTCTACTGTGGGAACTTGCAGGTCACTTGAGTAGGAAAAAGCCAGCCTTCCTCTTGTTTCCCTTTTACTCTCACACACTATCACACTCACAACATTCCTGACACCAGATATGTGGGGCTTTTCCCCACACCAAACAATTCTGTGATACCAGCTGGGTGTCCTACAATTTAGCTAAATTCTGACACTATCTACCGGATACAGCATCAGATCCCCCAGGTCAAGGGCTCACTCCTACGAAACATCCCTGCCCCCGCCCCCACTTCAGATGCCAATTGCTCGTCCAGGTTGTTTGTTACCTGTGCTTTTGACTGATTCACTATAAATCTGAGGTTTCCATGACCTCTTCCTTTGGTTCAATTACTTTGTTAAAACAGTTCACAGAACTCAGGAAAAGAGTTTACTTACTGTTTACCAATTGATAATAAGGAATATGATAAAGGATATAGATGAATGTCTAGGTGGAAGAGATGCACAGCGCAAGGTGTATGGGAAGGGACATGGAGCTTCCATGCCCTCTTTGGGTCTGCCACTCTTCCAGAACCTCCACGCGTTCACCAACCTGGAAGCTCTTCAAGTCCATACTTTTGGGTTTTTTACAGTTTCAGGCATAATTGATTATTAACTCCATTTCCAGCACCTTTCCCCTCGCTGGAGATTGGGGAGATGGGCTGAAAATCCCAAACTTCTAATCACAGCTTGGTCTTTCTGGTGACCAGCCCCCATCCAGGAGCTAACCAGGAGTCGCTCAGAATCACCTCATTAGAAAAAAAGACACTCCTATCTTCGAGAAAATTCCAAGGGATTTAGGATCTTGATGTCAGGAACCAGGGTCAAAGACAAAATATTAGAACAAAAGATGCTCCTAGTGCTTTTATCACTTAGGAAATTATAAGGATTTTTAAAAGACTGTGCCAGGAACCAGGGGTCAGAGACCAATTATATATTTTCTATTATCTTATGCCACTAAAGCTCACCAAATTTCAGTTTCCTTGCCTATAACCTCAGGACAATTATCTTTTTTGCCTAATTCAGAAGATTGTATGTAGTGAGAAATATTATATTGTGCTGTGCAGGTGTAAGATCTTATTATGACTGTACACCTGCATCCATTTGGCTCGAAGCCTGCATGAGACCTTGTGAGGACAGTGAGTACTGCCTGTGACTCCCAAGGGAACTCATCAGAATTTGCAGGATGGCTGGGAGGGGACCTGTTCTCTCCCACGGAGCCTAAGCCCATAGCCACAGCTGCAAAGCTCCCATTTTTTAAACTTTCAGCTGATCTCTGAGCACATTCCATTCTCATGATGTGCAAATTTAAAGGACATTTGACTTCAAGCATGCTAGGAAAAATAAATTGGGATCTCTTACCATCTTTGGACTTCAGAATATATAATTCTGTTAATAAAAAAAAATCATATCACATGTTTTATTGTAATTTCTATATAATACAGAGATACATATTTGGATGGAAGTTACCTTTTTTTCATTACAGTATTTTCAGGACCTCATTAAAAGCAGGAATGCCAAAATCTGCTTAATGAGAAAACTCTTTAAAAGTGTGTCCAGAAAAAATGTAATAAAGGACATTACTATGCCAGGGATTCAGTTGAAATGCAGACCAACCAGTTTCTGCCTGTATATTTTATAGGTTACCGCTTGCAGTGTAATATCACAGGATAAATTTGGCATGGCCCTGTTTTTTCAACATTGGCGTGATGGAAATATTACACTATATTTGTCATTCATTTCCTTCTAAATTTGTACAGACACCAAATTTCATATAAATGAGCAATTAATCAATCAATTACTTTCATATCGATTGCACATATATGTATGTATACCCATATATGTACATGTGTGTAGGCATACATACATGCTATGAATTTGTTCAACAAACATATATTGATTACCTCATATGAATTCACTACTACTATGAGGCACTGGGTAAAAACAAATATATATATATATATATATATATATATATATATATATGGCACCAAAAAAATGTACATAAGTGGACACTTTGGTCAATGTTGCTCAAGCAGTAGTTCGCTGTAATCAGAAGTGTCTGGACGCTGATGGTAACCACTCTGAGCACCTCTTGTAATTGCAGAAGTCAAACGTGACTTGTATTCATCTTTTGTTATCAATATATATTATTACAATTTTAATACAGTTTTTTCCTCTCTTGAAATGTGTATACAGTTTTTGGGCACCGTATTTGTGTGTGTGTGTGTGTGTGTGTGTGTGTGTGTATGGATGTAGTCCATAAACTCCAGCAGATGGAGATTTACATAATTTGATTAGTATAGTATAATAACGTTATTACAGTTTTGAGAGTCCAAGGAAATTGCATAGTAGTGTCTATCTCCTCAATTAGATATAAATCTCTAGAATCTGGGACTGGTTTAGAGATAATACTTTATATATATTTTAAATACATAGAATCTTGTTTTGTACATTGTGTGTGTTTAATTTCTAATTTATTGATTAATATTGTTTGGTTGTAAAATGTGAAAGTCATTCTTCTGGAGAAGTGGCCAAACTTTGCGTTTGAAGGTAATGCTTGCTAGCGTGACTTCTATACAGGAACAATTCCAAATCAAAGCTTTTCCAATCCAGATCGTGCAGGTATTATGTTGTCTTTTCAATTGCTAATAACTTACATTCAACAAAATAACAATTACCTTTAAATCACACATAGAAAAGCTTGAATTAAAAGAAAGAAAAGAAATGAAATAAAAATATATAGTATGTAGTTTCTTTGCTGGTACTTTCACATTTCAGTCCAGTCTTTTTGTCTTTAGTGCTGGATATTCCAAGTCATATCGTTGTTGCTTCTTAGAAATTCTAATGGGAGATAAGATGGGACAGAGACTGAAATTCTATTTAAAAAAAAAAAAAAAGGACGATTATCTGTGGATTTTAGTGAACTGAAGTTGGCTCTGAGGGCTGACACAAAAGCGGCCGGAATGTACCCAGGATGGGATAATAGGGAAAGGAATTATCAAAAGTTCTCTTTAGTTGCCTTGGCTCCTCTTAACATTATGTGTCGGTAAAGTTGTGTTTAAGTACAGAGACAGAGTCGTCACTATCCATTTCTGTTTATGAGGCATTCCAAAGTATTGTCATACAAAAAATAATAAACCAACATTGTTTTTTTTCAGGTATGTAAGCTGTAAAGCTGACACTTTAGCCCTCTGGCCATTTTTCAAGACATTACCTAATACGTTACCTCATAATGATGACTAGAGGGAAACATTTTCAAAAGCATGGTTATAAAGTGCTTCGATAAAGCCCACCCTAGGTCTTATAGCAAAACCTAGATGTGAATACCTCCTAACAGGAGTTTGGGGGCACCAGATATCTCTGTGTACTCTCAGTAATATCGTTTACATCCTTCAAGATTTTCGGTTTCACATTGGGACAGAAATCCTTGCGGGTTAGACAATGTGATGCAAATTGTACCTAATCCTGCCCCAGGGAGGAAAGACCCTGTTGAGTAGCTGTGGCAGATAAAACACCGTCACCCTCTTTAACTTTATGCTGTGGGAAAAATTATCAGCCAATAAAGCCTTGCTCTTGCAGTTGTGCCTCTCAGAGGTCCCATCCCCTAGGAAGGGGCAGGGTTGGACATATAGGCACAGAAAGGAAACAGCAGCCTGCCAAGACACAATAGAAACCTGCAAAAGGCTGCATTTCTGACACCTCTGCCAGAAACACATATAAAAGACCAAGGGCTGGCCAAGGGACTGTAACTGTCAAAGGCTGGTTTGGGGATCATTTTCTGTTTGTACTTAGAGAGTAAAAATTCCATTTTCCACATACCCAGGGCATCTGTAAGCAACATCTGAACTGGTTCAAATCTCTCCTTTTGTAGTGACTGGTCTTTTTCTTTCTTGCCTATTTCTTATCCTATATCCCACACCTCTGCCCCAGGCTTTTCCTATCCAGAGTTACTGAATGATGACCCAGGATGGTGGTTCTTGACTCTGGTTGTCCATTAAAATCACCTGTGGAGTTTTGAAAAGGATACCAACGCCTAGACTTTGCGGCCTAACGGTTCTAATTCAGACGGTCTGGGTATCAGCATGATCAAAGAATTCAGATGATTCTAACATGCAGCCAACGTTACCAACCACTGACCTAAGGAGTTAGGGCTTTGGAGGTAATTAATGAGTAGCCCGTGATGTTTCTGAGTGTGGGAGTTTGTGAGAAAAATAAATCTGGTGACATTTTACAGGGTGTATTAGAAAAGGGAGAGACTAGAGATGGAAACCATGGATTTACCTATTACATCAACATCCGAAGGAGGATCATTAGTGGCGGCTAGTCATTGTAAGTAAAATGACTCCACTCAAAATCTTTAAACTACACTAAATACTCTGTTTAACTGTCACTTAAAAAATGCCTTCTTTTGTGGTAAATGATGAAACCCTTTCAGAATGCATATATATTTAGGAGGATTTGTAATTGACAGTGATTTGTACTTGTAGCTAAAAAAAAGTAACTTGCTAGTCTATGAATTCTTGGATTAACTTCCTTTCAAGCTAAGGAGAGATCAGACACCCTCAAACCTATTCTCCTGGTTTTATGTTAAATAGTGAACGTCTCCCTTAAATAGTCCAAATGGAGGCCAATGAGGCTTTATTGAATCAGATTGGAGATGGCGAATGTAGAGAATAATGCCCTCTGTTCACTCCAGATCAGAGGCTCTGGGATCAGTGGAGCCACCACTCTGCAAAGGTAATCTGACCAGAAGATAGAGAAATTTGGAAAAGTTAGTTATAGAGCATATTCATACTGCTGATATAGAAATATAATTACCTGTCGAATTGCTCTCTTCTGCAAAACGGAAGAAGTCAGAGACAAAGAAGTGATTCCAAAGTTCCAGCTAAATGCTAGACATGTATAATAATTCAATCATTAATTCATTCTTTAAAAAAATTATTGAAGTTCAGGTAATGTAAAATTAACCATTTAAAGGGGAACACTTAATTATCATTTAGTGTATTCACAGTATTGTGCAGTCACTAGCTCTTCTAAAACATTTTTATCACCCTAAATATTAATTCATTCTTAAGTTATTTACTCATCACCTTATATACAACTACTGTTGCACCAAAATACAATTAACTGCATAAAAAATAAAACATGGTTTATGGCCTTAAAAAGCAAATGTTTAGTAGGAAGCTTGACCATTTTTTCTATTAGAATACAAGATAATATATGATAAATTCTATAAAAAACAAAACAAAACAAAACAAAAACAGCAAACATGACACCAACTAAGGGAGAGCTAACTTCTGACTTATGGATGCCAGAGGGGTGAGTGTAAAAAACTTTATGAAGGAGGCAGTATTTGAGACGGGCTTAAAATGATGGGTAGAACAGGCAGAAAGAGGCAGCATAGTTCTGGTAGCAGAAATATCATGAGCCAAGGAAAGAGAGAAGAAGCATAAGAAATACTCAGGAAGTGTTATATGGCTACCACTGAGCAGGACGGGTGGAGAAGTACAGACTGGTAAAGATGGCTGAGTCAATATTTGTGGAGATCTTTGAATAACTGACTAAGGAATTTGAATTCTATTTGCTACGTAATGAGCAGCTGTTGAATATTTTTTTAAGCAGGAGGAAATGCAGACAATGCAGTATTTTAGGAAGATAAATCTGATGACTGGATATAGGATGAATTAGAAGGAGGGAAATTGTCCCTTTTGGTAATTCTAGCAATACCAAAGGGACTAGTCTGTCAGTATGTAAGTTAGAGAAAAGTCTCAAGAAAGCCTTCCAAGCCCCCAGAATCAAGCTGGTGGGGATCATAAAGGAGGAGGGTTTAGAGTACCTGAACCACCCGTGCTGCTCCTAGTGTAAGAACCTACCTTAGTTGTCTTGTTTTAGAAACCCTGTCTAAATACTAGGCCAGCCTTATAGGTAAATCACAGCCAGGAAGTTGGTAGTCACCCTTCAATGATAACCCCTCTGGAGGATTTAGTCTAGAAAAATATGGATCTCTACTCACTGGGGCTGGCTTGACTTCTCAGGTAACTCTAAATACTATCATATTGTTGATAGTAATAGTTATTCTTACATCCAATTTGATGACTTGAAGACAATTTTCCTCTTTAGCAGAAGCAGAAAATATGCAAAGAATCTTCTAGAACAAGAGGTATGTAGATGTATTCCACTGCTTACATTTTTCTCATTCAACAAAAAAATTTCCTGAGTACCTACTGTGTGTGAGGCCCCATCGCAGACTCACTCAAAGGGCTCTCATGGTTCGGAGAGATAACATCAAGTCCACTTGCACCATTTCCCTAACCTACAGATGACAGGTACGTGGCATGTGTACTCCCCACTCTAGAGTCCATGTGGTCATGGCACATCTTCCCACTCAGCCTGGTCACAGCTCACAGTCCTCCTGAGCACAGAGCTGCAGGCAGCCTCCACATGCACTGCCTAGAAGGGACCTATGGGATCTTGCTTATTGTCACATATAAGTAAGTCGTCTGCCTTGAAACAAGTCGTCTCTTCTTCCTCCCAGTGTTAAAATGCCTGGTCCCAAGCACTATAGCTTTATACTCTCATTCAGTTTCAAATTTCTCCCTTCTTTGGGCTTCCTTCAAGCTAGGAAACTTGCAGTACAAAAGAAAGGTGTATTCAGTCTTCTCTTTTGATAACCCTACTGCATACTCAGTGTTTATCTACCATTGGCTAGAGTCAGGCAAAATGTGTAGGATCATACGAAGTCTGATGTGACGGGAAAAGTTCATTAGAGACCTATGGATGCAATGATATCTAAAGATGAATCGCACTTGGGTATTTTTGTGACTCCTCCCATCTGCTGGCAGCCCTCAAGCTTTGCGTAGTCCATCTCTCTCCTTAGGTCTCCTCATCCCTGCAGAGTTCCTCTCAATGGCATCCCTCACAGGCATTGGCATCTGGCCCACAAGGAAGATTGTTTTTCTTTGCCTGTCCAAATTGTGGACGTATAGGCTTGTCTCAACTCAAATCTGCCCCTTTCCTCGGGCACCACACAGGAGAAACCCTGATGTATCCTGGTGCACTGATACTCTTTTGGAGATGAGGAAGATTCTAGTGCCCACATCTTCTAGGTGTTCACAGGTCAGGTTCTCTGAAGGTTCCTCCTGAAGCCATCCCTCACTGGCTTGAGGTGAGGGGTAGCTGCCCTTCACATCCTCCATGGTTGAGGAGGTATACATGTCCAGCTCACCAACAACTCTCTCTTTTGAGAAATCTCATGATCAATCTCTTTAGCCTCATACTTCATTCAGGTTAGGCTGTGGGATGGCCTATTGCATTTTTCTCTCTGAAAATCTAAGACTACAGGTAAAGTCAAATTTAATGTCCAGTTATATCTCCAATAATTTGTGAACTAAAGATCACACAAAATTTGCAAACCACATGTCTGTAGTCCTTTATCTGAAACTGCCTGAGGCAGATACGTTTCAGACTGCACAATTTTTCAGGTTTAGAAAGGCAGTCTGAGGCATACATCATAGATTATATCACACCGCCAGTAAGATCAGAGCCAGTACTCCATAGTCAAATTCAGCAAAAGGTACACATATTTACCCAAAGTGAGATAAATAAACATGATAAATGGTCTCTTCTTAGTTCTGCTGAAGTTTGGCCACCAAACGGCATGTTGCCTGAATGAAATACGTGGTAGTAGGAGACATGCTCTGATTTCTCTCTTCCTTCTATTCTTTAACCTTCCACCAATGAATGACTTCCGTTGGCCATTAACCAGCAGGTAAGATAGCTAGAGAAATCCAGCCTATGGAGTGAGCCTCCCTAGATACAGAGCAGATGAGGGAAGGGCCAGAAAAGGAGACAAGGCAAGTCTGGGAAGGCACACTTACCTTTTTCACTAAGGCCTCCCCTTCCTGGGGTTCCTAATTTTATTATACATCCCTCCACCCTTTCGGCATTCACACCTCTTCTCAGGTAACTCTAAATAGAACTAGCATTGAATTGAAAACCAGATAATCTGGACTCTGATTAGGGGTCTACCATTATCTCTTACTATATCTAGAGTTCCTATGTGAGAGAGATTTTGGGAAGTGTATATAATAATTTTATATCATAAGACAGACTTGAATCTATGAGACAAGTATATCTGTTTTTCTAAAGGATTAACTCAAAGACTCAGGGTGAATAAGAATGAAGAATATATTAAGTAGTAATTGGTTATTTAAAGGTTACTAGGGAAAAATGTATCAAGATCTTTCTAAGCATTTAGTTCTTTTAAGTCTTCTTTATATGAAATAGACAAAAAAAAAAAAAAAAAGAACCACTATAAATTCATGTTCAGAATGTCCTTCCATCAAAGGGTGAGGTCATGTTCGTTTTTGGTCTTCTGTTTTTCTAATCTGGTATGAAGGACAGATACAGAACTGACATAGCTGAAAGGGCTAAACGAATTTCCTTTAGAAGGCACATATCATTTCATTATAAAGAGTAATTTCTATTCTTGGTCCTGGGTATAAACATGTGAGAGAGGGTAAGGAGCAGAGGAAACAGGATACAGAGGAGACCTGGACATAAAGAGCCAGGCCCAACTAGGGGAGAGGAGGTTTGAACGTGTGTGGAGAAAACTGTAGGGCATTGATCCTGGTACAAGAACTCCTGGGAAAGAATTTTCAGGAAGTTTTGTTATGGGTTATGAATGGCAGAACTTGTGGCTTTCTCTTCATTAGATTTCACTGTGTTTTGAATTGCTTTTAATCAATACCTTCTTGGATGTGCCTTTTGAGTATGACACGTGAGAAAAGGTCACAGAAAGGCCCAATTTTTTTAAGTTCTATTTTTATAACATCTTTTTTAAAAGTGCTCTTTATTGCTGCTGTTTTACTTTATTACAAAAATATTCTTTTGAGTTTTAAATGATGATTTTAAAAGCTTGTTAATCTTTTTTTAAGTTAACCAAAACTCTGTTGGAATCCTGGCAATTCCAAACATGTAGATAAAACCAAAGCAAAACTACCTAAGGGGAAGAAAGGCAATCTTTGAGCAGTGAACTTGGACACCTATAATGTTACAACATGAAACGTCCCAACAAGAATACATTTTTGTTTTCTAGTTTGTGTTCTTTCCTTGGTAAACAGACACAATCAGGTTTTACAGGCCATTCTCAGGGATGCATTTCAGGAAAATGTCCTCATTGTTTGTGAACGATTCCTGCATCAGTGCCCATTCACTTTACACGTCCTCCCCTTCCTGTGTGTACGGTCCCAGTCCCAAATCCCATCGCAGAGGGGGCATTGCACCTGGCTCCTCTCTGAGACATTTACCATGTTGCGTCTTTGACACGTGTGTCTTTGTTCTGAGTGGATGGGTAGCACATCCTCTCCTTTTTCAGCAATTATAAAACCTGGATGTTAGTTTCCCAGCCCTTTTCCCAATTCTATTTGTCTGTAGGAACAACATTTCTGGTTATTTTCTAGAATTTGAATGATGGCTGATGGGCTAATAGGTTCTGCTGGCAAAAAATTTCAACAATTTTCTGTGTTTACATCTGTCCCTTCTCAGGGGCACCCAGGCCTGGACTGGTTGTTAGTCTGCTGCAGATTTCCTTCTCTTGGCCAGGTCCCAATTTGAAAACAATATAACCTCCATAATTTGCCCTGAAGTAATTAGTGACACTTCTCCCCGGTGTATGAGGAGGACCGGAGTGTGGTAGGCAATTCTTTCCACTGGAGTTTACCTCCCCAATATATGCAAGGCTTTTCCTTCCTCAGAAAACGGTTTAAAGTAGGCACCAACAGAGCTTTCACTGTCTTGAATCAATGTCTCATCGTGAGTTGATTTATCCGTCTTCTTGGTTACTTTCATTATCTATGCATGAGACCTTGTCAGTTTAGCTGCACTTAGGATTCTCTTTTTATCCTTGTACTTTTTAAAAATGCGGTTCCAAATTGGGCTCTTAAAGGATAGGATGGGCTGTAGTTTGGTGTATGTTCCTGTTAATGATTTGTCAGCTAACAGAAAAAAAAAGTTCTGAGGTGGTTAAGCTATAGTACTAATTAAGAGGTATTTGTCATCTACCCGCAAGGTGTGTTATTTGAAGACAAGATATTATCCATGGATAAACTGTGTAGTTTTAAAATTTTTCAACTTTCCAGTTACCAGTTATAAAAATAAAAAAAAATAAATAAAAATAAAAACCCCATGAAATGTAGTAAGCCTTCAAGATTGTCAAGTTTAAACACGTAACTTTAAGAGGCGGTGTTGTAGAATGGAAACACACAGACTCTAGACCACACAGGCTTGGATTCAGGTTCCACCATTTAATAGCTCTCAAGGGCTCATCTCTCCCATTATAAAATGGGAATAATAATATTTAGTGTGTAAGATAATAGTTAAGATATATATATATATATATATATATATATACACATAAAAAGTGCTAGGAGTATAGTCAGTACCCCCCAAATGGTAGCCATTTCTACTTTTATTATTGATTTTTCTGAATATTCCCTCTGTCTACCTCACTCAGGTGCTCTCACTGGCATGATTAATTATTATTCTCCAATTTCATAAACCACATTTGGCTTTAATGAAATGATGCATGTGTCCATCTGGAAAGGCTGTTAAAAAAATAAATATAATTCTACAGAATGACTAATAGTCCCTGGGGAGGAGCACAGCACCTGGCAGACTGAAGATTTTTAGGTAGGACATAGAAATTTTGTCTGGGAGTAAACAATCAACGCCTACTTTTTCATTAAAAATACCAGGAGAAATATATTAATGTGTTCTGAGTCTATATATCCAAGGGTCCATTTCTGCAACTCCTCCACAGTAAACTTTATTGCACTCAATTTATCTCCCTAGAAAGCCAACCCAGCCATGGGATATGATAGACCTAAAGGAATGTTCCACTGGCTGACTCAGCTCTCCAAACTTTTCTACTATGCATCATGAATTAGTTTTAAAGAATTGGCTTTATTGTGAAGAAAAAGAAAAAGGTCATTTCTTAGAAAACATAATCATTCTTGCCTCTCTAGATTAAAAACAAAACAAAACAAAAGATGTTATCAGCTTGATCACTTCATGAAGTGCATAAATGTCTAATCACTGTATTGTACACCTGAGACTAATATAGTATTATATGTAAACTGTAATTGAGAAATAAATTTTAAAAAAAGATTTAATTGGGTAAGTGTCTTTCAATTTAGCAATGGAGCAAACCATTATTGAACTCCCTACAGATTCCTACAGGGCAAATAGTTTCATATCAGCAATTATCTGACCCCAGTGTACCGCAAAAAAGTTTTTGAGACAAAAAGGGTTCTATAAAAATTGTAACAGAAAAATTACATTTTATGATTCATAGTAAAGCTATTCATGAACAGTTCAATTTTCTGGCAATTCTATTATTTAAAAATTTTGCATTTTATAATTAAATTCAAAGCATGTATAAAAAGTTACTATACACATAAAAAAGCAAGTTTAGCTTTTTACTAAAAAAATATGTTTTTCATGTTTAAAAGAAATCTTTTAACCCAAATACTCTTTTGATGCTTCATTATGTATGGGGCTTGAGTGGAGCACTATTTTAAATTAATTCATCATTGTTACATCCACCAAGATCATGTGTTCTTTTCTCAATACCTTAACCCATTTGCTCTGAGTAAGTACTTTAAATTGCCTTACCCGGGCTCTAATGACAAGCCATATTTAAGTCGCTTGACATCCAGCTTCTAATAGGAACTATAGCCCAGTGTGTCAAACTGATCTTAATTTTGCTACTGAGAGATTTCTAATGAAAAGCAGAGCTCTTTCAATTAACAGAATTGATTTTCAGATTTAAACCATTGTCAAGGCTCCCAGAAGCCAGATAGATTCACCATTGGTTAGAGTACAGGGAAACAAGATGTGGGGTAAGTAAGACTGATGCTGAAGACAGGGAGAGATTTGGCCCTCGGTACCTGAAAACAGCACAATTGTGCCAGGGATCATCAACTTTGACATTTAGTACATGTTTTCTCCAGAAGGTGGTGCTTGTAAGTCACTCCTGGATGGTTGAGAGGCAGGACTAAAATATATCCTTATTCTTTAAGATTTTCTCTCTCACTAAGAGAAGACAATGACTACAGAAGCATTACTAATATGGCAACAAGACATAATGTTTTGGCATATCCACAACTCCCACACAACAGGCACCAAGAAAGCTTGTGCTGAGGGAATGGTTGGGGAAATACGAGCCCTTCAGCATTATAAAAGAGGAAACTTGTAAAATCATTGAATTCTAAACTGCACAAGTCTTTAAAGATCAACTGTCCTAAGAGTTTTTAACAAAACCCTGAGAGGTGTGTGGATGATGTTGCGTTTGAAGTTATTGTATTACATTGTTTTAAGGTTGTTTGCAAATTTCATGGGTATTTATCACAGTGGGGGGAGAGGTGATAGCTTTTCTTATATCCCAAAGGTGTCCGAAAACAAATAAGATTAAGTACCACTCGTTTTATAAATCACAGCATGGTTAAGTGATCTCTTTGTACCCTTTTCAGAATAGCAGGGGCAGAGCTAGACATGGAACCCTGTTTTCCCGAGGGATGTTGCCGTTACAAAAAAAAATCCAGTGAAATTTCTTCATTTTTAAGAAATAGAAGTGTTTACAAGGTACTCTGCTAAGTTTGTTTCAGTATCACATCAAAATAACTGTAAGGTTGGTTAAACATTAAAAGCTATGAGCATCATTCTAACCATTTAAAAAGAATGCTTATTTAACCAAATGTTTCCGTTTTGATTGATTATGTTGGCATTATCCAGACATAGTCCAAATAACAGCACACTCCCATGACCATGATCCTGTAAATATTCTGGCATCTCCCCCACTACCAATAAAACTATTCAGCACAAGTATGCAGCATAAAAGGGAGAAAAATGGGAAACATATGTCTGAGTTCTCCATGTTCACTGAAATCTATAGCCATTAAGGAAATGCTTTGCATTATGTAGACGAAGCATGAAGCTAGTTAGCAACCCTGGGACCCAGCAAAGTGCAAAAAAGGAACAAGGTTGGAAGAGATATTTTCAAAGGAGACAGAATTACAATCCTTTCTAAACCAAAACAACCTAGAGGCACCCCTAGTGAGAAAACACTTATTATAGAGGACAAAAGAAATACAAAATCTTATACTTCTGTGGAATGATGTGGTTAAGATTTAGGGTAGGCTGGTAAAAAAAGTAAATATTCTGAGAAAACCTACAAACTAATAATTGTTACAAAGTAACTGGAATCATGTGGCCCAAACCCAAATGAACAAAACAATATCATCCTCAACAATGAAATAACACCTAACATCCCAAATGAGTATCGTAGGATAACAATTATTGGCTTGAATACGGTTCACATCCTTCCCCCACCTCTTTTTGAGCACTTTGCTTCTCCTACTACAGAGAAAAGATAGAAGACAATTTTTTGTGTGTGAGAAAACAGAGTAAAAAGCAGCTAAATTCTCTGTTGTGGCTTCATAGAGCCTGGGAGTGTGGCCTTACGTGACAATACAGGCTTCATGTTGTGATAGACATGGAGGCTCAAGATGGCCGAGTAGGTGGCAGGGAGAAGAAATGCTGTGGGGTAGAAGAGGGAAAGACTCTTGGGAACTGGTGCTAGAAAACAGGAGATGAAAAAGTTACATAGGGTTTCCATGAGCCAAGTATTGGAAACCCTGATACTCTTCAGAGAAACACAGTAACACTTGACATTTCCCGCTGGGGGGATGTGCCCCTAAATGAGACACTGTTGAGGGAGAGGCAAGGGCAGAAAGCAATCAAGACTTTATGAAAGACTGATACAAGTGAAAAAGAAAACATACAGTATTATCTAGAACCAATGTCCCGGTAGCATGTGATGATGACATGGATACCCCATGTGTGACCTAATTTTCACAATGGGTCACTCTGCATTCAAAGTATTTGGTATATTTGTCTCTGCTTTACCACAAAAGGAGGTGTTTAACACACAGTGGAGTGGAACCACATCATACTATTGGTCATAGGATTGGGGCAAGAAGAAAATACAGGGTGGAAGACAAAGGTTAGATAGACCACCATTTAAAACTTGCATCAAGGTCAATTGCAAGTTTCAATACTTGGAAAGTCGCGTTGAGTTAGTAAATCCTTTCTATATTTGGGATGGCTGTTATCTGCATTAGTCAACTCTGAAAACAAACTGCCTTTTTCTTCATACTAGTGAAGGTGTGGAGCACAGCAGGTTACAGTGAGCGTCCATGGCCAGGTGGGACAGGCTCAATCCTGCTATAAATAGGTGGAGCCTTTGAATGCTCTGTTTCCTTCTATCTTCCAGGTCCAAAAATCTTTGCTTTAGTGACTTCCTGGCTCAGGAAGGCTTTGAATCAGGGATCTCATATGATCTTCCGATTGTGATTCAGTGGAAATGGCTAGAAAAGAACTTTTCTATGGATTATGTATATCAGTTTGTCATTTCGTGAAAGAGATCTCCAGGCTCGTGTGGCCGGCTGTCCAGAAAATATCCTTCCTTTGGGGCATTCATGCTTAATTGTTAGAAATGGGTTTTAATCACTTGCCATTTTACCGTAACTCTATCAAGCCATATGCGAGAGTACAGGTGTTATTTACTCACTGCTCACAAACCAGTATCTGCATGACTCAGGTTAAATCCTGCCTTGGTGTGCGTGTGTGTGTTTCCATTGTGATCAATATTCTGCATCTCCTACCAAATCAGAAATCTATTTCATTGTTTATGGGTTAAGTTGATAATCACACCTCCTGACTATCAGACACCATTTTTCTCCTCAAAATTTACAAGAGGTTGTCCCGATCTAGGGAAGTTTTGGGTTTTTTTTTAATGAGATAGAATAGACATATGACATTATATTAGTTTCAGATGCACAGTATGGCAATTCAATATTTGTCTATATTGTGAAATGATGATCACAATAAGCCTAGTTAACATCCATCACAACACAGTTGTAAATTTTTTCTTGTAATATTTTAAGATCTACTCTCTTAACAACTTTCAAATATACAATACAGTATTATTAGCTGTAGTCACCATGCTGTACATTACATCCCCAGGATTGACTAATTTGTAACTGAAAGTTTATATTTTTTTATCCTCTTCACCCATTTCACCCATCTCCCTGCTTCTGGTAACCACCAATCTGTTTTCTGTATCTGTAAGTTTAGGGGGGTTTGTTTGTTTGTTTGTTTAGATTTTTACATACAAATAAGACCATATGGTATCTGTCTTTCTCTGTCTGACTTATTTCACGTAGCATAATGCCCTCCAGGTCCACCCTTGTTGTCACAAATGGCAAAATTTCCTTCTTTTTATGGCTGAATAATATTCCGTTGTATACACATTTTAAGAAAGAAAAAAACTGTATTAGAATTGTAATACTCAATATATACCAATAGCAAAAGATGAATATAAGTTACGTTTAGTTCTGCAATTACAAGAGGCACTCAAAGTGGTTACCACCAGCATCCAGACACTTCTGATTACAGAGAACTACTGTTTGAGCAATGCTGACCAAAGTGTCCACTTGTATTGCTGAGCATGCTGTTTCAATTTCTTCACACAGCACCATGTGTCTCAAACTTATCACGGATGTGTGCAATTTTTAGGCGTGTTAGAGGTTCAGTTGCCTCCTCACGCCTCCACTGTCATTGTGCTTCCACAACGTTCTCATACTTCAGATACCACTTCAAAATGGTCTCGTGCTCCTCAAATGTGCTTCCGCCATTTTTTTTTATTGTCCTGCCTGTCACATGGTGATGCTAGCATTCATTTGATTAATGCCATCTTGTGAGCAAACGTTGCTACACATTGCTACCATAATTCAATTCAACTTTGAAAAGTAAGACATAGATAACATCTCTTAAACTGTGTATACATTTTTTTGGCTCCCCTGGTATGCATATATGGCTGTTTTGAACATTAGAATTAGGAAGTTGTGGATAAAATATCAACTCCAATCTAGACGTGTGTCCTTAAGGGAGTTAGAGTCTCTTTAACTTGAGTTTCCTTATTTGCACACTGAAAATAATAAAGAGCATAGTAATCTTATGGAGTGGTTAATGAGATTGAAATTAGTCAATGACATACAGAGTTTAGATCAGTATTTGAAACATAGTAAGTATACAACAAAGGGTAGCTCTTATGAATATCAGTTGTGGCTTCTAG
The DNA here is from genome assembly GCF_004115265.2 of Rhinolophus ferrumequinum. Taxonomy (NCBI): domain Eukaryota; kingdom Metazoa; phylum Chordata; class Mammalia; order Chiroptera; family Rhinolophidae; genus Rhinolophus; species Rhinolophus ferrumequinum. The sequence goes on from NC_046291.1 coordinate 69,622,462, forward strand.
TAAATATTTGCTGTAGGTCGAAGGTGTGGTCCACCCAGTCACAAATGAGGTTTATGAAGGTATCATGCTGTAGGAACATTCCTCTGTTCTGACCCTCTGGAGCAACAGAATCTCAACCACAATTGTCAGGTGGTGTCCTCTCACTCCAGATACCTATCTAAAATAATGTCTGGCATGCTCCTTAAATAAGGACCTTATGTAGATAACAAAATTATTAGCTGAAAATGACTGGGCCCACCTAATAAATGAAACTTATATACAGGTCACTACACGGTTAACTCGAATATATTAAGACACAATAAGCCTGGGCTATAATATTGATGTCTCTTTTCTCCTTACTACAGAAACTGGGGAATTCTCTTTATTCAATTATTTTTCCGTACCTTGCTTTTTTCTTGAGATGTTTCAGAATTTTAAAAAGTTTTTGTGTTATAAAACAGATGCTCTTTGATAAAAATACTTCATGAATCTACAATTGTCTCAAAATAATAAAAACCTAAATTTAAAACAAATTCAAAAGTATGAAATTTTATAAAGAACACAATGTAAACCCTGTAAACCTTTTCCAGAGAAGTAGATACTATAAAGAATGCGGGCATTTCTACACATTTCCTGTCCATACATAAATATGCATATAGGTGATATATGTGCTTTTTTCTTTGCAAAAACAATGCCATACTACACATGCCATTCTATGATTTGCTCTTTCCATTAGCATACATTTTGGGCAGATTTCCACAACAGCACATTCAGATTTTCTTAATTTTTAACCACTGTACAATTTAGATTGTTAATTTATGAGCAAGACCGTGCAATTTTAATATGCTTTTTGGTGTCTTGTAATTCTTTCCATTTGAACTGTATTATTATGTCCAATGTCCAACTTCCTATAGGATGATTTGTCTTCTTATTGACGCATAAAAACTTTTTGTTTATTAAATTAACCCTTTAGTAGTTATGTCTGTGACAACTATATTTTCACTGGTTATTATTGTTTTACTTTATTTATAATGTTTTGTGTTAAACATAAAAGTTTGAAAATTTTAATAGTCAAGCTTATCTAGGTTTTTAGCTTATTATTTACAGATTTCTTGTCATGCTAAGAAATGTCTTCCGTAGTCCAAGATTACCAAAAAATAGTTCATTTTTCTCTCAGGTATTTTACACTTTTAAAACATGTTTAAAAACTTAAACTTCTTTTATTGTTATGAAGCAAGGAGGAAGTATTGTATTTTGTTCAACTGCTGACATATTTGAACAAAACAACATTTATTAAATAATGCATCTCTTCCTGTTTTGAAAAGCCATTTTAACATATATGAAAATTTCTAGTTTGTCATGAATATATTTCTGGGTCTTCCATTCTCTTTTATTGATGTCCCTGTCTATTCTTGTACCATTGTTTTAAACATTATCTTTTTTTGAAACAGTTGAACATTTTGTATGTTATTCTTACCCTTATTCATTTTTTTCATATTTTTCACACTTTTTATGAGTTTGTTCTTTTAAATAAATTTTAAAATAATTTTTGTAAAAATATTGATTTATGTTTACAGAGATTGCAAATAATTTCAACATTATTTTAGGGTAATTTGCATCTTTATAATGCTCAGTGATTTTTTTTCCAAGAACAAGTGTAAGCTTTTGTATTTTCTCAAGCCTTATATTATGTTACTTAGTAAAATATAAATATTTATCTTCATATATATCCTGTATACTTCTTGTTAATATTTTGACATTTTAATATTTTGTTATTGTTTAAATGGGATCTTATGTTTAATTTTATTTCTTGTTTTTTATAGAGCAGAGTTATTTATTGTATTTTTTTTAACTGCCACCGTAAGTGATTTCTCAGGTTTTTTCTAATGTTTTCTCATTCTTCTCTGAGGTATAAAATTATATTATTTGATAGAATTAGGTGGTGGGCATATAGTTATTTGCTGTACAAGTCTTTCAAATTTTCAATATGTTTGAACATTTTCTGATTGTTTAAATTTTTTCATAATAGAATGTGGGGGGTAAAATAATTTTATCTGACTGCAGTAGCCCAAGCTTTGAATAGTTCCGTATAACCCACCCATAATTATAAAGGGACATGAGATATTATTCATCTCAGGTCTTATTTGGAAAAACACATATTAGCCTGCTCATTATTTTTGCTGTTAAATGCCTTTTCTTATTCCTTATATCTCTAAATTCCTTCCCTGCCTTTTACAATTAAAGTGGTGGCTAATTAACCGAACGATTAGGGCTTATTTTATAATTTCCTGTATTGAGAAATTTTTAGAAAAAAAATCACTGAGGATTTAACTGAATTTAACATAATTATTTGTATTATTAATTGTTATCATTTGTAAGCACACACTGCACAAGGTCCCTGTTCTGGGGAGCATGTCAAAGCTCACATTAAATTATTATCTTGAAATTTCATGGTATTCTAGGTAACAATAAAAGCTATGAGAGCCTAGAAATAATTAAAGTATGTAATTAATATTACCAGTTAATGTTACCATACACAATCTCAAATCAGCCAAATAAATAATTATTGAAATCTCCAAGATTAATAAAATTTACTAACATCTGTTGGGACACTTTAGCAATAACCTCAAGTCATGAAGACTTATCATTCATATGCCATTAATTTTATTGCTTTTATGCTTCAATGTTCAAATAGAATAAAAGGACTAACTCTGGTTAAGGTTTTATATAAAAATAAGTACACAAATAATTAGTTTGTGAACTAATTCATTTATTCTATTATGCTACACATTTTAGTGAGAGATTTATAGAGCAAGTATTTTGCTATAGTTTATATTTTAGGTAAACTGAAGCATATGGATTTACAATAATGAACTTCTTAAGAAATCAAATTTTCACATGTACACGTGCTGCCTATCATTAGAGATAATTTAAATAAAATGACATATTTATTTGAGTTCCTTGATATACTTCTAGGTTTTCTTTAATTGCGTGACAGGAATGTTTTTTCTATTAGATATTAAGTTTCTACAGGACATAAACATGTTCTTATTTTTCATTAATACTTCCACAAACCCACTAGGGTGCTACTTTGTTCATAGAGGATTCTCAATAATTTATTGCCTCAATGACAGAGCTTCTAGGAAGAGTAGGCTTTTCTTATTACAAGCACTTTGTGCTCTCCCTATTTTTAATTTTGGTCTTGAAGAGGCTGGGGCAGAATTCTAATAAGACCCTACTTGTTTTGGGACATCTGCCACATGAAGATTTTTTTTTTTAATTAAAGTTTGTTGGGGTGACACTTGTTGTAAAGTTACATAGGTTTCAGGTGTACAATTCTGTAATACATCATCTATATATCACATTGTGTGTTCACCACCCAGAGTCAGTTCTTTTTCCATCACCACATATTTGATCCTCTTTACCCTCATCTACCACCTCCCTCCCCCTTTACCCTCTGGTAACCACTAAACTATTGTCTGTGTCTATGAGTTTTTGTTTCTTCATTTGTTTGTCTTGTTCTTTTGTTGTTTTCAGTTTTATATACCACATATCAGTGAAATCATGTGGTTCTCGACTTATTCTGTCTGATTTATTTCACTTAGCATAATAATCTCAAGATCCATCCATGTTGTAGCAAATGGCACTATTTCATCTTTTCTTATGGCCGAATAGTATTCCATTGTGTATATGTACATCTTCTTTATCCAATCACCTATCAAAGGATACTTCGGTTATTTTCATGTCTTGGCCACTGTAAATAAAGCTATAATGAACATTGGAGCATATATATATCTTTATGGATAAATGTTTTCAGATTTTTTAGGTACTCATGAAGATTTAAGGAGAGAGCAAGTGCCACTTTGAGTCTGTTGGGTCCATTCATCTTGGATTCTGCCCATGAGCAGGAACTTTGATTTATCATGGCACTAGCCTCACAACATAGAATAGGTTCAGAAACAGCATAGAGAGATATTCAAGTATTTCTTGTTAAATGAGTAAATGATGGAGACCCCAAGAAATATTGTTTTTTCAATTACAGTAACCAAAATGAAGAACATGATTCAAACCACTCCCAGTTGCACACCATCCATTCATAAAATTATCTAAACTCTCACCCTCCTGTGGTACAGATGCTTCTGGGAAGTGCCTTTGAGGCACTCTAGAGTGTAGGGCAAAGCAGGGACCTGTGCCTTAAAAAAAGCTATGAACTAGAAAAATAATATCTGCCAAATTTTCACACAGTCCTGTTTTCATCCTTCTGCATACATAAGTTCTCTTTTCTACTTTATTTACAGCCTCATTTCATTTTGGTATTCTCCCCTCCTGACAACATCAGCTTTAAGTACATTTCATCATTGACCAGGATTTTTCTTTGACTTCCACCTTTGCTTTCAGAGTCACCTGATAGTTGTAGCTGCAGTTCTGGGACCGGCTCCCTCTCTGGTCGTGGTGGCCGTCAGGAAAGCCAGCCTCTTAGCTAGACCTTAAAAGTTGTAAGTTATGGCCAGTTCAAAGACTGTTTATTGTTCTAGACCACTGGATTTTGGTTATAGCCATCCTTCTGGTCCAGTATTTTCAGAGAAACAGATTTTTAAACTGTTCACACCCTGTTAATTATCCCAACTCTTCTCTGTCAATTGCTTCTGAATCCAGTACACATTTGTAAAGTCCATTGACTGGAGCTCCATGCACTATTCTGTTCCAAGGCACTAAATCATTTTACAGGGGATGCACAATGTTTTCTGATGATACCCAACATTTTGCTAATCTTTCTGGCTTCAGCAACTCAGTGAGCTGGTATCTTTAGACAACAGTCTGCTGTGCCTGAGAGGTATTTTTCCTGGCATGTTAGTATTTGGAAAGCAACACTTTTCCTTCAGAAGTTTTGAGAGTATGTCTTGTTTTGGGATCAGATTCTGTCAACTTATGAGATTTTCAAGCTGCTGCAGTTATTTATAAGAAAGAAGTTTATCGTAGATATTAGGTAAGTGACCCACATGGAGTGGCAGAATTTTCCACTGTTTGTCTGCCAGATGTGCCTGTAAAAGGATGAACAATATTCACATTTTCCTATGTCTTATTCTCTTAACTATAATGGTAGCTTCAGAAATAGGGTTGATGTTTCTTGCTTTTTTATTATCTTACGATGTTTAAATTTTGATTGTGGCTAAAACACGTGGCCATTATAGACTATTTGGAAACATATTAAAGGATGTATGGTCTACTGTTAATTGTCCAACCTATAGCAATTCTCCTCTTCCTCCTGCATACTATAATTTTGATTCCCCCCCACCAATAACTGTGTGCCTAGCTCCCAGGGATGAATCTTAATTGACCTATGGCAAATATGGTAATCTTATGCCCAGGAAAGGACATGTGACTCAGTTTAGGCCAATGTGATATAAGGGCTGAGAGGCTTTTGGGAAATATTCTCTTCCCTGATGAAAAGAGAGGTTCTCAATGAGGAGCAGGGCTGCATGCACCCTTCCATCCTGCTTTGAACATTGTCATGTGAGAATATGATGCTTGGAGCTCCTGCAACCACCTTGCTCTATGGGAGACAGGCCAAGAGAATTCAGAAATATTGGTTTGAGCTCCTCAACTAACCACTTAAATCACACATCTCCAGATACCTGTGACAATGAAATATCACTATTATTTAAGCCATATTAATTTACAACTAGAGTTACAACCAGAGTTCTGCTTCTTTCAGTCGAAATAATTACATCCAAATCAAAATGTAAGAAAAAAAGAACTCTTTGCATATCTCTAACCAGATATAATTTAAAGTATTTGCTGTATTTCCTTTCAAACATTTTCTTATGCATGTATACAAATATATCTAATATCTATTTTTATAAAATTACAATTATATTGATATACAGTTTTATATTTTGCTGTTTACTTAACATTATATTATGTTTTGGAATGTCACTGCAAATCTTTAACACATTATAAGTCATAGTTTTAAAGATTCTTAGACAGAACCTATCTTTTCTTATTTTGTGTAATATTAGAGATAGAAATTTTTGTTGCCTAAAAGCTATTATGCTGCTTTCAGGGCAAAGAATAGATACACAGTAATTATGAAAAAGAAAAAAAAAAACTTTCAAGGGAGATTAAAATAGACCTCTCCTTTAGAAACTAATAATTATATGGGGAAATCAGATGAAACGCAACTTAAAAAGTGTGACATTTCCAAAATATAGCTGTGAATTGCTTTAAAGATCCTAAGAGAGGAAAGCTAGAGTTAACTTTTGAGTGTAGGAATAGGTAACCATTAAAAAGTTTGTTTCCTCCAAGGAATAATCTGTACGAACACTCACTCTGCCGTTCTAGCTTCAGGGTCTAAAGTTGTTTCAGCTCTGTTTCCAAAGCAAACGGTCACATAAAGAGCTCCTGAAAGTACATGTGGGGCACTAAGTTCCTTACCTTTTCTGGAATTGTGATCAAGAGAACACTCCACACTAGTTGAAATTTCTCCAAAATATTTCTGGGATGTTTTCTCCCATATAAAGCAGAGAAAAAAAGAACGAGGGAGAAAGCTCTCCAGGCCACGGGCTCCATGTGCAGACGCTCCCCCAGCCCGTGCTATCTGCATGTGACTGCAGGAGCAGCAGACAGACTGCAACCAGGCTGCCTGTGGTGAAGGCTTGCCTTACAGGCGTAATGGCTGACACTTGGGAGTAAGGTGCCTCTATGTCCGGCTCTCTTCTACCTTGCTTACATGTGAGTATGTTGACTTATTAATGCACACCGTAAGTCTATGGAGATATGGCTCACTACAATCCGCATTGAACAGATGAAGAAATGGAGGTACAGACAGGACAAGCTGACAGTGGCACCACTGCGAAGTAATGAAACTGGGTTGTAAGTCTGGAGTCCACAGTCTTAATGATTAGGACAAAGATCCCCAAACATTTTGATTCATGGTGCTCTCAGGATCTCAGAATTTTTTTTTAACATTGCCTCAAGGTCAGAAGAAAACTCTAGCAGTTTCATTAATATTAAGTGGTTGGGTCAAAACAACTTTGTTTTGTGTCCTAACAATGGACCTGCCATTTTAAAGAAGAATGCAAATGTAGTGGGGAAAAAAAAGACATTTTAGTATATTCTTATGTAACCACAATTCCTTGCTAACGTGATGTGTGTACTTGTTGGGCATTGAACAACTTCTCAAAATCTTGGAATCAGATTGGACACCACTACCTTCATTTCTGATTCACATTGATAATGGTGCCATATTTTTATTATAGCAACTGCCAAAATCTCAGCTTTATAATAATAAACTATTAGTGAATGGAATTTAGAACGATCTAATGTTTAAACTATGACCTACCTCGATCTAGTAGTTCCTATGATATCAACAGATGTCAATTATTATCATGTTTTCCTCTAAAATTTAAAATATCCCAGGTAGCCCCTGTGAGTTCCCTGAGCCACCCTGGGGTACCTCGGTGCAGTTTGGGAACTGTGGTTCAAGGCAACATCACCACCTGAGCTTAGGACCCAGGAGAGGAACAAAATTCAGAAAACACCGATTAAAGATTATATTCAAAGTTGCCAGCCTGATCGTTCAAAGCTTTATATATATTCAATTAAGGAATTCTTTCACTTGGCTTAGTACTCCTTTGAGACAAGTATTACAGATCAATGGAAATGGAATGAAATGAAGCCATTTTTGAGTCTCAGCTATTTTGTTTCTTTTCTGTAGAAAAGTGTGGGTCTGGACTAATGGTTGCTAAAGACCTTTCAAAACTTTGATCATTGGAATTTATACTCGGGATTGCATTGTTTTTCCACACTTCTCCTTCCCACCACTGGCCTCCTCCCCACACCCAGTTTCCTTAAGCATTGAACCATCACCATAATATAGTAAACGGACTCTAGATCAAAGTTGGGAGATCTCCTGGGTTCTACTCTGAACTCTGCTATATACCATCTGTAAGACTTTGGGCAAATCACCTCACCTTTCTGCACCTCATTTTCCTAATCTATACAATAAGGACAATAGTGTCTGTCTTACCAAATTGTGGTAGGGTTAAAACAGCGTGTGTCATAATACTCTTTAAATTGTAAAACATTATATAGTTCTACTATGAAGATGGTGAGCATAGGTTTATATTGTAGAAGTGTTAATAACTTTCTAGATTAGCACCACCAGTAGGCTGTGGTAATAACTAAGTTTTTAAAGGGAAAAATGATTTTTAAGGTTTCTTAATTTATCATTTATATGCCAATTCCACACATTTCCACGCATCTATGATCATTTCAATGCTGGGTTGATTAAATAAACATTTTTAATGTAATATATGTTCAATCTAACTTTGTTCATTTTGGTACCTGATCTTTTTTTAACTTATTTATTTAAGCATAATTGGTATACAATCTTATATTAGTTTTTTAGTTTCAGGTGTACAATATACTGATTTGGAATTTTTATTCCTTACAATGTGATCACCCCACTAATTCTACTAATCATTTGTCACCATGTAAACTTACCACAATATTATTTACTATATTGCCCTTCCCCTTTTCAACCATCCCTCTGTCCCCGCCCTTCTAGTAAACATCCTTTTGGTCTCTGTTACTTTGAGTCTGTTTTTGTTTTGCTTTGTTTTGTTTTTAGATTCCACATATAAGTAAAACCATATGGTATTTGTCTTTTTCTGCCTGACTTATTTCACTTAGCATAATACCCTCTAGATCTATCCATGTTGTTGTAAATGCCTGATCATTTTGATGATGGCCAACAAATTTTTGAATCCTTTGAACACATTTTTAAACAAAAACTAGACACATCATATTACTTCAAACTTACTCATCATTATAGCTCATAAAAGTTAAAGCCCATTAAAAGTTAATTCCTTAACCATCTACTCCTACCCACCCTCCACCCCCAAAATGAAAACATGACTTTGTTAGTAGATTATGTAAAGATTGCCCTTAGGAAAAATAACAGAGGTCAGACAGTAACATTTTGATGCTTTCAGGAATAAAACATCATAGAAAAATATTTTCATCTGATGTAGTGAGTCATTGAGAATGTTGGTTAAAGATGTCATTCATTGTATTACAGTTTCCTCTTTACCTTAATGTAATTTTCCCATTCTTGGTTTGAAGAATGTTATGCTTCTCCTGTAAACTTTGTCTTTTAAAAATGTTTTCTATTTTGCTTTGGCCACCAGTAAGTTCAAAGACAAGTTTGGCAGACATACAAGGTTTCATGGTTTCTGTTTTATGTGCTAACATAGCCACTGATCCAGTTAGCTCCTTGCCCGTTTTCCCTTTGCCTCATTTTTTTCTTACCGATATTAATTTTATTTTACTTGCATATTTGATGCATTATTTTAAATTACAACAAATCCTATATAGAACAAAGCATGGAATTAAAAAATGTTATTTATCACATATTTTTAAAAAATTATTCAAACAAAAAAAAATACACTTAACCTGATTCCCTTATCAGTCCAGATCCTGACAAAAAAAAAAAAAAATTGATGGCACATGCAAGGGGGACTAAACACCCAACTTTGCTTTTTCTCTTGCCTATTGATCTCCTGCCAGCAGTTAACCAGTAAGATGGAGGGCAAGGCAGCCCTTTGATGCAGTTCATGTGGACCAGCCTCTGTCAAGAAACAGAGATGAGGATGAAGAAGAGCGGTAAATGGCTCTGTAGGTGCAAATGGAAGATCTTCAGTCTATCTAGCAATGGTTAGTAATAAAAATTAAATTATACAAAAATAGATGAATCTACAGACTGGAGGGAATAATATATGGCACCTACTATTCCCATAAGTCAGTATATCCAAAAGCAACATTAAAAAAATCCATAATTATCTAACATTATAAAATCTAATAAAGAAAACTCAATGCTGAAGACAGGTAAGTCTTCACAATATAAAATAAAATTTGTAATTACAGCATATTCTCAATACCAAAAGTTTTAAAAATAGGAACTGCATACTGTACATGTTTTGCCCATTTCTAACTGCACAAAAATTAAGTAGAAAATTTGGTGATGAAATCCAGAAACTTTATGGATTCTTTGTTGTCCTGTTGTGGCAAATGTTCAGAGCAATAACTGCAGATATAGCAAGACAAAAATGAAATTTATTGTAGTGAAATTTAACACATAAAACATCAGGAGACTAATTTCAGAAATTTGCATGTGCACAAGACAGATACTTTTGTCAGTCAACATGTTTTGTGAAAATAAGAGACTAATAAGAAGGATGAAAACATATGGAATGATATTTTTAAATGTTTCCTATTCCCTGTTCAACAACCCCACCCCATGCCAAATAATTATTATCTGGTTTCTTTGCTTTAGCCTAGAAATTAAACAAACCCATTTTTCTCTAGGGAAAAAGAAAAAAAGGAAGGAAAAAAATAAATGAAAAGAAAAAGAAAAGAATGCAGGATACTTTGGAAAGACAGGTCGAATTTAAATGATTGGAATAGCTTGAATTGGGTGCACTCAGCAACATAACTAACCCCTTGCTGTTATATTACTGAAATATTTACCATTGTCATTTGCTTTGATAATTACTCGGGTTCTTTGTGGATTTTTAGATTGGTTTTGCCACTTGTGTCTTTTTGTGCTCTCTGGCTCATTTATATTTAAACATTTATCTGTGAGTTAAATAATAAATTTTGCTTGATTTGAAAAATTGCACTGTTGTTCTTTCCATCAGTTACTTTGTGAATTCAATCAGATTTTAAATGCTCCTTAATAGCAACTAAGTCTACTGAGTATTCACTTTAATTAATTTTCTGTCTCCAACTCTGAAAAGCAATCAACAATTAAACCAAATTTAACCTCTTTTTGGGTGTCGGCTGCTTGAAATGTAATCTTCTTCCTTGGTATATCTTCAAATCTCTGTTAATATAATAGCTTAAACCCATTCCTTGTTTTCACACTGAAAAAGCTGTGTAGGTGGCAATTTTTTTTTTTTAATTGCGTTCTCCATCTTGAATGCATCAAGTTGCTGAAATTCTTGATCTAAAATTCGGGTATTTTAGAAACATTAGTTAATTCCTATCTCCTAACTAAACAATACTCGTAATTTTCTGATAGGCTTCAAGGAATCTCTCCTAAACCATTTACTTCATTCCTGAGAAGCTTCAGTTTCTGAAATGAGCTTTCACTTCTTCCCGATAAAATAACAGCTTTGTTGGACGTGCCACCGGATACTTATATGTTAGCCTTCAACCGGATTGTCTTACGTCCCAAAAGAAATGTGTATGGGAACAAATAAATGGAGGGGACTCCAAGGGTCATGGGAAATTTCCCTGGCATACAGAGCAATGTGAGATATGTCGAAGGAAAATATTTAGTTTCATAATTTGGGAATAGAATTTCATTTAGCACTTTTGGAACATGTGTTTAAATCAGTAGGCAGTGGACTCAAGAAAACAGTACTGAAGTGCTGGAGCTTGCTGTCATTTCATCATTAACTCTGATGGCCAATAGATTCATAAGCGGTGGGCGCACTGAAACAACAGTGACTGTGGAAACATGCCCACTCTGTTTCCTAGGTGTTGCATATAAAAGGGTCTTGGGATTGTTTCGTTGTTTTCGCTGTGTTGTGCCCAGAATTGGTAGCATTATTACCTTAACTTTCCATTTCCTTTAGGCTTACAGGACTCTGGGCTGAAAGGGAGCTTTGAGGCTATTTTGTCCTATCCACCATCTGGTGCTAAGTCTGTGCACCCCGCCCCCCTTGCATTCCCCAATCTCCCCACCCACCTCCAGCAAGTAGCACATGTTGAAGGAAACACATTAAATGAGCTATACATCTCTATGTTATTTGCTTACTTTGGACTTGTCAATTATCAGTAGGTCTCAGTTCTTTGTGAGCCTGGAAAATGGGGACATAGATTGAGGCTACCTAGAAATGCATGGTTTTGGTATTCAGGGAATCCTTTACCCAATCTTTGTAGGCTTCTTTCCCCTCCACTCCAGCGTTTGCCCATCTTAGAGGTTAACTTCTGATGTTCCCACCAAGCCAATGGTCAAAACAAAATAAGGTAAGGTTTGAAGCCTGCAGGATCATCCTGCCCCGGCTGCTGGCCAGTTGATGGGAAGGGCAGACTCTACTACCTAAGTCCCGACATGACAGTACAACCTTGGCCACCCCGGGAAATGGCATTTCTGACAGGTTATTTCTGGAAAGTACTTTACTGTGATTTTGGAAATGATCTGATGCTTTGGTCATCTCAGTAGAACTTAAAATATAAGCTCTGGGGCACCTGCCTCTTTTAGAACCACATCAATACTATTAAATACTAGTCGTATTTAAGGCATGGAGTTCACAGATAGGAACAACATTGCAGAACACTTTAATACATGAGTTTGAATCCTGCTTTCACCACTTGCTGGCTGCATTGCATGACCTTAAGCAAGTTACTTAAACCTCTTTTTTTCTTCAAATATAAAATGAGAATAATAAAAAAAGAACATGTGAAGTGCCACAGATGGTGCTAACCTATAGTAAGTGTGAGATGAATATTAGTTTTGGACAAACTATGATGAGGAGGCCATCCTTGACCAGTTCCAGGCTGGTGGTGCTAAGTTGAGCCCAGGGAGAAATCTTGATCTTTTCTGTACATTCTATAGATGCTGCAGACATCTTATGGAATTGTCACACTAAAATATCCACATTGTACCTTTAGGCAAGTCAATTAATTATCTTTCACTTTCAGAAGTGGATGACAATAAATTATATCTTAAAAAAGATCTGGGAAAGGATAGTCATGACTTCCTCTTATAACAAGCAGATGCTATCACTAAGAAATTACCTTGCATCTTAACTAAATCTTTTGTATTACTATTTAGCCAATTTCATTATTCTGCACTTGGTGAAAAGGAAAAAACCTTACTCATTAGATTCTGTAAATGGTGAGTAGTAGGTAGATGGGTGAGGAGGCATGAAATGAGAATACCCAACTTGAGCTAGGAGGTCATTATTCTGGACCTAGTTTTGTCCCAACCAGCAGATAAGCCTGGGCAGGTCATCAGTTTTCTCATGTGCAGATGATTTTTCAGGTTCTTTCACATCCAATCTGCTGTTAAAAACGCAAAATTCAACTGAGTAAATTTGGAGATCTAATTGGCTTTATTATTTGATTCATGAATCAGGCAGTATTTCATCTACGAAGCAGAGAGATACTCGGGAAAACTACATAAAATGAAAGGCTTTTATAGAAAGGAGGGTGGGGCAAGGAAGTCATTAGCAAAAGAAAAGTGAAAGTTCATTGGAGGAAAGTAAGAGTTCAGGGTGACATTGGCTTCTCATTGGATGACCTGTTTGTTGGTGGGGAAGAAGAAAATCTTTCCTTCTGCCACGTAGTAAGGTAGAAACACCCCTCTCTTAGAGATGCATGGTACTGTCTCTTTCCATTTGGGGTAATTGACAAGAAGTGGTAGGGCATCAGAACTCCCTCTACAGGCCTTCCTGACTCCAGTTTTAGTTGAGGTTTCCCTTATTAATTTTTCACATTGCTATGACTCTCATAAACATCTTGATATATGAATACTGTTTGAAATTGCTTTTGAGATAACACAAGCATATTGTCAACACAGTGCCTGGCTTAGAGTAGAAATGCAATGCATTTCTGTTGCCCTTCTTTCTTCCCCCTTTTCAGCTCCTTTAGCATTAAGAGAAGCCTCATTATTGGAGAATGGTGTCTGTTATTACAATGTATTGTAATTCTTTTCAGATCACTCACCTATTGTGACTTAATTAAGAACTTTTTAACCAAAAAAAAAAAAAAACACTGAAAAAGAAATAGGGCTTATTCATTGAAGATAGTGGACAAAGAGGAAATAATGGTGTTCATTGCCTCTGCCCTCCTGATCGAGGCACTCTCCATTGGGATACGTGGGGCTATCGGTGGTGTTAAAAACTCTTCCTATTCTAAGACTACACCGTGGTTGATGCTGGACCCCTGTTTTGAATTGTCTTGCTTATTCTTCTGGGGACACATTAGAAAGAATCTAGTTTGGTTTCAAAATACACCGTGTGTCTCTCCGAAAATAAGACCTAGCCGGACCATCAGCTCTAATGTGTCTTTATATTAACTTTTGGTCTTACATTAACTTTTGCTCCAAAAGACGCATTAGAGCTGATGGTCCACGTAGGTCTTATTTTCAGGGAAACATTGTCGCTAAATTCAATAGCAGCACCACACTCACCTAGAGAGGGTTTCACTCTATTTTCATATTTCCTGCACTTTGTTTTTAATCATCAGAGCAAAACTAGTTTTTCCCCAAGTCATCAGCTTTTACTGATTACATTAAATGTGTGTGTGTGTGTGTGTGTGTGTGTGTGTGTGTGTGGCGGGGGGGGGCGGGGAGGGACAGTGAGGATGGAGCTTACTTTTAATGAGCTCAATTACTTTCAGCAATATGAGATACCCAAACATTTCTCCAGCCGGATTTTGCTGACTGCTACAAAATTGTGTCTGACACACTCTCGCCATTTGCACCCCAAATGTGAGCACATCCAGACATGGAAACAAAATATTTTACACTGAAATGTCTCCAGTGCAGAAAATAATACATGTCTCACCTTACCAAGGAACATAAGAACAACCAAGGTTAATTAATTACAAACAGAACTTGACGAAAAATGCTCCATAGGAGGGGTTCTTAAACTTGGCTGCACATTGGAATTACCTGAAGAGTTCCCGAAGGTTCTGCTGGAAGTTGCTTGGGTTGCAGCCTGGGCATTAGGAATTGTAAAAGCTCTCCAAGTGATTAACTATGTAGCCAGTTTTGAGAATCACTGATCTACATCTGTGCACCTCAAGTTGGCTTATGAGAAAATTTCTGCGAAGGGAAAGACAGTTTCAATTTAGATTACTTAACGACAGGTCAATTGATTCTGAATTGTGAACATAAATATTTCCTTTTTCAGATTACTGTGTTACAGAAAATGATTGACGATAAGGTGGGAAAATTGTGTCTTATTAGAGAACTCCACATAACAATGAAGTAAAAGGAATAAAAGCTTATGTTGCTCTTCTGTAAAACGTCTATAGGTGTACAGACGCACGACCAGAAAGTGGCTCCACTGATCATAGAGGGCCTCTCTCCTTCTATCCTGTTGCCCTTCTGTCTTTAATAATGTGATTCCTCATGTTTGTACAAAACAGCTGCTCGAGCTCTAGACATCACAGCAGGAAAGAGGAAGGAGCCAAGAATGAACCATGTAAAGATACTTCCTAGAAGTAGAACAGGATGTTTCCACTTACATCCCTTTGGCTCAGTGGTTCTCAACTGGGGACAATGTGCCCCTCAGCAAATCACTGACAATGTCTCAAGACTTTTTTGGTTGTCACAATTGGGATAGAGTCGAGGTGGATGACTTGGCAACCAGTGAGCAGAGGTCAGAGATGCCGCTCAACATTGTACAATGCCCAAGATCGCCCTTACACCTGGAGGGTGCTTGCAAGCTGCTAAGGAATGAGGTGGGAACGGCCAGTTCCCAGACACAGATCACTGATGATTATCAAGGAATTGTCTGGCCCACCCTGTCAATAATAGCAATGTTAGCAAACCTTATAAAGTTTAGCTGTAAGTTGGTCGTATGGCTATGCCAAGCATCAAGGAAGGTAGGAAATTGTAGCCTATATTCGGAGAGGCTATCTGCCTATTTAAATATCAGGGATTCTATTACTAGAAAGGGTAGAGTGGACATGATAGAGGGCAATTATTCCTCTGCACCATATTGTCCTATAATTTCCACCTCTAACCAAAGAGATTTGAGAGCTGAAGTTTGTTACCTTATCCGTGTTGCCTCCCGCAGCCATGATGCAAACTCATACCCGGCACTGACTGGCCAATTTTTGAAGCAAAACCAGCCATTTGCATAAACAGAAATGCAATTTTAATGAGGGCTTTTCTGGCTATTGTTCCTGGGATGCTGGGGTTATATTTAATTTAATGAGTTAATCTCTCATGAATATTGAGTAAGAGCCTGCTGGGCATTGACTGCATCAGCAGTGGGTTACAAAAGAAGTTTCCAGTACATCATGGACACTTTCCTTTTTCACTTTTCTTCCCCCTTCTCTTGGTTAGAAACATGAGGTAGAGCAGAGGAACCATAGATCCACTTCCTGTGGTCTCTTCCAGTGCTTTATGTATACAGACACACTAATAATAGGATATAATGTAGACCTTCAAGTACATCCAATCCACCTTTTTATTTTATGGATAAGAAAAGCAGGCCCAATTTTTCCATCCCTAAGGTGAAAGAATTGGAGTAGATCAGATCTTAGGTCCTTCCTAACATTTAAGTTATTTGATGCCGTGAAGCTCTGATTTTAGGAGTTTCCCCTAGACATACAGAATGAGAAGTGAAGGAGCTGAGACTAGACCCTGCATTCTGAATTTGAGTTGTGGATTTTGCACTTTTGCTTTTGTTCTCAGGTTTATACTGGCTGTCAATTAGCATACTGGAAACATAAATGTCCTGAAAGGCCAGGCTTTCCATGGAAACAATATTTTACTAAACAGTGTTAAAACTGGAACATTCCAAAGACTTTTCAGCTCTATTTCAACTCAATTCAATTTTAATTCTAGACAGTAACAATTCACAGATAATGAATGAAGTTGTCTAAACATTGGAAGAAAAAAAATCAATGAGATTCTGTCTATGAAGAAATTCTTCTTAAAGTTCATGTCTTTTTATAACGACTTCATACATAATTCAAATAAACTCTTTCTATTTTTAATATGAAGACAAAGTATGATACCTGATCTGGGTTTATTACCAGGTTTAGAAAAATTAAAAGAAAGAAGCTCAAGATAGCATTCAGAGATTGCCATTAAGTTTCTTCAGGTGAGGAAAGTTTTCCCAGGGTTAACGTCTTTCATTCAATGAAAGCACGATGTACAGGAAGCTTCACCTACCCTGCAGAATGTCCTCATAAAAGTGCTTTTCTTTAGAAAGTTACAGAGACAACATAGTTTTCTAGAATATTTTTTTTCCTGGCTTTGATATCTCGTGATTGTTGGCTGCAAATACAGCCATGCTGGGGGAATGACAACATTGTACAGACTACCTTCTCTCCTAAACTACACAGCTTCCTTCAAAGAGAAGAGGGAGAGACTCCCACTGCAGAGGCTATGGACTGTCCCAACAATGGGTAATGCCCAGTGCCATTCAAATGTGACAGTGTGGCGGATGTGGAAGAAGAGTTGCCTTGCAATTTCTATAACCTGTTGTCACTTCCCCAAATTGCTCAGTTTTCTTAGAAAAAGCCATGGGTCAGGGCTTAATCTCCTTTGCAGATGAAGATGCTCCAAGAAACTTACTACAATCCTACCAGTTTAAAGGTATTTGGCGTGTCTTACAAATCCAGAATAATGCTGGCCTTACTTGCATTACAATTTCAATGATCATGTGATGTTTTCAAACATTCCATGTTTTGCGTCTTAAAATGCTGCTATATTTGCATTTTTTTTAAATCCCCTAGAGTTTAACCTCTAAAACCAGTTGACAAAAATTATAATCTAAAGGAATATTTTTTAACAGATAGATGAAAATAGAGGCTAGTTCTTATCAGAGAATTTTGGAAACATGAGTAAATTTTTAAAGAGCTCTCAGTATGTCCAAGAATTTTGAAAAGCAAGTTCTTTGGAAGTTTCCATAGCAGCAGGTATCTGAGGCTAGAAATATCTTTGAGATTATATGTTATGCCGGGGTCAAAATTGTCTTATTATAGAAAATGTCACACATTTTTGGTTCAATATTACTTGGTAATCGTCATGGCAAGTAAGAAAAATCTGAGGAGAGTAGTAGGGAAGGCAGTTATTGCTACTACTTTCTCATTTAACATAGCCTTTTAAAACAATTTTTTAAAAATGAAATATGTCACCTCACACATAGTTTTTTCATTCAGAATAACTCCAGTTCTTTGATAACGATACTCAGCACATATCAATAACCAGGTGTGGATATGCCAAAGATACAGATTATGTTTTACATAACATGTCCAGTTTTGCGAGGCTAGTTTGGTAAACAGAAGGTGATTAGTTATTCAACAAAGATCAGACAAAGCAAAATCACAGAAATGTTAGATGTTACCTCTATGGTGACTGAAATCCAAAGAGTCTCCTTCAGGGTTGATTAACTTTGCATAGGAATCTAAAATAATTATGACTACACAGACTGGAGAAAGAAATGTTCCCATCAAGCGATGATTACAACCAACATCAAGAAAGAATTTTAGCCAGGCAATCAGACATCACCAATTATGCAGAGTATCTGCAAGAAATGATGTTGTTTCATAAAAGTGCTTAAATGAGTAACTGGATAAGATTTTTAAAGGAAACAGATGGGCCCATTTTGGTTCCTGACAGTTGACTTATACAAACTATAAGCACAGGTTCAAACAGATTATGACCCATGACAACAGTCAATGTGTAATGTCACATTCATTATTACCTACACTCATTTGCAAAATGCTCCTCAACTACAACGATGGAAAACAAAGCAGAACAATGATTGTTCACACTCATTCTATTTCTTTTGTACTTTGGCTGTCCAAGCACCTTATTTTTCCCTGAAGCATGAGTTTTTAATTTACATATCAATGAGGCACACACCTATTTTATTTGTTTGTCTGCCTGTTTTTGATATGCATGTGTTTCTACCACACTGGTAGCCACTTTGTCTATCCATCTTTAAAATTATCCTGCTGGTCATTTTTAATGAAACAACTCTGCAGCCTTCTGCTGGTTTAGGGATTCCAGTTAACAGATCTGGGGGACGTTTTCATAACAAGAACGAACTTGAGCTTTTATGGAGTTCATATTTCCACATTTTAGATGTGAGATAACTAAAGCACATAGGATCAAATATCTTATTCACATAACACAACTAATCACTGGCAAGGACCAAATCAGGATGCAGGTGTTTCAGTTATCTATTGCTGATTAACAAAGCACCCCAAAACTCAGGGGCTTAAAAGCACAATGATTTATTTGTAATGATCCTGTGAGTTGACTGGGAGGGTTTTTTGCTGGCTTATATGCATGGTTGCATTTAGCTGGAATGTCATGTGGACTGAAAGGAACAAGATGGCTTTACTCACTTGTCTTGAAGTTGACGCTGCTGGCTGTCAGCTGGGGACCTTGGGTTCTCTTCTATGTGGCCTCTCTTCCTCAAGGGAGCCGGACCAATTTTCTTACATAGCAATCTCAATCAATGCTCCAAGAGAACAAAAGCAAAATGTGCAATCCCTCTTAAGACCTAGGTGCAGAACTGGCAGTGTCACTCCTGTCCTGTTCTATTGGTCCAAACTAGTCATACAGAGAGACCAGATAAAAGGAGTGATGCATTCGCTTCTTAATGGGAGGAGAAGCCAAGTCACATTGCAGCAGAGCCGTGGAAGGAACTGCCGTCGCCATTCTTGAAAATGCTCTTCTTCCCCATCATCTTATCAGTTTCAATAGATAAGGACAGCATGTCTGTGTCAGCCATTCCCTTTGCCATTGGCATCCCTGCTGCTTCACAGCAAGTGGATGCATTCCAGTCTGTCTGTGAATGCTGGGCCAACATCCCATTTGTAGAGAAAGCTTCCTCATCATGATTGTTTGGCTTCATAGATCAGTGCAAACTTTAAAACCATCTAGTAAAAATAACTAGGTTCTCTTTAAAAATTAACTTGATTTGAAACCTAATACAGTTTACAAAGTAATAAAACCCTGAGAAAGCCTTTTTCTGCTCTTAAGTAGAATCCTTAAAGTTTGATTAGTTTCCAACTGAAAGCTGTCAAGTTGAGCAAAAAGCCTGTGTTCACAGTTTATGAGGGATGCCATTTGGTGACCTGAAGGTGGCAGATGTGAAGGCCAACAGTGGAGTATGGCGGTGGGGCCAGGGCCTGAGGGCCTCCAGCTGCTTTCTGATGGGCTCTTTGTCAAAATCTCTCTTCTAGGGAACGTGACTCCATGTGAGTGGCTGTAGGTCTTAGTATAAATATTTCATTAGTCATGATGGTTTTGAAAACTTAAAGCTGTGAAGGACACATTGGAATCTCTGTGATTTATGATAAAGCTGAAGGAAACTTGATCACTTCAGTCCTGCCATATGTAGCTGTGTGGAATGTGCAAATGAATTGAACTAGCAAACCCCACAGATTTTGTTTCTTGATTAAAAAAAAAAAAAAGTCTTAAGTCAGATCAGTTAACACACAATTTTAAACAGGGACTTAGCAAAGCAGCTGTTTTAGATGAAATTCTTTCCAAATGCTTCTCTCTCCCTTCCCCCTTCCATGTTTTTCTTGCAAGAACTGAGACAAGCTTCTCTTCCAAATTTTCCTCGTTCTGCATATCAGTGATTAAAAAATAAAATCCTAGCACAGTCCCGTATGTTCATATGTTACTCCTGTATCACTGTTCTCTTGGAGGATAAATCATGTGTCTTGGCCATCCTAGTATGCCCACTCGATCTTATGCCCTGTACATAATAATTCTTTGTATGATACATATAAAGCATTTAGCACAGAAGCTCAATAAAATATACACATGTGATTTTTAGTATATTTTTGAATTTAATTATTACAAGTATGTAGAAAGACAGAAAAAATATTAATTTTTCTTCTGTCAAATGAACATTAAATAACTCAAAGAAGTTAAGTGACTTGCCAAACTTTATACAGCACTAAGATGTCTAAACCAGTTAGAAAAGAAGTCTTCTGACTTGTAGCTTTGTTGTTTTTCTGTTATACCATGTTGATATTCCATAATAGGTGTTCAAAAGAAGGCTGAGCCTCAGAGGGGCCACAGTGGAAGAATTAAGAAAGATCACCAAGAGCAAAGATGTGTCATTAGAGACCAAGACAAATATCATCCACACTCTCATGTTCCAAATTTTTACATATTGATGTGAAAGTTGGACAGTGAAGAAGGCTGACAGGAAAAAAAAATGGATTCATTTGAAATATGGTACTGGAGGAGAGCTCCACAGATATCCTGGACCAGCAGAAAGACGAACAAGTGGGTTTTAAAGCAAATTAAGCCTGAAACATCGCTAGAGGCAAAAATGACCAAAACTGAAGCTGCCCTACTTAGGGCACATCATGAGAAGACAGGATTCTTTGGAAAAGACAATGATCCTGGTAAAAACGGAAGGCAACGGGAAAAGAAGAAAACCAAATATGAGATGGACTGATTCCATAAAAGAAGCCACAGGCATGAGTCTACAGGAGCTGAGCAGGGCTGTTGAGGACAGGACACGGTGGACATCATTCATTCATAGGGACACCAGGAGTCGGAGCTGATTCAATGGCATGTAACAAATACTCATTGAACGAATTAAACTTTTTAGTTGTCTTTGTTACTGGACATTACAGCTTAGTGGACAGAGAATGTTTGAGAATCTAAAATTTATATTAGCACTCCTGTTTTAGAAAACAGTGATTCTTTGACTCTTGTCTTTAGTGACCCATAGCAAATCAGACTGGCCAAAGAAGAAAGAAGTGATTCACAGGCAATGATTGGGCAGCTTGGATGAGGACTGCTCCACAATGATAGGTGCTGGGAGGTGGTCAGCCTCAGGAGCTGAATTTTCTGCTCTCTAAGGCATAGATCTAAATGCCCCTATCCAAAACCTTCGAACACAAATTTTAAATATTTTTGGTTTTAGAAAAGCAATGCAATGTGCATTCTGAATATTATACATAGGCAGACATTAGATAGCACCACACAACAAATATGTTAATATTTTTGCAGTGAAATAAATATTCTCTCTTATTAGAATAAAGTCTTTTAACAGCCTCACATTAGATTTTGCCACCCAATGAGCTGTAGCGCCAAATTTACAAAAACATACCTAGTTTCTGAGTTTTCAATTTTGGAACTCTGGATTAAAGATTGTAGACTTGAATTCCAATCATTAGGCTGGTCATATATATAAATAGACTTTCTTTTGAGAAAGGTCTTTGAGTGACAACCATTTGGAAAGCAAATAAGTAGACCAGGGGTGTCCAAACTTTTTTCAACGTTTTTTACCAATGGCCATATGAGGTAAAATACACAAACAGCCGGGCCACTCACTCGAGGTGAAGTACGTATTGCCTCACCTGGTTTATTTAAGTAAACTAAATATATTTTTGGAATTTGCTGCGGGCCAATAAAAAATGGATTGCGGGCCGCACTTGGCCTGCGGGCTGCAGTTTGGACACCCCTGAAGTAGACAAACACATACCACTCTTCTTTGTCTTGTGTCAACAGAAGGAAAAAAAGGAAAGATTTAATTTTCTAGATGGAAGAGGCACCTGTATGGTGTACATTTCTCTACTAAGTCTCTACTGAAAAAAAAAAATCCTCTCTTTGGTGGGAGAGCATCCATGTTGAAACTTTTTATTGCCCATTTGAGTGAGCTTTGTAAGTAATAAGTATTTCCAGAGAAATCTGTATTTCATTTTTATTGCATGTCAACCAAATGTCTTACCTGACATGTCTCAAGTAAGTAAACATAATCCTGAGCTACGTTTTTCTCCACCTCTGTGCTTAGTAACCTAGGACCCAATTAATAGCTACTGGCAGGGGTGGGGGTGGGGCAGTTGACCTAAAGCTGTCATAGTCCATTAGGCAGACCCGATGAAGAAAAAGGTAGATGTAGAAGCTATACAAATGCTGTAGATCTTGCAGCATCCATCAATTCAACCATGAGGAAGGGAGTGGGTTTGGGTTGTTTTAAAATAACAGCACAAATCCTACTTCTTGAAATCAGAACCCAAATTTCCTCCATGTAATTTTCAAAGTTGAAAGAGAGTTATTTTCTTAAATTGTGTTTTAGTTTCCTAGGAACATCTGCCCTACTGGTTTCATCTTATGTGTAAATGAGCTACGATAGCAACAATTTCTCTCATCCTTGTCACTGCTCTGGAATCACAATTACCAGAGAGCCACTTGAGAAAATGTATGGTGGAAAGAACTGTGGGTCCTCCAAAAATGTGAGTCCTGAATTGCTTTGTGTCAACCAAAGACCTGGCAAATGGATATTATCTCCAACAATCAAAATGTCTCTGCACAAATCACATATATAGGAATACGCTCATGAAATGTGTAGCTTCAGATAAAAGTGGGCATTAAAAAAAAAATCAGTGTTTTCTAAAGAACTGAGCCTGGATTGCCTACGAAAGCAAACTGGATGGAGTCATGACATTAATAAGAAAGCTGCAGATAAAGAAGAAGCTATTTATGTTTCAAGGTATCTGAGATGTCAGATTATGAAAGTTAGCAAAATGAGATTAAGTCATGTGGGAAGGGAAAAAGGAACCCATCAGGTATCTCTCGCATCGCTAGCTTGAGCCAGGCACTGAACGCGTGTGTGCTCTCATTTTATCATTGCAATAATTCTATTGCCATAGCCTCCTAACTCCTCTTCCTTTCATTCTTCTCTATACCTAGCAGCTGTAGTGACTGTTTACAAACAGAAATCAGATCATATTCCTCACCTTCTCAAAAGTCTTCCGTGGCTTCCGATCTCACTTTGGAAATACTATACAAAATTCTTCACATACCCACAAGACTTATATGAGCTGGCCTAGGTCTACGTCTGAAGCCTCATGAGGGGCACATTCTCCTCTGTTCCCCGTGCTCTCAGCACACTGGCCTTCTTCCAATTCTTTGAACACACCACTTTCTTTCTTGCCCCCAGGCCTTTTCACGTGCTGTCTAAAGTGCCCTATTTCAAAGTGCTGGCCTTCAGTTTCAATTTAAATGTCAAATCTTCAAGGAAATTTCCCCTGATTGCATAAACTTGATTTCTTATAAGACTTGTACTTTTCTTTGACGTAATTCACTACTATTGTAGGTATACGGTTATTGTTGTGATTAGGAATTTATTGTTTCTCCACGAGTTTTTAAGCTCCTTGAGACCTGGAATTGTGTCCGCTTGTTCTGTACTATATTCCCAGTGCCTAGCAAATCTCCTAGAAAATATAAACCACTCAATAAATAATTACATAAAAGAGGCAGGTATCGCTTTTCTCGTATGTATCTTCTGTTATTGAAGATTCTTTCAAAATTGTTAACTGAGTCATTTGCCCTGTGCTACCTGACCAGTTTCTCTCAGAGGTGAAATGAGCCCAATCACAGCTCTCTAATCAGTGGAGGTGAGAGCTGCAGGCAGAGTCTCATGATGGAGTGGATAAAGGTCTAGGTGTGGAGCAGGGCACACAATCATCCTTCGGGCTCTCTCCCCAACCGGTTCAGGAGTTTTTCATAAGTCAATTATTTCAATGTTTATTGCACTCATCATTTATAAAATGTGGTAATGATATCTCTTCCACCTCATGGTATAATTGTATCAGAAGTAAGGCGATAAATGTTGCCTGAAATGTGGTCTATAATTTAATTATGCAATACATTTCTTATTTAATTAATATCATGTTCCCATACATACTTCTAGTCTAAATCAAGCTGTACTGAAAGCAAAAGAAGCTAGTTTTCCACATACATCTCCAAAACAATAAAAGAACTGTAATAGATAAATAACAGAAATTCCTTGAATTTTATGATAGCTTTCTAGAACACAGAAGACAACATTGATCTGAAATTCCTGGATCTAAAAAGTAGTTCTTATTGGAAAGGGGAAATAGTTTACCTCAGTAATTATGTACATGAAGTAGTTTGTACCAAATAAATTACCATCTGCCTCATTATGCTTAGCACGAGACAGTGCACTGACAAAAGCAGATATAGACAATAAAAATGATACTGGGTCGTTAATTTGGAAGCCGACTGGATGCCCTTCCAGAGCAACAAAAATCTTAAACTAAAATAATGGTACGCATTATTTTAAGGGGATGGAAAGGAAAGAAAAGATGGAGATAATTATTATTTGCCCCTTAAAGACTTTTTGTGTTTATCTTCAAATCAAAATAGAATGCAGATCATTTCTGATTGGACATTTTCTTCACTGCTTACTTAATCATGGTTCAATGCTAATTCATGAGTATGTGTGTGTGTGTGTGTGTGTGTGTGTGTCTGTGTGTAAGAGGAGTGATATGGTCCTTCAAACAAATAATCTTGCAGCCGACAGCAGCTGTTCTTGATTTCTTTTAATAATCCATGACAAAAATATTGAGTGTACAGTAATGCAAACAGCCAAACAAAGAAATAGAAACAGGCAGAAGAGATCACTTGCTCTAACCCCTTCTATTTTATTTGAATATACTGAGTGGTTTGAGATGTTGAAATAACTGTTACTATTTGTGAGATCATCAGCACAGTTGTGGCACCAATCGTGCGTGTGCGTGTGCGTGTGTGTGTGTGTGTGTTTTAAATCCACTTTTGGGTTCAAGAATGGGAAGTGAATATAGTTACTTTTGTTCTACAGGTAAGAAATCTTTCTGCCTTGTAAATTTATCCTTATCTATTTCTTCTTTGTTTGATCTTTGGACTCTTTTATTCCCTAACTCATCCAGATCTAGGGGAACCACTTCAGTTGAAGTGTGTGCAGATGAGTTAAAATACATATTTATTATCTTAATTGCTGATACCAGAATTTCTCTTCGATTAGAAACTCTCTTATCAGGATAAAGCCTCATCAGATGCCACCTACGCCCTGGCTCATTATGTGCTTGATGTACTGGCCTTCCTCCAGTTCCTTCAACAGGCCACTTGTTTGGTTTCTTTGTTTGCCTCAGGGCCTTTGCATGTGCTGTCTGTTGGGGCTAGAAGGTGAGACTGTGAGGGTAGCAGATAGCGTAGGAAAAGGAAGTGGAAAAGAGAGCTGTAGCGCTTTACCTTCAAAATGAGTGGAGACTTTTGTACTTAAGATTCATATATTTCATTCTATGTGTATTAATTTTCTGGGGCTGCTAAAATAAATGACCAGAAAGTGGGAGGCTTAGAAAACAAAAATTTACTTCCTCACAGTTCTGGAGCCACGAGGTCTGAAATCCTGGTGCCAGCAGGGCCGCGCTCCCTCTGAAGACGCTAGGGGATGATCTATATATAGTCTACCTGTCCCAGCTTTGGTTGGTTTTAGGCGTTCCTTGGCTTGTGATCACAGAACCCCAATCTCTGCCTCTGTGTTGTCCTGCCTCCTTTTCTTTTTTGTGTCTCCCTATCTTTTGTCTCTTTTATATAAGGACACTTGTCATTGGATTTAGACCCCATCTGAATAATCTAGAGTAATCTCCTCATCTCAAAAATCTGTAACTTAATCTCATATGCAAAGACCCTTGTTCAAAATAAGGTAACATTTTCAAGTCCCAGGGACTGGGACTTGATAACTTTGAATGTGTATTGTTTCATTAACTTCTTCAAACTTACTGGCAAAGTGTTAATTTCTTGATAAGAGCAATGACCGAATAGGTATGGCTCTACTTTCTGTCTCCTTTTCTGAGCACCATCCAATTTGGGGATCGTCATTTGTCTTTAAATGTCTTTCCTCCTTTGTTGTTTCACTGTGCAGACTTAACTTTGCATGCTCATCCTCAGGGGCTGATTGTTGCCCCTGGGAGCTTTCCCTATCCCCACCCCTTTTTTTAAGCCGAGTAGCCTTCCTTGACTTTGACGGAAGCCCTGAGGCAGAAGAGCCAAGAGCTTGCACTGAGCTGCCCACACAACTGTACTGGAGTCAGAGGTGGGTCGGGGATGTGACTTGAGCACCGAAAGCACCTGCTGTAGCATCTCAGGAAGGTGGGTGTTAATGTGTTGGGCATTGATATCATGCTTGAGCCTCAGGTTGCATCACCTCTATGACCTTAGTAAGTGTGGGAAAGGGCTGTGAAAAAGGCTGATAGGTTCACAGTCTATCTTTCGGGCTTATCTTCTCTTTTGTGTTCTGAGCAACAGCTACTGTTGTTGCTATTCTTGTTCCCATGAGAACAAACACCAGCCATAGGATTTGTAAAGGAATGAGCTAGTGCCTGATGAGCAGACTGCCTTTGGAGACAGACATGAAAACTAGATCCAGTCTAAGAAACACAAGTCGAAAAATATTGTATTTATGGTTGTGAAAGTAGTCAGACAATTTGGCCTCACATGTCAGGCTCAAAAAAAAGTCATTAAAAAGTACATTTCTCTGTGCCTTTTCCTGTATTTCCTAAAACACACAAGATGAAGCAGATCAGTTTCTTAGATTGCTTAGATATATCTGTTTTTCTAATTTGCAGTAATTGGGTTCATAGGCCCTTGGGCATCATGCATATCCTGCATTAAAAGCCTGTCTTCACCATAGACTGGCCATGTGACCTGGCCAAATCACGGCAACTTTCTGTGACTCAGTTTTTTCCTCTGTTACATGGAGGTAATAATAGTATCCACTTCATAGGGTTGACAAGTAGATTAAATAAAATAATGTATGTAAAGTGTTTTAGAACAATGTCTGGTACATAGTAAATACTGTATAAGCGTTAGCTCTTACCATTATTATTATTATCGTTGCTTTCATACACCCCAGGTCGAGAGCCCCTTCTTGTGTGCTTATAACACCTTTCTAAATTTTCTCTTACTTACAATTATTAATATTTATACAATTCCTATCTTACCTACTAGACTGTACACTTCATGAGAACACGGACCCTGTTTATCTAATCCACATCTTAGTCAGCTCCTGGTGAACAGCCTGGAACGTAGAATGGCTCAATGAATACTTTGTTGCATGAATGGTTAAATGAGTCAATGAATCATCCAATAAAGACTGCTCGTTTTAGGTCCCTTTGTGTGCTAATTTTCTGAAGTAAAGCACATACATTGAACTCACTCATTATAGAGAAGCACTAATGTCTGCTGTAAGCTTTGAACATACCATTTAAAACTATATTTTAATTTACTCTTTAATGGAGAGACATGAATCAGACTAATAGATCAACGCAACCCATAATTCCCTTTGCTTCCTAATCACTAAACATGCAACAACTTAGACTACCCAGATTCCCCATATTTTTCCTCATTGAATTATCCAGACTGCATGACGATTCGGGCAAAATCTTGAAAAGATTCTCAGTTTTGTCCTCCACCCTCATCCTGTCCTATTCTCCTGGAAAATAGTCACCCATAACCCCTCTGCTATATGGACATATGCATGGGTGGGTTAATTTCAAATGTCTCTGATATGGATAATTACTTATTCTGGATAGATAGTCCCTCCCCTTTTTAAATTTTGCCTTCTAAAAGCCAGTATTGATAAGCTTCAGATTTAATGTAGAGACATTGACCCAAAGAGTTTTGATTTCTAGGAAATTAAGGTGATTTAAGGGTACAAATGCTGTGACAAAGCAGCTTTGGATGAGACTAAATTATTCTTTTCCTGGGTCTTGAGATCTGTTCCAAGTACACCTAGTGAGACTCTCTGCATTCAACTGACACATTAAAGATAACACTCGTGGGCTGGGCATGCCTGATACCAAACTATGAGAGGGGCAAGAGCGGCAGAGTACTAACATTTATCAAACCCCAGTGCATCATCTCATTTAATTCTCACAGCTATCTTACGAATCCTATAAATTCTACCTCTGTTAGATGAGAGCAAACGGAGATTCAGAGAGTTGAAGTTACTTGTTCAGAGTCTAGATAGAAAGAAACAGCTGGTCTGTGACTATTCCTCACTGCAGATAACCATCGTTGGCTCATCCCAAGTCTCAGTTATATAGTTTGGGCTCTACCCCTTATTCTCCCCCTCCACGTACAGTAATGCATAACATAGGGAATGCTTCCTTTGTGTGTCCTTGGCTCCTGCAACCCTACCCATCCCGACATGGGTCTTCCTGTCAGACAAACTGTGTTGACATGGACCTTCCACAGCACCGTCCTTCTCTGGGGCCTGCTCAGGTGGAAAGTCATTTACAGAAAGTAATCAAAGACTTGTTGTGGTACTTGGATTTTATTAAATGTGTAGATTCCCGTACACGAAATCTATTCTTCTCCTAAATTAGCCTTTTTCTTCCTGAGTTCTCCAAAGTCTCTGTTGTCACTTCTCTGCCTTCTCTGCTGACTCATACCCCAAGTATGAGTTCTTGTCTTGCCTTATCCTCCTTTGTGAGCTACGCAATGTTGTCTTCTTAACAGGCTCACCCTCTTATGACTGTCAGTGGCATTTCTATTCAGATGAGTGTTGTCTCTATTCATGACCTCTCTGTTGAGATCAAGACTTGCATTTCTAATACCTAGTTGGACATCCCCTAAATGCTTGCTCAGGTTTGGACATGTGGATTTTGAGATGCTGGCCTAATATCCATTTGAAGACTTTTAATTCATCTCGGTATTTGTTTGTTCATCTTTAAGTGGATGCCAAGCTAATACCTCACAATCAACAAGCCCAGTCTTGCCTGTCTTCCCTAGCTTGATGAATATGATCAGTCAGCAACCCAAATTTAAAGCCTCACAGTAACCTTTGTCTTTCTCTTTCTCGAAACTCTCACATCTATCAGGTTACCAAATTTTGTGGATTCTATTAAACTATTTTCAGCCCCTTTTTTTAATTGCTTCTTCATTCTTCACCTTTTGCATGACCTCTTCCTATGTCCAGCTAACTAGTCTTCATCCCTCCACATCTTTCTGCAAGTTTATTAACACAAACAGTAGAGGTTTTTTGTTTTGGTTTGGTTTTTTTCTAAATCACAGATCCTATCTTGTTTCTCACTTACCCAAACACCTCTAGTTTCACTCTATTGCCTACACAATAACAATATAAAGCCTGAGTAGGCATTTTAGGTCCTTCAGAGAATCAGTTCAACCTACCTTTCTTGGCAATCTTAACCACAATACACCATGCTAGAGCCATGCCATCTTATTCCAGCAGCCCGGAAAGTCCCATCCTTTCCCCGCTCTATGCCTTGCTAATTGTGGGCTCTTTTTTTTGGGGAGGGCCTTCCTTCCTCACTCCATCACACTCAGCCAAAATCCACCATGCTCCTGTCCTCTCCCAGTCAGAATTTATTGCTCCCTCATTAAGTTTCCCATTACACTTAGTTGAAATCATATAAAAGTTTACATATTATCTTTCAAGCTTTCTGAGCAGAAACACCATTTAATTATCATTTCTACAATTAAGTTACCTGAAGTAATTCTATAAAAATTCCAAATTTGTCTCCATATTTCTTATCTCTTGGACTAGGGAATTTATTAATAAGAGCTTTGTATTTAAGGAATCCACATCAAATCGTATTATTTCATTGGCATCTTTAGGGCTATGAATTGTTAGCACCATTTTAAAGATAGGAAAATAGGGATACAGAGAAGATATTTGATGAAAATCAACTCAAAATTGTGAAAGGTATTGGAATAGAATTCAGTACTCCTCATCTATAGTGCTATTTTTGAGAGTTGGGCTAAGACTGAAGCCACTAGCCAAATGTAACTATTTAAGTTAGCTGACATTAAAGAAAAGATAAATATTTGGTTCTTTAGTCACACTAGAAACATTTCAAGTGCTCAGTAGCCACATGTGGTTAGTGGCTACTAGATTAGATAGCATTGGTATAGAACACATCTGTCATCACAGAAAGTTCTATTCAATAGTGCCTCTCTATTCCCCTGCTTTCCCCTTTGCAGGTTCTACTTGACAATGCATTCTCCCTTAAGAGAAGCTTCTATTTCTTATTTGGTGTTTTTCCTCTTTATTTATTTTCATTTACTTCTGTAAATGCTTCTGGTGTTTTGGCTGTGTCAGAATGAACAACTAGCAAACAATTTTCCAAATACCTTTTATAAACTGGCTTAATTTCTTCCATGGCCTCAGAATTTCTTCCAATCCAGTTTCTTGTCAGCTGAGGTCATGAAAAACTGACTCCCTTGCATATGAAATTTTCCTTAAGGGATTAAAGAATAAATTTTATGGTTTTGTGCAAATCCATAACACATCTTAATTATGAATTTATATGGCTCCCACTTCACTTATTCTTGTTTAGTTATCAGCATAAGCCTGTAAAAGTCAAAATTTGTCCACAAATGGAAGTAATAGCAAAGAGACTTAACAATTTGGTCCACTTGGGATGGGAAGCAGAGGAAAAAAACACAAAACTTTTGCGCCATCACCCTTTTCACTTAACACACACACACACACACACACACACACACCAACACTGTGTCTTACTCCTTGAAAATTAGGGCATTCGAGTCCAGATAAAAGCTACAAAGTACTCTACAGTTAAGATCTCTTGTCAGTTGTACATTTTGAATAAACATTCTCTCTTACTGTAATAGGAAACCTGAGCTTGTTTTCAGAACAATGAAATAATCACTCCTGTCTCTGCACTATTTCTATGTTCTGTCCATAGTCCAAATATTAATGCACACATTGTATTTGTTTGCAAAGTCATCTATTTGCATATACATCTTTCTGACTATACCCCCTGCATATAGTACAATGCTTGGCAAATACTAAAAGGGCTGGCATAGCTGATCCATTCCTCAAGCCTTGAGGAGTCCTACCTTCCATCTCCTCAGCCACATTTCCCATCCACCCTCGCCAGCTCTCTTTCATCTCAGTATTTCGTGATCGAAGATTCCCGGAAACAATATTAATAATCTCTCTTTCCAGCAGTGGACAACTTTCTGCTGTGCCAAAGATACTCCTATTAACCATCCACTCCCAACTTCACACCTTCATATTCAACAAGCCAGAAAAGGGCACAAAGAAATCTAGAATGCTGAGGAGCTAACTCCATGGTCATCTTCTCGCTGAGCATTGGCAGGAGTACAATTGGATTAGACTTTCCATACTGAGTTGCTTCCAAGAGGGGGATGGAGAAATCAAAGGCAATCCACCATCTCTCTGTATCCAAGATGAAAACACAGTTAGTGCTTGCCTAACCTCCAAGAGGATAACTGAGCAGGTTAATGATTTATATCTAGCCCAAGGCGAAATTATGATACTTTCCCAAAGACTTTCTCTTTTTCGCACCTTTTTTCTTGTGCACAAGGCTTTGTTCAAACTACAGTTTTTAAGGGATTATAGCTTTTGCAGACTCAAAAGATTTACAGATCCACCACATTGTGTAATAATGGTTTGTTAAGCCAGTGTGGTCTGACATGGAGGAGTAGGGGAGCCCAGCACTGGGAGATTTACACTGTTTGTAGTGCCCACTCCACCAGTGTCCACCCTGACATGGCTGGTCTCAAACTGAGAAAGATTCTGAAGACAAAAATAATTCATTTAGCTTGAGATCAGAGTCTAAAAGCTGTGGAAAGAATTTCACATTTTCCTCCAGAAAGGAAAGAATTATAGTCTGCTCAGTCTCCAATCAAGCCTTTTTTATGACATATGGAACAACTACATTTTTTTTGTTTCCACAGAGATCAGCTTTCATTAATCAAGTTTTTCAACTCCTATAGAAGAAAGCCTGACACGTAACTTAAACAAGTGTTTAAACCAAAAATATGATGTGGTTTTGATTTGGTTAATCAGTGATTTATTTAATAGCTTAAGCTGGATGTTTAGGCCCATGTTTATTTGCAATCTTTTTTATCAAGAGAATTAGATCTATTACATGGTCAAACTGCGAACACAAAAGTGTTCATTAAATAGACCCCCCAAAAAGACAACAAAACAAAGAATGGAGGACAATCAATTAAAATGCTGACATTAAGATGGAACCATTGATGTTGCAAAACTCCAGGAAGTTTCTATATCGTATGGAGGTTTTTTTTTCAAAAGCTTCCTTTTAAAGGGAGGATATTGATCTGTTTTTGGACAAAGGCAAATGTATTTTCCCCAGGCCCACCCTATGTATTCTAAAGTTATCTGATTTATCTTTTTTTAATATTCTTTCCTTGGTCTGTTAACATAGCCCATTTCTGTAACTCATAAATAATACACAAAACTGTGTTGCAAATGTCTACTGAGACGAGGCAAATGCTTCCCTGTGTTAGCTTTGTTCTCTTTGCTCTTAAATTTGTGACTGCCCCTCCTCCTTTCATGTTTAAAGCTTAATGTAAAAAGCAAAAGTAAAAAAAAAAAAAATAGAATGATAGCAGAAGGTTGAGGATAAGGAAAAAAAAAGATCTAAATCTCAGCAAAAGACATGCGGGTCATGCATTTTTATTACGCCCATGTCTAGTCTGCATTGTGCAGTTAGGTTAGGGTGTAATTTTATCACGCACAATTTTATCAAGCAAGACACTGTCTCTGCAGAGTTTGGACATAGAGAAGCTGGTCACACTGTGGTGCCAAGGAAAAAAAAGCATTAGATGACTTTGATCCTGATTCATGTATTTAATATCCAAATTGACATGTTTAAAGCTCTGGCTGTATTTTGTACAGAACATGCTAGAAGCTAAATGCCTAGGGGGAAGTGCCTTGACAGGCAACTAAAGAATTGGCATTGGGAGCATACACTTTGGAGCACTGAGTGATTGTGAACAGCTGATAAGCATTCAGACATGAGAGTCCATTTCCCTTTTAAACAGTTTGGACACTGACAGTGGTTGGTCAAGGTTACGTTTTTTACACCTTTGGCGTCTGTCCTAAACTACAGCATATAAATGCCCCAGACAATGCATGCTTAAAATTGACAGTTACACAGAATTTGGAGAGGGAGAGTAATGATGGTGCATCTAGATTACAGAGGCCGGTCACATTCCAAAAAATTCACATTTGCTCAGCATCTGGGATAGTTTAAAGCTTATAGAAAATGGGAATGGATGTTGACAAAGGTAGAATAATATACATCAAGTTCAAAGATAATACAAACAAACCCATATAACCAGTGACATTTTATGGGAAGAGAGGTCTTTAACAGGAACAGTTGGAGGCAAGTTTGCATAGGCCTTCGGGTGTCTAGACATTTGGGAGGAAGGAAACTAACCAAATGTTCCAAACCTCTCTGTCTTGCACTGACTGAATCCGGCTGCAGTCGCTCAGCCTCTGTCTTCAACAGAACAACTCACGCTTCCTCCTCTACTTCCTCCACTACGAAGTAAATTTCAGAGTTGACAGTCTGCGTCAGGGGAGTGATAGACAACACTTGAACCACGTATGAAAACCAGAAAGAGCCCAATGATCTTGAACCCTAACTGTTTCCTTCATTTAGAGGCACCCTGTCTTTCCCAAGCTATCAGCCTTCAGGTGCTCAAACCATACCTCTATACTGGAGACAGATGGCTGGCCTCCTCCAGCGAAGTCTCACAGGTCCCATTACTGAGGGCATTTGAAGGTAGGGGCTTCCCCTGAGTATCTAAAACCTTTGTTGACCTCTCTGTAGGAATCCAAAATGGACTTAGAGTGAAAAGAAGAAGATGCAGCACATTGTTGGCTTTCTCATTCATTACCAAATATTTGGATGGTTGGTGATGATTGATTGGTCGATGCTATCCATTCTTGGACTGGTGTGAAGGTCTCTAAGGGTCACCTTTACCTAAGGGTCATGAATTGAATTTGGGTCTTAAAAGGAAAAAGGATTATTGACACATATGCACACGTTACAAAGGAAACATAAGAACCTACTATCACTTAATAACATCTAAATAAAATAGGACGAAATTTTAAAGTGGTAGTTTTAAATCCACCCACCACCAACAAGCATTCCAGGAATCTCCCAGAACAGTGTCTACTGAGCAGAAAGCAAGGTCGACAAATAATAATAATAAGATTGCCATAGTGAGTCAGACTATATTATGCCTAGAACTATTATTACTATTATCATTATTATTATTATTATTATTATTATTATTATTATTACTTGGTCTCAGTCAATAAGAGACTTTTTGTAAGATGGCTGTTACAGCTTCCTAAACTTAACTCTGAAAGATTAGGGATGGGCCCCAAACTCATAATTTCCTGTAATCAAACGTGCGATAGTCGGCTCTTCAGTATCACTGCTGGGACCTTTATGTTTCGTGAATTTCTTATGCCCGGTTGAACTAAATCATCAGTGTAGACATACTCGTGCAGACAAAAACCGTTAAGAACAAATTCTATTTACTAGTCTACATTCACTGATGACTCTGAATTCATAGATGGGCTTCTTGGCCAAACTCCGACATTATAGAATCTTTGTTATCTTCCGTCTGGGCAGCCAGGGTGCCTGGGGCCACAGCCTGACTCTACCACGAGTAATCATCATGCCGTCATTGTTGTCATTGTCTAGTATGTGACTGTATGTGTCAGGCTCTTCAGAGACACAGAGCCAATAGGATATGTACACATAGAAAGAGATTTATTTTAAAATATTATCTTAACAATTTTGGAGCCTTGGTGAGTCCAAAATCTGATAACGGAGGCTGGTAGGTGACTCAGAAAAGCATTGCAGTTCCAGGTCAAAGGCAGTCTTAGTCTGCTGGCAAACCAGGAAGAGGCTGTGTTGCAGATGAGGTCTGGAGGTATCTGTTGGCAGCCTGAGACTTCTGGAACATCAGCTTTTGTTCAGTTTAGGCCATAAACATATTGGATGATGCCCACCCACATTATGGAGAGTAATCTGCTTTACTCAGAGTTCACCAATTTCAATGTAAATTTCATCTGAAAATACCCCACAGAAACATCCAGAACATCTGGATATTGTGGCCCAGCCAAGCTGATACATAAAATAAACCAGCACAGTGACTTTGAGGAAGTTACTTAACCTCTTTGTGCCTCAGTATGCTTATCTATAAAATGGGATTAATTAAAATATGGGTATATACTTTATAGGATGATTTGAGAATTAAATGAGTTCACTTTTAAGTGAAGTGCTTTAATAAAATAGTAAACACTTTGTTAAGATCACTGGAATAGAAAGGAACTTTTGAGATGTCAAGAACACTCTGAGATAAAGAGAAATGAAACGACTTGTCTCAAATTGCAGAGTGGGTTAGCATCAGAGATAAGAATTCTGATGTCCTACATACCAGTCCAATGACTTTTGTGGAAAGCTCTGCTGCTGTTTTCTTGACTGCGTAGCTGTAACACCAGTATTTCAGATGAAGTGTATTATTATTCAAATGTATAATCCTTTAGTTTTTGAGACATTTTTCAAGTAAGTATGTGGTAAGCACTATTGCAGAAATGTAAGTTTGGATATTTATACCTATAGATTAATGAAAAAATATCTCTCTTGCCCCCGGATGTTTCCTTGTACCTGAGGTTCCTTTATCCTTCTGCTATTCCACACTGGCCATTGGATTCCCTTGAGACAGAGCTAACACTAACACCAGGTGTTTCCACAGAACCTGCCCTCTCAGGTTCAGCGAAAGTCGAGGTACAGCTAACTGAAAAGACTTGCATAGTTTGGGTTGATTTGTGTTTTCCTTCTTAAAGGATTGCATCTGCCTTTGTCTGAGCAAGCTTTCTCTGCAGAACCTCATCTTCCTTCCCATCCCCAAAGTTACTCGATCTGCGATTTTAGGTCAGTGTCTCTCGGAGTGAGTTCTGCCAGGATCACCTGGATTATTATCATTACCCAGAGAGTTTGGTTAAAATCGTAGATAAGTGGTGGGCACTACTGAACCACTGAATGTGAATATCTAGGGATGGTTTCCAGGAAAATGCACTTTTTTGAGATCCTCATGTTGATTCTTATGGCACAAAAGCTTGAGAATTCCTGCTCTGTGTTACCATGAACTTGCTAATAAACACTGCAATTCCAATCATGGAATTTTAAAGCTGTAATAATGTCCTTTTAAAGTTTCTAGGTTGATCCATCTCCACTGTTTAATTATGTTGCATTATACATTCCTTCGAGCTGAAAACATTTTGGATCTTCTGCATTAATGAAGTATAGCTGTGTTTACAGAGTATTTCCTGATTTAAGCTGCTGGGTTAGTGATTATTGTTAGCTCTGCCTCATAGAAGCTCCGGGAAAGGTATCGCTTGCTTTTAATGCTGACTGTTAACGTTCACGGTTTATTACATGTGGTGCCATGCTTTTAATTGCCCAGGATAAAAGTTTCTGTTTCTAAAGCACATTAAATCTCAACTATATTCTGGACTGAAATCATTTTCATCCTTAACAAAAGATTTAGTAAATATCTATTTCTGAAGGAATGATTTGTATCATGTAGAAATACACATGTGGGGATGTTGCTACTGATTATATAAACTTACATTATTATGTCAAGGAAAGAAATCATTGCATCCTAAGGTGAAAATGCACAGAACCCATTGGACTTGGTTCCTGACTCCTACCTAGCCAATTATCATTGAGAATGCTAAGATGAAGAACAATTTTAACATTTAGTAAATGTTTACTACTTGGGAGTGGGGTGGGCGGTATGTTAACTATATTTATAAATTATTATAGTTAATCCTCCAACAACTCTGTAAACTATATTATTTTGTTTTATTTTATTTTATCTTTTATCCTTGTCTTTCAGAGGAGAATCTGGAGCTGAGAGAGGTCATGTTTCTTTTTCACAATCACATAGCTTGTCAGGGCAAGAGTCAGCATTTGAACACCGGTCCATCAAACTACAAAACCCATATTTTCACCCTGCCTTTTGGTAGACCAACGTCCTGCTTCTGCTCTATTCTATCTGACATTATGGATAAAAGAAGACACCAAAGAGAAACTGCGATTTGGCCTCTGAGAGTGGTATCATTCTCAGAGGATATTTCATGTGCTGTCACTCCAAAAGTGAAAGCACACCATTATTGTAGTACTGCAGAGGAACCTACTGGAACCTCTGGCCCTTCCTGAAACCCAGCTGAGCTTAGCTTTAGCATAAACTCTATTATTCATTAAATATGTGACTTGGTGCAAGTCATTTAATTTCTTTGGACTCCATTGATTCCCAATGGAAGTCATACGGTGGGCTGGAATCTCATCTCTTCAAGCTGCAGAATACTGTGATTTTGCAGATTTTCACAGAACTTTAAAACCAGCCACGATTATCTGGTCAGGAATTATTTGGTTATTTGGAATAGATATCCACTCAAGTTTGTTTAGGTAAAAGAAATTTACTATAAAGAAGATGGTTCATCTCATAGAAACAAAGTTTAAGTGATACACCCAGGCTTCATAAGAACTGAAAAATCATCAGTTGACTCCTCTCTCCTTTTTTCTTCATGGGGCCAGGCCATCTCTATTTCTGTATGTTGCTACTTTGCTTTTCTCCACCTCTGCAGATTAGTTTTCTTTTCTAGTTTTCTCATGTCCAATCTGAGTTCCCTGAGATGGCAGTACCCAATACTGACTCACTTCAGTTTCTGGGTATAAATTACAAATTTCAAGATGAGAGCATCTAACTGGCGGAGCGTGGGTCACATGGCCACTGGTGATTAATTTATCTGGGCCAAATGGATAGGATGGGATTGCATGATACTTGTCCATTCAAAGAGAGGATTTTATTCTTTCATGCAGCGATTATACAGCCTTTGTAAGGGACTGAGTATGAATCTCTAATGAATAGTTGAATAGTATAGACATGGCTTGATGTAGGGAAATCAATTGCATGTTTGAGTAACTTTTTCTCATTCTAATTCTGTATTCTGTATCTTTTAGTGCTATTGTGGTCTCTTTCTTTCTCAGCACCCTCATGTCGCCCTCCTTTCCAATCTTTTCCAGTCTCCCTGATGCCTTTCCTTCCTCTATTCATAAAATTTCTCATTTCTTTGAGTTGCTAGAGGCAGGTTTTCAAGGTGGCAACAAAACAAATCTAATCAAGTAATTCCTCCCTAGAGTTAAAATAAACACACTGTCATTATTTACTGAGTGATTATTACATGCCAAATATAGGGCTAAGCCCTTCACATATACTCTTTTATTTATTCCTCACTATAGACTCACAAAATAAGCATTCGCTTGTTTTTCCATGTGAGAAAATCAAGGTTCTGTGTAGTGCAGTAGCTTGTTCAAGCTCATACAGCTAGTAAATGTAAAAAGCTGAAATTCAAACTCAGCCTGCAAAGCCTGAACCACTGTGGCTAGGGCAGCTGTGTTCACGACACGTTATTCAGGGTGTGTTGCAGCTGGCTCATCCTGACTCGTAAGAGCCAAGTGTTAAGTTTTCAGGAACTTTGACAGCTGGTCATTAAACAGCCATTATAAAATTTTAAATCATAAAAATTCACAGCTAAATAAATTAAATTAAGCAAAGGTAATAAACACTCAAAAGTAATCACTTTCTAATTACTTTACTGTGTTTTCCTATTATATATGCACTTTAGTTTATTACATCTATTTTAAGTGCATGATGGAAATACTATATAATCGTGTGCTACCACACATCTCCTCCCAATTCTGTCTGTGAATGTCATGTTGGTGGCTTGAGATCAAACATTGGGAGAATGTTTACACCACAGAAATTGATAAAAGCCTCATCTAAATGCATTTATAATTTTTTTAAGTGAATAAATAGATGGCTGTGTAGCATGAGCAAAATCCATCTGAAGGCTGAATTTGATCTATGGGCTTTCAGTGTTTGACCTTTGCTTTAAAGAAATGCATCTTTAATGGATGAATCTTAAGCTTTCCTGCCAGAGATTGGGCATCTGACACAACCACACATTTGGTCAATTATGATCGCCTTCAGAAACACCAATAGTTTGTTTTCCAGACAAAAAAGAAGGAATCGAATGAGCCCTGGCCGATGTTTGCCTGTTGGCTAAACTGAGGACCTCGAGGCCTGGCTGAGGTTTTCTGTCCTGCCCAGCCAGGTGTTTGTGTTGGCACATGTGGCGCCACCACAGTCTCTGCAAAGAGCTGGCTTGGCTCCTTGACTGAAGCACCAGTGAGCAAGGAATCACTGACCAAGAGATAAAATTAAAACACAGTGCCACTTTTTATGCTTACTGCTTTTGCATCTGTTTTAGACTTTGTTTATTCATTAGTTCTTCTTTCAAGGTCAATGGGAAGCTAAAGAGAAGAGGGTCTTGTAGCTAGAGGAGATAAATATGTGATGGGGTGTGTGGGTGGTCATTTAATGTTGCTTTCTGGGTTGAAAGGATGCTGGTTTCTTATGCTGTCTGTAGAAGTAGCAATTATCCTTCTCCCTTTGACTGAAGTAGTTATTTTTGGTAAAAAGCTATTCAGTCTTTTGACTAAGAACATTTTTGGTACCCTGTGGTTGGTTAGCTATGTTTAGATCACTTGCTGGGCATCCTTGGACAAATCTCCCACCCTTGCTCTTTCTCTTTTGTTAAGCTGAGAATGAAAGTGATTTGTCAATATGTAGAATAAGGGAAACAAAAAGGTTTTTTTTAAATGTTCCAACTTCTAGGTTATTATTTCAATTCCTCAATGTAAATTCTTATGTTATTTATTTATTTAACAATTACCCAAATTATCACTAATTCATGTTGTGCTTTGGACACTGCAACATATATATAATGTATCCAAAACTTTAGTGCAGGAACCATATCCTTAGTTTCAAAAATGTGTGTATGTTCTGATGATCAGTTCAAGTCGTGATATATTGTTTGAAGTTGTGGATCTTTGAATCTTTTTCCTTCTGTACATTTCACTTCACTTTGCAATATAAGTTTAATCAGCAAATATAATTTATTGAATATGTATTTTCATTATAGTATCAATAGGATTTTCTTTCAGAGAGACTCTGTGTTGCCAACTATTAATACAACAGTTGACATGAAAAGATAATTGCCCACACTCTGATTATATACAAGCTGTGTATAATCAGAGTCAAGTAACAAGATAGACTATAAATATAAAGGAGAAGAATCTTTCTTCCCCATCCCCTTAACCAACCCTCTGGAATAACTTAAGCTCTCTGCTTACCCAGCAAAATACATGTTCATACCCTACTACCTGTCCTCAGCTAGCTGGCCACCTTCTAGCACACCTGGAGTTGATTAGTATACTGCCCGAGCATGTTTCTTCCAAATATGTCAGTGGTATGTGTTGTTAAAGATCACATAATATAAATCAATGAAATATGGGGCTTAAAGAGAGGTGATGTTTTTGGTATGAAAACTAATATGAATGCTTTATAAAGACCTTAAATATGAACAACTAGAAACAATTACTAATCAATTCAATATGGCAAGAAAACTTAAAAGATCGGGGGAAAATTTTAAAAAATTTAGGAGGATTTTGCCCTCAAGTTACTTGGAAGTTTCTTGTTCCTTTTTACATACACTGGGAATCATGGAAGGTGCATTATGGATGCATTACATTCAAGAAAGATGCTGTGAAGTTCCTCTTAGTGGACTCTTAATACAAGAAGAAATTTGGCCCTATATCAAAAGCTTGATGACTTAATGTACAGTTTTTAAGTTTTAAATTTTTATATATATTTATATGTATCATTGTTATCATTCTTTTTTTAACCATTCTACCATATTTTTTTTTTTTTGTAGTTGATTGACCAATCATCTACTGGTCTTTATTTCATCATATTAGAGAACTACTATATTAAAATTTTGGAAAAAAAGAAGAAATCAGTTGGTTTTGAAATAGTTGGGAGGTGGACCTAAAATGATTGGTATGATTTTATCACTGTAAAGGAGCAAGACAACATCCTTAGATAGAAAGCAAACACACAAATGGTAGGCAAATGCAAAATTCAGGACATGAGAGGTAAAATCTGCCTAGAAGAGTAAAGAGAGGGAAGAAACAGGTGAGAAGAAACTTTTGGGAATATCGTGGAGGAGCTAAGATATCTGACTTTAGGTAGTAGGAAATATTGAGCTATTGCCTAATTTTGATCAGGACAGTGAAATTATAAGAGAAATATTTTAAGGAAGCTTTTCTGGTAGTGTTGCACAGGATGAGATGAACCCTCCATGGCAAATATATTTTTTTCTTAAATGTAAACTCAGATGACTGGTATTATTTGCCTGGAATGCAGTGATGAGGAATATGATGGTGAGGCTGGCCTCAGTGAGAAGAGTGCTGCTTTCTGTTAGTGACGCCTGCCAGAGGCAAGGGAAAGGATCCTGAAGCATCTATGCCTTATATTTGTTGGTCCTGGGTCAGATTAAGGGTAAAGATACCAATAGCGTGCGGGATAATAAAGAAAGGTATGAGAGGTATTTTGAAAATAAATACTAATTTGGTTCTATGGATGAAATGATCTTATTAGTGGAATTTTTAATTTATTTTTTGCACTCAAGCAAGATGCTTTGCCTTACTATTGACATACGGGAATCATTATAGACATAAAGAGCACAGGATTTTGAGTAAGATAGAACTGTGTTAAAAACTTAGACCTGCTATTTGCTAACCAAACAATTTGAGATAAATTTCCTGAACTCCTTGAAAATGTATTAACTTGTTCATAGGAATCTAAAATATTAATGTTACCACACGTATTTAAAGTAGTAGCATCCTGCCTATCACAAAGAGAGTGCCCAGGAAATGATAGTCATTATGGCCAATGAAAATCTGGTTTCAAAAATATTTACTGATTTTTGTCTCATTAAGTACTGGCTTAAAAATAAAAATCCATAAAATTATTGTCCTAATAGTTGGGATTTTTCTAGACTTTTAGCCCCAAAATGAAAGTGAATTGACTCTAGATAAAAATAAATTAAAATCCATATTTCCAGGTCTTTGGAAAAGAGACACCAAAATTTGTTTTTCCACGAGAAACTAGAAATTATAAAATCCCTTACTGTCTGGACCACTGTTTGCCCACCATTTATGGAAATGACTAAAGGCTTTGTAAATGAGGGATTATTATGGCTATGAAGCCATGATCTGAACTGCAGGATCCTGCTACACC
Source organism: Rhinolophus ferrumequinum (assembly GCF_004115265.2). Lineage (NCBI taxonomy): Eukaryota > Metazoa > Chordata > Mammalia > Chiroptera > Rhinolophidae > Rhinolophus > Rhinolophus ferrumequinum. Next base: position 69,665,018 of record NC_046291.1, read on the forward strand.
TATATATAGACATTGTAATGTATTTCGCCTTCAGTCTCTTCCCAGTGGGCAGTGATTGCTTGGCAGTGCACATGAAAACACTGGGCATCCATTCACAGGAGTTCCTGATTTGTTTGTGAGAAGTTGTAATGTTCGCTTCCAATTAGGTTTTGGCAATCTCTTGGCAGAGAATTTCTTTATAAAAAAAAGTAGAGCTCTTCATTTGGCAGAACTCTTTAATGTGTAGGTTTGTGTTTCCTGTCTTCTAGTTTCCTTAAAAAAATAATGTAGAAACACACACATACCCATTCATTAAGCACTTTGAAGTAGCAGTCTGTGATATTTCCAAACAAAACATTGCTTTACCAACATGGTTGATTATTTCAAACAGTCTCCTTTCTGTGGAATTCTACCAACTGATATTTGAAACTGAAAAGCCAAAAAAAGTAAATTTTGGCTAGCTATGTAGTGTGTTTCTTGTGGCAGAGAAAGACATGGATCAATTTTAATCCAAGAGAAATATCACGAGTCATGATAGTGTTATATCCAGATCTCTATACATTGCATGGAGAGACTTATTCAGGGTCTGAATATCCCAGAACTGATTTCTTTTCAAAGCGTATTCCTTCTCTACAAACATTTCCTCTGAATCCACTGGAAATGGTATATTTTTAGTTGCAAAGGAAAAGTAATAAAGTTGTCATATATTAAACATATTAATCACAGCAATGACTTGAATCATCATCTCTTTTACTGTTGATTATTCAAACACAGCTAATTCTACGTCTGCATGTGCTTGAAAACAACATAAAAAAGTCTGACATGTGAAATGTTACTCTAGAGAATTAAACATCAGTTAACTGGCTTAAAAAAGGTATCCAGAGTGTGAAAATTTGAAAAATTTATTTCCGTTACAATGTGAGTTGAAGGAAACTCCAACAGCAAACGTTCCGTCCTAAATCCTTTGCCCCCAGCTTTTCAAAGGGCACAGAAATTGCACCCAGTAAAGAAACCCTGTCAAAATGATTTAAGAGGAGGAAAGAAAGTTGCTAGAGGGGAATTCATACTCCAGATCAAAAAAACAATTTTAAGTGGTCTTCTCTGGTGGCCTGTGTTGAGACATATAACATCCCAGACTGCTGTTTTTCCAAGAGGTTAAATTTCAAAAAGAGGAAACAACAGCAAACAGGCTGCCAGTTTACTCAACAATCTCACAACTGGCTGGAGATCTGTTCAAAGTAAAACCCCTGATTTATAAATTCCTGCATCTAACATACTCTCAAATATTAACACTTCTTAAGAAACCTTAGAGCTTGTGTGTCACATTTATGACTCTCGGATAGACAGGGCCCTGTCCAAACACACTGGTCCTCATGACCAGTGTCCAAACTCTTTGCCCTATAATTCAACCTGATGGAGGAAAGCCATTGTCAACTCAATCTTTGATGCCAGGAGCAGACCCTGGTGCCAAAGGAAACAGAGTGATATTAGTATTCCATGTATTTCTGTATGGTATAGGTTGGAGGGGGAGGTTTGCATCACAATTCCAAACTCATGATTGTAGCAGATCGAATATTACATTTCCTTTTTACCTGGCACTACGAGCCAGTTTGGGAAAGCAAGCTGACTAGGTCATGGGTTCAGTTTCCCTCAGGTCCTTTCCACACGTGGAAAACTGATATCTGTCAGTGGAAACAATAGAGAAACCACCTCAGAATGTTGGAGCAAAGGGAGGAGGAAGAGTCGCCACCGATCAGGACTCCTGGAAATATGTGTCTAGCTGGAGTGGAAGGGGGAACAAAGAAATAGAGAAAAGCGAGTGTCAAACAGCCAGTGATTCTAAACATTTAGAGAGGTGTAATATGCTTTGTACACCCATTATACCCCAGGCTACCTTCCAGAAAGGAGAAATTTCTTCAGCTTATTCAGCAGGAAACAGGATCCAACGATCCAGTCACAAAATAAAGTAGGTCTGGTGAAGGTTTCAGGACTGGATATATGAAACCATTACATATATATATATATATATATATATATATATATATATATATATATATTAAGAGGAGAAACAATAAACCTAAAAATATACTCTAACTGAAAAAAGTACTTAAGTTGTCATATAAAAAAATATGTACACAAACTCTTAACAAAGCATAAAACATTGCACTAAAAGATGCTAGTCTATTAACTGTACTGTATGCATTCATTTTATGTATTTATGAGATAATTCATCTATCTATCTATCTATCTATCTATCTATCTATCTATCTATCTATCTACCTATCCATCTATCTATCTGCCTATGTTCATACCTACCTGTCTACCTAGTTATCCCTGGAATGGAAAAAGCGATAAGAACAATTTATTAGGGGGAATAATTTTGTTAATTGTGCCTATAGCCTGAAGTTTCTGTGACATCAGTGAATGGTTTCTGATAAATTTCTGTTATTAATCCAGAGGTGAAGACATATCTAGTGATAGAGCACAAGTTGACTCCTTGTTACTCTGTGATGTTCAACTTCTATAAGCGGTAAAGTAATAACTAAGATTTACCGAGCATTTCTCATGTGCCAGTATTATGCTAAACACTTTACATTAATTATGTCATTTGATCCTTATGAGAATACTAATGAGATGGATCCCATTATTATCCCCCTTTTCCATTGACGAGACGGAGGCTTAGAGAGACAACTTGGCCAAAGTCCACTGAACATAGCTCTGTGTAAAGACGATAAATGATTTGACTGTAAATTTATCCAAATTGGTTTAAAAAATAGCGATGCCATGAAAGTTTCCCTTTATATTTTCTAAGGAATTAGTTTTAGAGGAATTAGTTAAGGTAAAAACAAAGCAAAACAAAACAAAACAAAAAACCTGAGAAGGACTACGAGGGTACAGAGTTCATGGGCTGTGAGAAACAGATGACCTGGGTTTGTCTTTTGGCTCAACCACTTTCTAGCTACATGATCTTTGGTAATTTATTGATATATCAGAAAGTGATTATTTCATAGCTTAATCATGCCAAATGACTGCACAACTTAACGTTTCCTTTACTGAATTACTTTGGTTCTTTATGTAGGTGATGGCTATAATTAGTTCTAGAACTAGCTTTGTTGTCCAGAAATACACAGAGTTAGAAATCTTTTTTCTTTTTTTTTTAAACCTTTATCTTTCATAACAAAGGTAATGTTTGATTTGATACAAAGCAACATTTTCAAGCTGTCATACCATCATGACATCAAAAAGTATGCACCAGAAATACTTACTTAGATTATTATTCACAGCTAGATATAATTCCTTGTTGCTCTTAGGTTACCATAGGGAAAACAAACTTCCAAGATAATGTGTCATGAAAGATAGTTTAAATTTTAAACAAGAATATTCGCCAGCAATAATCAAATCACAGTGGCCCTGGAACTAAGTTTTGGGTTACTTCTTATATGTTGTTTTTTGATTTAATCAAATGTGGCCTCATATATCATTTTTTCATTTAAAGAATTGCCACTCCCGTTTCATTGGTCCCATAAATAATTCAGAACAGGTTATTTTAAAAATGCCTATTTATACTAGAAAAATAAATATGACACATTTTGTTCTTTACCACAGCTTAGCAATGTGGACTTGACCAACAAGTTACAATGTGTTGTGTTAGTTATTGCAACAGAAACAGTCATTTTCAAAAGATGGGGTATGGGGGTCTGCATTTTTAACAAATGTCCCAGGTAATTCTCATGCATACCAAAAACTGAAACCTACTGGCCTAAAAATGGTAGGATTTCTGTTATTTAGAGGATGCTCCTGGAAGTTTCTTTTCCAATCCTCCCTCCCTACTCTCTCATTCTTTTCTTAAAGGACCTGCCTTCATGTCGTGCAGGAGACCCTGCTCACTGCACCATTTGTCATGCGGGGGACCCTGCTTGCTGTGCCATTTGTCATGCAGGGCGGCCTGGTGGGGTCTCCGCTCCCGCTCCCCACATAAGAACGCAGGATATGGTGAGGCCAAAAAGGAACACCCACAGAGCCATAGATAGGGGAGTCATACCACTATTGTCTTACTGGAGGCACTATAGTCTCACTGGAGGCTGGATCCACAGGACCTACAACCTGCTGTCCGCTTCTCTGCCTGCCAACCAACCGACTGACCAACCAACGCAGCTGCGGCAGTTATATCAGGGGCTAATTGGCTAACTGGCTACAGATGATGGTCAGTTAGCCACAGCTGATGGCCATCTATTACCCGAGCCAGCACCTTTCAATGTGAGGCCGAGAGTCTGGAAACTGCTCTCTGGGGCTCTGTCCCCACACTTCACCCTGTGCCTAAGGTGTCAGAGTCCCACAGCACCAACTACTGTCCATGGTTAATTAGAATAGAGATGGATCCCAGAACCAAAATCGGCCCTTTGGCTACTCTCTCTGGTGAATCGTCTTTCAGACCCAGAGACTGTCAACCATTGCTGGGTTCTGAGAACAAACAGAAAACAAGTGCATTCACTTGATTAAAGACTAATTTTCTAGCCTCAAAGTTGTAATTAAAATATGTAGATGACAGACGATAGATAGATAGATAGATGATAGATAGATAGATAGATATAGAGTTATCATTATAGAAAACAAACTCAAATAGTATGAATAAAACAATAACGAGTTTACTACTGATTTCCATGCTCCCAAAACGGAATGTGAAAAAAGGGAAGAATTCCTAGCTATAAAGGAAAAAAGACTCTAGTTTCTTACCTTCCCTGGCAGAACATAGTATATGTTAAAATGGATCAAATATTTAGTCTCAATTTAGATCATCCTGTTTACATTTAAGCCTGACAGGCTTCAACTAATTTTGCAGGTAGTTGGTGAGTTAAGTTAGGTTGTTATAAGGTGGCACGTGGAAGGAGAGAGGTATAAGCTCCCAAAACAACTTTCACAGAGTCCTTTATACTTCAGTGTAGAGATGGTGGCATTTGGCCTGTGAGCCAAGAAAAACCGAGAACAGCCTTCATAAGAAAAGAACTTAGCCCATGTGAAGGAAGAAATGTGTCCTTCCCTTGGGTTCTGTGAGATGTGATTGATAGCTACTAATACATTCGTTCCCTCGAATTTCTTTCTTTTTCTTAGTATATATAGTATGTATAGTTTTCTATTCTTTGCAATGTGAAATAATTCCTGATGAAGATAGTGCCAATAAGCAAAAAATTAGGACTATCAGAGCATGCATTTATTAGGTATCTTGACTATTTGGTTCCCTGATGCCTGAAATTCTGCATGAAATTTTTACTATTTACGTGTCATTTGAAATTCGATGTCATTTGATTTATTTTCACTCATTCCAATATAATATTTATGAGAATAACAATAACTCCTGAGGGTCCATAAATCATCTATGCCCTTGGGATTATATCAAAAATTTCCCTTTGAACAGGTTTTGATACAGAAAACAGGAGTCTGGTGTGGGATGGCGGGGGTAGGGGGGAGTTAAGCCAACGCTACTGCACTCGCTGCCAGCTTCCTCTAGCACTGCTATTCCTTCTGCTCCAGTCCTCATAATGATGGGGAGGATGACCAAACAGAGAGCCTCTTTTTCGCATGTTCTACCTCGCAGGGACTGGATTCGGCGTTTCATATACATTAAGGCAGGGCTTTCTCACAATAACCCTATGATGTTGGCATTGTTATCAACATTGTACAGATGAACATTTGGAGGATTAGGGAGGTAAAGAAAGTAGCTCAGAAAGCGTTAAAATTAGAACCAATTCTGTCTCACTCAATGTCTGTGTTTTTTAACCATGGATATGACAAAAGAGGAAGGATGGCTAGAATAAGGGATATGGCTAAAAAATTAAAAGTTGTTAATGCATGTGACAACATTTATACAATTTACCTATTTGCCTAGCACTCTCTTTGTTAGGAAATTATTTACATTTTTAACATGTATAACCTATAACAATACATACTACACTAACTGTGAAAAGCCCATCTTAAGATGTATACGTTATACAGAGGTGCCACAAAATGTATACACATTTTAAGAAAGGAAAACTATTAAAGTTGTAATACTCAATATATATCCATAACAAAAGATGAACGCAAGTCACGTTTGACTTCTGCAATTACAAGAGGTGCTCAAAGTGGTTGCCATCAGCGTCCAGACACTTCTGATTACGGCCAACTACTGCTTGAGCATAGATAACATCTCTTAAAATGTGTATACATTTTTTGGGCACCCCCAGTATATATACACACAACATCACATTTACCTAAATCCATTATTCTATAGTTCAGGTTTCCAATAACTCTGTAAACAGTCTCGAGAAGATGCAGTTTTAAAGAATTTTTGCTCAATGCATGTTCATGCTAATAGTGTGTAGCTAAGTACTAAAATGAATGAGAAGGATTTAATTAAAAAGTGCTTAGGAAGGATAAAATTGTTTCAAAATGTTAGGTGTATGTGGATTTATGGTTTTTAAAAGATCAACATAAACTGCTTATCTCCTCATTTTAACTGGGAGGTGCTATCTCTGTAACCAAAGAGCACCCATCAACAGTGAAAAGCAGTAGAAGATACTTGGCACTGTACAGTGGGACATTTATCTCACGTCACAATTTGGAAATTTATCCTCTCTCTTATGTATAGGATCATATCCTCTTTTAACTTACCTCTCCTCACGTATTGATTAAAAATAAGCTGGTCCATATTTGATAAATACACTGTGAAGTGGCAATCTCGTGCATGAAGTCCTTCTAAGAATAAAAACAAAATGACTTTCCTCACAAAAATGCCTAGTAGAAAGAAAAACTATTAAGTCAAGTGCTGTATTTTAAGAAATGTGATCATTAACTTACGAGTTTATTAGCACAGCCTAATTCACTGCATTATAAAGTATGAGCGTTTAGAGAAGTGTTTTCCAAACTCTAATTAGGAAATGAGCGAATGAATGAATAAAAACTTTGTAATTCTTTTGACAGTTCAACACCTATGAATATTCTTCTGTGATCCATTTGGTCAGGGAATAATCTATATCGCCATAATAAATGATCAGATGGTCTGTGGGAGACTATGGTCTCCTCACCGTTTTCTTTGTTGCTTCTGAGATTCCAGAGAAAAGAATCACTGTACTATATAGTTCTCATTATTTGGTCTGGTACCCACATGGAAAGGAATGGCAAATTTTAAATTGTTCAGTTTATGTGCAAAGTATAGATTTTTGTGACTGGATAATTTACAGCAAAAGCAAATTGCTGGCATGAGTAGACTGGTTGAATTTTCATATGAGCTCAATTGACTAGACAATGAGGAAGACCTACAACGTCAGGAAGTTAAGGCTGATAAGTTCTGGCAACTTGCTTCAAAAATTGGAGTCAACACCAGCAATATAGTTGTAAAGGATTTTTAAAGCAATTACATGCAAACATTCATTTTGCAGACATGATTTTTCACCTTATAAGTAGGTATTACTCTTCTTTGATTTCCTAAATAGTGCTATTGAGCAGTATATGCTCAAAAGTCTCCTTATCTACAAGTTTCAAGGAATACAACTAATATAATTTATTTGTTATAATTTTTTATAGAGAAACTAAGAGGATTTGGTTCCAACTCCACCTTTGGGCTCTGAGGAATTTGGGGTGTGAGAAAATAAACAATCCTTGACTATGAGCTCTAAGATAACAAAAGAAAATAAACCCAAACTATAAAGTAAAACTGGGCAATGCACCTTACACACTAATATGGATTAGTCCTGCCATACAATTTAAAAAAGGAATGGCTCCAGGAACATCCATCCTTCATATCTCCTGGATTGGTTTACCGTAGAAAATGACACGTTAGCACTCACTGTATGGGCTATTTATCCTTCTTGAAATCCAAGCCCAAGAGAGTAAAGGGTGAGAGACAGCAGCTCAGACTTCCTCATCCAACCTTGTTAAACTCTACTTCTACTACGCTTCCATAATCCTGACTAAGAATAGTCCTCCAGGGTTTGGAACTGCCCCCTACAGAGCCATGGCCTCTTAGGCTTTAGCAGACTGACTATGCCTACAAACAAAACCACTGCAACACTCACCTGGAGATATGAAGCTACACAGCCTATACTATATGCTAATCCTGGCTTTGTTTCCCGTGACCCACAGAAATGCAACAAAATCAGAGCTACTGTCAGTTTCACATACTTTGCTGATTCTTTGTGTGTATGTGTGTGTTTACAAAAAGTTTATTATGCAATATTAAAATATATACAATATGCAATATTACAAAGAAAACCCATGGAAGAAATAAAATTTTATCGAATTCGTTGAAGGTCCTGTACACTCTTCTCCAAAAACATCAACTTATATCCTACCAAGAATTACCATTTGAATTTTGTATTTATCATTGCTGTGCATTTACTTCTCCCTCATTCAGCCTTTTACACTGGCTAAAAGTTCTAGCATTATCAATATGATCAATTTTACTTTATATCAAATTAAATAAAAGGAGAGAATTTTGGTTAAACATGAAAAAGGTATTTCTATAGAGAATAACTTTATGGTAGCTTTGCTAACTGTGGTTAAAAAAAAGCATTCAAAATGGTCTTATTTTGGAGACGGTGTCTTGTGTTAAACATACTTCTCTTCAGATCACATCACTAAATTATTCTCTGGATCAAATTTACAAGTTTAGCACCTGTTACATGCCAAAAATTACACACAGATTTTTGAGAAGGAAGGAAATAGCAAAAAAATTTTAAAAATTTAAAAAAAGAAAAATCTTATTGTTGAAAGGAGCTGACCAATTGACCAATATAAAATACAGAAAACGAACAATCTAGAATTAGAAGAACTCAAACATATTTAGAAAAAATAATTTTTAAAATAAAAAGTTAAGTTGTTTAGTGAAAGATAGGAATAGAAAGCAAGAAATTAAGGCTAAAATCTAACTGGTTTAAGGGACAATTATGGTGACTATTAACATATTTAAACTGTAACATAGATTATTAGAACTCTTCAGTTTATTCTGACAGCACTCCTCCAAAAGGGTTTATAAAAATAGAAAATTAAAGGAAAAAAAATTCAAAATAAGTGTTTGGCAATACATTTTGGAACTTACAAAGGAAATTTCTTACCAACCTTTCTTTACCTTTTCTCATGAAACTTTCAAAGAACATACTAAGTTATTGAATTCATTTATCTTTTTTTCTTTTGCCTTTAGAAAAGTGATGCCCAAACAGCTAAAAAATCATATTTTCCAAGTTGGCATGTCCCTTTTAATAAAACACTCCATATCTGGTTAAAATATTATATGAATACATCCCATTTTAAATATTTCATCCTACAAAATTTCAAAACAAGTAAGACAAAAAGCAAGTATTTGCACTTCAAAAAGAATTCACTTAAAATGGAAACGTTTCCTAAAATATTAAAAATTTGTGTATGTCTTGATTTCAACTTAATACAAATATTGTTGATATGTTCCTAAAAATGAATTTCAGGAACAATCGCTCTCTCTCTCTCAATCTTTTTTTTTTTTTTAATAAATAGCCTGCGCATATTTAAAGATGCATGCTGGATTCAAGGTACTGTCCAAGGCCTGTAAACGCTCCAAAGTTTTATTGTTGTATTTGTATCTACTATTGTTCCAGGCATATTTATAAAAGGATCACAATGCTCCTAGATTATTGCTCTGAGTCTAAGAAAAATGACTTTTTTAGTGCTCAAGTTAAAAATAATATTGGCAGTTAGTGTGCCTCCAGAGAGGGAAAACATAAGGACTTACTCTGATATTTGTAAAGCAATGATGGATTTCAGCGATGAGGTAGGTCTTGTCAACCATTGCTAATTCACAAAAACAAATTATTTTTTACCTAATTCAAATGAACTGCTTGCCCTTATAGAAATGGAAAGTTCACCAGCATGCGTGCTTTATTCTACAATGTTCTCTTCTGGAAAAGTTGTTCAGATAAAATCTAGGCACGAATTCCTTGCCTTTTCAAGAATAGCTGTTTCATTGGGGAGAAGGGAGGTAGGCGTATATAATCATAGTTAAGAAGGAATTAAACTTGATTTAGCAGATCTTGGAGAAACTAACCTAAGCTGTTGGCCTTGAGGATTTGAATTCCTGCAAGTTTTTCTGCAAATTTCAGTTTTTTAAAGTGCCAAAAAGATGTATGTAAGTGGACACTTTGGTCAACGTTGCCCAAGCAGTAGTTCGCCGTAATCAGAAGTGCCTGGATGCTGATGGTAACCACTTTGAGCACCTCTTGTAATTGCAGAAGTCAAACGTGAGTTGTATTCACCTTTTGTTATTGATATATATTCAGTATTACAATTTTAATAGTTTTTTCCTTTCTTAAAATGTGTATACATTTTTTTGGCACCCTCTGTATATTCAAATAAGGAATAAATACGTCATTAGACAATGTGAGCTGGGAAAAAAACTTGAGTGCAAATGAAAGAAAAGTGATCCATCCTAGAATATTTTCCTGGGGTTCCAGAGTTCTAAAGTTGACTTCGAGCAAATATAGCTGTAGATAAGAACCCATAATATAAACAGGTGTGGGGGGCAGAAGTCTAAGGAAGTCCTCATGGCCTCTGATAAACCCTACCCTATCTACACATCCTGTAATGCTGTATTATCTCCTGTTGAATGTGGGGAGGACCTAAAATATATAGACTGCTGCTCCTATGATTCATTTACTTTATATGATTTGGCGAAGCGATTATACCAATGTAAGGCCCCAAATCCATTGATTTTGATTTAAACAAAAGAGAGATTATCCTTAATGTGTTTGACTTAACCAAGTGAGTCAATTCAAAGAGAGTTTGGAGGTCAGAAATGTTCTCACCTACTGGCCTTGAAGAAGCAAGGAGCCATGAGTTCTGCAGCTCAAGAAAGTGGGTTCTGACAACAACTATATGAGCATAAAAGAGGACCTTGAGTGTCAGATAAAATTGCAGCCTTGTCAGCACAGTGATCATAGCCTTGGGAGACCCTGCGGAGAGGACACATCGAGGCCATCCCAGGACTCCAAATGCCTGGAAATTGTGAGATAATAAAAAGGTGTTTTTTCAAGTTGCCAAGTATATAGTAATTTGTTCCACAGTGCTAGGAAACTAATGCAGCAGGGGAAAATGCACATGCTCATGCAAAATAAATCAATTTCATAGAAATTTTCAATCAGCACAGAGTGGAAATAAAGATCTTGCTTCTCAAATGGTCAAAGTAAGTTGAGAATTGGCCTGACTGCATTGGACATAACTTCTCACTAACCTTAGGCTGGAATAGAATCAAACTCCTGATTTTCAGGTTTTAAAAATGTCTAAACTATTCAAATAACAGTGTCAAAATGTTACATAGAAAAGTGATAGAATTTGGCTTAAATTTTCCAGATAATCATTTTTATTTTGTTTTCTTTATATACATTTAAATTTTTTATTAAAATTATACGTATACATATACAAGCCAGCCCGTTGTAGATGTCATCTGTTGACTTGCTGCTCTGAAAGTTAAAAATTTAGCTTTCTCTATCTATGCTATTTCTCACCCCAACATAAAAGCAGATCACTTACCTTATCTACACTACTCTTTTTGGTTAAAACGAACTTGTTATTACAATGGAAATATTACTCACTAATGAAAATGTTAATTATGATTACATTTCTTTTTGTATAACATGATTTCCCTGGAATTAAGCATTACCTCAATATTTTCCTTTGCTTACTTTTTTACTTATCAATTGCTAATTCATCCTGAAACTCTCAGTCAAAAATGTACTAGACTTTCCAACGTATCAGTTATTCCCTCTGGAGCCCTCCAAACTCTTTCTTCAGTCTGGACTGGTTTCTCTGCTAGTCTGCAAGGCAGCTGTTGCCCTGGGCCTTCTCATCATCAATATCCTGGGGACTTCCTTCTGTTTTCTCTTTCTGATCCCTTGTTTCCTAAAGCCTCTAGCTTCTTCTTTCTTGAGTTTTCCCATCATGTTGCTGAAACACATCCTTTAATAGCTTCTGAAGACATGGTATGTGGGAGGCATCTTTTAGAAGACTTGTAATTAAAAATATTTATTTTCTACCTGCAACTAACAATGTATTTTTTCTACCCTTGTTTGTTAATATTGCTTGGAATAGAATTATAGGCTGGAAATCATTTCCCCTCAGATTTGCAAAAAAATTTGTCCATTATTTTTTACTTTCTAATGTTACCTTTTGATTCTCCATCTTTTCAAGTGACTTTTCTATTTTCCTATACCAGTTGCTTTTAGAATATTCTATTCCTAGCATGCTGGCATTTACATCCATGTGTCTTTGAGTATTTTAAAGTTCATTTTTTGTGTGTGAATTGTGACCCTTCTTCAGGTTATGGGAGGGGTGAGCCCCTAGCTGGGTGTAGTAGTTGAGGGGATCTAAAGATCAATTTTCTCTCTTAATAACCTCTCTCTATTTTAAGTTCCATTTTGCCATTCCCCTTTCACAGGCAACTGAGGCCTCCAAATAACAAGCCTGGGTTTTATGTTTTTTGTGGGGGCGAGGGTAGACCATCCCTCATTGAAGGTTTCCCTTATTTTCTTCAGGCTACTAAGACATTGCCATTTAAATATCTGTTTCCTAGCTTCTGAATTCATACTGGTAACTCCACTTGATGTTTTCTCTCTGATAGTCTTTTTCCATATGGGTTAGGTCAGTGGTGTGCTGGAAATGATTCTCCAAGGGAAAAAAGAAAAAGAAAAAGCTCTGATTTGTAGCATTTGCTAATTTCAGTGGTGTATACTCCCACTATGACTTATTTCAAACTACCAAATTAACAATGGATTGCAAGAGTCCTGAATATTTAATAATTGTGCCCTGATTCTTGGTAAGAGCTGGCTCCAGCCCAGTACTGTTTGTCTTTTAAAAATTTTTATTTTCTTTTCAGTAGGGCTTTGGGAGAGAGTTAGAAATTCACCCCACCATATTTAATAAGAAACATTAACTTCTTACTTAGCTACTTTGTGTAGACATAACCAAGCTAATTTGATAAAAGAATTCACATGCATGGAATAAATATTAATAAAATGAAAATAATCTGAAACATATATGTAAGGCTTACCTCAACAATAATGAATTTGTTTTTTCCTCATTCAACTTCACTGCCCCTAACCTTTCTTTAAGGTAACAAAGTTTTCCTCCCTCTCACTCTTCCTCTCCCTTGTATATGTAAACCTGTCTATTAAAATGACTGCAAGATTTAAAAGAAACAAAACAAAGTTTGCTTCCTTTGAACATAAGCTTAAATGAAAAAGCTTTATTTAAGACAATCTATTTTAACACATTGAGGGGATATTTAGGGCTATAATGTCTCACACCAACTCATAAGGCATTATCATTCATCTATAAGGTTGGTGCAAAAGTAATTGTGGTTTAAAAGGTTAAAAATAATTGTAAAAACCGCAATTACTTTTGCACCAACCTAATACATCTTAAAGGTGTGGTACAAGTAAATTTAGGTATTGCAGTAATGTTTGCTTTTACATTGGACACTGTTCAGTTACTCAGAGGTATAAATTAGAGAGGATATCAAACTTGTAAAAATGATTTTACCCTTTCTAATAAGACTGTGAAATATCTATCACTGGTTCCATTTCTAAGAAATCTTGGGGAAAACCTGAAGGCCACATAAAACTGTGACTGCTAATCAATGATGCTGCCTCATGTAGAAACAAGATTTTTCCCTGAATGGTATCACTGAATTAAACGTCTGGAATGTGTAATCTGCAGTGTGGAAAAGTTAAGTGTCATGGCACAGAAGTTAATGCTTTTAGACAACATTGTGAGTGAATAAAACACTTTTTTTTCGTGAGAGGGTTTGTCACACATTGGCAGAATTCATGAGGAAGTTCTGAAAGAATCATACATACACTCCCAAAATTTAGAATGAAAACACTCTTTGTCTTTTTCACAGCATTCAATTATAGATAAATTGAGACCTAAAGTGATGCAGCCAGTGGTCAAATGGGGACGAAGAAAGACTCAGGATTTCTACCTCACACCTGGAAATCTCACGTCTAAAGATTTCTGTCACCCAGAAATCTCTCCCAGGATCAACAGAAAATGAAACTAGGAAATTTACATTTCACACACTTTTCATATAGAAAATATTTTTAGTTCTGAATGTTGTCGTGCTACTAAGATATCAGCATACATTTTTTGCCATGTTCTACTTGTGTGGAATAATTAAAATCCATGATTTTTAGGGTGAGGGACTTGTTTTTGTTTATACTGTGACTTGTGTTATTGCTCAGCACAATACTTCACGTGAGTAATGTGAGTAAAGAATGTTGCTGTTGGCTCTCTTATATCCTGTGTCTAAAATACAGAGACTGTGACCAAAAAAAAAAAAAAAGTTCTGAAAACCCAGCAATACTGAAGGCAAAACAAAAATTTGTGATTTGGGTAACTGCTCTCTGTATTATGTAAAACTCTTTCTTTCTTTCTTTCTTTCTTTCTTTCTTTCTTTCTTTCTTTCTTTCTTTCTTTCTTTCTTTCTTTCTTTCTTCCTTCCTTCCTTCCTTCCTTCCTTCCTTCCTTCCTTCCTTCCTTCCTTCCTTCCTTCCTTCCTTCTTTCTTTTTTGTAATTATAATTTCTCCTTCAGCCAAATGTTTAAAATAGAAACCCCATTGTTGGACATGAGCATTTGTTGTCATGTGTAGTATGTTCAGAAAATCTGCTTTGGTTTAATATGCACGATGTCATATTACATGAAACAGTCTTAAAATGTATCTATTCGTGAGAGATTTCATGAGAGAAGTGACAAAATGTACACATGGCTAGAGTTAACTTTCAAACTGAAGAAAAAAAATCTAGGTAATAAAGACAAATTTTTTCCATTGAGCTAAAAAGCAGCCTAGGTGAGTTCTGATGGATAATTACCCAGTTCTCTGATCTTTCCCTGGGTGGGGTGGGGGGTGGGGGTAAGTTCTGAGCATTCCAGCATCCTTGGCAAAAAAAGATCCAAATTTTGTTTTCAGTGGGTGGTCTTTGAGTGAATGAATGTAGGTAGGGCTAGACAATCAAAACTGGAGTCCATCCTGTGTGAGTATTAAACCTTGATAGTCATTGTCTACATGCTTTGGGTAACATTTCTAAACTAGTTTTGATAGCTTCTGTCCCAGGAGTTGAGAGTGACCTTTAACTTATTTCATCACAAGTTGCCAAGAGTAGATGGCCTTGTGAAAGTTTAATATCCTCTTAAAACTTCGTCAGACTTCCTTTCAGTAATTTACATCCTTCTTAATTTATGATTCTCTTGGCATCTTATAACTGTCACTGGATGAGTGGGAAAAGGATTTTCCTCAGAAGGACCTAATGACGAAGAAGGAGATGCTTATAGGTCATCACAGAACAAAGGGCACGGTGATGGGCGCCGGGCTTAAGAACCCATCAGTGGGTTATGATTTACCAAGCAAGGAGATTAAAAATCTTTCTTTGTAATCTGAGGAAGTCTGTGTAATAAATAAGTGAAAAAAATATTTTAGTGCTCACTCTTCTAGTGAAAATGTACAAGGGAACCCCCACAAAGATGGTAAAATTAAAGATATGTACAGGATGCTTTAACTTTTTGACTGTCACCATTCTAAGTAGTTTTTCAAAGACAACTATAAACTTCTAGAGATGAATAAGCACATGTGTATTCCTACGTATCACCACATTGTTACTCCTGTAGGAATTTTAGATATACAACAATTAGAAATATAACCTTTAGAAAAATATTGCTGATAATATACTAGAAGACTATATAGTCCTTGTATTATTATTGGATGAACTCCTTGTAAAATCTTGTATGGGTAGATTTCTTCATTAAGATGATCACATCCAAGAATTTACTTGCATCCATGCTGGTATCATTTTTCTAAGTGCACTTTTACCACTCTCCTTTGGAAAGTGTTTTATGTCACTACGGCAGGGCTTATTTCTTTTCTGTTGCTATTCTCTCACATTTGATCCCTTGGCCCATTATAGATCATACACCAAATAGGTTTAGGTCTGAACTGGCCTTTATGGTTTTCTATTCCTGGAAAGTCACATGAAGGGTTGAAAGTTCCCTAAAAGCCTGTATGTGTAACTTCTTTCCAATTTAATCATGACTGGTTTTCTTCCCCCACCCCTACCCTCAAAAAGGCAGAGAAAAATGATCAAAAAATTCCTGCTGCTTCCATACTGTGGTTTTTGATCTGCAGATTGTGTTAAGGTGGGGTTCCTTCTAATTTTCTTGATGTCTTAGGATTGTCATTGGACATGTCGAGTTTGACTGTCATTGAGAAACTCTGATTGGGAGGAAGGGAAGCTTCATGAACCAGAAGGAGGGGGATAGGTAGTTAGCATTTGGCTGGACATCAATAGCAGATTGTATTCTACTGGCTATGGGTCAAGAAAGCTTGTTCCAGGGTATGAAGAACAATCCAGACAGATTTATCGCTTTTTTTTTCAGTGTCAAGTGCAAAGTATAATAATCCTGCAGTCTAGATAGTGCCAAGCATCTGAGCTAAGGAAAAGCAATACCTCTGATAACATCCAACCTAGCACAGATGTACTAATGCCGGGAGCCCGGACAGGACTAGGAGTATCAGGGAGAGAGTGGGTTTTCTCTGTGATCTTGGACGTGGGAGAATTGCACTGGCCAGAGACACAAAATATCTTTAAGTGTCACTGTGATTCGCTCTTTAGCACCGATGGTGTTGGGTAGATTAAAAAACAAAACAGAACAAAACAGAAGCGGTAAATAGTGTTGTCTTTGAATCATTTCCTGTTGATGATGGTCAGTTTAACCACGTGTTTAGAGACCAGTGTTTATCAAACAACATTGACTCTCCGGTGCATTTTTTCATTTTTCATCAGTTTGTTGGCAGTATGTTGAAACAAGTTTAGGTAGAACACCCCTTCTATCCCTAAGGTATAAGAAACAGTTTATTAAATTTTAAAAGAGAGACAAAAACAAATATGGTAAGTTTTCTCTCCAGAAAGAGAAAACTTTTAGCCTACAAAAATTTTACTGGTTGACACGCTGGCTTTCCTTTTATAGCTGCACTACACCAAACCTAAAATTTGTTTCATGAATTATTACACAAAGTTCATTGAATAATTTTTCTCCAGAGGCCTTCCCCTGCCCATATAATCTACTTCTTTCTGAGTTCATTCCATTATCTTACAGAAGATATGTATATATTCAATATATACGTACACAGAGACATATATACCTCCCACTTAGTCTTTGTAATTAGAAATATTTTAAAAAGCTGAACTACGTCTTAAAGTCTAAATGTTTTAAGTAAAATATTTTAAGCTATTTAAACTTGAGTATCTCTTGTAAAATGTGCACAGCATCTTGCAAAGGTATTGTAAGGATTAGAAGTAATATGTATAAAGCACATCCAATGACATGTAGTAGATGCTAAATAAATCACACCTATCGTTATTATACAGAGGGTGCCAAAAAAATGCATACACATTTTAAGAAAGGAAAACTGTATTAAAATTGTAATACTCAATATATACCGATAACAAAAGATGACTACTGCACGTTTGACTTCTGCAATTACAAGAGCTGCTCAAAGTGGTTACCATCAGCATCCAGGCACTTCTGATTACAACGAACTACTGCTTGAGCAACGCTGACCAAAGTGTCCACTTGTATATATTTTTTTGGCACCTCCAGTATTATTAAAATGTTTCTTAACATGCAAACAAGGCACATCATATAGAGTACTTCATTTAAAACTGTGGGGTATGATCATTTGCAGCTCATGAAATCAATTTGGTGGGTCATGACAAAGATTACTGTGTTTCCCCGAAAATAAGACCTAGCCAGACCATTAGCTCTAATGCATCTTTTGGAGCAAAATTAATATAAGACCTGGTCTTACTTTAGTATAATATAAGACCCAGTCTTATATAAGACTGCACTTTAAAGGCTAAAGTGCTAGCTCGTTAATGGAGCCTAAGCATGAATCATTCCCTCTCTGTATTTTCTGGCTGAGAAAAGAATGAGACAGAGGTTTTGTAAATTACAAAACTGTGTTATAAGATCAGACATCTTCCAGTGGTCTGGGGGGAAAAATTATAATCAGGTCAGGAATAACAGAAAATGATTAATGTCTGGATTGTCAAAAAAGGTAATGGTTATCATTGATATCACTCAAGAAGTTCAAATTGTACTAACAATAACAAAAAATACTACAGTAAGTCCTCACTTAACATTGCTGATAGGTTCTGTGATTTTAAGTGCAATGACTTTTAACAAAACCAATTTTACCATAGGCTAATTTGTATAAACTGAGTTCAGTTCCTGCGGAATCTCATCAATACTGTAACAAAACGATGCTGAGCTGAACAATGATTTGAGGACCTCCTGTAGTCACACAAATGAGGAATGGGCACGTAGAGGCTTCTAAGGGGGTGTGGGAAACACCTCGTCCTGTTCCTTGTGGTCAACAAGGCGCTCCTTGCAGGTCATGGACTCCTGGAAAGCTGTGGCTCTCAGAAGACCCAGAACAGAGAGGAAGGCGGCTGGTTCATGGGGTAAGAGACAATGACGTGAAGATGCCATTTCCATTCTGCTTCAGGCTCAGGTTCAATTTTAAAACCACAAAAGCAATTCCTTGAGGTTTAGAGCCAGCCCTGGGTACCATGCTGAAGTGTGAGACATTTGGAGGTTGTGGGAGGCAAGCCAGAAAGCCCCATGTGTTGAACCACCCCAATTACCTGGTCCCCCAGGCTGTAATCACATACGACTTCAGGCTTGAGGACCACCCACCACTGTGCCCTCGTCTGTTTTCCGGGTAGTTCTCTCCTCCAGTCTTGTCTGGAACTTCTCAGTGTTCTTCTGCCTAGGAGACAATGGAAGAAAAAAGAGGGATGCACTTTGGTTTCATGATGATTCACAAAGTACATATAACATCCTGCTGTGAGGAACTTTCCAGGAGCCTGCTGTGAAAAGCTGCCTCTGCTCTTTCAGAAACCCTGGAGTCACTCCTAATGGGCTTTAGGTGCACGAGATTAGAGCAGAAATAAGAGAAAACCCACAAACAATGCTACTGTCTTCACACAGGAGGGAGAACATGCTTTAATCAACTCTCTCATCCCTTTCCAAAGGCTCAGATGTGCACACCTACCTCTCAGGAAGGTTATTATACATGTTAACTAGGTTAAAAAAAAAAGTGCAAAGAAAATTCATGCAAATTTATTTTTAAAAAAGTGGTAGGAGAATGCATTATTGAGATATAAATCCCTATTTTCAAAAGCATGTTGCTAAAAAAAAAAAATGTTTTACACATGCACACACACGCGTGCCCATGCACTCACACAAACACATGTACAATATACACTCCCATAACCACTATTAAGAGGTTTCTCAAGTCACATATGGGGAATCATGTATTATCCAAGGTGATATTTGTAAGATTATTTAACTGGTTGCCCTCAGGGCCACTCCACAAATGGCACGCACAATTGAATTTTTAGCACAAACCAATCATTCCAGGACTTGATTGTGTATTTCCAGAATAGGCCTAGACATTTTTGAATGGGAAAGCAATGCAAACTCATGCAGACTCTGTGTATTAAATTTTGTTGTTAACCATCTTTTTGTGTCTTTTTCAGATATGTTCTATACTCAAAATCACGGAATTTCCCTTATAGCCTCTTTAAAAATCTAGGCATTTGGAAGTAAATGTAATCCATATGTTCTTGACTTAGTCTCACTTTCTTCATCAGAATGTTACTCTCTACAATGTACTTGATCACCAGTAAGCTATATGAGATTTTTAAAGACCTTTTTTCTTAATACAGGAAAACCACATTTGATCAATAACACAGTTAGTTATAAAGTCAAAGTTATACAAGGACTTATGAAGATATATTGTTTTACTATTTAACTCCAATAACTTTGGCTAGAAATATTTGGAAACTCACCAATCACTGTCAGAAACATGCACGTTGTTGTTTGGTTTTTTCCTTCACAAGCTAGAAGCTCTATTTTTTGTTTATAAGGTGTACTTTATCTTTGTTTCTAAGGTATACATTATAGTGACTTTTTTCTTTAATTTGGTTCCTAGATCTATAGTTAGAATTCACTGCAAATAACTCTAATGTAACTATCTTAAGTTTCAATACATCTGCTCATAAATACCTTTTACAGAAAACTACTAAGTCTGTAAACCCGAACACATAATTATAATACAAAGATATATGCACATAATATAATACAAGGCAATAACTCTCTCTAGACGATGAACTTTCTAAAGTCAAGAGAAATATCTTCCTCATTGTGGTATCTGCACATACTAGGTCTTTGATACGTATTTGTTGATCAAAGAAAATGTGATTAAAAATAACAGTTTAAGAAACATAGGCATGATAAAAGGTCTGCCATTTTAGACCACAGAGGGATGCCAGCTGAGCAAGGAGGAATATGTCAACAGGCTACAATAATACACCGACCTCTACTTTAATCCCACACTAAAATGGATTTAAAGGGACATGGCTGAAAGCAAGAGGGGACTGGGAATTTGCTCAATCACACAGCTGCTCAGGACATGCCCTTTCCAGCACGTTCCTTTGTTGGGTAGAGGGGTTGGGGGCTGGAACTGGTTACCGGGCTGTAAAATAATTTATATTCAAACTTCTAATGTTAACATAATCATTGTGCTTCAGAAATAACTGCATTTCAGTTTGTCTACACAGAAATATATATGTTCATATCACATCTAAATATATACGAGTATAACAAATACATATTTGTGATACATATTTGATCAGCTACATATATTTTTCATTCTACATATAATTTCTTTATGCATAGAGGCAGTTCATATATTCCTTTCACATCACATATTAATTATTGACCCAAAGAACATTCTTTTGTTATAGAATCTTCAAGGAAGCTAGCAATGTTCTCTGATGTCTGAGACCTGTTCACACTCATAACTTTATGTGAATTACCAAAGAATAAAGCATGAAACTCCCCAGGGGCATTTAGGAAATGTGATCTCTCCTTAATTGATATAATCAAATTTCTAGAAACACAAAAGAATAAAGAAAACTTGTTTGAAGGCTACATTCCCCACCAAAGATTTTCAGTGGATTATTTTTTTAAGCTGCAAAGACCGTGAAACAGAGACCAAAATGGGATCTGAGCCCCAACAACACTTTCCCACATACTGCACATTCCTGACTTCTAAACCCAAAGTCATAGATCAGAGTTTCAGGCTCACAGAATTCCAAGCTCACTGTTTCCACAGACCACACATTCACCTTTATACAAAAATGTTGATTCATAACATAGACATTGGTGAAGGATATTTAGTTATGTAACCAATTTTTCAATTACAAACACCTCATTTACAAACGACCCATACTTAGAACCATTTCTATCCTCCCTCTTCAGTGTTTTGTTTTTCCTCATGCTAAAGACCCTGTGGATTCTACCAAAATAAACATGCAGACCACCCTCTACCACCACCACCAATACACACACATATACCACAGTGATAAACAATCAAGCAGAGCTTTGAGAAAGTTGTGGAGTAGAAATCTGGACAAAGGAAACTGAGAAAAGCAGGAACTGATATACTCGTACTTTGCCATAGGGCAAGACGTCAAAATGCAAATACCATAAGAGTTAAAAATGCTGTTAGTCATTCAAACCTTAGTGGATATTAGTTTCATCAGAGTTGCTGTCATTCTCAGTAAAATCAACTTCCTTTTTTAGTCTTTTTCATTATCTACTCCTGCAGAGATTTTACAGTGAAGACCAGCAAAAAGTCCCTGTGGGGGTGGGAAGTAGTGGTGAGTAAGAATAGCAAAGCATGATTTGAGAGACAGTTGACAATAATTAAAAGTGGAATATCTCAAATGCCCTTTATCTATTTTAGAATTTTGACAAAGTCACACCAGGTACTAGAAGACTGTCTTCTCTCCCTGTGTTCTTCTTCCTTTCTTCATTGTTCCATGGGCAACTCCCAGAAGGCAATTGAACATAGTCCCTTTACCACATTCATGGAACCCAATCCAACACAACATTTTGGTGACTATTATCTCCAGAGATGGTCAATGGGGTTTTTGTTTCATACAACCTCAGAAGTGCTTTCTGGAGTAGAACCAATGTATAAGTTAAAGACTTCCTATAATAAGCCCACAATGGTGTCAAAGTGATAACAAAAGTAGGCTTTTTTGTTGAGCCAGGGAAAGGAGAGGAAACTCTCTGCATTTGTCCATTACTGGACATATGTAGTAATATGCCGATCATGGAGTGACTCACTGGGAAACACACAATGAACAGTCAGCTGCCTCTGTCTTCAAGGAAATCACCGTCTTGTTGGGAAGATGAATGTGTGAATAAATGAAGACAGTTGAGTGTTTAAAGGTGTTTTGGATATTGTTGTAGTCTAGTGTGAGTGTTGCAAAGAAGTGGGGCCAATTTCAAGTTTAGTTGGGTGGTGGCAGCTATTTCTAATATTCAATGTACACAGGAAGAGTGGATTTATAGAGTCCAGTGGTGTGCCAATGAGTGGCTAGTGACAGTGGAAGATAAAATAGATGAATCAATAGCAAGAAATATCTGCCTTCTTCTTGTTACAGTGTGGGCTCTAGGGATCTGGGTACTAAAGAGGAGTAGCTCCAACCAGTGAATGAAAATGCACCCCCTAGTCAAAGACAAAGAGAGCAAATGAGAAAATCCAAAAAGGCATCCACACTAAAGGGGACTGAACACAAGAATAAAAGGAGGCACACTGGGGACAAAAGATTGAAGCTGAGTCTGCATATGTGCTTGGGCCCAGAACGGTAGGAATACCGGCTGGCCAGGAGACACTCAGAATTCGCTGACCACATGGATGCCACCACCCCATCACTCCCTACACAAAAATGCAGAAGTAGCCGATTATTATGTCCCTTCTAACCGTTGACTTTCATACAGATGTGGACACCACTGTGCTGCAGGCACAGTTGATCAAGGTTTGACTGCTATACAACCTTCCTGGGGTGGTGATCATAAGCAGTGCACCATTTCACTCCACTGCCCAGGCCAGGCGTGAACATAGTTGTCAGGCAATGTGGCCAGTAAAGAAAGCCCGCCTTTTTAAAAATAAACTGCCACTTTCTCAAAGCCCGCCTTTTCCACAAGCCCACTTTATACCTACCTTATA
Source organism: Rhinolophus ferrumequinum (assembly GCF_004115265.2). Classification (NCBI taxonomy): domain Eukaryota; kingdom Metazoa; phylum Chordata; class Mammalia; order Chiroptera; family Rhinolophidae; genus Rhinolophus; species Rhinolophus ferrumequinum. The sequence goes on from NC_046291.1 coordinate 69,688,136, forward strand.
AAAGCAGCCAAGCAGAGCCAGTCACTGAGGCAATTCAGAGGACCTTACTTTCCTCTCTGTTGCCTCCCTTGTGCTCCAGCATAAGCATAATAAAATCTGTCTGAAATTTTTCTCGGTGTTCCCCCTTGATTTCTATCGTGGGGAACCCAAGAACTCCAATGCACGTAACAAAGCCAGTATTAGCAGTATGTATGTGTGGAGATAGAGAGAGAGAGACAGAGAGAGAGACAGAGAGAGAGAGAGAGAGAGAGAGAGAGAGAGAGAGAGAGAGAGGAAGGAATATAAGAATGATGGTTTAGAAAAACTAGTAGGTGCCCTGTAACTCTGAAGGATAACACAAAATGGCCACATATGGAACCTTTGCTTGGCGGTAGGAAACGTGGAGCTAAAGGCGCCCTCTGGGTTTAGACATTGAACACAGGTGTCCTAGATAAATATGTGTTTGAGTTGTGGCAAAGAGAAGTGGACAAGGTGTGATGAAAGGCAAGAAGAACCAGTGAAGAAAAAACTAATCTATTGATACATGAAAAGAAGACTTTTTAAAGTTATTTTTTTTTTGGTGGAGTTGGTGGAATCATCATTTATAGTCAAGTTCTGTGAAAAAGTGTAAAATGAAGTGTTATATGGAAGCAATTATTCAAAGAACTACAACCAGCAAACAAAACACAAAATAATTTCAGATAAAATGTTTAGATAAGTAAATAAAAAATTTGTTTGGTTACATGAGCAAGCCATGCATTTTTCTCAGATACTCCTCTTCCTATTTAATTAATAAAAACCATAAAAGAAACCTAATCTAATACTTTCTAGAATAATTTAATATATCTTTACATTTTTCCATGTTTTTGAAGAAGGATGATCTAAAATGATGATTCTGACAAAAGAAAAAAGACAATGCAAATCATTTGAATTAGTACATATAATATATAGCTATATATATTTAAATATATACAGCCACTTTAAGATACAAATATTAAAGATAATATATTGGATTAAAATGAACAAAAGCACATTATTTCATTAATACACAACACCTAGACATTTTCAGATGCTAAAAGAATTTCTTGGAATGTTTTCTCAGTTAAGAATAAAAATTAAATTGTTCCAAATGTCATTTTATATTGTACAGAATATAAATAACGTGTCCAAAAGACACCAATAATATGTCCAAATGATGAAAATATCATTTGAGTGTTCCTGGGCACATGATTTCAGAAAATAATTTCAAAATGATTTCAGAAAAATTCCATTGTCACTGTGCTATTTCCCAGCAATGGTGGCCACACCAGTAACCAGACGGATACTGGCTTTTCTGGTTCAGAAAAGCAAAGAATGTTGACAGAAAGCACCTCCCCATGATTCAGGTGTCAGAACAAGGTTTCAAATTATTCTTCAGTAGAGAAATTTCCAAGGTTATTCCTTTCCACAAGCTTTGTATATAAGCTTCGCTACTATCCCCATGGTTACCAAAAGGGGAGGGGAAAAAAAACCAATATATTTCAAATTTCAACTGCTTTGTTATTGAATCCAAAGCACAAAATGACCTCCACCTGAATAATGTGTTCTTATGGTTTTAATTTTCTCATTTAATTCTGTATATGGCTTGTCTTTGAAAACAATTAAAAAATACCCAAACAAACAATGCATATGCATTGTTCTACACACATACTAGTAATAAAAGATAGATTGTTGCATCTTGCTACATTGTTTAACTTTAAATAATCTGAGGGGATTGGGCATAACAGAGGTAACCCAGAAAAGAGGTGATCTGAGAAAATGAAAACTAATAATAATAATAATAAAAGCAAAAAAAAACGCATGATTCCTTGAGTTGTGTTGCTGGAACCAGTAAACCATGTGAATAATCCCCATCAGCTCTAGTTAAAGGATTTAGTTTCAGCTTTGTATTTAACAGGAAATATTAAGATACAAGAGGAAAAACCATTTAGGTCATATGGTCTATTGGTCCTATCAATTTATTTTTTCCTCAAAGGAAAGGAAACAAAGGAATGCAAAAAGACTGACAATGACAACAAAACATATACTTTGTCTCTGCTTATATAAATGAATTGATGTCTCTTTAGTGTTAAAGCTAGCTCAAGTCTCATTATCTACTGCAGAGGAGATGATCTGAGGTGGATGTTTCCAGCAAAGTTCTTTCCTATTCTGGCCCGGAAGCAACAATACAAGAAATTCAATACTTTTCTTCGTCCGCAGTGTGAGCACTACTAGGCACTATATAAGATTCAAAGATGGATATAATTGAATCCTTACTCTCAGTAAACTTACAGGTTAGTGGAGCAGCTAAACACTAGTCTACCTACCTTTTTTTTTGTTTTGTAATTTGATTTCCTTTTCGGTGCTTGCGCAAGAGAATGAAGTGGGAGTTTGAAGGAGGGAGAATTAATATCTATTTGGAAAAATCAGAAATTACTTTCTAGAGGCTAACCTTGATGGTGTAGGAAGGGCAGGCTTGGAACAGATGTCAATTGAAGGGGATGGCAATTTCTGCATATTATAACCAGAGAACACAGCAGCAGCAGAGGCGTTCATGTTGGTGTTTGGCTCCTTAGGAGTTTAGAGTTTGTGTTGCAGAGGCTGTAGACTGCAGGTTAGAGAAAAGTAGTGGATAAATGAGTAGAATCATTCTATAAAAGGCTTATCAAGTTAGTTTAATAAGAAGGTATTTCAATCTGCAAGTCACTACATGTATTTTTAAAGAGTAGTGACTGAGCTTCCTAAAAAGCAGTCCTGATCATGCTGTATGTTGAATACAAGAAGCATTGCACAGAGCAAGGGCCAAGTGGAGGTTTAAGGGGAATCACAGTCCTTGGTCTCCGGAAGGACCGCTGTGCTGAGACTACCATGTCTTTGCTCTTCATTAGGGCGGCCCCACGCTATTTCTGTCCTTCCCCCCCGCCCCCTCCCCAGCCAGCTTTCCTGTGTTGGGCATCCAGATAGGCCCCTCCAGCATCAATCCTTATTCCGTTGGGCATGTTTTATAAAAAGTGCATGTGCTGGGCAACATCTCTGTGTTTCTACGTATTTAGATTTAAAAAACCAGGCAACAATCAGCCTGCGATCAGGAGAATGCGTTCTGGCTAATACAGTGGTTAACTCCACAGGAATGTTGTATACACTTTATTTTTGGATCACTCCCATCTCCACTCCTCTGGCCCAAACCGCTGCATAAAGATTCCTGGTACTTCCTAATGTTGAGAGGATACAAAATGAAATAAAATACAGCTGAAAGAATAGAATGGGATGACGCACAGGAGACTATCACAGGCAGACAACATAAAGGCAAAAGAGACCTTGGTTACACCAAACTCAATGTCAGTCCTGCCTCAGAGACACAGAATATCCACAAAGCATGCATTTTAATGAGGACAATATCACGTCCAAAGGGTGAAGATTGGTTCTCAGGGAGTAAAAGCATCTAACTTGTGTTATATATATAAAACACAGAGATGTATACAGTATATACATAGGTATACGGTGCATCTGTGTTATTAAATTGCCATGGGGAGAAATTTTCTTAATAAAATTTTAATTTATTAGGAAGAATATGTCTTACAAGTCTCCTTAAGACAGCAATGGTGAAAAAAGGTTGAGAAACACTGTCAACGTGGCATAGGAGCCTCAACCTCGCCCCATGTCTTCACAGGGGAAACGGAGAGGGGGAGAGAGACGGAAATCTGTGAGAAGTCCCACTTTGACTCTATATCCTCAGAGCCAAGGCAGAGCTGTCTAAGTAACATAGCATTCACTCAGACGAAGCTAAGGTAGGTGTTCAGAGAACTGAATGTGAAATTGCCAGGTCTTGCCAGGGTACAGAGAGAGCCTGCTGTGTGGCAGCTGGGGAAGAAGCTCTGCCAGCTTAGGAGTGTGCATTAAACTTGAGGGTGGGTATTTCCCCGGGCCCTCATTAGAGTTCAGGCTTGTTCTAACAGAGCTGGGCTTCCCCGATATTGCTCTCCACTTCGGTGCAGACATGCAAGGCCAAACTTAGCCTTTAATGTTGTCTCTCCCAAGCTGCAGGTCTCCCCCTTCTCATGGGATATGGAGGTACTCTAGAAGGCAGCGTTTTGGTTACTGTGGGCTTCCTGTAAGCTAATGGACTGGAACGGAAGGAATCTTTGGCAACCAAATTCTGCTTAGAGTGGTGACATATTCTTTTGTTTGTGACGGAGGGACAAACAGATGGAGAGAAGCAGCAGAGATCTGGGGCCATCCATGACATCACACAGGGAGTCTTCTTTGTTTCTATTAGAGTTTCTGTGTAATTGTTTTGTCCACCCACAAACACTTGGAATCTTGCCCAGTATCCGAGACTTGGGAAGGGGGTGGGGAAATGAATAGAACCGGAGGGGAGGAAGAAGATGGAATGGAAAGCATGACATGTGAAGGATGGTGGAGGAGAGTCAGAGGAGGGGATTGGGTGAGAGTGGGAAGGCAGAAAAATGAAGGCAGCGGTGGTTTATCACAGCCATTTTAGCTAAGGAGAAAGAAAACATGAAGAAAATTGTTCTGAAGACTAATTGGCTGGATATGTAATTTCTCTAATTGTGTTGCATGAGAAAATTATGCATTTTTATGTGTGCCGAGACTATATATCTCATACAAACATGCAAACACATGTATAGCTCATCTTATTACATGTGTGGGATATCTGGGTATGTAATTTTCTAATTTGATAATTATTTAATGAGGTTCTTCTTTTAAGGTACCTTCCTTTGAATTTCTCTTTGTGTTCCTGTATGTTAAGCATAAAGTGAGAGGATACTTCCAAAAATGGAAATGCATCAAGGCAGGCAATAAAAACTTGATGGGGCTGTCACCCTTTAGATCTTTAAGGGATTTCTTGTGAAGAATGAATAATACTCAATATAATTACTTGCTGAAAGATTGGGATGCATTTTTTAATTATAAGTTTATACAGGAAAATCTTTTTGGGCTTGTACTGACAAGCCTTTAGAGAGGTAAAGAAGTTTTAAGTCTTGTGGGAGGAGAAACACGTCTACAAGAGGAAGTAATATTGTTATCCCATGTCATTTAATGTAGAATCAGCTTTGGAATTTAGGTTGATGCCTTTTATGGTTAAAAGAATGGAGACTTGATTTGCATTTGTAATATGTGCTCAGATTGGCATATCCAGTTAAATCCATCTAAGCTCACACACCCATGACATTCTGACAAGATTGAGGTGCAGGTGAACGGAGGGATTCTTTAAGTCATTCAGACCAGCATTATATCTATGCTTGCAAATATAGTGAAAAGACAGACTTTTTCACCCTTGTAAAAATTTAAGAAAGAAAACGTCTCAATTTTCCATATTTTTGAAGTGTTTTAAACCTAAATCGTTCATGCTGTATTCACTACCTTGGTAAACAGAATTCAGCCAATCTAAGTTTCAAGAGGGAAACGATTTAATTATAACAAGGGTGCTATATGGAATGGAGAAAAAGAATTTAGTCATAAATCAAGTATTCACCATTGAGACCACATGCTTTAAAAACTAATGGCTTCCATCTTTCCAAGGTAAAAAAATCATAGTGCTTGAATATTGCCAGCCATTGTGCCCAACCCCCTTCATCCATCCCACTTAGAGGAGAAGAGCCCACCTGTCATCAGTGCATTTCTCTCCACAAATCTCTCTACCTTTTAAAAAGGCATTGCCAGAAGCCAGGCTCATTGCTAACAGCACAGGGGCTGGAGCTTTAAGGTGCTTATTCCCTCCAAGCTTATATATACGGTAGTAGGGATGAAATTTCTTTGCTTGTGCTGTGCCTTACAGCTTGTATTTCTAAATATGCTTTTGTTTCTTTGGTTGGTTGGTTCTCATGAGTTCACCACTATTCTCTTTATAACCTACGTGCAAGAGTCTAGTAGTGTCATTATTAAGTTCAGATTCTAAATGAGTATTTATGTACAACAAAACTGAAAAATGTGAGACGAGCATGCTTGGTCAAGAATTCTACTCTGTCCATTCCTTTCAAACACTGCTAAAGGATTTTTTTGCAATTAGGACATTTTGTTCACAACAATTCCTTCAACATGTTTTTATTTTATGAAGTTGGAGCAAGGGTTAAAAGAGGTGAGCAAATGCCAACATTTGGTTTTTTGCTGTGGTTTCTCTTTTATTGTTTCAAGAATTTGGGGTGGTTTTGTTGTTGTTTTCTCCTTTCAAAATCCAGTTAAACCCATCCTTTTCTAAATGCAGAATGTGATTTTGATGTCATGCAATGAACCATCCCTAAAGAAGTACAAAGGAGAAATAATATGAGTAGTTACGCTGCAATTATTCAATCATCTTTCTACCATGACAAAATCCACTATATGGTGAAATGAAAGTCATCTGTTCTCTATTTACTGAGGTAAATTAAAATCTTTTTAAAAAACTATAACAATTGTAAAATTGTGATATTTGTGGCTTTAAATAAGTATGGATTTTTAAATGAAAAGAAATATTTTGGTGAAAAAAATTTTCCAGATAGAAATACATAGATAAGGAAGGATTTCTTTTCTAGATAATTTCAGGTTTGAAACATAATACCATTAGTCACCGGCTTTCTTTTAATTAGACACCCATTTGCCCCTCCTTGGAGAAAAACAAGCTGTACAAACGGTTCGTTTTTATAATATTCCATCTTAATTGGAATAGAAGCTAAAGAGACTAAGATAAAATTCAGATTTGAATTGAAATAGTATGTCATTTTCGAAGATTTCAGTCACTATGGCCACCACAAATACAAAGTCAGTAGATCATGAATCATACATGAATAAATGCCAAATGTATTTTCTCCACTTGAGGAGATATTAAAAAAGCAATAATAGCCTGTAAAGTATGACATATGCCATGTGTAATCCTAGTGATATATTGAAATAGTTAACAGTAAAAAAGAAAAATCATAAAAAAGATTTTGGAAAAAAACAAAAACAACTCTATTTCTTCTATACCAAAAACTAAAGTAATTTCATGAAAGAAAAACAGGGCTCTCATTTGCTCTAAATAAATGGACTGGACATGGAAGAATTTTAATTTCTGCAAATTGCAAGAAGGATTGCAATGTTACTGAGAATTGTTGGCATACAAAATATAGGCAGGGCTGTTTGCACCATTTTATAGAATTGTTCATCACCCATTCAAGAGGTGTTCAAAATTGTAACTTCACTAAGAATCCAAGAGGGGCTTATAGTGACCTGCGCAGTAGGAACCCATTCAACCAAAGCTTATTAAAATCTAATTTTTATGATGCCGCTGCAACTTGCAGATTTTTAATTCAGGCAGCCGTGGCAAAATAAACTCTAGAGAGATTATCCTGACATGTTAGCCCCTACTAATAATGACAGCCTTTTAGTTGACTGATCTGATGACCCTTAAATATGTTCTCTATAATATGATCTTTTAAATGGACAACCTGCAAATATTGGCATAACCATAAATAATAATACTTGTAAGGTAAAAGAAAACCCTTGAAACACCGAATTCAGATAATCTGGATTATTCTTCAAGTTTCCTTACTTCTTATCTTTTATGTAGATGATGCCTAAAAATATCCTTTTAAAAATTCCAATGCATTCTTTAAAGTCAGTGGATCAAATTTCTCAAACTCACACAATCACTTCATGGTCAGTAACAACCTCTAGAAACCTATTTCTCCATCTGTAAAATTAGAAGACTGAACTGATTGATCTTAAAAATCCTTTCCAGATTTACAGTTCTTGTTCTAACAGCAAAAGAAATACAGAAAAGCTTCAGACAAAGTTGGACAGGAAGCTAATATTTGTAATGTCACACAGAGAGATTAGCTCAGCAATTTTCATTAATAGGAGTCATATGGTGAAATCCCCCAGAGCTATTTAGAAACAAATCTCTGATTGCTTAGAACTACAGGTAGAGCCAATTTACTTCAACTTGTTGTTGGTGTTGTTTTTAATAAAATTCAGGATATTTGGAGGTTATGCTCTGTCTTTCTTTGGATGGATTAGTAGACATTTATTTGGAGAAGAAAGTTGTGTTTTTCAGATGATATTGAAAAAGAACTGAACTGAACAGGGGATGGGGTGGAGAAGAAAGGGAAATGCTATAAAGGTAGGAACAGAACTGGGCTGGGGATCAGCATGTGATAAGTACTTTAAGACAACATGGCTTCTTGTTGATGGCAGGCTAGCCTTCCTATTGTACTTAACACCCTAAATGATGAAAGAGGCATTGAGATATTATGAGCAGTTGTGTTTATCATTTTATTTTAAGTTCATCATGAGATAGCTGATGCAAGACCAGACAAATGCCAAAGTCAAAGAGGGAGGAAACCAAACAAAGGAAGTTTTCAAATATTTAAAAAAAGCACTATAACACATTTTCCTCCTTTAAAAGTGGGTGTGTTTGGATGAAGGGGCTGTATAAGGTGTTGAGAGGAAGTGTTATTTTTTAATGAAAACATGCCTTTATAGTTTGTTTTTAGAAAATATTACTAGGTGGTTCTTATTTCTGTAAATAGGAAGCTTCAGATTATTACAAATAGGAATTGAAATATTAGAATGAATGCTATAAAAAAGTAAATAGTTCTTGTTTCATATTCATATGAGTCACTCTTCAATTGTTCTTTAAAAATACTTATATGATTTAAAGGCAATAAGATACACAAATTTTTGGAAAGTTGATTAAAATTTTGAAATAAAATTTTTAAAGTCTACTAATAAGGTGTAAATTATATTTGACTTGTACTGTTGGTATATAATAAGAATTCAATGGTTAAGGCAAATTGATCTGTATAAAAAGTTAAGAACTCATAAAAATCGCAAATGAACCCTTCTCCCTCTATGAGTTCTTTGATAAGCCATAGGGTGTTTTAGGTTTTCTTTCTCCCCTGTCTCCAATGTGTATTATGTTGTAAATTAATTGTAGTGGAATTATCGATGAACAAGTCTATCTGTTCCTTTTACTAGCTGACCTTTATAATCAGGGATTATCTTTCTACCGTAGTGTCTTCTGCGATTACTGGACACAGTGGGCATTTAATAAGAATTTGCTCAATATTTCGGTATTGTTTTGATTTATTTTGAATGCAAAGAGAAAGGTCAAACAAATAAATTTTCTTGTTCAAGTCTTTAAAGCCCTGGACAATAACAGTGGGACACTTATAAATCAAAAAATTAAAAGACAGACAACAGCCTGGGAGAAAATATTTGTATCATATATTATACAATAAAGGGAATATTCCTAGGGAAAAAACAAAAAATCCCTACAAAATAAGAAAAACAAACAGCCAAATAAGAAAATAATAATAATTGAAAGATATTAATAAAAAATATAAATGGCTACTAACCATGAAAAGATGATAAACTCTACTAATTATCAGAAAATTCAAATCAAAACAATACTGAGCTATCATGTTTACCTGTTTTATGGAACAAATTTTGAAAGGTTGATAATAACAATGGTTAGTAAAAATGTGGAGAAATTGCTACTCATATATTTTTACTGAGAGTGTAGAACAGTACAGTCCATTTTGGGGGAAGGATTTTTCAATTTCTAAACTATTAAAATGTAAACCACATGTGTCCTTTGAACTAGCAATTTCACATCTTGGAATTTACCTTAGAAAAATACTATACAAATAAACATATGTGTGAATGTTTTTGGCACCGTTTGTTATATTAATGAAAAATTGGAGGCATTCTAAATATCTATTAATAAGGTGCGGGTTAAATAAATTGTGGTCTGTCCATCTGCAAAAATCTGTAGTCATTCAAAAAATATGTTGAATATGTGTTCATTGACAAAGAAATATATCTGTTACATAGCGTGGTGTAAAAAGCAAGTTTTTTGTAAAATATATCACTACAACCTTTATATATGGCATGGTGAGGCAGTCAGAGACTTTCATTTTATTTTTATACATTTTTACATTGATGTTTCCACTTGATAATTTTTAAAAACTTAATGCTTTAAAACTGTGAAATACAGAGAGAGGACTTTGTGTGCTTCGAGTAAGATCTGTAACATTAAATATGTTGTTTCTTATCCTAAGTATTTTTTTAAAATATAATACATACACATGCTTCAAAAAAATCAAACAATATAGGTGAGCTTTATGTAGCAGTGTGGGTACTTTGGGCTAAAAGTAACAAAAGACTTGAATCAACTGACTACAAAAATAATGCAATTCTTATGTGACATTACAGTATGTCAAAGGGAGAGCAGCAGGCTTGGAGCCTGGTTAATTTAGCAGCTCGCAGTTGTCATGAGGAGCTCGAGTTCTTTCCAATTCTCTGCTTATCTCAGATGGCTTCAGTGGCCATTCAAATATGGCAACATCTTCATGAAGAGGACAGAGGATATAGTTCTTTCTAAGGAGTGAGAGGTGCTTTTCTGGGGGGGGAAAAAAAGTGCCTCTTTTACCTTGGGAGCCTTCCTTTCGCATTCCATTTACCAGAATATACCAGGCAAAGGGAATGTGAGTTTTACGTAGACCTGAAGTTAGGGTTCCCTTAGGAAGAAAGAAGGAGTGAATGGGTGCAGGATAGTCAACCAGGAGTGTCAATTAGAGGGTATTATGATAAGGAATAACCCTTTCCCTGTTTATGACTTTTCCATTTCTAGTCCCTCTCATAGGAACAACTTTTAACTCCTTTAACTACTCCTTGGATAGTTACCCCTGTATCTCTAAACATATACTTATCTTATTATATCTTGCTTTATGAATTTTAGGATCCACCTATGAAATTTAACAATTTATTTACATTCTCCATCTCTAATGCCCCCTCTTCTTCCAAACATAATTGTCATTATTTTTGTTTCCTCTAAATATTTCCTTTGTAACTCTAACAAAAAATATATTTAATATTTTTTATTTCTTTTTCAACAACCAAAAAGCAATCTTGTATGACTCCACAATTCTCAGCTGAGATATTAGCCACTCCCACCATTTCCTTTGGCTCTGTTCCCTGACTACAATGTACCTATTTCTATCATCTATAATTTGATTTTTACACTGACATGTTCTAAACATTCTATTAGCATAGTTATGTTTTCTGTGCTTTGGCTATAGATTATTTCTAAAGGTGGAAAATTAATATAGTGTTTATATCAGTGCAATTATATAAACATTGTTCACTGATGTTCCCCCTTGTGTAAGCTTTTTTTTTTTTTTGATACTTTTGCTTTTTTGTTCTTGAACCATTTGCCTTTATTATATTCTCAATTATCTTCTTCTTCATCTATCATTTATTCTCTGCAGTTTCATGGCTGCCCCCTTAGTGTGATCCCTTCGGGAGCTCCTTCCTCCTTCCATCAATCTGGTTGCTCTGTGGGCAGCTGAGCTTCTGGGACTTTCTTCAGTGGTTCTCCTTGCTTAAATCCTTTTTTTTACTAGAATTCATGCCTTTCTCTTTTTTTGGTACAAATTCATTCATTCTGCTGAAGAATATCCTCAAAAACTCCTGAGAAAATTTACTTGGGAGGTTGAATTTCTGCGAAGAGTTTTTTGTGACACCTTGCTTGTTTGATAATTTGGTTGGGTGGCATATCCCATTCCCAACTTTAAAGGCATTGCTTTATTGTCATCTAGAGTTCAGAGTAGCCATTAAAAAGATAAGTGTTGTAATTTTGAATAAGAAACACATATGCACGTACATGTATTTTCTCTGAAAGCTTTTAGAGACTTCTCTTTATCTGCAGTGTTTTGAAATTTCACATGGATAGTCCTAGGAATGTATTTTTTATTCATTTTTTGTAGATGCTGAACCGTTTCAACCTGAATGTCCATGTTCTTCTGCTGCAAGAAATTTTCTGCTGTTTAATTGTTTTGATAATATGTCTTCTCATCTGATTTTATTGTTCTTTCTTTCTGAAACTCATTATTTAGGCAATATACTTGCTGGATTGATTATCTTTTCAAAAAATCTTTCCTCAAAGTTTCTTTCTTATAGTCTTTTGATCTGTATTTTCTCAAAGATTTTATTTACTTTCTCTTACAAACATTGTATAGTGTTTTTTTTTAAATTTTAGCAACAATTTTTAAATTTCAGGAGCTTTCTATTTTCTTCTGTCCATTTTTTATACCATTGTATTTTTTTCATGGATATAATATCTTCTTCGATATATCTAGGATGCCATTTAGAGATTTTGTTTGTTTGTTTTCTTTTGTTTAGTGAAATCTCATTTTTCTCTGAGGCTAATTTTTTGTCTTTACTTCTTTCACTCTCACACTGCAGGCTTTCCACAAATACCTTTGTTTTTCAGTTAAAACATAAAAGTTCACTATGAGTTCTAGTATAGAGGCAAGTATTCTTGACCATCAGTGTTTTCCCCCTATGGCGAACTGGTAGGGGTTCAGCTCTGCCAAAATGGCAGAATATAGAGGGTTTTGGTGTGGACTGGCAGCTCCCACACCATCTACCCTAGTTTCTTTTAAATAGCTACTTCAGTTTCTTTGGTTGTAGTTGCGGTAGTGGTGGTGGTTGTAAGTAGATATCTTGATGCCAGATATTTTGTTACTTGAGATAAACTAGGTTTTGCTCAGAATTTAATTTTTCTGTTGTCAGTCTCACAACTTTTCTCTACCGTCAATATTACCTGCCATTTCTGAGTCTGAATCCCCTTCAGGGTTCTTCAGAGAAGGTAAGCTACAAGATGGGCCATAAGATTTTCCGCATGAACTTAGAGCTGTGTTGTCCAATGGCCAGCTTCATCAGCTACCAGTTCTCATCCCATGTTTGCCTTCCAGAAATCTATTAAAATCTCTTTTCTGTTGATTTTTACCCCTCACTGTTTTCTTATTGTTGTAGGATTTTATCTTCTTTATTCTCTACTACTATTTTTGTGGGATTTCATGGGGGTGGGTAGGAGAGAGAGAAACATGAATTCCATCACCATCTGGAACCAAACATCACAGAGAAACTTCAGAAGACAAATTTTCATCTCCATTTTGACATTATGTTTACAGAAAACCCATTATCATGCAATATTTGTTAAATTTTGCCACAACTTCATGAGTTGGACAAAATCTTCTCCAATTTACAATTAACAAAAATCAGATGCAGTAAGACTGACTTCCTCAAAGTCAAAATACTTAGAAGCACAAAGCTAAGTATTGTAATTCTACCACCAACAAAACAACTTCAATGAGAGGTCATAGGTTTAGAGATGTGCTTTCCGTCATTGACATACGTATTTCAGAAGGTATGAAGGCATCAAATAAAGAGGCTTTGGCCAGAAGAGTCAGGAGGCCTAAATCTAGTCTTATTTCTTCTAACTAGTCAACTGCACCTCCATGGACTTCAATTTCCTCATCTGTAAAACGATAGGGTCAGACGTGATGACATTTCCAAAGTTCTTTCCAGCTTTAATGGTTGATATTTCTATAACCTTAGACAATACGTATGTCCCTAAGTTATATTGTTTGGAACTTAATAAACATTACCTTAGAAGTGTTTTTTGAGCATGTTGCTGTGGATTTAAGTATACAATGCCCTGCCTTTAGTGGGATGGGCTTCATTAAGAATTTTCCCAGGGCAGCAAATTAAGTCTAATAATATTTAATAGTGAGGACTCTTGCCTAATTGGAACAGTCATGCTCACTTAACTGAGATGCCTCTAGGTGATTGTGTGCTATATCTACAGAATTTGAGGTGACAAGAGACTGTTGATGCTTTGGGCTTCTTCAAGTAATTCTGTTAGTGCCAAGTCATCAGAGCAACACAGAGAGAGAAAACTCTTCTCCAGAAACATCATCTCTCCTAAGTGAGAAGAATCAGTTCTCTCAGGAAGATTGCTCTTTAGTTCTCTAGTAAAGATCAATTAGTAAATGATACTCTTGCTTCTACAAAGAAGGCTACTCACCAATAGGCTGGTCTAGTATGTTGAGTGCTTGACATAAGCGAGTATGATAGCAGACACAGTTGTATGAAGTCTGCCAGAGAAAATCTTATTATCTACATTAAAAGACAAACCTGTATGGACAAAAGAGACAGGAGCTGAGTGTGGGGCTTAAGAAAAGGAAAGATTTCAATACGTACACACACATACATGCATGCTTCTTTGCTAAATTGAAAAGGAAAGCACAGGGTCATGGTTTCTTCTTTACAATCTCTATAACCTCAAAAGAAGATGCTGAATTTAACACCTGACTGTTTTTAGCCATCAGTCTTCTCTCTCTTTAGATTAAATGAGGTCTCTGTTTCTGTGGTGTCTTAAATTGTTGCAATATTGAGGTTTGTTGCCGTTGTATTATAAAAATCTTGACTTTTTTCAATATAGTTCATTCTATCTCCTCCACTTGGCAATGTTTTCATTATAAGTAGCATTTAGGGACATTTTATAGAGAACTTTATTATTTTAAGATCTAAAAGAAAGCATGTTTAAATTTACTCTCTCTCTTTTTTAGACACATAGACCTTTGAATTGTGAATTGATTACTTTCTGGAGAGACTGTGGCTTTACCTAATAGATGTTTATATCGTACAATAGTGAACAGGTCCTAGAATAATCATAATATTTCCTGAGTTGTTGAACACTCCACACATACAATTTGTTCTTAAGACAAATAATCCCCAAACCACATGTCCCATATAATCGTTGTAGCTGCCAACAGCAGACTCACACTACTTAATTTATTTTTCCAGAGGGGTGGAGCCTTTAGATCATTTATTTAACAACGTTAAAGGTGTAAGTTTAATTATTGCTTTCCAGCAGCTTACATTACATTTGGGCTCAGTAACATCATTGAGATTTCTTCCACCCAAAGCAGGAATGTTCCATGCCCTTGATTTAACCCCTCTTACCACTGCTCACCTACACTATTATTAGGAAAAGTATTTTACAACTCGTTGCTAATGTGGAGAGTTACTTATCTCACTTAGGCACTTGTTGGAGCAAGAGAAGTGGAAGTTAAAGGAGCTACTAATATGCTGAAGTCCGGTGGATTTCAGCACCTGAAAGAGACCTGAGTGACTCTTTATCAGGAACAAGCATTCACTTAGGACTCCTCTTTCCTTTCCCTTTGCTACCTCCTCACCTCTATGTCTGACCTGTACTGAGGAGTGAATTGACAGTTTTCACTCCAGTGGCACTCAGTAATTTTGGATATAATAAAATATGCACTAGCTTGTAAAACAAAAACAAAAACAAAAACAAAAACTATGGTTTTGATTTTTAAATTTTAATTAATTTGTCCTTGTTATAAAATCTTTAGTTTGTGAGACAATGAAGGTATGTTTCATACTAGTTTAAAATACTTTAAAAGACATCAGAAGATTGTCTCAATTTGGAAAACAGAGTAATTATGCCATTTTCCTATTCAAGACTCTATTCCCAGTAGGGACTCAGTAAATGACAATTATTGATTAGATAACTGCTATAAATGTATTTTATAAAATAATTCATATAATACTTTATCAGTATTCTGATCTATCTGAAGACTGTTAAGTATGACAACAACTTTAAGTATTAAATAAATCGCTTCAGGCCAGAGTTCAGTCTTTCTCTCATGACTATATGTTTTACATTATTTATTCTTCTAAATAAGGTCATCCTATTATCTACTGAATTCCTAAGAATTTCCACTTTGAAATTCAGATTTATTGGATCAATTTATAAGGTCAAAGTTGTGCCACCACTTCACAGGCACAAGAATTTCCTCAGCTATAGGCTTAGATTACATGTTGTATGCATTCCACAGAAGAGTTTTAAATTTAATTTTGGACTTTAAAAGAACCTGGATAGGAGCAAGAAGGATTGTGGATGGAATAATGGGGAAATCAAAGTGAAACGAGACTCAGAAGGCTGGTTAAGTTTAAAGAAGTGCCTCAGTTACTAATTTGTCTGTGACCTTGGTTTCCTTAGAAACAGTATCTTTAGACCTCAGTTTCATGAGCTTTACAATGAAGGCACTGAAATCAGTCTCTCTGGCCTTATATTATGGTGTCAATGATTTTTGCTCTTCAGTTCTTCTAAGATCACCTTATAAAACTATGGTGATATGAACCTAACAATTGGTAATGCAACAGAGGTCATTTTTGGATTGATGAAATATCTAAATATATTTTATAAATATATTTAAGTCTAGCAAAGTAAAGCAATGATATGAAAGCATTTTTACCTTTAAAAATCTAGCAAAAAATATAAAAATCAAATCACATTTAGTTACATGTTCAAATAATTGCTTTATTTAGAAAAATACTTTACGACATTAAGAAAATGCCAGTAAATCTCCATATTTATTTTCTGTTATGGACTAAATTATACCCTCAGAATTCATATGTTGAAGCCCTGACCCCCGATGTAACTGTCTTTGAAAGAGGTAATTCAGGTTAAATGAGGTCATAAGGGTGGGGACCTTATAAGAAAAGGAAGATCTCTCTCTCTCTCTGTCTCTCTCTCTCTCTCTCTCCCTCTTTCTCTCCTCTCTGTATGCACACAGAGGAAAGGCCATGTGAGGATACAAGAAGAAAATGGACGTCTATAAAGTAGCAAGGGAGGTCTCACCAGAAATGGAGCTGAGACAGACCTTGATCTTGGACTTTCCAGCCTCCAGAACTGTTTAGTCATGAAGTCTGTGCTATTTTCTTATGGCAGCCCAAGCTGACAAAGACATTCTCCATATTTATTTAAAGTGCATAGAAATGAAAATAATATTATTCTGTAGAGGTCCATATGAGTCCTCAGAATAATTCTAAGGCCATTCTGCCTGGAATGTTTGGCTAAGTGGAAATAATGGCATTTTACTGGGAAAAAAAAATTACTCCATTGGGTTGTAGGAGGGAAGGTCTGACTCTTGTAGAGCTCTAATTACCATAAGACTTTGTGGAATTAATATTCAGGTAATGTATACAACATGTGTCATTTTAAACTAAACAATGGCAAAGTCTATCTGTTAACAAACACTCAACATGATCTCTTAAGGTTCATTTTGTCCAAGAAGGAAAGGGGTATAGGTGTTTCCTCCAGAGTGGAAAGTACTGTGGGTTCTCCTAGAGGGCTGCAATGTTGTCACTACTGGGTTTCTTGAACTTGCCAAAGTTGGTCTGTCGTCTCTCACAGCAAGTAAGCATGGGACAGCAAAAAATATTACAGAAATCAGAGATGAATGTTACCTTCCTGATTACTAGAATCAAAAGAATGTAATTGAGTCATCCTCCACAAGCACAGAGAAGCTAAAGGTTAAGTGACTTGCCCACAGTGCTCATTCACAGGAAATAAATAGAGAGTGAAAATCTGAAACCAAGTCTCTCGAATTCCATTGTTCAAACTCTTATCCGGTTTACTACACATAATACCTTTCTCTACATGTGGAGAATACTACTGGGCCTGAAAAATGTGTGCCACAAATTCCATGGCATAGCAAAATGCTTTATACTGTCCTATCTATAATGGGGTGTATATTACTCAATGGAAAACAACCTGAAATGTGAGATATTTTTAAAAATAATAAGGTCATTCCAAGCAACTGCAAGTTATGGTGTAATTGTTTCCCTCCCTTTGTCAATTATCTAGGTTGTGGACAAGTCAAATGGTCCTCATGTATGTCCAAGAGAAGTGAAGAAACATATTTACTTTCCTTGGCTGGTTCTCATTTTGTTATCTTTTATGGAAGTGCAATCTTGAAAGAAAAATAATGATTTGGTTGTGTGATCTTTGTCAAAATCATTTGTAAACACTCTTCCATGATGGAAAAGAATCATCCTTGAAATAAACTAAAACACAGTTATTTTTCTAAACTGAAAGTATTTGCTTCAACAAGAATTTCAATTCCCTATCAACAACAAAGATGCTATATTATTTTATTTGTAGCACAGGGTCATTTGGGAAGAAGATAAGTAACAACAAAAAGCAATCTCCAAATGTGTAAGATCATTAAGATCGTTCCAAGCTTGTTTGTCTGAAATTATGTAATATAGATTTTAATGTTACTGAAACTTGTTTTCCATTTTAAACTCTTTGTTTTACAAACAAAATCCACTACAGGTAATGACTTTTAATTGTAGTTTTTCAGGTGGTGTCTAGTATCGAGTTTTTTACTTCCTCAACAAACTGGTAATAAATTATTATTTTGAACAATTCACAACTTGAAACTTTAAATTTTTTTCACAGTATTTATCAAGAAGAATTCCATTTACAGTTGACAAGTAATATCATACTCTCCAATAGACCTTGTGCATATGTTGTGGTCAGCCAAGGGAGTGCTTAGGTAAATTGTCTCACCTAACACCACAACCCTATAGCTTATAGTAAAAGATAAAAATGGCAATCATACAGTAAAAGCTCAGCAAGGATTCAGGTCATTCTGGGAATGATTTTAAATGGCACTAATAACAAGAATATTTAATTCATTTCAAGTTCTGTTTCTCTTTCTTGGAGTGAGATCTTGAAAGAAAATAATAAACAGGAAAAAGAGAAAAGAAAAATATCTAGTATGGAATTTTGGGGATCTTGAACAAATACTTTGTTTACTCCTCTGATCAGTAGAAATTACCACTTTGAAAAGGTGAAACTATATCCTAATTTTTTAAAAATAAAACTGCTGGGAAACAGATATCATAAGTTACCACACTAATAGGTAAAAATTCTTCCTACATGAAATAGTTCCCTTATGTGTTTCCTGAATTCCTCCTGTTGCACTTTCTTGTGTATTCCTCTCATTTAGTCCTCAGTGAAATGAGGTCCCTTGTTAGAGGAGATGAAGAGTGTCTAGTCACCATCTTTTAAATACAAAATTTTCATAGTCTTCATATTAGGTATTGTATCTGTTAAACATTTTCGTCTCCATAATTAATAATCTCGCTTTCCTGCATCTTTCCTCATCTCCCATTTCAAAATCCCTAATTCACTTTGAGAAGTGGAAGGAGCAATAGAAAGTGATTAAGAGTTAAGACTCTAGTCACAATTCTGCCACAAAAACACTGTGTGCCTTTGGATAAAATACTTCAAACTTTCTGAGTTTTATCAACAGTAAAATGTGGAGTTTGGACGGAATTATCTCTAACTATTTGTGTCACTCTAAAACTAAAGTTTTGATGTTTCCCTGAAATCTATCTAGTTTTCTAGATTAATTAGGGAATCTAGGACTGGACATAGCATACTAGTGCTAAGTGTGAAAGTTTGGTCATCATTGTGACTTGCTTTATTACTATTTCTGAATCTTAGTCTCACAATAATATTTTTAAATTACCGGACTTCGATGGTAAAATAATCATTTTATTATCCATGTTAACCTCAAGGCTTTTTGTCCTGTTAATCTTGCTCATGTTTATTAACTTTGAATATTTTTAGCTTTGTGTTTAAGTACCATGTTTCCCTGAAAATTAAGACCTAGCTGGACAATTAGCTCTAATGCATCTTTTGGAGCAAAATTAATATAAGAAGCGGTATTATATTAATTATAATATTATATTATGTTACATTACACTATATGATATTATATAAGACCCAGGCTTATTTTTCTCTGAGACCAGGTCTTATATTAATTTTTGTTTCAAAAGACGCATTAGAAGTAATGGTCCGGCTAGGTCTTACTTTCGGGGAAACACGGTATATCAGCTGAGGATATAACTAATTAGCATTCATTTTGTTTGCTTCTGATTATTCCTCCAACATATCATTTTACTATTGTAATCTGAGAAATCATGGACTGACCAACCTGTTCACCTACCTGGCAATACATCATTTACTCCCTTAATTATTATTCTCACACATCACTAAGGAAAATATTTAGCAGTATCAGGGCTGGTGCTGAAAAGTACCACCAGTGTTGACACGGATTGTGTGGTAAGTTCTCTGCATAATGACCGTGAGTTGTGTGATCCATCTAGAACCTATGTTCCCAACTGGCTTATTTGCCATTTGCCTGTTTATCTGGATTATACTTATTGCATCTACATTCTGTGGATTTATTTTCCTTGAGAGATAGAAAAGCATCCAAAGCTGAGAGGATGACACCTAGCAACCTACTTAGATGATATATGACAAAAGGAAGTTTACCATGGAAGGAAAAAGAAAAAAAGCAACAAAAAAATCATAGCCAACTGAACTATATCAATCAATATATTAAATGTAAATGGGTTTAAATTTCTAATTAAAATCAGGGATTATCAGAATGGATAATAATACAAGACCCAAATATATGCTGCCAAGATGAAACACGCTTCAAATACAGAGTCACAAATAGTTTAAAAGTAAAAAGATAGAAGAAATATAAAAATACTAATCATAAGAAAGTTGATGTGATTGCATTTATATCAAAGTAGGCTTCAAACAAGAAGTATTATCCAAGATAAAGAGGAATGCTTTATAATGATAAACGATTGAATTTATTTTCAAAACATTACAATTTTGAATGTAATAAACCTAATAACACAACTTCAAAGTACATGAAACAAAAATTGACAACATTAATGGTGAAATAGATAAACTCACAATCATCATTGAAGACTTTAACAGGCAACTCTCAACAAATCATGAGAGTTCATTTTTAAAAATCAATAGCAATACATAAGGTTTGAACAGCACTATTAACAAGTGACCTAATAGACTTTTATAGACTACTACATCTATCAGATGCAGAATACACATTCTCTTCAAGAAGACATGCAATATTAAACAAAAAGGTCAATGTGATAGTCTATTAAAAACTCTCAATAAATGTTGAAGGCTTGAAATCATAGAATATTTTATCTGTCCCCAACAGAATTATATTAGAAATCAATATAAAAAGACATCAATAAACTCCTTCAAATATTTGGATATTAAGCAACATACATTCAAATGGCCCATTGGTCAAAGGAGAAATCATAGGGAAAGTTAGCAAATATTTTGAATGGAACAATAAAAAAATACAACATACTGAAATCTGTAAGATGCAGCTAAAACTGTGTTTAGAAGGAAATTCATAGCTTCAAATGCTATGTTAGTAGAAAAACAAGAAATGTGTGAAAATAATTATTTACCCTTCCACTTTAAATTCTAGAAAAAGAAAAGCAAATTAAGCCCAAGTAAATGGCAGAAAGGAACTACTAAATGTAAGAGCAGAAATCAAGGAAATAAAACTCAAATAATAAGAAACAACATATTTGGAGGAATCAAAAGGTGGGTTCTTCCAAAAATTTAATACAATTTATAAACCTCTATAAAAAACTAATCAAAAACAAAAGAGAGAAAACAGAAAATACCAAAAACAAGAATGAAAGGAACTAGCACTGTAAGTCCTATAGACATTAGAAGGATAATAAGGAAAATATTATAGACAGATCTAGGCCAACAATTTCAAAAACATAGATGAAATGGAAAAATTCCCTGAGAAACATTATTTCTAAAATGAAAACACAAAAATAAACATATAACCTGAATAAGAGTATATGTGTTAAATAAATTGAATTTGTGATTAAAAATATTGCCACAAAATTTTTTCTAGCTCAGATACCTTTGAGGGTGAATTCTATCAAACACGAAAAAAAAGTCTCACACACAATTTTTTGGAAAATAAGGGGTGGGTGTGGGATACATCACAACTGGTTTTATGAGGCAGAATAACCTTGAAATCCTAATTTGAAAAGGCAGCACTACAAGAAAAGAAAATTACAAACCAATATCCTTCATGAACACACCCACCCACATAAAACATTAACAAATTCAACAATATATAAAAAGGATAATGAAGCATGAACAAATAGGGCTTATCCTAAGAATGCAATATGCTTTAATATTCAAATATTTATCAATTTAAATCATTGTATTAACAGAATAAATGAGAAAATCACATAATCATTTCAGTAGGTATAGAAAAAGTATTTGACAAAATCCAACAAACTCACAGCTAACTAGAAATAGAAGAAAACTTCCTCAATATGATAAAGGAAATTTATGAAAAACCTGGTTGAACATCGTACTTAATGGGGAAATACTGAACACTTTCCACCAAGGTAAGTATCAAGTTAAGGATGTTTACTTTCACCAATTGTCGTCAATATTGTATTGTTTGTAACCAACACAATTAAGCATAGAAATTGGGAAAGAAGAATTAAAATTGTCTTTATTTCAGACAACATGATTTTGTATGAAAAAAAAAATCTAAGGAAATTTAGGGAAAAAAATCTACCTAATGCAATAAATGATTATGTGATTGTTATCAAAGTCTCAAATTTTAAGATCAATATACAAAAATCAATTTTATTTCTATGTACTACCAATAAATAATTGAAAATGAACATTTCAAAATAACAGCACAAAAACATGACATACTTAGGAATACATTTAATATACTATGTACACAACCTATACCTTGAAAACTACAAAATATGTCTGACAAAATGAAATACCTAAGTAAATGGAGACATAAGCCAGATTCATGGTTTAGGAGGCTCAGTATTGTTAAGATCCCCCAAATTTACTATAGATTCAATGCAATTCCAATTACATACCCTGCAACAGTCTTCCTTTTTATGTGTGTGTATGTTAAGTAGACACTAAAATTGATATGGAAATGTAAAGGGCCTGGATTAACTAAAACAATCTTGCAAGTAAAAGAACAAAATTGGAGAATTTTCACTGCATCATTTCTTAATATAAAGCTATAATAATCAAAAGTGTTGTAAGGATAGATAATGGATTAACAGAACAAAATAGAGTGCAAAAATAGATCATACATCTATGGTCTAAAGATTTCTTTACAAAGGTGCCAAAGAAATTTAATACTAAAATAGTTTTTCCCAACAGAAGATGCTAGATAGACTGCATACCATACACTTTTTTACACTATACACAAAAGTTAATTAGAGAAGGATTATTTAATGTAAAAGCTGAAAACTAAACCTATGAAGAAAACAACTGGAGAACATCTGTAAAATTGAGGTAGGCAAATATTTATAAACAGAATGCAAAAAGTACTGTCTTTAAAGGAAAGAGAAACTGATAAGCAAGACTTACCAAAATTCAAGATACCATTACAGAAATGAAAAGATAAACCACAGGCTGGGATAAAATATTCACAAAGCATACACCTGACAAACAACTTGTATAGAGAATTGTTTTTAAACTCCTACAAATCAACAATAAAAATATAAATACCCAATAAAAATGGGCAAAAGTTTTTGACAGATACTTCATAAAAGAGAATAATATATAAATCACCAATAGACATATGAAAATATGGGAAATACAAATTAAAACCACAAAGCTATATCATTATACATCCGTTAGAATAGCTAAAAGTATTATAAAAATACCAAATGTCAAGAAAAAAATTAAAAAGTAGGGCAAAGGAATCACTCATACATTGCCGATGGGATAACAAAGTAGTACAACTGCATTGAAAAGTTGTTTCGCAATTTCTCATTAAGTTAAATATGGACTTAACTTTTGACCCAGGAGTTCCCTCCTAAGTATTTACCCTCCCTCTCAATGAAGACATCAGTCCACAAGACGCCACATACAGGAATGTTTATTGTAACTTTATTCATTATAGCAAAAAATTGGAATTGACCCAAATGTCTATTAACATAAGCATGGATAAACTGTGGTATTTTCACACAATGAAAAACTACTCAGCAATAAATACATCCAATCACATAGTTGAATCTAAACAATATTATATATTGAGCAATACACAAAGTTCAGAAATCGGCAAAACTAATGTATGGGGATAAAATCAGAATAATACTTGTTCCTCTCAGAAGAGAGATTGACTGGAAAAAGACATAAGGAAGGTTTTAAGACAATGTTTTATCTTTTATTTGTAATATTGATAACATGAGCATATACATTTGTCAAGCTTCATTCATCAGTACATTCAAGATCTATACGTTTTACTGTATGGAATTATATCTCAATAAAATAAAGGGGGGGAAAAGTCCCTAAACTAAAAAATCTGTATACTTGTCGTATCATAGGCATGTATAATATGACATCTATAGTTATATGTCTATGCACACATATAAAGTAACCGGTTCATTTGATCATATGGCAATCTACTCTTCTGAACTGGATTTGAATTGGTTTTCTCAATGCCTTATAAATTATATGATTTAGACAGGACAGAGATTAAATGCCTTATTGGCCAATGGCCTCAACTTACAGTTAGATTCATGAGACCAAATATAGAAATGCCTGTGGGAGATCCTCTTCCTTGAAAATTGAGATAAGTGCCCTCCTACACCTGAGAACCTGGGTGTTGTAGGCGGATGGAAGGCAAGCAGTGGAGGAAGTAGTTCTTCCTACTGACCTAAAACAAAAATCTGAGTCATAGCCCATGACATTTTAGAGCGGCACGAGATCTCAGAGGTCATCTAGGTCAGCACTCTAATTTTACAGGTGGAGAACTTGACACTCAGGTAGGTTGCCCAAGATCACACAGCTAGTTAATGGTAATCAAAATGTCCGTATTCCCAAGACCATGTGAAGTCATTATATCTCACACCTATAATTATTTTCAAAGTAAAAGTGAGTGGAGCATCAGGGCACACACACTCTTCAATCTAAACGTTGCCTTTTGAGTCTCGCTCAATCCTTTTAAGGCTTCCTTTGATACATATTTGAACCAGATTTATACCAGAAAAGAAAGAAGGAGTAACTAACTGTGTTTGCCCGAGCCCACAAGGCTCTAAGGGTGGCGCATGACTCAGAAACAGTTTCATTGCAAGGTTTAGTTGCATTTAGTCACGCAAAGTTTAATAGCATTTTAGTTTCTTACAGCAACTTCTCCGTAAAGGTTTTAAGATCAGAAAGGGGAATGAAATGCATCAGGGAATTGAACCCACTTCGTTCATGAATTTGCATTTAGTTTAAACATAGTAATTTTATGGGGCTTTTTTAAAAATGTAAGGATTACTTATATGTTTAAGATGTAAGCAAAATTTTGCTAAAATATAATCTCATTGTTTTTACTCCTTGTAATTTTAGAAAACCTAGAGTTCTTGCTTGTATCCCAGATTTCCTGTGGAGACTGAGTTTGCAGTCTAATGCTTTGTTTATATTTTAATTCAAACTGATTTTTCTCATGGTGAAGTGAAGGCTTTGGGGGTTTGTGTGGGAACAGTGGGTATCAGGGGCTTGAAATTACCCAAATCGTTTGCCCTTGGAAGGGCTTCCCCAGACATTTTGGACTATTACAAAAAGGTTTTCATGGTTAGAATTGACGTTCCTGGGGTCTCTCTATTCGTTCTCCTGAGTGTGTTTAAGAGCCCGGTGATATAGTCTGTCAGCATCAGTTTGGGAGGTCTCAAGATGTCTTGCAGTCCACTTGCACAGTAGGTGAGTTCCAGAGAACGGCAAAGTCTTCTGATTCTCTTTTCTCCAACTTTTGACCTGATTTTCCAGGCCGTCTGATTGAAAGGTATAGGCTAGGTAACACTCAACAAGACTTAAAAATACCAACTGAGAACTCTAGGGGGAAATAAAACTATAAATTCATATTTATGAAAAGCATCACTTAGGGAAAGTTTCCAAGATATATTAATTGGGCAACAGCTAGTCAGATTTTTCAGGAAATGAATCAAAGTTGAATACCTCCCACTGTAAATTATAATAAATAAACCTCTCTTTAGGATGCTAATATTAGCCTTTCTTTCTAATTTGTGGCTTTTAATAAAAATAAATGCATTCATATTTTCCTTTTTTTTTTTCTCGCCATGCCAAGATTTCTTATGTACTACAAAATTTGGTTTTAAATGCCTGTTTTAATTGTATATGAACCACTGTAAGTGCCCTGGTACTAACACGTTAAGAGCCTTTAGTGACTTCGTATGACATTAACCTAGAGTTCTATATATGGACTTGATGACATGGGGTACTCCTGAGAGCAGTCATTTGATTGATTTATAGCATTGCTGTGACAACGTAGAAACACATTAGGGCATTTTCAGAGGCAGCATGGAGACTATAAGCCAGGACAAGTGTACTGGCATAAATCCTCAGTAAATATTTATTAAGATCAATGGCTACATACAATGTGCTGACGGCAGCCTTTTGCTCTGAGTTAAAATTAAGATGAATTATGTTATTGGTGAATTAGGACCTCCTCTTTGCTTTTAAAGCACAGGACAGGTTTGGGGGCTTTTGTTTGTTTGTTTGTTTTCACATAACTTATATATCTTACTTGTTACCAGACATTGCCTCATAATGTTTACACGGTCATTTAACCTATGGCCGCAATGTGCTGGTTTGGTGATGATGATGTTACCGACAGAAAGGTCTTGGATAAGGGCCAGGATCAGATGGTGGTGAGTCACTGGACCTCTAGGTATGTGTCAGTTTTCAGGCCATAACAGTCAGTTCATACTCACATTCGGCAGTGCTCAATGAGTAATGGCAAGCATTGTAAAAAGCAGTGCCTTTTAGGGAGGGTTCTTTGGAGGTTTGATGGAGAAGGAGGGCATCAAGGCCCATCCAGTCTACAAGATATGTATAGAAGGCAAAACTCTTGCTGGCTAGGGATAAAAGACTAATTTCTTCTCCCTCATGTAGGTTTTCAAAAATTTGTAGTTGCAAAGCCTTG
Organism: Rhinolophus ferrumequinum; assembly: GCF_004115265.2. Taxonomy (NCBI): domain Eukaryota; kingdom Metazoa; phylum Chordata; class Mammalia; order Chiroptera; family Rhinolophidae; genus Rhinolophus; species Rhinolophus ferrumequinum. The sequence continues at coordinate 69,714,625 of NC_046291.1, forward strand.
TCTGGACCTGCATTATCTTAGATATTTTTAGGTGCCACTTTCAGCACTTGGGGTATATTTTCTAGGATGCCTCCTTCCCCTAAATAGGTGTCCTTCAAAGGTAAGAATAAGATTGAGATTTTAATTTATAGCCTGGATTTAAAGAAAATTTAACTAGAAGGATCTTTTAGGATAAGCACATAAAATTTTGAATAATGAAATAAAGGCAAATAAAATAATTGTGCTTCTATTTCTGCAACAAAAGAAAGAAAGGATATTTTCACATTTTCTACAGTCTTTCACAGGTAAGCCATAAACTCTTTAGTAAGTGCTACCTGTCCAGCAGAAAATATGATCTGAAGTATTGAATCTGCTCTGCTGAAGTCAAATCAGCTGTGTCAAAAGGAAACATTTTTTTCCCCTTAAAAACTGGTCTGGGGTGGTGATTTTCAGATTCCTGTTTAGAATCACTAGTGATCCATTCTAACCCTTGTTCGTGGATCACACAGGATTCAGATTCTAACATAACCCTATCTAAGACATTCAACTTTTAAATAAATATTATAGATAGAGCATAAGACCTAGACATCTCTTTAGAGGTTTGTTATCAAAATTATTGCAACTTGACCTCTAATTCTCAAAGAGAATGACTATGACTCATATCCATATTTTCTGACATAACGCCTGTGAAGGCGTCCTGCATGTTGTCTTGTGTTTATGTCATTGATTTGCTCCATTGATGATGCCTATAAGAGACCTGTGCTTTCTCCTCACGGTGCACCTGCTCCTTCAAACACTTCTGCTGCAGTCTGAGAGAGGCAGGCAACCGTGAGTAAACAATTAGGATGATACCTTATAGTATTCCACTATGGGCCGAGATCTCCATAAATACACTGAACCTGAGAAGGGGGTTATCTGCAGTGTGTTTCTAAAGAAGACTGTTCAAAAGTATAGGGCACACGATATTTTAAGCAGATTTATTGTGCGTCTTAAAGGAGGCAGATATTATCATTCTCTTGTAAGGATAAAACTGAGGAAAATAATTCAGTCAGTGTTTGCCCAAGATCAGGCAGTGCCTTAGTTTAGCCTGTACTAAAACCCACATTTCCAGACTTGTAGTCCGGTGCTCATAGGAAGAATAGAGCTATTTGATCAGTCCTATGCCAATCCCTAGATGGTGATTCTGTCTCAATTCGCCCTCTATCCAGGCCAGGGATCAACCCTTTTTGTGTTGGGTGGGTTGCAATTTCTATGCAAGTTGGGATTCTCCCTAATAAGTAAAGGTTGTTCTCAGTTGGGACTTTCCCTAATAAGTAAAGGGTTAACGACAAAGGGAGAATTTTAAGCTCAAACCTCTTCAGGCATTTGAATGCTGAATACATACAGTTTATTAACCAATCCATGTTGAAAAGTTTGCTATTTTTCTCTCACCTCTTGAATTGAGGAGTAAATTAGAGAAAGGAGAGAATAATAGGAAGACACAGGGAGACAAACAGAAAGACTAACGAAAGGAAGAACATTGGGTAATACTGAATCCCCTAGATAGGGCTTCACATCTTCCAAACAAAATGTTTTTCTTAGGAGGAAACCCCTCATTGTAGTCTAAAATTTTGGTCTATTCTAGGACATTAGGTATCATTTAGATCTGAAAATCTCATTGAGGAAGAGCAATTTCATCAGGTTTCACAGTTAGGGGAGAGGTGCAGACCTAGAACTGCAGCCATTCATTCATTTGTTGTTGGTTCATTCATTTATTCAAGTAATCATGTCACTACCCTGCTTCAAGCCCCTCTATGTCTGACTTCCTGTTGCCCTTCGAATGAAACTCAAATTCTATAAACATATCTCCCCTGACTGCTTCTCTCTTCTCTCATATCTATTTTCTCCCTCCTTCAGTGGGCCCCGATCACTCTGGCTTTCCTTCTGTTCCTCAAACCTGCCAAACTCTTTTCCTCAACGTATCCTTTTCACGTCCCTTGCTTTCCCCTGGACCTTCTCTTGACTTATTTCTTCTCATCATTGAAGATTCAATCTCTTTAAGAGAGGCATTGCCAGGCCACTGGATCAAATCCCCACCCTGCTATCCTTTATCATGCCGTCTTATTTTTTCCCTCATAGAGCTTAGCACATTCATTCTTATTTGTGCACTTGCTTCCTTATTTATTGTGTATCTCTTGTCTGGAATGTATGAGCTTTGAGAGCAGCAAACAGGTCTGGCTTGTTTACTATTATGTTCACAATTCCTAGAACAGTGTCTGGCACATAGCAGTTGCATAATAAATATGTGTTGTACTAAGTGCTAAATTAATTTTTAAGAAATATATTGAAAATCCACACACGGAACACTAGAGATTCAGAAAAGAAAAGGAAAGAATTCTTACCCTAAAGAAATTCAAAGCCTGGTGACATCAGGCAGTTGATTTTCTACTCTATTACACATCCATTAAATTTCACTCAGTAACTAGCAGATTCCTGGAGATTCAGGTAACCTGATTTCCAAAAATAGGCATCCATTATGATTCCAGATTATTCACTGGGAAAGTAATTATGCCTCTCATTTTGCCTGGGTTAGACCCTGTTTACAACTATTGTATTAACATAATCATTTTGCTTTCAAAAGTGTCCCAGCCTATATGATTAACTATATGGTTATCCTATTCCTTGTCAGCCAAATATTAATAGTTGATAATTATTGCAAGTTAGAGTAGTTTAACCACATAGACTACATCAATTCAGGGATGTGGAAAGTCAAATCATATCTCTAGAAAGGGGTAACATCCAGCTCCAATTAGTGAGGCCAGAATTTCCCCAGTCATGTTCAGTAGTTCTGAGAAGTGCAAACAAGAGTCACAAGTGACATATAAAATGCGTCAAGGATTCTTTATTGTGCCAGAAACTATTCTGCAAACTTCACTTACATTTCCTCATAATTACTATTATGACTCATTTTATAGATGATGAAATTAAGGCTTAAAGGGGTTAAATAACTCCTCCAAAGTCACACAGCTAAAAAATAGGAAGGTCAGAACCCAAATACACCTCTTTGTGATTTTTGGCCCCAAACCACTATGCTTATTGCTTCTCAGACAAACAAGTAAACAAATAAGTAAATAAATTGGTAAACTCTTCCTGTACTTGAGTAGATTTGAGTAGATTTGGGGTTAAACCATGTTCAATAGGCTACTTTTCTATAAGACTTTTTCCTGTCTGTAACATGTCAAAGTGGTCGGTACATCTTCAAGGAGTGAGGTGAGCACAGTGTCTGCATCACTAATTGGGCCATGGCACCCTTTTTTGTGAGGAGGACTAAAGTTCTGCAGAGCAAACTTCGGTTAATGCTACTTCAAGAACCCGAGCAGGGCTAGCTATCCCCTTCTCTGGGGATCAGCCCTCCATGTGTAAACAGAGATCTACACACTGAGTCCTCGTCAGGGTCTTCCTTTGGGGTACTCCATTTTTCTTAGCTCTGAAAGGAAGAGACCATCCTTGGACCCCTGAGGCTTCATGGTCATAGCGTCCAATACTTACCTCGGTGCTTTTAACCTTTCATTGTGACTTTTCACTCCCCATACTGAACTTTCTGATTTTTCACCTCATCTTCTTTCCATTGACAAGCCTAGAAGTCTCCCCATAGCGGAAACTTTAAGTTTGTTTTAGCCAATGTCCTTACTACAACTTGATAGCTGAAAGCTCCTGACCATTTGGAGCACAGAAGACAAAGATGACAAAAGAAAAACTTTTCATAAGAAAAAGAGAACAAATGCATGGGCCCGTTTAGGTCCTCTCTGAGACTTTTGAGGTAGGTGGGTAGGGGGATGGATGTGGAGGAAGACTAGCGAGAGATGGAGGATTGCACCTACATTTTTCAGCTAAGCATAATTGTGTTTTCTGGGTCCAGCCTAGGGTGCTTCATTCCCAGGGAAGGGGAAGCTGCAAATAAAGGAATTAAAGGGCAGGATGAGAATTCCTCCTACATAGTGTCCTCACTGCAGCATGGGCTGTGGCTAATCTTGTGTGTTCCCGTTCCCAGTGCAGTAGAGTTGAGCTTCAATGACTTTTTCCATTCAGTTATGAGCAGCCTCCACTTTTCTTTCTTCTCTGCTCCCACCTTCCCTACCCATTCTCCAAACCTTTCTGCCTCCTCCTGAGTGACTGAAACTGACAGGTTTCAGAAGCCAGCCTATTACTGTGACCCAGGCAAGCCAGTTGCCACATCTGAAATAACCTGGCTTGGCTACGTTCCATGGCCTATATACCTGAGACAAATGATTTTTCAATAAAATACAACCACTTAACCCTTCCCCGCCCAAGATTTGCTTCCTATGTTTTATAACTATGTCTTAACTTGGATAACAAATTTTTTGCTTTCATAAATGTTCATGAGGTTCCTTAGACCAGCCCTTATTAAAACGATTTTAACGGAATTCTAAATAGTTAAAATCAATATGCACACAGATTCAGTTTCCCATCTTCTGCTTGGCTTAAAGAGTCCCATCCATCAGTAAAGCGTCCTTGAAGTCTTGAAGTTGTCCCAGAACCTTGGTCTGGAAATAGATCCCGCACCATCACCCTAGAGGGCGCACTGTTTACATTTTCCGCAAGTAACGAGATAGCGCTCGCTCCCAGGCTCCATAAAAGGGGAGGAGGCGGATCAGTTTCCTTCTCTCATTGAGAAAGAAGAGGATTGGAAGGCCGAGCGTATAAAGCCGCGCAGAGAGCGTGAAACAAAGCAGTCGGATCGGAATTGGACTTGGGAAGCGCGGTGTGGAGTCAGGCATAAAACTTGGTGGAGGAGAGTAACGAGCCTACTCCTCCAGCTCTCCTCGTCTGTGCCGCGCTTCAGGGGTTCCCACCAGCCTTGCAATTTATTTTTGTATCTGCTTTTTTATATATAGAGAAATATATATATATATTTTTTTCCTCTAAAGAGAAAATTCCTGTTCCAAGAGAAAATAAGGCAAGATCAATGAAGGAGAGAAGAGCTAGCCAGAAATTATCCAGTAAATCTATCATGGATCCTAATCAGAACGTGAAATGCAAGATAGTAGTGGTGGGAGACAGTCAGTGTGGGAAAACCGCGCTGCTGCACGTCTTCGCCAAAGACTGCTTCCCAGAGGTGAGTGTGGCGGGCAGGAGACGCGGGATCCCCCGTCTCCAGGTGGGTTTCCCTTTTGCTTTCCTCCTTTTTTTTCTTTTTTAAAGCTGTCTTTCTCACCCCTTACTACTTTGTCCCTAGTTATACTGCCGGGAGAGGGAAAATGGGCTGGAAGCGTTTAGGATTGGGATGTTAGCTTCTGAAACTTGTCGGATCGTGTGTGCAAAACCTGAGGTTGGGCGATTTGAACCCTCCTGTCTTGGAGAGCCGGGTGGGAAGAATGGGGAGTCAGAGAGGAGTTTAGGTAAAGGTCCCCGTATTTAGCGTCTGACCTAGTATGTGCAGGGTTTTATTTTTTAATTGAGTTGGAAGCAGTTTTTCAGAGGGTGTTCTGCCTGGGTCGTGCATTTTAAGATAACGTCTTTGCCCTCTGTCCTTCTGTCCATTTTGTCCAGAATTACGTCCCTACAGTGTTTGAGAATTACACGGCCAGTTTTGAAATCGACACACAAAGAATAGAGTTGAGCCTGTGGGACACTTCAGGTAAGAGAGTCGGCGGACCGCGTGGTGCTTGGGGCTGATTTCCAGCCGCTCCGCGTTGCTCGGCGGGGCTCTGGATCTCATGCCTGGCACGCTCTCAGCACCGGCCCGCGCGCCTCCAGCGTTTCAGCGTCCCTGCGTTAACATTGCCTTTTCCTAGGGATTCCCGAGGTCCCTGCTTAGTGATAATCTGTCCCTTCTGGGTGGGGGCGGGGTGCGACAGTGGGAACGGGGTGAGGGTGGCAGTGGGGAGTCAAGGGCGCTGTGTGCCCGCAGGGTGACCCCGCGGTGGGAACCGCTTGTAGCCGGGTGGCCACGGAGCGGTTGGCTGGCAGGGCTGCGCCGAAGTCTCCGCGAAGCTGCCAATGGTGCCCTATGTTGGGGTCATGCCCTCGCCGCCTTAGACCTCTTGGCTCCGGGCGGGCACCCCTCCAGGATCTAACCTGCTGCTTTTCTGGGCGGCGGGGGTGGTGGGAAGTGGGAGGGTGGGAGAAAATCCCCGAAGCGACGCAGTTACGTGTGTATCCCGCCCTTGGGGATGGGGGAGTAAAGTGAGCGCAGGCTGCCTCTGTGCTGGTGACGCTTACAGCCAAGAATGCTCTGGCGGCTGGGCAGCACGCGGCCCGCTGGTCGCCAGCGCCGCCCCAATGCAGACCTGCAGATCCGAGCTGCCTTCTTTCTACCCGCCCCTCGCCCCCACCCTCAGTGATCTGCCGTTTCCCCCCGCCCATGCCATTCCCCCTTGACCCCTATTGCAATCACCCTCCTCCAGCCTACGAGTCCGCAGGCCGCACTATTTGCCTTTGACCTTCCTGTCCAGTTGAATTATTGGCGTCGTGATGAATTATTTTCTAGGGTCTGGGGTTCAAGGCCGGATTATCGCCTTCCCACGCGCCCACCCATCCACCCTGGCGTGCAATGGTAGGGAGGGAGGGCCGGTACCCCCCCCCCCCCCCCGCAGGGAGAGAAGACTTAACAGCGCGCGGCTATTAGGGGTCTAGGGATTTGGCCTGAGTCTAAGGCGGTGAGCGCGGAGGGCACTACCTGGAATCTCAGTCTGGGATCCAGGCACCCGCCGCTCCTGTCTGCGGCACCGGGGAGCGAAAGAGTGCCCCCTTTCAAGAAGGATGTTGCCACTGGAGGAGGTGGAGCCACTGGGAAAGCCGGGTGAAGACCCCTGCGTGTATGTCTGGGAGTTTTAGCAGGGAGCTGGGCTGCCGCGGGTGAACCGAGCCAAATCCCGGGTGAAACTAGCCCGAGTGCCAACACGCAGGTTTTTGCTGGTAGGCGGGGAGGCCCCGATATGGAGCTGCGCTCGGCTGGGAGTGGCTTCATTGAGGTGCTTATTTCTGGGCAATACGAGTTCCCCACAACCCTGGTCTTTACCTTCTGGAGCCCAGGAGGGACACAGGTTTGAGAGCACAAGGAAGGGGCCGGGCTGACAGGGTCGCCAGAGGCAGTCCTTGCACAAAGACAAGCGCGAAATCTCCCACGAGCGCCTCTCTTGGTCGGTGCCAGATGCTGTGAGTTCTGCAGTAAGAAACACCGATTATGTTTCTCCCTGGAGAGTCGGGCTCTTCCTGGAGCCTCGCCAAGGGCAGCAGAACCAGAACCTCACCGTGTTTTGTATTGGGGATTGCAGTCTCACAATTATAGGGAAGGTGTTGATAATATTCTATTGTTTCTTAAGTATTTCCTATCAGAATTCTTACAGAGCCTCGTACTTAATGGGTTCTAATTTCCTGACATATCCTGGTGTTTGTTCAACCTGGTGGCAGGACAGCTGTTTGGTACCAATAATTAACACCAGTACTCCGCCTCCCAAGCCCTGCTTGGACCCAGTGCATGATAAGTATTTAGGTGTGGGGTCTGTGCGTCTGATCCAGTCATTGATACAAAGCTGTTTAGATCTTAGCTACTGGTTACCACGGATTTCTGTGTGCAAATCCCCTACCTCCCTGAGTCTCATTTCATTATCTGAAGAAAAAAAAAAAAAAAAAGAGGCGAGCGAGCCAGATAATGTGCAGGATCTCTCCAGCTGTACAATTCTTGGCTTTAACGGCCTGGACAAGCCAGTCTTTTTGTTTCCCAGGATGCTGGTTGGCTTCAGCTGTTAGTCCCAGTGGCTCTGGCATCCCATGCTGGGGTTTTCACCACCCACAAGCAAGCCAGGTTCTGAACAGAGCCACTGCTTCCTGGTGGATTTAGGAAGGAGACTCATTTGGTTGGGGGGCGGGGGGACTGGGTGGGCTTATAGGAATGCTGGGTTATACACATACCATCTCCAGAGTCACAGGACCACCAACAGAGATTTTAGATTAGGTGCCCAAAGGGCTAAATTGACTTTTTTTTAGAGAGAGAAAAGGGCACATTGTTTTTTCAGAGGCTAGAAAACAAAAATGTGGGCAGTTTATAGTTGTAGGCTATGCTTCATATGTGCAGATGAATATCACTTCAGATATTTTCAAGTATTTCATTCAGACTCTACGGTTTGTAGTCTCTGCATACATAGCAGCATGCATGCACACAGTAATCACACAATAAAATCTGTCACATAAACAAATGACTAATCACATCCAGTTTCCAAGGAGATGAGATTCCCTGATATTTATTATCACTGAATTACCTGTGCACAAAGAATGGCAACTTTATAAACATTGCCTTTCATCAAATTAAAGATAATCACCTGAAATGAAGTCTGTAGTAAGATAATCACTTGCATTTTTATTTAATGAAACACAACCTATGCATGTTTAACTAAAATATAAAGGTTTGGAAAAACTGTGATTAAGAAAATATCACTGCAAAATTATTCAATAATGAAATCTTAGTTTGAAATTAGGTTTATACAAATGGAAAAAAGTCAATAGGGAATTAGAATCCCACTATGATTGTGAGGCGAAATGTTAGTTAATTAAACACAGTCACCAAGCATTGCTTAAATTCTAAGAATAGATTTTGTCACCAAAAAACGGTTTGTCATTCATAAGCAAAATACATGTAGCAAGAACCATTGCATCAACAGCTAATCATTTCAAGTGTTTTTAACATTTTTTCATTGCATCTCAATGGAAAATTTCTGAACAGGATTATTTTTTGATAAATGTGTGACATTTTCTTTACCCACTGAGACATTTGTTTAGTTTCAGGTTATGAAAACAGCATATACCTGATGCCTCTTGATGCACTTTTTTTTTCCCAACTGCTAGCAGTTTAACTCGAGATAAGATCTAAGCCAAGTCTCTAAAGTCCTAAATGTCAATTTGTTTTTTCTTTCTAGAACTTCGTAAAGTTAGAGATCACTATGGGAAAAATTAGGTGTGCCTAACTTCTCTTACATAGAGGCGAGAGATAACATAATCTTTGTCCTTTGAATGGCATTCATGCTCATTTAGCCTCCTAGCAGAGCGGCTAACATTTAGGAGACAGAAGTGGTTTCTTATCTGGCAGCTGTACTTGGAAGGCTTCTCATAAGGGGTCTCCTTTTCCCTCCAGTAGTCATAGGATATGCACAGATAAAACTGCCAGTTCGTGTAAAGGAAAGAACAAGTACAAGCAGGATTTGTGGGGCCCTTTTTGCACCAAGAGAAAAGATAATTCATTCCCCACTTTTTGAGGCCCAAAACTTAACAGTGCCACCCTTCTTCTCTTTTCTTTCTCCTCCTTCTCCTCTTCCTTCTCTTCCTTCTCTTCTTCCTCCTCCTCCTCCTCCTCCGCCTCCTCCTCCTCCTCCTTCTTCTTCCCTTCCCTCCTCCCTTCTTTTTTTTTCCTGCACCTGCTATGTGCAGGCCCTGTGTCAGGCCTTAGAGATGCAGTGTTAACTAAAATAGGTCCTGCCCCCTAGGAGTCTTACAGTCCAGGTGGGGCAGGGAGTGGGGAGAAGGAAGCTCTCCCCATTTAGTGTAGCTCACATTCAACCTAGGCTGAGCCAATTTTGTCAAGTTCTTGAACCCGAGTGCCCTGTTCCACCTGGTTGTAGTGTATTTCCATTGTCGGATATCCCTAGTGCTGATAGACCCTCCTCAGACAGGAGACAGCTCACCCCTCCCCTTCCCAGTGCACACACCGGTTAAAGCAACCACAGTGCCACTTGGCCAATTGACTTCTGATGGCAGCTTAAAGTCATACCAGTGACTTAAGTAAACAAAACCTTTTACCTATGTGTGTGGGGGGGAGGTGGTTAAAGATAGTTTTTGGACACAGATCCATAATTTCATGATTTTAATGAGAAATATTCCTTTTTAATGGTAAGGTGAACATTTTTATTAATAGCTGCAAAAACGCTCTGAATGATTTTCAAATTCAATGAGTTTCTGCAAAGCCGTGGGTGACAAATGAGACCAAAATAGTTCTAATACCACGTGCCTCAGAATTTGCCACATTTGCCAAGTGTGGCGGCAATTTGTAGCATGGAGCCAAAAGCCTACTAATAATAGAAACTGTCATCTGAGGATCACCACATCTTTTCCTAAGTGATTTGATTGCAGTGTAATTCCACCACGTGTGATGTAGGCAGCACTAATCGTTCATGCCAGCTTTTTAACCAAGGCAAGTTAATGCGAATTTTATTTAAGGCATATTATTAGTTTTAAAATACTCAATTCAGCTGCTAAAATTCTGCCACAATAACTGTGCTATTGCCTCATGAACACTCTTTTGAATCTTGTCGTGATACAAGCTTCTTTTAGGCCCTAAGTGCTAAAGTTAGCACTTCCTGTATTAATTTTTAGCACTGTTAACAGAGAATGTTGTATTCTTTAAGTTTTATACTTAAAGGAAAAGGGAGGGAAGAGAACACATTAATTACTCATGGCCTGACTTTAAGGACCAACTCCTTTACAAACATAAGTCTAACTGTCGTGTTGTATTTGTAGCTTATACATTAAGTTTTAAGAATGGCCTTGGTGACAAACAGTCTATAGACACATTTCTTAACAGGGATGGTAATGTTTCAGCTGTGTTGCAGATTAATATATAAGTAATTCAGAAAAGGAGCTTCAAAAGCCATCACAGATGCCTCATGGTGATTTAACATGTGAATTAACGCCTCAAGACAAGACATACAGAAATGATTACAAAACCCGTAAACATTGTTTAGGGCCTTCTCTCTGTGCATGGACTCTCCTAGATGCTGTGGGAACAGGGAGGGGACAGTGCAAAGCTGAGCAAGACCAGCTTCTGCCCTGGATAAGGTCCTAATAGCCTTCTTTGTGGTGCTATAGCACTTGTTTATCGGAGGGTGATTCCCCAGGTTCTAAAGCTGGTTTCACCTAGCAACTAGAAGATGCAAAGAATCCTGGAAGGCCACAGGGCCAGCCCAAGCCCCTGACTGACTCACTGCTTATTGAAGCCCACCACACTTCCTTCCCTATGTCTAGAAGTTGACTCAGTTCTTAAGTCTTTAACATCCCTCCCACTTGCAAATAGGCTTCCTTGTCATGGCTAACAGGGAAATGAGATTTTTAAAGTTGAAGAATATTAACTTAACCCTTGGTAGAGAGAGAACCAGGGCAAGAATTTACAAAGAAACCAAAAAGACACATGGGTGCTTGTGATGTGACTATCAAGGGCAAAATTGCAGAAAACCAGATAGATAATAAGGTTGTAATGATCCCTAAGAGCTTAGAGTTTCAAAACCAGGTTCAACTCTCTGAGTTTTCACCCTGAAACTCTTTAAGAGGTATGGATTAAGGCAAAACAGATAGCTCTGATATTTGGATGGAAATTTCCAATAAGCAATACATTAAGCTACTATTTTTGGAGATGTGTCCGCCATGCAACAATTTCGATTTAAACTAGGGATCAAATTTCTAAGTCTACACCTGTCTAGATTTTTTAAAAAAAATTTAAACCCCATTTGTTGCTGGGTTTTCTCCAATCTAGTTTCTTACTCAGTTGCACATTTCAGTGAGGCATCCAGATTGGTCATTCTGATGCCACCTGAAATAACCAGATGTTTTCTCATTAATCCACCTCTTTTGCATGTAGAGAGGACTCTGAGGACCCATAGGTTCTCCAATTAGATCATGGTACATGGTGAACTGTGTCAAATGAATTAGTTGTGCCTCAGCCATTTTCTGATACCCTTTTAATGTCTTCTCAGTCGCCATTATTGGCAACTTCACTCAGAGACAACCCCCTCCCCCACAAAACAAATTCCATTATCATGGAATGTAAGCTGCCTCCGAAGTTTGGCCAGGTGTTGTGCACATTGGTTTTGAAAAATGAGCCTGATGGCGTGGTACGTGGCAAGGCACATTGACTCGTGCGACTCTTCTCCAAGGAATGAAGTGTTATGCGAACACAAAATCTTTCATCTGTTACTCCATGATGTAATTTAAAAGAAAAGTTATGCACATCTACTCTTATTCCTAAAGTCCTATGTTTGATCATGGTTCCACTTTAAGTGGGATATTTGGATAAATATCTCAATAAATGGACTAGGAGTTTATTAAGTATGACTCAAAGCTTTATTTACAGCCCAAAATAGCAATCTTACGTCTGCCTCTTTGACTTTCCAACTATGCATACCTGCACTGCCTCCCCAAAATTGGAAATAGTGATTCTATTTTTATAGCAACACAGAAATGCTCCCCCCTCAAGTTTTCCTGAAATCTGTTCATAATTCCCCGTCATCTGAACTTACGGAAGCAACAAACAAAATATCCTTCCTGGGAATGTTTGGTGCATATTTGCCGGCATGGCATTTGTAGGACAGACTGTTTGAAAAAGAGTTCAGCAGAGTCTCGTTCTGAGCCAGACACACAAGTTCTGCCCGGACTTGATTTACATTGTTGAGATTGTTGCTAATTGGAAGCTTTCACTCTGAATAGAGGTGACAGGTGGAAATGCAGTCCTGTCCTAACTGCAGATCACACTGTTAGGTACCGATGTTCTCGTGGTGGTCCCTCAAAATACCAAAAGGTAATCCATTTTCTCTGCCAAAAAATATGTAATATTCCTAATTTTATTGTTCTTGTTAGGAATTTCTTAGGGGGGAAAGGGACGTTTTCCAATTTAAGATTCGAGTAAAAGAAGTTCTATTTATGTAATCAACGAGAAGAGATTTTAGTTCTCCAACTCCTATAGAGCCTTACAGGATTTGAACAGGTTTGTAAAAGGTTCTATAAAGCTTCCCTTTTGGACATGAATCTTTTTACATGTATATACATTTCATAATGTACATATATGGTATGTTCTATCTTTGTGAAAGGATGACGGAAGCAGGCAGGTATGTGTCTGCAGAATTAGTTTCTGGGTGAGGCACTTTGTGACTGTTCTTGCGCTGGAATTACTGCTCTCACTCAGAATTAATAACCTTGAAGACAAAGATGGGTAAACCTGAAGTTTCAAACACTTTGAGAACTTTGCTGATGTGTGCCAAACTTGAGGAACTCAGAGAACCACAAATGTGCACTTATTCTAACCTACTCTGGAGCAAAGAGCAAAGCCCTTGAATGGTGGGGTGTTTTACAAACGTGGTATACAAACGTGGTTTTCTTTCCAATATGGAGTTTTCCTGAAGTTTTCCCTTGACGGTCTGACTGGTTAATTAGAAAGGACTTTGGAATAGTGCTGTTTGCTTCAAGTTTTATTCAGCACAATGAGAAGAAATGCTTCATTTGAGATTTCCATATGTGTGAAGTCTATTCCATATGCGGAGATAGCATTTTACTTGCAAAAGCTCAGTACCTAGACTTACTACTGAATTTGGCTGTAGGACATTCTTGGGGACTAGGGTATACACATCAGTGTCTACAGCAGTTCAGGTTTAGTACTTTCCTACATAAGAAAAGTTCAGTGCTCTTTCTTGTGTTTAGTTTTACAGTTACCCTGCAAGCTTTTCACGTGCATCTTTGAAAATACATGTACAGAGAGAGAGAGAGAGAGAGAGAGAGAGAGAGATAGTTAATGTTTTGCTGTTTGGCTTAACAGAATGTTTTAAGGCTTTTTCTGGAGGTGTGGAGGGATATAGGAGTTAAGGCAGGTATTTTTCCTCAGTTTGGTGTCACTCCTGCCTCCCCCACATTGCTTCTCACTTAACGGGCATTCCTGGAATTTCTCTTCATTTTTTCCTGGCTGGTGAGTTATCCCTCACATGCCTGTGATTACACTGTGCCCTCTTCGGCGTCGCTTTCCTTTGTGCAGTAGCTTGGGCTTTGGAGAAGAGAAGAGAGGAGAATGCAAAGTGCTTAAACCACAGTCAACACTGTTAAATTACACAGGATTTGTTTTTTCCTGAAGGTTCTGCTTAGCTGATGAATTGTTAGATTTTTTCTGGTAGGACAGTTCTTTTATAATTCTACATTAGGGGTGTGTGTGTGTGTGTGTGTGTGTGTGTGTGTGTGTTTACTATGACAAAAATAGAGACAATAGATTTTTTAATCCAAAAAGAGTTTTAACCTTACCCATCAAAATGTAATGAATAAGCAGTCTTGTTATTTTTAATGACAAATCACTCTTGTAGTTAGTGGTTAGACAGATTAGGCTTATAACTAATAAATGTGGGCCCGGTTTTATTACTACCTTTTTGCTACTCCTGTTGATCTAAAAGTGGCTGTTCATTAACAAAGTAGTAGAGCAGGATCATTCCTAATGAGATCTTGTTAAAGCTCCTAAAAAATGTACCTTTTTACCCACACAAACAAGGTGGTTTATTTTTCATGACCTTTGCATACCTGTGTATTTTGGTTCAAAATGTAATTAAAACCAAATAAAAACACAAGCAGAAAACCAACCTCCATAAGAATGTGGGTGTAAGTTGCAAATAGTTTTCATTTTAAGTCTGGCCAGTGTCGAAATTTTGCAGCTATTTGGGTGTACTCACTAAGCACTGAGGCAGATTGCTTGATTCTAGTAAGCAAGGAACACAAAGCCAGATCCCCTTTGTGGCCATAAAAGTGCGGGAGGGAGGGAAACCCAGCACACAAAGGGAGGGAGGGGTATTCTCTGCAGCCACGTGGTGACTTAAATGTGGGAACCATTTTCTTGGTAGTCTTAATTTTAATGACTGTATTTTAACACCTTTATCATTGGCCAGCTGTCTTTCCTGAATTTTTATATTGGAAAAGATGGTTTCCATTGTTAGGCAGAGTAGTCATAGATCTGAGATTAGTCATTGGGCACAAGTCACAAGTCCTTGTGTCCTGAAGCAATAAGGCACCTGGAGATGCTTGTCCTCCCAAGTTCAGGTCTGATTGAGACTGAAAAGGATCCACAGCAAGGTAGTCTTTCTCATGTGAACGATTTCCAAGAAAGGGGGTCTCTGAAGACTGGGTAGGTTTCTGACAGTCCTCATTGTTGGAAAGCTCTGATTTTATGGATTTGGGGTCAGCTCATGTCCTGCTAACTTTGAAGAGCAGAGGAAATTCCCATGTACGTGGATTTCTACTCTGATCTGGAATGTTCTGACTTTGTGTTTGGAAAGAGATTCCCTAATGTTTACAGCAGGATGTGTGTCATAGTTAGACTTTGGACACTGAAACAGGAGAGGTTGCAATTGAGAAAGAACTTCACAGAACAAATACAGAAATACTGGTACACATCCACCATAAATAGTGATAAGACGTGTCATTTCTGATGCCTCTCAATAATGTTTAAATTTGTGAATTATTTGTGAATTATTCTCTTAACCTGAGATTTCTTTAAATGACTGAAACGGGAGAGCCGCAGCTTGTCATTTTCAGAGATATCCTCATTCTGATATGCCTTAATGTTTAAAAATGACATTAAAAAACAACATACAAAACTGTAAACCTTTAAGCTTTTGGAAAATGTCTTTCAGTTGTCAGTCTGGCTTCATCAGGGTCCTGATTCCAGATGTGGGTAGGGAGCTACTGCACCTCATGAAAAATTCTGGCTTAGATTGTTTGTACCTGGTCACACTGTTTTCCTTTCTGATTCCTAGAATATTCCCTTCTTCCTTGCTTGGTAGACACACCTGGTATGAAGTTGTCACTCTCTATCTCTAAAGCAGTTAGTGAAAATGCACAGTGATCCTGGTCCCTGGTGAATGTTAGGGACCCAGAACATACCGGGAATAGAAGATGATGTCCCCTAACTACAGTAACTTCTAGATCTAAAGGAAAGTGTTGTTTTGATAGAAATGTAAAAGATTATTTTAAAAGCTTCTTTAGTCTTTCTCTCCTCCTGACTTTTACTATTGAGGTGTTGATTTATCAAGAGACAACATGTCATGTTTTTCTGCTAGAAATGGAAGGTGATGTCAAAATGAAATTGGGTTTCGAAAAGATTTCTATGGCTTAGGTTTTCTTTCTCTAGTCTGGAGTCAAATACATATATATATATATGTATATATATATCTTTCCCCTAGTAACATTATTTTCATATTATGCCCCTGAAATGTCAGTATACTGAAAACGATTTAAAAAATAAATAGCATTGGCAAGCTGTATTTAATTTTATAGTCACATCATTTTATAATTGGCCTCATGTAATTGCTCATCCTTTGGGATTCCTAAAGGAGAAAGGAAGAACTTTCCTAAACGGGAGGATTCTGTGGTTCAATTAATTGACCGGTAACTTGAACCTTTAAGGTGCCCTCGATTTAACTCAGGCTGACATCCCTGGATCATGTCTCTTGTTGGTGTCTCTCCCAGAAATGGAGCTGTGTAAAAAAGTGACATGAGCCAATATGGCATTTATTACATGCTTTGGTTGTAGCAGGAAGAGAGTCTATATAAAGTTTGGGGGGTGAGTTTAAGTAAGGAAGCTCAAAGGTCAATGTAACTTTGTACCTTGTAACTTTGAGATAGAGTGGCACAGATGTGTTTACGGTGTTTCTCTTTGTACAGCTGACCCCACCCTTTTCCTCCCTCCCCCACTCACCTCCATCCTACTGGCAGAGCAATCCCAAGTTTTGGTCTCTTTCCAAACAAGTAGCGCCATTTATGGTGCATATTACCACTCAGCTTTTAATAGCAGCAACACTACCATAACCATAGTTCATACTTACTGATCCCTCACCAAATGCCAGGCCCCGCCTGGGTTTGTTAATCCCAGTAGATAATGTTGTCATCTTCATTTATGAATGAAGGATCAGTGCAGTCTTAAAGCTACCCTGCCCCCTCCTTTAGTGGTGGAGGTAGATTAGCCCTTCAGCCTATCTGGCTCCAGAAGCTTCTGTACTTCACCCAGGTGCCTTGGGCTTTACTCATTGAACTGTGCAGACTTCAGCTGAAGAGTCTGGCTCCTCCCCTTGAATTCCTGTCAGACACCAGGGAGGCTTCTTTCCTCTTCCAGTAGAAATGAATGTGCTACCGCTGGGCTTTTGTTTGTTTGCATTCATCCCCAAGAATTAGAGGAGGTGGGAGTGGGGCCTGCCATGTGACATTCAAGGGATTTACCTGAAAAGGGCAGTTAATGGATGACAGACAAAAGGGGATTTTCATCTGAAAACTTGTATATCTTTGTGTCTTCTCAGGTTCTCCTTATTATGACAACGTCCGGCCCCTGTCTTACCCAGATTCAGATGCCGTGCTGATCTGCTTTGACATCAGTAGGCCAGAGACTCTGGACAGTGTCCTAAAAAAGGCAAGTGCTGGGGGATGATGACACAGTTCAGTACTGGCTCGTGTCTGAAACAGAAACATGGTTGCCCTGGGGAGCTCAATCACTCGAGTTAATGCGCTGCTTTGTATTTTGTTGTTAGCACACTGCAAAGGGCATTCACACAGTGACGGGGTTTCCACACATGTGTGCCACCAGTTTTGGTGATGAAATTTTATTTCATTTTAAGAAACAGATACTCTATTAAAAGCCTCTGTGTTTATCCTTTGGCTGGAAATGGGGCAGCTAAAAATAATTATATCTGATTACTGACAAGCATGTCTCTCTTTCTTCTTCATTTACCCTATAAATTGTGCCTTAGTTTACAGGTTTACATCTGACCTCAACTCAGATAGTGAAATTAATGCAGTAATACCGTGTTTCCCCCAAAATAAGACCGAACCGGAAAATAACCCTAGCATAATTTTTTCAGGATGACATCCCCTGAACATAAGCCCTAATGTGTCTTTTGGAGCAAAAATTAATTAACACCCGGTCTTATTTTCGGGGAAACACAGTATCTATTTTAATAAAGAAGCTGTGTTTCAGTCGTGATGTTATTTGTTAGAAACCGAAATAGAACTAACGTGGAGGGATGAGGGGTATGTTTCAGATATTAGACAAGGGTGTGTTTCAGATTTGTGTGATCAGGTAGATGTCAGATACTGATACTGATAAAAACAATAGTTGTAATCGTGTTCTAGATGATATACGTACTACCTGGTTTCTGGAGGCAAAGGCAAGTGAGGTTGTGCGGGTAGAGAAAGGACGTGCGGAAGCTCTGGCTGGAACCAGGGGAGATGGTCAAGAGGAAGGGAGCCTGTTGCAGGTGGGTCCCGGGTCATGAGGAGGCCAGTGCTTCCTCAAGGAAGGAAGAGCTTTCCTTGGCTTCCACCAGCCTAGGACTCCACCTCTGGTACTAGTTACAGAAGGCATATGCTTGTCCATGGATCAGCATGTATTAGCCACTAGCTGTTTTCTCAGTCCTGGTCTGGAGTGCTCTGGGGGGTTTCAGAATCAGACCCTCCTGGAGAGCGCTCTCTCTTCGTGCACTAAGGCTTAGACAGGGGATATAGTGGAATGCAAGGCAGTTTCTTTATATTTTGTTTTTATTAGTTTATGTTTCCCTATCGTGTTTGACTGCATGTATTTTGTGTCATAAAATTAGGGTTTGAAGGGTGAATCGTCACCCATCTCTTTATTAAACATGACACGCTCAGTTCAATGAAATAGGAATTTCTTACAAGATCAAAGGCTCCTTTTCTTTTTTGCTTTTTAACTCAATTTTGAGTAATGTGTATCTAACGCAAGTGATGCTCTTGTTTGTCAGATTCAGGTGGGAAGACACCTTTTCTGTCTTCCCTGCTTGTAAAGAATTGCTGACATGCAGAGGGAGGCCAGAGTCATTACACAGCTGAAGAGCAACATAACATGTCTAGTGCTTGTCTGTAGATAAAAGAGTTAGCTTATTTACTGGAGTTTTTACTTGATGTAGCATCAGTTTATGCATAATTTATGATGAAAAGCCTTGCTCCTGTTTTAAAATTTTGCTTCCGTCTTCTAAGACCAAAATGAATAGTGACTTTGGCCTTAAAGGTATAATGAGTGTGTTTTACATTCATGTGAAGTTTAAGGTGTGTGATAACCCCTACCATGGTTTGTCTTGATTAATTGAATCCTTTAAGCCTTGAATATCAAAGGGGTTAGAGTGGCTTAAAGTGGCATAGATCATTTTTTTTTTTCAATTCACCTTCCAGTTCTTACTCCAGTGCCCTCTAGCACATGGTGGATGCTTCTAAATAATTGTGGGAGGAAGGGAAGGAAGGGGGGGGCAAGGGAAGCAGGAAGTTGGCGGATAAATTAGGCTCTTATGGAAAGTATATCACTCCCTTCAATCCTCTGGTGTACTTCGGACTGGAGTTCATTGCCCACAGTACACATCTAGATCTGGAAATGTCTCCTCTTGTTGTTGTTTTTTTTTTAAAGTTATTCCTGCAAATGTCCCTCTTGTCTAGTATTATATATACATAATATCATCATCCCCACTCTTCGGTGAATTCTTTCTGGAAGGCACAGTTATGTCTTAATCGTTTTGTGACCACCATAGTATTTAGTACAGCACTTAATACATATTTGTACATGTGGGAAGGGAGAGTCAGGCATGGATTCCTCGTCTCGGCCCCTCTGATCCCTCCTCCTCGACAGCCAGAGCTCTCCTGTGAACACTCTGAACTCCCAGCTCCCATCCTGATGGTCATCTCAAGCTTGAGGAAGTAAAACCACAAAAAGTCCTCTGTTTGCTCTTTGAGGGAACAGTTGGAATTCCTGCCAGACATTTTTGGAGGTTCTAACAATCCTTGTTAGATCACAAAACAAGTAGCCAGATTGGACTAAATTGAAATATTTAACAACTTACGTAACTTAAAAGTAACTCATGATGCCTTCCTACTAACCCAAGAGATGAGAATTTGCAATGTTGTAGTCTTTGTTGATTCAGTGACTGGAATGGAAGCTCCTTTAAGATAGGACGTTATTTATTAACTCTACCTCTAGTCCCTGACGTTTCAATAGAGATCTCCTATGGAAGCTGCTCCACCTTTCTTTATGGGATCTGTGAAGACATACCTACCTGTGCTTATGTTGGCTCTGCCTTACTCCCAGCCTTCTGTGCTGGGAAGTGTCAGCTCAAAATATCTAAGGATATATTCACTTGTTGGAATACATAATTATTCTTAAGGCACTTTTATCTTTCAGAGATACCCTGATAATTAAGAAATTATTGAAGCTATTTCTGACAATACCCAATGAGTCTTTTGCAGTAGGGACAGATACTTAGTCGTGGAAAGAGAGAATACATAATAATATGTGTGTGTGTGTGTGTGTGTGTGTGTATATATATATATATATGTATATATATATATATATATACTCCCTCATGGACCCACTTTAGAAAGTAGTAAAACTTAATATCTACTTAGAAGATAATTGCAAGTTTGCTTCTTCATCTGAAGTGACAGTTTCTTTTAAATGTCTTGTGTGAGTCCCATTTACAACATCTGCCAGTGGAGGAATTGTTTTCCATTATATGGATGTCAGCAACTTTGTTAATTTTTCATTGTTTTCCCCCATAGTGGAAAGGTGAAATCCAGGAGTTTTGTCCCAACACCAAAATGCTCATGGTTGGCTGCAAATCTGATCTTCGGACAGATGTTAGTACATTAGTAGAGCTGTCAAATCACAGACAGACACCAGTGTCTTATGACCAGGTACGTATGTTGTCAGCATGCCAGTGTGGATTTTAAAAAGAGTGACGGAAATGGAACATCATTCTGTAGTAAATCAAATAAAAAGTAGCCACTTTTCTGAAGGCTCAACCAGTGGTCAACTCCATGTGCCAAGACCCGTTACTAAGATGCAGAATGAGCATCATGTGTCCAGATTGTGACCTCTGTAAACACCGATAAAAACTCGTGGTTTGGGGCCTATGCCTTCACAACAAGCATCTAACTAAGCTCCTTCACGGAAGTCCATAGCTTGGATTAGTATCAAGATTGCAATGTGAATACCAGAGTGGTCTGGGGCAAAGTTTTGGCTGAAATTATAGTGATGCTTTGATGCTGGACTCTCTCAAAAAGCTTTCCAGTATTTTTAAAGTGGTTTTACTGTATAAGGATTCATATGTGTATATGCATAAATAGGACAAGTTTGGAAAAAATCTTACAAAATATGAACACTCTCTGATTTAGTAATCATATTGTACTTGATTGTAGAGGATATAAACAGTGAATGATATGCTACCTTGTATATCTCTGTAACTCCCATTGGAATTAAAGAGAATGTGGTCAAAATCAGTAATACTCTTTAAGAGAGAGTTCGTTTTACTTTACACTCGGAAGCACAATAAAATACTAAAACAAAACAACAACAAAAAAGTCATTGCCACTAAATAGAACACTCCATAAAACTGTCTTTTACAGAATCATCATTTCTTCAGGCATTTCCCCAAAGTATTTAGAAAGAACAAGAATTGGTTTCAGAAATTTATTCTTTTAAAACCTACAACAAGATTCTATAAAGAGTTCATGTTGAAAGCGCTAGAATGTTTTTTAGTATTCATTATTTGAAATACTACAATCTTCTTTGTCCTACATTTCTAATTAACAAAAGTTATTATTTCATAAGCTGTCTTGATGCCCATGTTCTTATATACACTGAGTTCTATGGTCCACATTTAGAAATCACATATTTTGTGTTTACTAAAGTTACTGATGTCGTAACAGTATTATTCCTTTCCTTAATTTAATTTGGAAGTTTAATTGCATACATTTCAAAATTGATTCTGTATTCCATCCTTTTCCCTTGCTTTTTGTGTAGCCTGTTGACTAGTCTTGAGTGCTACTGTATACATACACTCAAGAAAAGTTCCATGAGGTACTGGAGTTAGGGGCCGAATTACACCTGCCAGAATCATGTGCAAAATGCAGCATTTACATTCGTGATCTTCAGCTGACTTTTTTCCAATTGTAAGATTCTCTGGGTAATTCTGTACTTTACTGTGACCTGGAAGACGTAGGTGTCTAAGTCATTCTCGGTTACAGTTGATAGTGAAGGTGAATCATCTCGCACTGTTTGATGATTGCGGTCCTCACTTATTGATGACCCAATGATGCTAGATCAGCCTTTATCACCCCGGGGATGTCAAGTGTTATCTACTGAGTGATGATAATTGAGCATCTTAGGGTTGGGTCTTGATTGCAAATATTTATGAAATAATAAATCAGGCAGTTCAAATTTAAAAACTGGTATTCTTTGCAGCAGCACTTGGAAAATGCCGTTAACTTATTAGAAACGTTTTGTGATGCATTATTATTTTGTGGTATTAGAAGGCACTTTATAACTTTCCCCAAAGACTTACTGCTGATTACACTCCCTTCTTTTACTTCGCAGGGGGCAAACATGGCCAAACAGATAGGAGCAGCCACCTATATTGAATGTTCAGCATTACAGTCAGAAAATAGCGTCAGAGACATTTTTCACGTCGCCACCTTGGCATGCGTAAACAAGACAAATAAAAACGTTAAGCGGAACAAGTCACAGAGGGCCACAAAGCGGATTTCACACATGCCCAGCAGACCAGAACTCTCAGCAGTTGCTACGGACTTAAGAAAGGACAAAGCTAAGAGTTGTACTGTGATGTGAATCTCCTGTTACCTTTAATGAGGACAAGGAAATCTAGTGTAAAAAAAAAACACAAAAAAACACCAACAGCAAAACAAACAAAAAGGTGAAGTCTGAATGAAGTGCACAGCCCAAGTCACATATTCTGGAGGCTTAGGAGGCATTTGAGAGGTTGCTCATCTTTTTGGAATCCTGTCCTTAGGTTCGGTATGTAGAAAAATGGTGAGAAGTGAATACATGGAAGAGTTCTGAAGTGTGACTTCAAACATATGCCAAAAAAAGAGAGATTCAAATGGGCTAAAGGTAGATGAGGAGGCATGCGAGTACTTCCAAGAAGGAAAATCCCGCTTTGAATGGTGCTTGCGTTATTTTCTTTGTTGTAATCTAATCATGAATCTCTACTTTGATTTGATTTTTAAATGTTTTAATCTCCTTTACAAAAAGTATATATTAATATACCGTCCTCATTGGGGAACTGGCACTGTGACCTTAGCGATTAGTTTTCTAGAGGATGTGATCTAATTTCCTTCTAGCTCATCATTAAAATGGAAATTGTATCAGGACCCATGGGATATCCAGAGGAAAAGTTTGTGAGGCTTTGAAATCTTGCCTTCCTGAAGATAGCTGAGTGAGATGGTTCTAAAGAAAGGCTTTTGCAGTCTTGCAAGATATGCAGATGGGCACCACAAAGATTGAATAGATCAAATAGAAAAAAAGTGTCAATTTTTATTCAGTCTGATGGTTCTGTTCATCATTGTGATTGTCATTAAAAAGTGGTAAATTGCTCAATGTAATATTTTTGTGCGCTGTTTAGAAAAGAAGTTGTGATTTGTTTTCTTTTAATTTTTTTTATTTTTTGCCATCGTTGATGAAAATGCAAAGTCAAATAAAAGGTGTCTTGGTTTGATGTCATAGAGTGATCCAAGGGGAAAAACGTGTAGGTACTATTTTCACCTGAAGAGATAATGAATGAAGGAATAGTAGCAGAAAGCACAGTTTGAGTAAAGCTGTCTGGAATTAAGTTAAGTACAAAGCAAAAGGCCTGTTATTTGGGGGATGAAACTCCGAAGTTGGCAGCATCTTATCTGTTGTTGGTTTATTTCACTTTCTTTAAAATGAACAGGATAAGAGAAGGACTCTCTTATCCAAGCTTTAGAGAATCCTTAGAGGAAAATTATGTAATGTTCGTTCTGACACTATGCTAGCCATTTCTAGAGAGTGATTGCTAAACCTCACTTAACCAGATTCTGCCAAGGCCCATGTTCAATACTTGATTGCTGTTGTTGCATAAAATAATCAGCATTTAAAATAGTTTACAGGTGTTTTTTGACCAGTTCCTTTTAGAGCTTCTTTCCGAGAAGAAACCAGATCTGACCTGTTTTATTGTTGGCGCTTGTTGAAAACGAGCTTTCTTTCCAATGATAAAGCTTCATTTTTGAAGTGTTGAAGCTGTGCTCCCATTACATTGTGGCAGGAGAGGAGATTAAGGTAATTACAACACTTAGTTCTATGTCTTACAAGCACTTTGTTTTGTCTCTGCAAGAAAATACCATTCCAGTCATTTCCCACGAAATACAGATGTTTTACCAACATAATATGCTTTGACTGATGCAGCATTATGCTTTGGGCAGTATTACAAAATAGCTGGCAAGTGCTTTCTGTATTTAAATATTGTAAAAAGAAAATAAGTTATAACTGTTATAAAGCAGATCTTTCGTTGCATTTTTTAAAATGTTGAAGTCAATTTGTATGTTTGTTTGGTCAATGTTTCCACAGTATTTATTAAAACATACTTTTTTTTTTCTTCAAATAAAAAAGTAACCATGTCTTTATCTAAATGTGATCTGCCTTCTGTTATCTACTTCCTGATATAGCTGTTTAGTTTTGTTCTTTGACAGAGATGAGTACAGAATCTGGCCTCACATTTCCTGACCTAGTGGGCTTTGGAATTCTTTGATTCGTGGCAGTAGTAGTAGTTTCTTGGGAAAAGATAAATCTGCATACATAAAGGGTATTCATGATGATTTCAAATCACAGGAAGAAAATGGAGCCATAATTAGATTAAGTGATTTGAACGCAGATAAAAAGAGCCATGACACTTCCTGGAATGAACTTATAGAAAATGTGGACATTCCTTGAACACCTTCAGCAGTGAAACATTATGATGCAGTCTCAGGTCATGTGTTTCATTCTGATGTGAGGCTAGTTTGCTTTCCTGCCCTTTGGGGCCCCAAGCCTCAGTCTCTAACCCAACCATCCACCTTGCAATGCATGTTCTTTTTCACAGAGGTCAATTGTATGGATGACCCAGGTCCCAACTATGGCAACAGTAAGGGGGAAAATAGGCAAAACCAAAATGGCCTTGTCTATAGTAGCAGCATCTCAGTAACACAGGACAAGACGATATAGGCTCCTGCAGTGATCTGAAAGATGGAAAGGAAACATGAAGTAGCTTAGGACCAAGGGAGACCTGGGTCCCCATAAAACCAGTAGGTTCTGTCTTTAGCTAAAGCTCTTACACACACATAAATTTTACATACATGTCCAAAGATACTCAAAGAGAGCCTTTAAAACTCAGCTATTCTTTCTACACAGTTAAGTCACTTCATATAAAAACTATGTCCTGTGGCTTTTTTTTTTTTAATGGCTTTAGAAATTGTTGAAGTATAGTTACTTGCTTGGAAATAATTCTCAGAAGCAAAAACCAAAGGGAAAACCCAAGGATCTAGCATGAGTGAATTAGAGCTCTGACATTATAAGAGAGCCTCATAAAATTTTTAAAAGCACAGAATTACCGAAAATATTTGTAACTCGTTCTTGTCAGCAAGTAGTAAAGGAAATAAAAGTACTTTTTCTAATCCTTGGCATTGAGTAACTTCCAAGCGTAATATCTAAATCAGCCTTACAAGAAACTCGTTTCTCAACAATGACTAGCACAGGGGGGAAAAAAAAAAAAACAGCTGAGGTTCTGCTGACCTTGGCAGTATTTTATAGGTTGTACAGTAATGTTTCCCTCTGGTGTATTGTTCCTTTCCAGCAGCTTTAATTTGTTAAACCAAAAGGAAAAAATTTGCCTTCAGCTCTGGGCACATATGCCTTCCTTTTCTCCTCTGACTTTTTGCTTCAGCAAACATTTATTCTTAAGCATTCTGTGAACATTCCTTTCTATTGATTAATGATCATGATTAATACCTCTTTAAATACCAAAAGGTGATTTTCAAACTCTGAGGCTTTGTGTCTCTCACTTCCATTCATCTTTTCCAGGAATAGTTGCTTTGAAGATTCTAGTTTTATAGGGAATATGCCTGACGTGCAAATTTAGAAATAATCCTGGGAATTACTTTTTATTAGGAGTTAAAAAAAGAAAAATTATCTTATCTTATAAGGCTCCTGAAACTCTTAAAACTGCACATCCTCTTTTGATGGATTAGTTTGACATGAGCATTCTGTTCTAAATCTCCCAGTTTTTGTTTTGTCATTCGTCCACTGACTACGTATTTCTAAGTGCCTACTATGTGCTGGTGCTTTTCTAGGCTTGACCCATAATCATGACTACAACACAATCTCTGTCCCAGGGAGCTTATAATGTCGTAGAGAGAAATGGTCACAAACATGCCACAATGTGCCATGCCGGGGTGGGATCTCCATGGACATGGACTGAGTCACAGATAATGGGGTTTGTGGTAAGCATTCCAATATGTAGTCAGGTACACCAATGCAACAACCACACACATTACAGCACATTTAGAATGCTACGATACAATGGTGCAAGAGGAATTTTCAAGTGCATCCTAATGGTTCATTTATGGTGATTGTGGAAGAGCAGTGTGAATGGCAGTGGCCAGTCAGTATATTTGTATAATCTTAGATTTTTGTTGCTGGTTACAAGTTCATTAGGGGAAAATATTCCTTTATAATCCAGACATGAATCAATGCTCCACATTCTGTTTATTATAAAATGTTGCTGGAATAGCTGTCGATTTGTACTTTCTCTCTGTAAAATCCTCTATTGTTGAACGTATTGGAAAAGTGAAAGTGGAATATAGTTTGAAATAAATGAAGTAAAACTCAATTATAAAATGAAGTTAACTCCCAGGAGATTACAAAAAACAGTGGTATTTATATAGCACTGGGTGAAGACAGAAAACCCATTATTTATCTAATGTTGAAAATACATGTTTAGTGGGAGTGTAAAAGATCTTTTAGAAAGTATTCACTAACAGTGAATTCTGAAGCTCTTAGTCTCTGCCCCTCCCTGTGGAATACAGGAAACAAATTCTAAGGAACCCTAAACAAAAATCTGCAGGATTGGTAAACCCAATTCACTCTTTGGGATTTTTTTTCTTTTCAGATTTTATTTCTTTTAAAGGGAAGCCATTAGTGCCTCTCTTCCATGAACACTGAGGTACTGACAGTGGGTTTCTGCTTTAAAACAATTAAACTTTAAAAAGGCATTCCACAATGAGAAATGAAAACTAGGTCAGTATATGATCAACTCCACTGTGACAGTAAGAGTTAATACTGAAATTGCACAAATTACGTGTCAGGCACTGCCCTAACTAGTTTATATAATTACTCAGAGCTCTATCAAAAATACATTTGGTGATTTATGTACCATCCAGTTTCCTATTTCACAGATGTGGAGCCAGATATTTTCTTCAAGGTCATGGAGAAGAGTTCAGGTTGGAACTCAGGCAGGGCAGTCTGGCTCTGCCATCCCATGCTGTCTTTACCACGATGCCATCTTGCCATAGACAAATACTTCATGTCTGCAGCGTAGTGTCTCAGGTACATTAAAGCTGCACATCACGGCTATACTTCTGCTTTCCGAGTCAGAGTGTGGCTACATCCACCCTC
Source organism: Rhinolophus ferrumequinum (assembly GCF_004115265.2). NCBI lineage: Eukaryota > Metazoa > Chordata > Mammalia > Chiroptera > Rhinolophidae > Rhinolophus > Rhinolophus ferrumequinum. The sequence goes on from NC_046291.1 coordinate 69,741,842, forward strand.
ATCTCCCCAATCAGCACCCTTCTAGTCCTTCTCACGAGTCCACCTACTTCCTGACTCCCCTCACACTCCTGCCTCCTCTCTTCCCTCTGTCGTCACTTCCACATTTGCCTTGTTTCTTGGGCGGTGAGGGCATTCTGAGGGGACAATGAAAGGACCTGTCTTGGTCTGCTTATGCTGTCAAAACAAAATACCATACACAGGGTAGCTTAAACACTAGGCATTTATTTCTCACAGTTCTGGAGACTGCAAGTCCAAAATCAAGGTACCAGCCAGCCCATCGGGATCCTGGTGAGAGCTCTCTTCTCGAATTGTGGAGAGCCACCTTCTCACTGTGTACTCACATAGTCGTTTCTTTTATGTGCGGAGAGAGAAGGAGAGATATCTCTTTCTCTTCTTATATGGTCAGCAATCCTGGTGGTTTAAGACTCCACACTTATGATCTCATTTAACCTCAATTAGCTTCTAAAAGCCCTATCTCCAAATATAGTCACATTGGTTGCTAAGGCTTCAATATATGGATTTTGGGGGATACAATTCAGTCCATAGTAGGACCCATGGATGGTCGACATTCACGGCCTTCTATAATCCAAGGCTTCTTGAACTGTACTAAAACCAGAAGGTTTCACAGCCATAGTTCTAGAATCCTTCAACCTAAAATGGACACTGGAGAAGCTAGCATTCAAATTAAGACTCTGCAGAATGGAAAAATCTTTGACACTGACTGCTGGGCAACGACTCAGGTGTGTCTAATTCTTTTCTGAGTAAGACAGATATAAATGATAGTATACATGATGACGAAAAGCAATCAGCTATGTTAACCACATTCTCCTGATGGCAGATTCCTTATTTTGAGGAAGTCAGAGAAGAAAGTTCCTTTATTCAGATATTTGATGTTTGCCAAGGGTGCACCCCCAGCAAATTTCCATGAAGAGTAGCCAAGAATTACTTCTTCCACAAGGGACTGACACAGTTCCAGGCAATAGGGCTGGACAGAGAAAACTTGACTTAATTCAAATAATGCAGCAGTTTCCATTTGACAGATCATCATCAGAGTGACGATTTAACCATCAACAAAGCTGAGAGAAGTGCTACATGCACCTGTCATCAGGATTATGTAGTAAGGGTTTCTTCTTCTTTAAGTGCCATTGTACATGCCTGCAAAAGGAATTTGTTCCACTTGTCTTGCTTATCTAGTTCCCAAACTGCTCAGCTCCTGCCCTCTATCCACTCATTGTCCAACTGGGCCAAGCAGTCTTTTTTAATCACTTGTTCATCCCTCTTCAAGCATATCCTGTGGAAAGAAGGCCACAAGCAATCAGCCAATGTGACTTGTAGGCTCTTTTTATCATCGTCAAAAGCCTCGAGGTCTGGATTGTCTGGGTCAATTTGTGCCCAGTTTTTCTCTAATTGTAAGTGTGGACTTCTAAGTCTCCTTCCTAGATAGCAGAACCTCCAGGGTGTCGTGCAATGCCCTTGACTCTGTCCGCAAGGAAGAGCCTGTGTTTTTTCCACCAATGTCCACCCATAACTTGCTACAGTTGGTAGTAGGTTAATTAATTAATAATCAACTTGAACCACCAAAAGAAAGGGTGCCGTTCGAATGGCTAAGGCCTGACTTGAACCATCTATTACACTCTGGATTAAGCAGCGTTATTACGATTGTCTTGGTAGTCCTCCAAGAGGCTTATTGGGCCCGGAATTACCCTCAGGGGAGGACAAGACTACACGGGAAAACTTGTGTATGTATGGCCATCTGGTATATTGTCACCCCACCTCTACCTTCACCCCACACTTTGCTCCCTGCCCACCTGCACACATCTTTACCCCCAGGAAAATATCAGCACATGAGAATGTTATAGAACATACCCATTTCATTTCGCTACACTGAACAGCTAATGTATTATTACAATATTATTACAATATATTGTATATTATTTGAAAATCCTCTCCATTTATGTCTTCCACATAAAAAGCGTAGAAGTAGGAGATGTGACCAATGGCTGGTGAGAGGAGGCTCCTTCATTTTAATGTACCCCAGAGGCAACTGGTGACTTGTTACAAACTTTAGCTTCCCTTCAGTCCCAGGCGCATAATTGTAATCTTTTTTCTTACCACTTGTTTATATGCTTAGCTATGTAATTTCCCTTTATGCTGTTTTCTTCTGTGGACATAATATCTGTGAACATTACTCTTCCTACCAAACTGTGGCATAATAATAGATGCAAGCAAATATAATGTACAGTAGTCCCCCTTTTCCATGGTTTTGCATTTCTGCAGTTTCAGTTACCTGCAGTCAATTGAGGTCCAAAAATACTAAATGGAAAAATTCTAATTTATAAGCTTTAAATGTACAATTTATAAGTTTTAAATCACATGCCTTTCTGAATGATGTGATGAAATCATGTCTCCCTTGGGACATGAGCCTTCCCTTTGACTAGCATATCCATACTGTATACGCTCCCCACCCACCCATTAGTCACTTAGTAGCCGGCTGGCTGGGTTATCAGATGGACTTTTGCAGTGTTGCAGTGCTTATATTCAAATAACCCTCATTTTTCTTAAGAAAGTACAAGAAAGCAATAGGAAACTAATACAAGTGGCCAGTGTGAGTGGCCGGCAGCCATCGTGAGTGGCCGGCAGCCGGTGACAGATGCCCGTGATGACCAGCAACCAACAGCCTCAACCGGGGGGAGCACAAGGCTCATAATACCAGCATGGGCCAGGGAGCTGTGTCCTACGCAACTAAGACTGAGAAACAATGGCTTGAACCAGAATGGGGGAGAGGAGGAAAGGCAGAAGCAGTGGGGGGCGGGGAGGGGAAGTGTAGAAATTTTATATCAAAAGTTACCTATTCAGAAGTTTCTTAAACTCTTTTCAAGTTATTTTTCTTTAAAAACTTGATGAATCCTTTATCTCAAAAAAATGCATAATGCGTATACCCATATACACATAACATTTTGCACATCATCTTAGGAAGTTAACAGGCTTGCCTTGGTATTTGTCCATGAATCTATGCTCTCCAGGTTAGAAATTCCAGTGTCCAACCCCTCTATTGTACAAACAAGGAAACAGAAGCCCAGTTACATTCAACGATTTATCTAAGATCACTAGAAGTAAGCCAATGGCAGATACTAAACATAGGCCTTCTAATTCCGGAGTCGCTATTCTCTCACACCTTGACCAATGAGCAGGCTGTTGCATGAGGAGGGCCGATGGTGTGCCTTGCCATTTGATGGAGCTATCATATGTGGTTTCTTCCAATTCTGGTTGTAGCAAATGCAATGCAACTTGTCTGAAAGTGAAAAAGAACACAATGGAAATCATTTGGATGGTGCCTTTTGCTTTTGTGAACCCAGTTATTTACGTTGTCAACGCATAATGTTTGAATACTTCCTATGTATCAGACACTGTGTTCTGTGCTGGGCATAGAGAAAAATGAGTTCGATCCTGCCCTTGTCCTTACGGATTCTAGTCTAATGAGTGAGAAAGACAAATACAAATAAAATCATAATTCAGAGTGATAAGTGACATTGAAGAAGTATAAACAGTCATACTTTCCTCTCTTTGTTATTGTTGTTTTTGATGTATTCTGTTCCTGTCTGAAATCTCAAAGACAAATTCTTAGATGGATTAGATGAGATCAGATTGCTAATGGTTGATGTTTTTTTCTCTGTAACTCTATGGAGAACACTGACTAATTCAATTCTGTCGATGAAAAAAATGTGTTTCTTTGTCCTCCAAATGCAAACTCATTCTTTTCCTGGGATTAAAAGAGAGAAGGTTCAGGTGTTCTTTTATATCCCATGCAGTGAAGCAGGAAGGATATTACTTTTCATAACCACTGAAAGGAGCTACATGTTTTTTTTATTAAAGACATAAACACTACAGCGTGATTGTGCGTTGCTGGAGAAAGGAGGACACTGATATATATTACGATAGGACCAATTAACTTCAGGAGCAAAATAGCAACCACGGCTGAGTTGTCCTGAAGAACAGAATTCAACAATTCAAACCCAAATTCTTAATTGCATAATGAAGGACAAGGAGAGCAATGTCTTTTCTGTTCACACCAAGCCATTTTTTCTGTGTGAGACTTTCATAATGCTCACCTAGGGATCAGTTAAACTCACCTTAGGCAGGAGTTAGTCATCTCTGCTGTTTTAGATGGAAGATGGTGGGAAATCCCTTTAATGTTGACTTAATTATAAAGAAATAGGTGTCTGGAGAAAAAGGAATGGATTGCTTCTATTCTTATAGAGTCATTTAGATTTATTAAAGTAAATCTTCCAGCTTTGTAAGTCTGGATGAGGTTGGCAAAACAAGGTCGCGTAATGAAGCTGTCAGCCAAGAGAAACCAAAACTTGTCAAGTGGCCCTTTCATATCATGGCTACTTTAGTCACTCTCTGATGTCCTGCTGAGATGGAAATAAAATTGCTTTCTGGATAGAATGTTGCCAATTTCCTTGGCATCTCTTGACATCACTCAAGAGAAAAATTGGGTTGGATTTCCAGTTTTTTAATGACACAAAACAGGTTGAGGAAAGGTGGAGAAATGATGGCAATTTGTGGGAGATCACAGCATGCTAGAAAATAACAAGCTTTTAGTCAGTTGACCCCAGATGTCTGCATTTTTTGTTTGTGTCACTCCCTTAAGTCCTGTCCACAATTAGATGGTGACAAAATCTTTTTGATGATATTTAAATATGGTTTTATTCTGGCGACTCATTCTCTGAGTTTATCCACACTTTCTTCTCAAGTGTGTGCTTTCGTTTTCAATAAATTGTTTTCATTTTCCTGAATCTGTCTCATTCTTGAATTCTGTCTTGCGTGGAGACAAGAACCTGACCAGGTTGAGTCCCAGTTGAGTCCTCTCTTAGACATACCCATGAGCTTCTGCCAACATCTTTGGCGACTCAGATGGGACTTCTCCAGCTCCTGGACTGATGTTCCCAAGGAGTTATGGGAAATTCCACGTCTATACCTGAAAGCTCACCACTTGGCTGCATCTTAAATAACTGGAAAAAATTTTAATTCGGCCCTAAAGCAAAAAAACTTATTTCCTTTTGCAATATGTCCTGGCCCCAATTTAAACTAGGGGACGGAGCAAAGTAGCCTGAAAATGGGATCCTAAAGTCTAACACAATTCTCCTCTTCTGTAAACAAGAAGGAAAGTGGACAGAGATTCCATATGTACAAGCCTTCATGGCCTTCTATCAAAACCCAGACAAAAAGGGACTCCTGTAAAATTTGGTATGCTCACACTCCCCCTGGCTGCCCCACTTAAGGATAATGCTCACCTCCTGGACAATGCCCCCCAATCGGGAATACTACTATTGGATCCCTTTCCTCCCCACCCCCAGGAAAGGGATCCAATAGAACAACCAGGTCCAGGGCTGAAACACCCAGTTTCCTCAGCCTCCCCCTTGCCCTCTCCTCCACCTACAAGTTCTCCTACTTCACCTCCTCCCTATGCTCCTCTATACACCCTCCCCAAAAAAGAGACGGCTAAACTCAGTCCCCCAGGACATACCCGGAGTGAAGCTTCTTACCACCTGAATTCTACCAACCTTTACTCAGCCAGGTTGCAAACTGAGATGCAGGGGCCATTAGGATCCACGTTCTATTATCCATGACAGACTCACCCATTGCAAAATTAAGCTAGGGCTCTTTTCTGAGGACCCAAGTAAATTTACTGAGGAATTCCAGGCCGTAAGGATGTCTTTTGATCTAACCTGGAGAGAATTCCAGATAGTCATGTCCACTTGCTGCACTCCTGAGGAAAACACAGAATTTGGCTCGCAACCCAGGGACTTGGAGATAGGATGGCTGCGCCCAGTCAGACAGACATCCAGTGGGAGCAACTGTGGTCCCAAATAAGGACCCTGCCTGGAATTATCAGCTGGGGCAGGGAGATCTTGTTAAAAGGGACCATATGGTGCTTTTGCCTAATTGAAGGTGTGAAAAAATGTATAGTCAAGACGGTCAATTATGAAAAGTTCAAGGAGGTTACTCAAGAATGGGGAGGGGAACCCAACCTTGTGCCAGGGTCAGTTGGTTGAGGCCGTCAGAAAATTTACCAATATTGACCCTTCCTCTCCTGAGGGACAATCCCTGCTTGGCCAGCATTTCGTCAATCAGTAAGCTCTTGATATCAGAACTTCAATATGGCCCTCTGACTCTGATGGCTCAATTGTTGGATATGGACTTCGGAGTCTTTAAAAATCAAGACCAGGCTGAGGAGGATAAATTGACCCACATGAGATCAGACAGGCCAAGGGACAGGCTCAAATGGTATCGGGTCACTGTCAGCACACCCTGCAACCTCAGGGTCACCCAACAGAGATCAAGGACAGTTTAAAGGGATATTCCCTGCATCCCCAAAGGGGGTCTGCTTTACCAGTGGAAAATCAAAGCACTGGCACAAACAATGTCCTTATCTCAGGAAGGAGCCCCCTGGGCCCTGTCCTCAATGCAAACAATCAGGCCACTGGAAAAACAGAATGCCTCCAGCTCTGAAGGAAAGCAGGGGGAGCGGGAGAGGGGCCCTAAACCCATAATGGTCCTACCTATCTGAGGAAGACTGAAGGGACCCATGGTTCCTGGTTGCTCCTCATGAAACACATCTGGTAACTATGGAGGAACTTCCAGTGATTTTTGAAGTAGCAGGCAAGACACTAGATGTTTTCTTTGATAAGGGAGATGGCTATGGATGATGAGGGGCCCTTGACCTCTAAAGCTGGCACCATCACTGGAGTAGACGGCCAACTCAGAAAAGATACTTCACTACTTTGCAGTCGCCTGCAGACTGTCTAGTCTCTCAGGAATCCTTTGGTCTGTCAGAGTATCCCATTCACTTAATGAGAAAGGATTTAATGACGGCTCTGGGCACAAATATCCAGCTTCTTAATTCGCCCGGGAACCTAATCATTAATGCCCCTCTTGGCCTCAGATCCTGGCCCAACCAAGGCTCCTCTTGATCCCATCCTGGCTCATGTACGATCAGTTGTAAATCCTATAGTATGGGATAAGGGGGATGGCTGGAAAGGCTACTCAGGTGCCTGTTATAAAGATCTGGCTAAAGGAAACAGCAGGATACCCACACAAGCGCCAATACCGCTGAGACCAGAAGCTCAGAGGGAACTAAAACCTCTCATTGATAAATTTATTCGTCCTGGGCGGATAATGCCCTGTCAGTCCCCCTACACTGCCTATAAAAAAGCCAAATGGAGAGTACTGTATGGTTCAGGACTTGAGAGCTAGCAATGACGCCGCAGTTCCCGTTCACCCTATAGTCCCAAACTCTTATATCCTTTGGCTCAAGCTCCCTGTAATGGTTCGGTAGTAGAGCTCTTGCCTCCTACATGGAGGCCTGCTTTGATTCTTGTCCAATGCATGTGAGATGGTGGACAAAAGACCTGAAATTATTACTTTCTGCCAGGCATCAATAGAAAATTTGGCTTGGTAATTGCTCTTTTCTGCTTGGGTTTTCTCTTAGCTCTTATTTTTCTTTTCACCTGTGCCCCTCCAGACACCCCACTTGATAATTACTTCCTCCGCTACCAGACTAAACTGCCAGCATGATTTTAATCTTCTTGGTCCTATTTCATTCCCAGCCTCTCCCAGAGGGATTGGTAAACCAACAACCTCGTAAACTTTTCTAATATGTATAATGGCTAAGGGCAGTGGCCTCACTGACTGCTGGATATGTCATAGACAGCACCTCTGTGCCAAAAGTCGTGAAGCAATAAGAAAGAAAAGGAAATACTGCAGGGTCTACAAGAGCAGGTGTGGAATGAGGATGGGGAGTGGGGAATCCTGCCAGAGCTCAAAATAGGTCTAACTGGTCACATTTTGGGTGCAAAGATCATATTGTAATGAGAAGTATAAAGTGAGAACAAGGACTAGAGTAGGAAGCAGTAGTAGACGAGCTCTTGAAGCCCCAATTTGGATGGAATTAAAGAACTTGGGTGATAGGAAGGTTTATAAGGAAGCTGACAAAGGTATGAGTAAGGCAGGGCATTAAAGAGGGCAAGAATGAGGAACACTGGAAAATGGCAATCACATAGTAAGTACAGCGATGTGAGCTAAGGAGAGAGAATGTGAAGAGGAAGTGACTAAATAAGAACTGGCATTAAGAGGAGGTACCATATGGGAATATCATTTGAAGCAACAAGTGTGACCAATAGAGTGAAAGGTTAAAAGAGTCTAATGGAATGGATTTCAGCCATGGCCAGTGATAGGATTCGGAAGGTCTGGATTGAACTGAGAATGCAAATGTATTCAGAAAGGTGTGGAGGAATCAAGGGAGATGTTAAAATTATATATGATCAAGCTAAATGGCTTCATGATTTCACAAAGGGAAATCCAACAGCTCACGCCTTTTGGTAAGCTGTAGAAAGTGTTTTGCCTTCCATAACCTGGTTTCTGCCCTTGCTAGGGCCCTTGATCTTTATCCTACTACTGCTGTTGTTCAGACCCTGTCTCTTCAACCTCCTTGTCAAATTTGTCTCCTCCAGATTACAGCAGTTCCACATGAAGATGATGGTCCTCCAGGGATTTAAACCATGCCCTCAACAGAAACCATGTTGGAGGGAGGTCTTGACCCTTTAGATCAAGCAAATAGAGATTTTCAGCTCAGATCAGGTAGGGTCCATGCCTTGTCTCATCCTGAAGCAGAAACAGAAGTCTGACCTCCAGTCCCTCAACAACTCATATGATTATGGGTCCAAAAATCTCTCAGGGGAATTTATGAGACAGGATAGATAGCATAGGAAACTGACAAGCCCTTCCAGGGTACAACTGAGGTACCTCACTACTTACACAAGTAATAACTGACTGTATATATCACCTGCAGCTGGAGAAAAAAATAGAACCAGTTCCATCCAGCAAGGCTAATCCTCATGACTGGGGACCTAACCTTTAGCTAATTTTAATGTCATTATAATATCATTTGCATTTCAGTTACTATGACTCCCTTCATGCATCTGACTCCATGACAGTTCCAGAGGAAACAGATAAGGAAGAAAAAGGGGGAAATGGAGAGTCTTGCCCAGGGGAGGAGATGAATGAACTATGTCAGTGGGGATGTCATCCATTACTCGCCTAGGGATAAAAAAACCCTGATTGTGACTTCCTCAGAGCGACTGGTTCTCTGAGCTCACCCACACTTTTCTCTCAAGTGTGTACTTTCGTTTTCAACAAATTGTTTTTGTTTTCCTAAAAAACAAACAAAGTTTTATTCTAATCAAACACTACCTAAGAATTATCAATGGGGTTGTTTCTCATAAAACTGGGCAAGGAGAAAATATCATTTTAATTCATTTTTATTACTGTTAGTTTTAGTTTAATGGGGAGCAAAGAAAGTGATAGGAGAAAAAGGGAAAAGGGGTGGGGTTGGAATACAATGCCTGCTACCGTCCCTCGGGAAGCAACAAAATCAGCTTAAAACTGTGGCTTCCTATTACTTTTATGGTCAGGTTCTACCATCTTTCCATGGTTTGGAAGGTCCAGGCCCCCCTGCTTCTTGTTCACAAGTTGAGCCTCATCTCTTACCACACTCTCCCCCTAACTATTCACCGCTTCCCCCCCATTGGTGTGTCTCTCAGTCTTAAGGAACTTCTTTAAATTCTCCTAAATCTGTGATTCCCACAGTCCAACTACCACCAGTCCCTTCAAAGGAAGCCTCCAATAGGTCTTAATTTGATCCCAAAGCTATGGCAACTATTCTATAAGAAAAATTATTTATATAAGACGAGTGAGGAGATAGGATACATAACGATATAGGGTAGAGTTTGAGAAAATAGAGAGAGGAAGAGGGTGTATGGTGGTAGGTGGTAGGGGTAGGGGAGGGGAGGGAGTTGGATTGGGATTATTTTTATTTTTTATTTTTTATTTATTTTATTTAATTTATATTGTTTTATATATAATATATATATTATATATTATATATATATACTCTATATAGTATATATATACTATATATTTATATTGTTCCCAAATAAAACAGTAAATTATAAGTGTATGTTCTTCTGCATTTCTTAATTTTCATAAAAATTAAGGAGAGACAAAGTGAACCCCCGTCACTGTGTTCCCTGATTTTTACATACGCTATTCCTTCTGCCAGAAATACTCTTCTCTCTTCCCGTGGTTGGCCATGGTTACCTGGCAAACTCATTTTGATCCTACTAATCTCAACTCAGATATCCTTGATCCAGGTATATTCCCAGTGACCTTACAAACTGAGTTAGATGTTTCTGTTATCTGGATCTACGGGCCATCACAGGTCATAGGATGCATCAGAGTATCAGAGGGTCAGATCTTCCTGATTCACCATTATAAACAAACATTTGGCCTGGTTTCTGGAGCAGTAGGCTTTCAATAAATACGCGTTTATTGAATAAACAGCAAAGCTCATTCTCCTCTTTCATTCTCCCTGCCAATACTAGCCCACTCCAGTAGAAGGAAGAGAACAAACCATGGCTACACTCATCTGAAGCCAAGTGATTGAAACTCAGTAAGAACACGTGCTGAGATAAATATAGTGTTGGGAGGGGGTGTGGAAAAACCATAAAAATAGGATATGAAACATAATTAACTATATTTAAGAAAATAATCTAGGATATTTTAATATGACCCCAAGTGAATATACGAAAAAGTAAGCAATTATATTTACAAAATATATATTCAGTCTTGGAATGGGGGACAACAATAAGGGAAAAAGTCTTCAAGAAACCTGGATCTCAACTTCCACTAAATTTTCAGAGGGACTTAGTCAATGCAAAGCATGACGCTGACGTCAGGCTCCAAAACAAAATAGGGATTGACAGGGTCCAGAATAGACATCGTAATAGAATTTAAGAAAAATAAGAATATTCTAAGTATGAATAGTAACCTCAGTGCTGCTTTCAAGTAATCCATGTCATTTCATGCTAAGAAAATGAAAGTAACAAGACTTGTGTTTCAAAAGTAACTCATGGAATTCAGCTTACTGTTTTGTTGTCATTATTCAATATGAGAGAGTATAATTGACATTTTCATTTTTGCTTTGGAAATAAATAATATAGGCTAACAAAATGTAATTAAAATACAAATTTCTCTCTAAAAAAGAACTTGCCAGTGGGGAACACTAAGTATCAGAAAAAACATTGACAGAAATGCTGAAGCCCAGGAACAGACTTTCACCTGTTCGGACGTGAGGTGGATGAAGTCTTCCCAGAGTAAGATCCTTTTTAGCCCTTAGTTCCATGATTCATGGCATCATTTGCTCACTATATGCACCTCAATGTGGTAGATAAGCACAGAAAACATAGGTCAAATCCTGGCTCACCCACTTCCTCATTGCTAGGTATATCGGAGACTCAATTCTCTCTTCTGAGATGGGTATAATAATACCTACAATATAGGTTTGCTATAAATATCTTAATTATATTTATTTTTCGTTAATTAGCTCATTTATCATTTATTCTTTTTAACTTTTATTGTGGAAAGAATACTTAACATGAGAGCTATTCTCTTAATGACTTTTTCAGTGTACAATACAGTATTGTCGACTATAGGTACAATGTTGTACAGCAGCTCTCTAGAGCTTATTCATCTTATTCGACTTGTTTTAGATCTTAGCATCATTAGCACTATCCCAGGGAAGCTATTCTTACTCATCCACAGTGTCACTTTGCCCATCAGTCACTCTCATAGGACTGTAGATCCCTCGTTCTTAGCACTTACCGTAGTTGTAAGCTTATATTTGTGTCTGTAATTCTTTGATTAATGGGTGTCCCTGGTACCTCGCCCAGTGCCTGGTACCCAGTAGATGGTCAGTGAATGTAGGTTGACATATGAATAATTGAATGAATGAATATATGCATGAATAAAGATTAAGAGACATAGTATGGTGCATGCTTAGCTCAGTGCCTGGCCTCTAGGATGATGCCATATCCTTGGCTAGGAAAAGCCTCTCATTGTAGCTGCAGGAAATGTCACCAGAACTTTTTCAGTTTGTTTCTTCAGACGTGTATACAACTTCTACATCAAGCTAATCCAGGAGACCTTTGGAATGCTCAAGAGCCGGAAGACTTCACAGTACTGTTTCTTCTATGTTTTCTCCCCAACAAAATTTCTCTTCTTTGTCCTCCTAACGCCCCTCCTAAACTCCCTGCCTAAAACCCCGCCAACCCTGCAGACAAACTGGCCTCAAACAAGTCTATCCAAACCCACAGGGACCACAGCCTTAAGTAACAGATAATTACACAGTAGTGCCTTTTTTTTCTGGCTAGCTTATCTATAATTTTTCATCTTCCCTGCTTTTTTTTCTCACTGTTTCATGGTTCTTGTCCTTTTAACCCAATATAGCTGCGTGAGCTACTGTGTATCATCCTCCATAGTTTTACTTCTCCAGATAACACTCTCATAGGGTACTGCTGAGGATAAATAAAGATCATGAGTGCCTTTTTCCAAAATTAAAGAAATTAAATTTTTTTTAAAAGAAGAATGGAACTAGATTCTTGAGAACATAGTTCTCTAAATCTGAATATCTTTGTGAATAACTTCCCAACTTTGTCATGGGTGTTACTGTAAATAAAGACCACTAAATTTGTTAAGAGAGTAGATTCTAAGAGTTCTCTCACAAGGAAAAATGTTTTCTTTCTTCCTTCTTTCCTTCCTTGTTTCCTTCCTTCCTTCCTTCCTTCCTTCCTTCCTTCCTTCCTTTCTTTTTCTGTTTTTTTGTACTATTGTGGGCACAGAATGGGGGTGGAGGGTGGATAGGAATCCCAGGTACTGCCTGCTTAAGCCACAGGACATGGTTCACTGCTCAACAAGCTGTCCTCAGCCCTGGCTGCCGGTGGGTGCAAGAGACACTATATACCCATGTTGCTATTTAAAATATATTACACCCATAGTGTCAATGATAATTAACCATATTGGTCTATAACTGGAATTTTATGTTAAAAAGGGCGTCCTTTTTAAATGCATGCTGGGTACTAACAGGAAAATCTTTTTGTATTGTACTTCTTGTATATTTCGTACATATAAAAAGAGACTATTTTAACCAGGCAAAGTATTTTTGCAGTGATTGTAATAAATCACTTTTTACCTTTGAGTCCTATTTAGGACACTAATAATAAAATATTGGTTATATGTGCATATATACATATATATGTATATATATATAACACACATATCTATTATATATATATATACATATATATGAGATAATGGATGTTAATAAAACTTATTGTAATCATTTCATAATATATGTAAGTCAAATTATTATGTTGTACAGCTTAAACTTATATAGTACTATATGTCAGTTATATCTCAACAAAACTGGAGAAAAGTAAAATAGTAAAAACTCCACTAAATTGTAAGATCCATGAACTTAGGTGTTATATCCCAGCAAATAACACAGTATCTAGTTGTGGGAATAGAGTCCCAGAGAGCAGTTTCCAGGCTCTGGGCCTCACGTGGAGGGGTGCTGGCTCGGGTAGTAGGTGACCGTCAGCTGTGACTAGTTGGCCATCAGCTGTAACCAGTTAGCCATTAGCCACTAATATAGCTGCCGTGGCTACGCTAGGGGGTTGGTTGGTTGGCAGAGAAGCGGACGGCAGATCACGGATCCTGTGGCTCCTGCTCTCTGTGTCTCCAAACCAGCGGCCAGAGAGAATATAGTAGTGTGACTCCCCTATCTATGGCTCCGTGGGCGCTCCTTTTTGGCCTCACCCCGCATTCTGATGCGGGGAACAGGAGCTAAGACCCTGCATGACACTAGTGTATAATGATTATCTAATATGTATTTGTTAAATAAACAATGAAAATAATTTACACACTGAAAAAATGATCCTTCTTTATTTGAGGTATGTTTTAACAATGAAATACACTTGGATAGAATTAAAAATGGACCCATTTATGTTTTATATAAATTAGTCACATTATAGTATAGTGTAATGTAGTGCAGTGTCGTATTTTAGAGATGAAAAGGAATTCTGAAGATTCCCAGCCTTATCCCCTCATGATGACCAAAGCAAAGAGTAGCACAGGGAGGCAAAAAACATCCCTCTCCCAAGAATATAAGCAATTTATGTAGAAATTTGCAAGGGAGGTAAATTGATATTAAAATTATTACAGCCATTACTAAAATTAGAGCCTAGAGTATTGATTGACATTGCCTGATAAGTAAGAACTATGTTGTATTCTGCTTTGTATCCCATCACAGCATCTTTCACACATGTTTACTCAATATTGGTTTATTGGGTGATTGAACCACTAATGCAGAGGAATTTCCCTGAGTTGATTTACCCACTGTTTTGTCTCCGACCTCCTTATTCCTTCTGCTTTTATGAACAACATGATTTGGTGGAAACCATTAGCTGACATTTCCCCTTTAGGGGAATCGTTCTATATGGGGTTGTTGCAGAATCAAGCCAAATCTTCCATAGTGTCAATGTTTGCTCACACATTAATATAAAATACCACTGAAGAAAGTCCTGGCTTTTTCTTCTTGATGTCTAGATCTTTTTATAAAGCTAGAAAGGGAAATTAGCCCAGAAGTAATATTTGCATACAATTCAAGTTCTCTTCTCTGTATTAAACTGGTAGGACTGCTCTTGAGTTTGATGGTTCTGAGACAATTCTTTTGTGTTAACATACAGTCTTTTTAAATCTTCCACTTGCAGAGGAGATTCATCAAAATCTAGTGTCTGCCTTAAAAAATAACCTTTTTAGACCAGATTTATTTTCTAGGTGTCATTCAGTTTTAGAAGACCTAGTTATGTATCTATACTAAGACACTGTGGGTTAACACAGTTTTGAAAATTGATAACCAGTTTAAAATGTAAAGTGCCTGAGGACTTTGGAGAAAATAAGTTTCAAGCTATTACTAAACCGCTACTTATGTAATGATTATGATGTTGGTGAAATTTTAAGATGTAGACATCCTAGTCACCAAGTTTGCTCTGTAAACATCTGCTCTGGAAAGAAATTAATAAATTATTTTAGGGAAATAAGACATAAAAAACAAAGTCCTTTATAACACCAACTCCATGCCCATTCTCTGTTGAGGACAGGAGCTTAAACTCTTGGTATTAGGGTTAGAGAATCAAATCAGAAAAAGCTTTAGAAAATTGTAACTTGAGTCATTTTAATGTTTAATATTTATTCTAAGATGTCAGTTACAGTAGCAAGGACAGAATTTTTCTCTTAGATCCTTTAATGCAGTAGTATGTAAACGGATCTATTTATTCTCCATGTATTGAATACATGGCACAAAACTGAAATACTGATTAGAGCACTTTTAATTTCATGGTGACAGAGGATATGTCCAAATGTATGAGGCAAAAATCCTCTTCATTCTTTGCTCCTATAGATAATAACCTAATGTCTAGCCTAATCTGTAATTTTGATGAGTGCAGGAACTTTGATTTTTCTTATTCTCTGCTATTAATACAGTGTGTAGCACAGTGTATATACTTGGTAAATGCCTGTTCAATGATAAAATGTATGATTGTATGACTGAATCATTGAATAAATGAAAATGGTAAGAACTCAAGCAATGCTTTATTCCATCTAGGGGAGAAAGCTTGCCTGACCAATAGGATCTCAGTATTGCCCATCCAGTATTTTTTGAAAATCCTCACCTTTGGTCTCTAGTTTGAATTTTGTAAGTTATTGAACTATGGTTGTTACCTGGTGTCAATGTCTTCCACACAAAAGATCAGCAAAAACACACCTATGGCAAACAAAGTTGAGTTTATTTATCATTGGAGTGCCCCATAGGAAAGCTCACCAAGAAAGTATTAAAAACAATGTATTGTAAGATCTGAGCTTGTATTAATTGATTTGGGGAAGGATTCAAGGAAGAGGAAGTTCACTCTGGATTGAGTGCTATCAGAAAATGGACGTAATTTTATGACTAGGTACCTTAATGAATTTTAAGCAGAAAAAAAGGAAGAATTGAGGGTTATTACAGCTATCATTGCCAAATAAACAACAGTCATTCAATGCACATTAGCTGTTGTGTTCAGAGTAGTCTTTTTTTTTTTTTGCCTTGATTTGTCCTGATTCCATGATCCCAGAGTGGCTTTGTCTCATATTGATGTTTTGTGAAAATTATTGATATTTAACAGGAGAACATAGAGACCTAACTGTGAGTGCCAGAACAGCTCCTGAATGTCAGGGGCTCCTTTTCTCTTTCTCACTGAAAAAGCAACATAAAATAATATTACCATTTATTCTATTTAGGTTGAATCAGTTTCTTAGTTTCCTAGCAGAGTCTAGTAATTAAGAAATTAATCAAAGATGGGACTGATTTCACAGGGAAAGATGAGTGATAAATTTGGAACAGAAAGAAGGCAGAAAGGAATACCTTATTAGAATAAACTCTGGGGTGTAGGGTATTTAAAGACACATGAAGGATGAGAAGAAAGAAAGTAGATTATAACCTTTACTTTGTGTTTTGAATTGTTGAGACTGAATTTTCGAAATAGGATTTTGTAAAATTATGACAAAGTTGGAATTTTTGTGTTTACTAAATTTATAAAGAAACAAGATTTTATAATATGATGACACGTAAGAAGTTAGACTTTCTGTTTTTATTAAATTTACAAAGAAATAGAATTTTGTGAAATTATGATATATTGAAAGTTGGAATTTCTGTTTTCACTAAAGTTATGCAACACCATTATTAAATATATATATATATATATATATATAATATACATGTAGCATTTATGCAATGTATATGTAATATAAATGACAACATGGGGCTCCATCTTTTACACAAAGTGCTCTAAAATTTGTCACTTTTATTTTAAAATATCACTTTAAAGATAATTAGGTAATTACATTTTAAGTGATTCATATGCTCTCTGATTAGATAAATAATACCACTGAAAACAAACCATTATTCTTAGATATTAGAATACCCGAGGTTTTATATAGTTAAAATCTTTCTTTCTAAAAGATCAATCAAGTAACCCAACGATGATATCTCTATTCTTTACATATTTTTAAATCATCCATCACATCCTGTCGGTGATGTTTTTGGCTAGTTCCCAGGACCTTTAACAGGCTTTCATCTTCAGAAACTCAATTGCTTCCTGTATGGGTAAACTCCAGAACACAAAACCTGCCCTTCCACTGATTTGGTGGTGAAACTTGTAGCATAGCTTATGCATGCCTTTTTGCAGAAGACATGATTATCCTTGTAGCTTGTCACACATCAAAGTTCCAAAGTATCCCATCATTCTCATCAAAGGACATGTTGCCAGGAAGAGCTCTAAGCACACAATTAGTTTTATTTTAGTCTCTGAAGTTTCTTTCATTCACGTGTGTGGTCCTCTTCTCTCCACAATTTTAGTACAGTATTTATATTTTTCACTTAAAGGCAAACACACACATCTATACAAACATTCACTGTATACAATTGAGTTTAATTCTTTGCAAGGACTGAAGCATGCCATTAAAAATAAAACACTGCTCAAAGATGTCCCTGAGCTTTCATCTACCCAGTCTAATCAAGCAAAGATTTGTTAACTTTCTGGTTAATTTAAACATTTTTCAATTTGGCTGTCTGTATTAGATTACAATAATTAGACAATGGCCAAATCTTTACTTCATTATGTTAGGTAGGTCTGCCAGATTTGGCACAAACACACTGTGGCTTCGTAAATTTCTTCTAGCATCAGTTTGTGTTGGTAGCAAATTAAGTATGCCCTGTTTAGAGTTGAAATAATTATCACATAACTTAAATAAAATGCTACTGTGAAACAATTTAGTTACCTGTTATTCTTTGGACCTGTATAATTCAAGTTCAATCAATTCTCTGGCTCGTTGAAATTGTTGACCTTGTTTAAAATACAACTATACTCATAGTGCAAGTCATGAGTTTGGTGCAGTAAAGATTAATTGAATAGTTCAACAGTTTCTTTTATAGTAATTTTTCATAATTGCAGGTCATTTACATTGCAAATCTGCTTACAGAAAAGACAAGAAATTGAAAAGATGAATTCAAAAAGTCAAATGCAAACATTGATGCAGATGCCTTGGTGGACAAATTATTATTTATGGAGCTACTTTATATTTTAATATTGCTCCCAATTACTTCCTACTTTCTTCTATGTAACTAATGTTTTTTTGGTTGTGGGTGGAACTTCAAATGAGCAAAACAATGTTAGAAACTCCAAAATAAAAACATGGATAACAAATATGGATAATAACAATAATTGTAGTTATAGGCCACTTTTCATCTGTTTTCCTTCTGTTACAGTCATTCTGCATGCGCTTGTGTAAACTGAAGGAGATAAAAGGGAAAAAATATTTTTACTTGTTCAGGTATTTCAAAAGCAAGTATAAATCTTTGCCTTTATAACTTCCTCTGAAAAGCCTGGGTCTCATTTGAGCATTATTAAACAGAAGGAGGCAGCCAGGTAGGGTTTGAAGCTTGGTTCCAGATTTTCTGGAGATGTGTTTCACTGAAGCACGTTTGGTAATATTCCTACCTGCAGTAATACAGTATATACGTCCTACCTGATACTTTTGTTTGTTTGTTTTGCATAAAACATCTTCAGAATTCTAAATTGCAGTGTTGACTTTTATAAACTAGGTTTTTCAGCTTCAATCTAAAAAGACTAGTAAATTACTCCAAAACCCATTTTAGTGAAAGCAATTCTGCAGAGTGTACAGAAACTGTGGCTGGGACACACAGCTTATTGTTGGTCCAGCTTATTCCCAGAAAGTCCGAAGATCATTCCCAAACTTCTTAATACGTTTTTCGTAAAGTACTTGGGAAGAACAAAACAGAGATTGAAAACTTAAAACATCAAAAAACATAACTGAAAACTGGCTCTCTACCAAGATCTTAGATAACTGACATTAATTATAAAGAAGTAAGATTGAGGGAAACTTCCTTAGGCTGCAACTCATAGCAATAATAGCAAACGGTTATATGATATTTGCTATATATGCCTGGCACTGTTCTAAAGCTTTCCTTGTTCTAATCATTTAATCTTCACAACGAACGTATGAGTTTGGTTACTATTATTTTTTCCATTTTTAGTTGAGGAAACCAGAGACACTGAGAAGTTAAAATGACTTGTATAAAGCTGGTAAATGGTGGTGTTAACAGTTAAACTTAGCACTCCTTTACTCTTAATCATTATAATATGCTGCTTTTTAGTATATCACCATTTTGTTTCATCAAAAAGGGATAACTTGGAAAAAGTAGACAAATGTTCACAACTCTCCTAATACATCACTATTATTTGAAGAATTAGAAGCTGTAATAGTAAAGAACCAAGCACCCATCCGAGAGTGCTTTCCCACGGTGCGTTGTCCTCATTGCCAGCATCTTTCTGTATATCTGCAGAGAACATACAACTCAGGGACTAACTGAGAAGAAAGAAAAGAGAGATACAGACTAGTTATGGTATGACTGCACAACTTTCACCTCAGTCCAGCATAAGTATGGAGAGAAAACTGGCTATTAGGAGGGGGGAAATTCTGTTGAAATAAAAGGGAATTGTAAAAAGAAGATTCAAAATAAAATCTTGTCTTTGAAAATGATTGTAGCCTTAAGACGAAAATTTTAGTAAACATCTGGCAATCTAAAAAACTAGTGAGAAAAAAAAACATGTCTTCTACAAAGCAAGAATTGACAATTATTAAAGAAAACAGTTTGAAATAAAAAGGCATCTAACTTGGTGCGGCCGGATGGCTCAGGTGGTTAGAGCGCAAGCTCTTAACAAGTTTGTTGGTTCAATTCCCACATGGGATGGTGGGCTGTGCCCCCTGCAACTAAAGATTGAAAACTGCTACTGGATTTGGAGCTGAGCTGTGCCCCCTGCAACTAGACTGAAGGACAGTGATTTGACTTGGAGCTGATGGGTCCTGGAAAAACACACTGTTCCCCAATATTCCCCAATTAAAAAAAAAAAAAGGCATCTAACTGAAGTGAAAAAGAAACTGGGTAAGTAAGCAAGGCAAATATATACATACACATATATATATACACACACATATATAAATCAATACATATTAACATATGTTAGAATTTATATTACTATATACTGGAATTAATACCACAATTGAAGGCATCAAAAAGCCATTATCCACAAACAAAATGGAAATTTTCACAGAATGGAGAACAAAAATACGAGAAAAATTAGAGGAAAAAAATGATTGTATCAGTAAAGGAGAAAACATTCTTACAGGATATAAATAATCAAGTAGAATAATTGAGAGTTAATGAAAAAAGTAGATGCAATGGTCTGAGTAGGGTTTAGGTAAACCAGCAGATTGATGAAGCATCTAGAACTAGCAAATACTGTGGATGAGTTACCACCGCCAGGTCAGAGGAGTGAATGAGCAGCAAGTGCTGAAACCTGGAGAAAGCAGTAGAAGAAGACCTGTAGGAGCTGCAGCTGGAGGTAGAAAGATTCAGGCATTATCTGGCCTTCACCCAGCAGGGAGGAAGTTGAAAAAATAAATATCCAACTTTTCCAGCCCTCTAATCTTCTGAAGATGTTTCCCATTGGCCAGAGACAACTGGAAGGCAGAGGCCCAGGAAAACCAGTTATACAGTCAGACTCCCAGAGCATAGAACATGTGAAGAAGGATGGAGAATAAATCTGTGGGGTAAATGGAGAATATCCAATCCAATAAATTAAGTGGAAGGAGAAGGGCAGAAAACTAGCTTGTGTGTAATTGCGTATGAAAAAGACAAATGGAATAGGAAAACAATTAATAGGAAAACAATAGAAGAAAAGTTTCCTTAGGAACCTGCATAACGAATGGCATCACCATGCTCTAGGCCATGTCCATGAACAAGACTTACACCTAAATGCGTCTTGGCCAAAGTATAAAGTAAAACCATACAGTGTTCAAGGAAGGCAGTTTATTTGCAAATGAAACACAAATTAAACTGCCAAAGTAACAACAACAATCGTAACAGAGTTATATCTACAAGGTTTTGAAAGAAAACAATTTTAAGTCAAGAATTTCATACTCTATCAACTTGTCCCTTATGTGTAAAAAATCAGAAATGCATATTCATCTATGAGTAGGCACAGACAATATAACATGGGTATATCTTCCTTGAAAAATATTTCTGAAATATAAACTATGAGAGAAAATAAAATAAGCAGATGGATAGAGAGATCATGTTATAAAGTGGTGCTGGTTGTCAACATTAAAGCAGTTTAAACACACACACACATAGCTATAAGTTTACATACAAAACAAAATAGGAATGTCAAAATATGTGAAGGAATTTTAAGATAAAAATCAATGCCATAAAAAAACCAGTATAGATTTCAAATCTCACAACACTATGTAGATGGCAAATCCAAGCTTATATAAACAGAGGAAAAGAGGATAGAAACATTTTGCTAAATTTTTTACCTAATACACGGGAATATGTTTTTCACTCTGACATTAGGTAGTGGTAGTAGTAATAATAATCATCATAATAATAATACCACCACCTTTTATTGAGTGTTCACTATATGCCAGGAACTGCTCTGAATAACTTATATGAATTAATTCTTTTCAAACTTAAAATATAACTCTGTTAGATAGATTCCATTGTTACCCTCATTTTATAGATAATAGAACTCAGGTTAAATAACTTGGAAATCATCTAGTTTTTGAGTCTGTTTTTTTTTTTTTTAATCTGTATTTTATATTAGACAAAAGGATGACAAATACTTTGAAGAAGATTCTTATGAGGAAAAGCCTGTAATTCGAGAAAGTGAAGTGAAAGCTGACCTGAAAGCATTGGGAAGAAATAAATCACCAGGTGTGTATGGGTTACAAAAAGAATTATTTCAAGCCACGGAGACTGAATCTGTCAAAATCCTAACAAGAATATGTCAACTAATAAGGAAAACAAAACAATGTCCTACAGACTTGGCAGCATTCCATACGCATCCCAATCGTCAAGAAAGGAGATGCCAAGGTGTAGGGTAAGTATAGGGCCATTGGTCTCATTTCCCATGAAAGTAAGGTGATGCAACAAAGGCTTCCACCTTCTAGGAGCAAGAAATGCCAGGTGTTCAAGTTGGATTCAGAAAAAGAAGGGACACTTGAGATCTAATTGCAAGCATTCACTGGATACTGGCGTCTCAAAAAAACTTCTGAAGAAAGTTAGTCTATGTTTTATAGACAACGGTAGAACCATTGACTGCATTGATCATTAAAAGCTGTGGGTTGCCTGAAAGAAATGGGCATGCCTCAGCATTTGATTGTCCTGACACGTAACGTGTATTGTGGCCCTGAAGCCACTGTCAGGACAGACTATGGCAAAACAAAATGGTTTTCTATAGGTAAAGGTGTCAGACAAGGATGCATTTTATCTTCCTATTTGTTTAATTTGTATGCAGAACATATCATGTGAAAAACTGGGCTAGACTCACAGAAAGAAGTAAAAATTGGTGGAAGAAATGTCAATAACTAAAGATGACACCATCTTACGGGCCAAAAAGTAACAATGATTTGAAATGATTTCTGATGAAATTGAAAGGAGAAAGTATCAAAACAAGATTGCATTTGAACATCAAGAAGACAAAAATCATGACTGTAGAGGATATATACAACTTTAACATAGACAATGAAGATATAGAAATTGTGAAAAGTTTTGCTTCCCGTGGATCAGTCATCAATTCAAATGGAGACTGCAGCCAAGAAATCAAGAGAAGGCTAAGACTTCAAAGGGCAGGAATGGAAGAATTAGGAAAGATCATCAAGAGCAAACACGTTTCATTAGAGACCAAGACAAATATCATCCACAAATTTTTATATATGGATGTGAAAGTTGGGCAGTGAAGAAAGCTGATAAGAAAAAAAAAAAAAAACTTGATTCATTTGAAATATGGTGCTGTAGGAGAGCTCTACAGATACCGTGGACCACACGAAGACTAACAAGTGCGTCCTAGAGCAAATTAATCTTGAAAATTCCCCAGAGGCAAAAAACAAAAAGACCAAATTGAAGCTGTCCTACTTTGGACACATCATGAGAAAGCAGGATTCTTTGGAAAAGACAATAATGCTGGGGAAAATAGAAGGCAGCAGAAAAAAAGGAAGACCAAATATGAGATGGATTTACTCCATGAAGGAAACTATAGACATATGTCTACAGGAGCTAAGCAGGGCTGTTGAGGACAGGACATGGTGGACATCACTCATTCATAGGGACGCCAGGAACCAACTCAATGGCATGTAACACACACACACACACACACACACTCACTCACTCACACACATTCAACAATAGGAAATTGGTTAAATGAATCATGAAATGTCTGAAAAATGGACTATCTTCCCTGATGATGTTATAAAAGTACGTTTGTTGATATGTAAAGATATTTATTTTCAATCACATGTAAAAATATTTACCTTATGTTACATAGTAAACATTTGTTTTTGCTCACAAGATATAACTCACAGAGTTGTCTAAAGTGTGAAATGATACACTGGATAAAGCCATCTCATCTATCAACCTTTCAGTTATAAGAGTCAATAAATTCCCTCTTTGAAGCCATATGGCATTGAATGTCCTGTCATTTGTGACTGATGGAGTCCTAATGATTCATATTTTTAAGGTAAATGAAAGTTTCCAAATTATATGATATCATTTAAAACACCGATACATGAATGTACATATACATAGTGCCTAAAGTCTATGATTATGATTAATCATTGTATGTAGCAGTTACATTTGGATAATAGGATTGAATAATTTTTCAAAATCTGTATTTCTAATGTTTCCCGTGATAAAAATGAACTGAGGACATCTTGGGATGCCTAACCATGGAGCTGGGAGGACTGTGGGTAGAGCTGCGCCCCCCTTGTTGACTCTCTAGCCCTGACTTCCTGTTGAACTTGATGGTAACTTCAGAGGGAGGGATGCTAATAAATAGAATAGCCACCTTGGAACTGGTTCATTATTTTCCTTCTCCCACAGCGCCAGTTGGAGCCCTGGGTTGGAGGTGTGTGTTTCCCGCACTGTGGTGGTGGTTTTGGTTTCTTTTTCCTTTTTTCCTGAATAAAGCATTTTTCTGGTGGATTTATCTGGAGAGTTATTTTTTGCCAGTCGACACCCTCAACAATTATGTTCTTATTGTGTACTAAAGGAAAAATAAATACTATTTTTGAAATAAGAATAAGATGATTACCCTTAGATATCACTTCTCTCAAACAAGTTTCTTATACTACTTGTAGATCAGGCAATTTGAGGATCTTTTCTCTGATGAAAGTACAAATATTCACTGAATAAATGCATGCAAACATTTATGAATAAATAAATGAGAGTCTGAAGGTATCTGGATGGGTGAGCATCCACCTCCTCACAGAGATACCTGTAAAGAGAACCTGCAGGTAAGGCAAGGTTTTTCTTAAGGTGGGAGTCCTGCCAGTTAAAGCCCACGAATGAATAATGATTTCTCTAAATTCTACAACTTAGAAAGTCACAAGACTATTTTATTAGAAAAAATGATTTAAACCAGTCATTACCAGTCAATCACAACTGCCTTAGAAAAAATGTACTGATGCTTCCATTGATTGGCTAACATGGTCATCTGGTCAAACACACTCACAAGAAAAGGAATTAAGTTTATTGTCTTTTTATTATTAGAAAATATTTATTAAGATTCTATGTTTCATGATCCTTTTCAATATAATAAAAATCAAATGTATTAAAAATAATCATCATTGGATGCCTACTATGTGCCAAGTGCTTTACATACATTATTTCAACCCTTTAAATTAGATTTATATGGGGAAACTGAAGCTCAAAAAAATAGCAATACCTCGTGTGGAGTTTCACAGCTCATATGTTGTGAACTTGGTATTTGACCTCAGACCTGCTTGATTCCCAGTTTCAGGACAGCACTCCCCGGCCTTCTTCTCAGGCCATGGGAGGTAATGCTCTGCATTTAAGAAATGCTAGTGTGCACAGTCATGAGAGAATGAGTAATGACTGAAGTTATTGAACAATTTTTGCATTTCCTTCCTTTAAACCAGGTAGAGCTCAGATTTCCTCCCCATTAGCAGGGACCACAGGTGGGACTGCCCCACAAGTGTTCGCAGCTTTGGTGAGGCAGCTGTCTGTGATTCTGGGACTAAGACCAGGTCACTTTTCTCCAAATTTCACTTAAGTTTTCCCAAGTGCCTGCAAAAGATCAGAAGAACCTAATAGACAGAACTATGCTGCAGTTGCATAAACAGCAATAATTGTTCTATAGGTAGTAAAATGAGAGAATGCTGATGTATAACTAGATCTTATATTTCTTATTATAGGCTAAAAAAACTGGAAAAAAATAGGACATTCTCCCTCTCATATCACGTTAATCTTATTTCCTGTCATCCTAAATTATCTTTAAATACCTCAAACCTATAGTCCTATTTACCTTAAGCTAATTTTTTATAATTGTAGATTGACTTTGGCATATACTAAATAAATACTAAATTTTGTAAGTAAACCAATAAAATTCACATTACACTCAAAATTGCGGCAAAGTTGTTATTATACAGTGATGAGAGAGGCATGATCACTGACATTTTTTATTAAAGATGCACCAAGAAGAGATGGGTCTCATCAGCCATTCTCTACTGTGTGATTTTAGAATGATGCTATAATTAAAATTAGAACAGAGAACCTGGAATCTGAAGTAATTACTACTACTACTACTACTACTACTACTACTACTAATAATAATAATAATAATAAATTCCCAAACAGTAAGACTATACCAGAAGCTAAAGTGTTAAACGATTTCATTGCTTTTTTCCTTTTTTTTTTTTTAAAAAAAAAAAAGGCCTTGCTTTCCTGGTGAAGGAATAATTTAGTTTGGAGTCTAGGCTGAGGGTGTTTCTTTCCTGAGGAGTCAAGTTTCCTTTTCCAGATGGTTTCTCCTCCCTTAACTCAAAAACAAAACCAAAAAAAATTGCTTTTATGGCTATTGATTTTGATTAATGGATTCTGTCATGGGAAACCATTTTCTTTTTCTTGGAAAGAATACAGACAGTTGTGATAAGGAAAAAGTTTAGGTTTAAAACGTTTCTCTATCATTAACCAATTGGATTGAAAAGGACTAGGCCTAAGAGTTTCATGGTTTGAGAAATCTAGCTTCATAGTAGGATCTTAATTTTTTTAATCTTTTAATTTCCTTTCCATTATGTGGCTAGATTACAAAGGCTGATGAAGAAAAAGCTCATGACTTATGGCCTAATTTTGATTCAGGAATATAATTAATGTTCGCAGGGTCAGGCTCTGGCCTGGTGGATGCCCCATGGGCTTCCAATGGCTGAGCAGAGGAAACTAAACTAGGGGAAATCATCTCTGTGAGCCAGCTGGGCTTCCCTGGTTACCCCTCCCTGGTTTGGCTAATCCCACTGGATCCCCAGGCTCTGCTGGTATCTGCTATCAAGCAGAGCCAGAGGAAATTGATGGAGAAAGTGCCCATATCAATGCTCTGGGGGCTTCCCTCTTTGCCAAGATTAGCTACGAAGAAGCTGGTTTCATTCAGTGCTAAAGCTATTGATTTGCTCCCTCCCTCAGGCCACCCCTGCATTATGTTCCTTCCAGGGTCTGAGAGCTGTGTCTTTCACCAATATGTTTCTTTTGGAACATTCATTTACAGAATCAAAGAAGAACTCTCCTGGGTATCCTGTCATCTTGCCAGTCCTGACCTGAAATACAATTAGAAAATGAAGGCAGCTTTGTAAATAACAAATCTGACCTTCATGTCTTAGCACTTCCTGGCATGCTTCTTATTCAGAAAGACTAAGAAAATAAGGAAATAGTATCCATTCATTGCCTACTACTTCTCTGGGTACCTATGTTTAAATCCCCTTCTGGTTATGTGTAAACAATATTTATGGTTTCTATTTTCTCCTTAGTGGATATACTTTATAAGTGATGGTTTCTGTCTTCAATAATGTATTCATTCATTTTATCTATATTTATTTATGAAATTTTCTCATTCTTGCAATTGATTCATGCATTCATTGATTCATTTAATACTTATTTATTATCTATTTATCTACTTCAGGCCAGACACTGCTAGATCATGGGGCTTCCATATGGAACAAAACAGATCTGGTCCCTGTCCTCAAGATGCTAACAGAGTAGTGAAGCAGACAGTAAATAAAGAAATGTAAAAACTACACGTGTAAATTGTGCTATGTCATATCAGGACAAATCTCAAGGTGCTTGCCTTAAAACAATACAGCAATTTAGATAGGGAAACTTACAGAGAAAGTGACATTAGAGGTAACACAGCAGAGGGCAGGGGAGGGAACGCTTGATCTCTCTGCGTCTTCTCCTTGGAAACTGATTGGAAGGATGGGTGCTAGATGCAGGCAGTAGATGAATTAGGATAATTCTCGCGTCCAACGGAGAAATGATAGCTCACTTAATAATACGGGAAGGACTGTTGGAAGTAACTGATGATGTTCTCTTATTTCATCAGCTTAAAACAATATCAAATATTGTATTTTTACTTGATCGGATGGAATAAATATTCTTTTATTTCAAAAGATTTGAAATTTCTGCTTAATTTTTAAAAACCAAATAATATAGAATAGGCAGTAAAATATAGAGGAAAAAGAGATAATACCCTGTCAGTTACAAACTCTTTCCTTACCAATCTCCTGTTAGCAGTGAGAGTTATCCTTTCTTACTTTTCTCTTTGCTTGTGTGTGTGTGTATGTGTGTGTGTGTGTGTATGTGCGTGTGCGCGAGCGTGCATGTGCGTGTGTGTACATATAAGTATGTATGTGTATATGTGTTTATAGTTATATTATCAGGAAATTAATTTTTACTTAATATGGATGTCTTTCCATATTATTATAGCACACATAGATAAACCTTATTTTTAATACTTGGATAATATTATATAAAATATAGATGAAAGTGCAATATTTCAATAATTTCACATTACTTCTATTATAGTTTTTTCATTTAGCTTTTTAGTTCATCCAAAAATTATCTTTGTATATTGTTTGAAGTGAGATCACAATTTTTTTCCCCAAAGTATTCTGTTTGCACAACCCTATTTATTGAATAATTCATTTTTTCCTTACCATCATCATGTACCACATTCTCTCATAGACATAAATGTCTTTTTGGAATCTATTTTCTGTTCCGATGATCTCTGTATCTATTATTAGGCTGCACCACACTGTTTTATTAAAGTTGTATGATGCTTTGACATCTTACGAGCAAGAGAGCCCAAGAGTAGAGATTAGAATTGTAGTCACAGGAGCTGGGCCAAATAATGACTCCAAACTCTGGAGAATAATTTGTTTCCTCTTAATACTGTTTATAATCAGAGGATTCTTACATCAGTATGATATCATTACCAATATACTGCCATTCAGATTATGGTTAAAACTGATTCGGTGCTGACTTTCAGCAACAAAGATATAGTAAATGATTTGTTCTTAAGCAAAAAATATTGGGATTCTTTAAAACACCATTTTCCTAAAACAATTATCTACTTTCTTACAAATAATTCGTTTAGATGGTAGCTTTAAAAAAGTTACAAATTAAGATTATTTTAAATAACCTGTGACTCTGTCCACCTCCACCGTGAACTAGCTAAAGTCCTTGGGTATAAAATGCAAATCTCTTGAGTTGTGTTTTACAGTTGGCAGCACAGACTGTGGGGAAATCTTGAAGAAAAGGAAGAGAAATTGGAATAAAATGCATTATTTTTGACTCCTCTAAGAACAGTCATAACCGTGCAGTCCGAAGTTGCCAGCCACAGAGGACAGAGGACAGAAAGTAGAGTTTACTTGGAGAAATGACAGCTGGGTGTGGAGCTACTCTGAATCAACTGGAAAAATGCCATAAACAAAATCTCTTGAATAAGCTGAAAGAAAACATTTACAAATATTAATATTGTGCTTCTGGAAGTATGTTAGCAGGCAAAATATGGAAAAACTTGAGGAACAGAGCCTGATTCTGCAAGGGAATTTTGATCAAGGAGCTGCGTGAAGAAAAAAGAGAGATTGTTCGTGCCACATAACTGAAGAGCCAGATCTAATTAATGTTTTAGGGCAATTTGAACTAAAAAGTTCAAGAGAAAGATTTTTAAGAGTAAAACATTGAAATCTTGGATGGTCCTACTAGTTCAGCATATACTATTTAATAAGCAATATTACGAATTATCTTAAAAATAGGAGGCACCCATCATTATAACACTACCCAATTTATTGGACCGTGAATCCCTTTTAATAGTACCTAGAGCCGAGTTAATTTACCTAGCTAGGTGAAAAAGTGAGTTTTGTAGGAGCATCCACCTCTCTTTCTCTCTCTCTCTCTTTCTCTCTCCCTCTCTTTCTCTTTCACACACACACACACACACACACACACACACACACACACAGAATCTATTGAGTGACTGCTGTCAATTCTGGCAGTGTTAACTAGAGAAGTAAGTAGGCATGGACCCAGTTATGCTCCCTTTCTCCTTCCCTTCAGTCACACAGCCTATCCTATTAAAATCTCCCTCCGTCAAGTTTTCCCCACCATCCCCGCCGTCACCATCCTTGTCTTGGCCTTCATGAGGCAACAGTGAACTAATTAGTTTCTATCAGTCTTTCCTCTTCCAACCCATCAACCTTTCCATGAACAGATTTATTTTCTTACATTGTAATCATCACTCTGTCTTCAAAACTTTTAATGGCCCCTTATTTTCTGTAGAACAAAGACCAAATTCTTTATCTTGGCCTCCTATGACCTGTTTCCAAACTACCACGTCAACCTTATATCATTGATCATTGCCCTACAACGCATCTAGTGAAGCACACTGCTCCCCACACAATCCCTGACCACTTTCGCCTTTGTGTTTCCATGTATGTCATTCCACAAGGTTTTCCTCACCTGCTTTTTAAAATATAAATCCTTTCCTTTAAGGTCCAACTCCTATTCCATCTCTTTCCTGTTACCTTCTTTAACTTCCCCAGTGTCAGCGGCCATCTCTTCCTCTGGATTGTTTTAACAACCATAAATCGAGTTGCCAGGTAATACTAATTCTTGAGTTTTTTTGAAATATTGAGAGGTGGAAGTGGGCAAGGAATATGACCTTTAAAATCGCAAGTGGTTTTCTGTCTTTAGAAGTAGAGACTCTAATGCACTTTTGTGGAAGGTTGCTTTTGGGTGTGGTAATCATTCGTTTTATCAAATATCTCCAGCTATTTACCTTCTGGGCATATGATGAGATTGCACTTCTCTGCTCTCTTGAAGTTAGGTGTAGGCACATGGTTTATTGTGAACAATGAATTGTGAAATTAAGTGACATACGACCCTTCTGGTTGTAAACACTGAGTCAGAGTGTGAGTTTCATTTTTTTTTTTCTTTTACCTTAGTAACCAGCAATTTACCTGATAGTGGTTGCAACCTCATCTGGTTCTAGAGATTGATATAGAGAAGAGCTCTCCATATCACTTTTCCTCAGCGAGCTAGAGGCCATAAATTTGTGATTAACACATAGCTAACTTGCGATTAATAGATATTAATGAGCAAGAAATTAATCTTTATTTTGTAAGCCACTAAAATTTAAGAGGTTGTTCGTTACTTCTGCATAACACCTATTTTATTCTGAATGATACACTTTGTTTGAGAAAATGTTCAAAATGCATCTTTAATTCCATAAGTAAATTAGATGCCTATCCATTATTGAGAAGAAACTGTGAAGCATTAGTTACTTAAATGCAGGGGTTAAATTATTGATAACTGAGCTCAGCAGTTTCACTGAGCGATTCTATCAGAAGATCAAGAGTAGAGAATCCGAGGGCCAGCTTTAAAGCATCATTTTAGAACTCTGGAAATGTCCAGTGATGCATTGAAAATCAACAAAACAGACATGGCACGTTCTTAGGAAGACGAGACGTGCTCCTCATTTCCTCAGTGACTGGAATGGCTACGGCTAGTGAAGGAGGGACTTTGGAGCAACAACAATACCGGCCTTTCCTGGAAGAGAATCAGCAGCAGGACAGTAAGGCTCTACCAGACACTTAGAACAGTGATGTTAGCAAAAGGACCTGTAGCCACAGAGAAAAATCACAGCAGTTAGTTATTGGCTGCAGGTGAAGACTGACTCTAGTAGACAGACTCTTTTGTCAAGAACAACTGAAGTAACCCTTGGGGAGTCCCAGAAATAATCAGGGGATATTACAGAATTAGGAATTTGAGTCAGTGTCATTTGGAACATAAAGTTGACCTCATTTATTATCAGATGAACCATGTTAGTTAGGTGACGCAATTATTATTTGTAAAGTTGATATATTACTCGTATTAGTTGGCTTATAATTATAGTTTTTCACTTAATACAAAAAAATCTCATCTTCACAAATATATTATTAGCTCCTTGGACATCAAGGACAATTTTTAGCATACATTTGGCACTCAATAGGTCGTTGTTAATATTGAAGATGTGGGAAAAGTTTATTTTGAGGAAAAATCTTGTTTCATTTTCATTTTGGATAGAACTTAATGTATCTCTAGCAAACCAAAGATCTCAATTCCAATAATAGACAGGAACTTAGAGATAATTTTGTCCAGTAGCTTCAAAATGTACTTGGAGGAGCTCATCCTGTGATTTCAACAAGATGCCAGAGGACTTGTATTTTTCCATGCAATCTCCTTCACTTTTATCTGCTCTGTTAGTGGGTTCTACCGTCAAATTCATTTGAGGAATGAATCTGCTGCTAACGTAAG
Organism: Rhinolophus ferrumequinum; assembly: GCF_004115265.2. NCBI lineage: Eukaryota > Metazoa > Chordata > Mammalia > Chiroptera > Rhinolophidae > Rhinolophus > Rhinolophus ferrumequinum. The sequence goes on from NC_046291.1 coordinate 69,773,553, forward strand.
CCTGATCTAGACCCATGATTAGACAGATATAGTTAAATATCTTATTTTATACACGCTGAAATAGGTCAAGAAATGTCAAATGGTTTGTCCAAGGACACATATCTGGTAAGTACAAAAGCCAAGGAATCAGGTCTCCTGCTGGCCACCTTAGTATTACCAACCACAGTTGTTCTTGTTGATTTTTATTTTTAAAATGCATTACATAATTACTTATCCTGCAGTTCCATGAATGTCCTGTTTTATGTACTTCTGCTTTTTCTTAAAAAGCCCTTCAGAGATGGTTAAAGTACAGTAATGAGGAAGAAAGCATATTGGTGTATGTGGAAAGTCCCTAGTCTTAAGATCCTACCTTAGATTTGGAAGTAATCGGGTTTGTCCTTCATTGATGTGTCTGTCAATGGATTTCATAGGACCTCTACTGAAGTGAAATCCTGCCCATGTTGGATTCCTGCGAAAACCAACCTCCCGTTTTTGAACAACTGTGACTGTTCTCTAGATTGGTCTTTCATTGAGCTTAACTTAATATCAGTATAACATTCTAACCATTCTCTTCAGAATATAAATACATATGCCAGTGGCCATACTTATGTTTAGCATGACTTTGATGGAATTTTTTAAATTCTTAAATTAGTTATTATAATTCACAAATCAAATGTGGTGCTAAATAGAATCTGCCCCTTTTATACAGAAAATGAATTATTTAGTTTTCTACAATCCCCACCACCCAGTGTTGCCTTACATTGGGCCTGTTTCTCTCATTTAATGACAACCTTTCTGAACACAAAGCATTCAAGATGGGTTCCACGTGCTATGCCATAAACATACCATGTTGTTGTTATGTTTGCGTCAAACCTCTGTGGATTGAAGCAAATGTTCAGACTTCAAATTGTTTAAATGAGTGCATTAAGAACCTGAAGAATGGTAACTGCCACTCTCAAATTCCAGTTTTGTGGTTCATTAAGAATGAAAGGGAGAAAATGAGTCCAGTGAAACAGAAAAAGAGTGAGAAGTGTGTAAATTGTGAGGTTCAGCGGCATTCTGAGTAAAAGGGATCCACGGATATGTATACATAGAGGAAGCAACTCAAAATGAGAGTTATCTTTGTCATGGGGAGTCAGTTGTTTACATTATCTCAGAGGCAGAGGCAGACAGTCATCTCAATTCTAAAGCAAAGGACAGTCGTTGTATGGCCTGGAAGAGGAATGTCCAGCTTTTGAGCTATGTCCAGAAATGGAGATCTGCTCTGTCGGCAGGAGCAGCCCCTCCAAATACAGATGGATGCCGCCTCTGTCAAGCCAGCTCTCACCTTATGGCAGCTCTCTGGGATGCAGTCTGGAAACACCATATGGGATGTAGCCTTTCCCACATAATCCCATGAAAAACTGTCTTAGAGCAACACATAATGAATATTTCATTTTTCTTCACAAATCCACTTCCAAGGTGTGGAATATTCCTTTCTTTTTCTTTCATCTTTGCTTTCTTGGTTCTTGGTTTAAATAGTTTTCACTTAACTAAATAAATGCTTCCTTATCAAATTTAGGATGTTAGTAGAGGGTTTAAAATTATTTACCATCATAGTCACAAATAAGAATCTGCTGACTTTTCTACAATTGATACGCAATAGCAAAACAACTAACTAGACACACAGAAAACAATTGGTTTGACTTTTTTTTTTTTTTTTTTTTGCCAGAATTGGGTGGATTTTTAAAAACAGAATTGGTTAAATTAATTCGGTGTCCCGGTTTCCTGGAAATGTGGCCTCTCTCTGACCCAGTTACAGGGATAATCTTCAAAGCTTCTTTTTCATTCTGTGATTTAATTTTTAAAATAGTAACCATCAGTCACTTAAGTTTATATATACATTGTTTTGAAATCCAGCTTTGTGGCTATTGCTTTGTCTCTTGATACCAGATGAATCATTTCATCCTCCTAGAGTGAGTGATAGCAGCTGGTCGACAGGGCAGAGCATGCTCCAGACTGTGTGGAAAAGGGAGGGGAAAATACCATATCTAATTAAAGCAGCAGGGAACGTTTTTAGCAAGGCAAATTGTAATCCTTTATCTGGAAACTGGCCAGGGCATTAGGGTTAACAATCCTGTTTGGAAAAACCATAATAAAAAAATATATACCTACGGAAGTTTTATAGATCACAATGTCTGGGATGCTAGGTTTACATCTCATTTTAAAAAGCTTTCTTACGTTGAGTAGTCCTAATACTTGCAAAACAACAGGGCAAATATTTAGCAGCTACGGAAAGACAGCATTAGCTTCAAAAGTTCGATGTATCTTCTTTGTCCTGGATTTTTTAACAAGAATTCTAACTATGATCTCAGGAGAAGGAAAAAACAAAACAAAACAAAAACAAATTGCAGTTTTAAAGAAATGTGGCATAAAAGAGTTAGAAATAAGTTTATTTTAAATGGACCCTTGCTTACTGGGTCTTAGAAACCCCAGGAGTCAGTTCCAGCTTCACCCCTTTCTAGCTGTGCGAGATCTAGTGAGCCTCTTAACCTACTTTACCCTCAGTTTCTCTATTTGTAAAATGAGGGTAATAAGGTTCATCTACTACCTTCTACAAATAATAGTGAGGAGCAGATTGAAGACCATCAAGCAAGCGAAAGCATGTAATAAACTGAAGCAACTTACTCATGTAAATTATTGTTGTTGTTAAGTTATTGGTTTACGCAGTACCCATTTATGTAGAAACATTGGAAAATATTGGTTAAAAGGGCTTATCTATGAATGGGTAGGCAAATGTCTCAAGAGCAGATCTAATCAGTCAACCAAATCTTTTGATTTTGTTCTAGCCACCTGAAAGTGCTCTCGACACAGCCTCTAGATGGTTTATTAGTTACATATTGAATTTAATCTGTTTCAAAGAAGGAATCATTTGGGGCAGTTGGGAATTCAACAGGTTGAGGCAGCTGATTATGGGAGAGGTCACATAAAATCATAGGTGAAAATTTAGGGAGAAGAAGTAAAACTTCATATACTTAGGAATAGTGTTTCAAGCTGTAACCAAGGGGTAAGTACACAAGTTCAAAATGCAGCCTCTAAAATTCAGGCAAAATTACAAAAACAAAACACAATCGATTATTTCCTTGTTTAGCAATGCCTGATCTGCTGACATTTCAAGTCCTGTTATAATTGGCATAGGCTCCCTCCCAGAATTATCGTCTCATTTCTAGGGAGGGACATTTTAGCTGCAGGATACTTCTTGAAATAAGAAAGATTCCGAGATGAATGACAAAAGCGCTGTCTGGGTCTATATGTATACCCATTTCTAACTATTGTAAAACAATAAGTAAAAATACCTACCAAATGTAAAAAATACTTGTTTGCTGTTCCTAATCTTTGCATTTCAGAATTTTTTCAGATATTGTCTTTGAGTTTTAGACAAAAAAAAATTCTTTAATTCAACCTTTATTTATAACTGCAAAGATTTTGATCTAAATACCTATTTGTTATTTAGAAACAACTACCTACATAATAGTTAGAATAGAAAGAATACTTGATGTAGTTTGTTGTTAAGTTAATGTGTTTAGAGGGAAGTAAAAAAAACAAAAACAATCTAGGATAATGTGATGGGCAGTTGAATTTAAGTGCTTTATCAAGAAAAGATGCTTTTTGGTGCAAGGGATTAAGAAGAACAAATTGCCAGTTATAAAAATAATCACTGGGATACAAGGTAATATTGTAATAACTATTCATGACGTCAGATGGGGATTAGACTTATCAGGGTAAGATATATAAATGTATAACCACTACGTTGTACACCTGAAACTAATATAATATTTTATGTCAACTGAAATTGGAAAATAAATTAATATTTTAAAAAAGAAAAAAGAAGAGGTGCTTTTCTTTAGTGATTAGGTGGTAGTGACCTGTAGCCATGAATCATTTAAAGTCACAGCCCAGATGTGAGAGCCTGGCAAGGACATTGGCTGAGGGTGTCTGCCAAATACAGTAGGAATTTGCATATATTTCCCTTTCCCATTCTCTGATTTCCAACTACTGTCCACAACATTGCCATGTTGATTCTGAATTGTCCTTCACAAGTATACCTGAAAAGCTCTGATCTTCAGGGCCAGTGTCATTGTTTTACTATCTCCAGCAAACCCTAGGGCAGAAGGCTCATCCGATATCAGTGTCATTCATGTGCAAAGTAGAAACTGAACTGAACACATTATCTTTGAGCCGAAATTGGTCTCTCCAACAGTACCAGCCTCTTTAGGGGTGGCATGCACTTGAAGGTTGGTTATTAGTTCCAAATGCTGCGGAAGCATCTGCTCTCGACTAGCTAGAAATCATGTTTAATAACAAGAAAATCTACTCCAGCCAAATCCCTGTTGGGAGGGCTCTCACATGAACAAAAGGCCCCCACTTTCCCTGATTTCCATAACAGATGTAGTATCTGATGCATGACAGCTCAGCGCAGCCCCGTGCCATTATTCTCCTACATATCCATCTGCAAGAAACTGTGCTTTCATTTTATTAATTGCTCTGGTGGGTGACACGTTATTTTTTGTTGCCCAGAGAGTATTCTGTTTGTGCTTCATGCTACACTGGTCACAATAATAGTTATTTTTCTTAATGTTAAAGGTTATTAGCCTCTTCCTTTACTTTGCTATGAATCTTCCATACCCAATAAACTATTAATGCCTCCCTGAGGGGTTGACAGTTTCACTTAAGTTGGTCTGGCCTGGTCTTCCCATCCCTGGTGCTGCTTCTTTGTCTTGTTGAGCACTCATGGGACAAGCCAGATATGGGGCAAAGTTATTAGCAGAATCCTGAAAGCTGAAAGCAATTCCTAATGCGTAAAAAAAAAAAAAAAAAAAAAAAAGCAAACAACAATAAAAAAAAATCTAGAACATTGATTTTTGACATTCTTGAGTCAACAGCCGCTCTAAAATCACAGACATACACACAGCAACAGAGGTATTTGCTATTTTGGAAAAACAAATGCTCTTAATTTGTAATTAGTCCTATATCAATTTTCTTCTATTGGTGGAGCTTTAGGTAAATAGTGAGGATGGCTTCCTGATGCCACCAACCAGCCAGCTATCACACGGGCTAGTCATCATCCCACATCCCTTCCTCACAGGATGCATCATAGAGGCTGCTAACAGATAGCAAACGGGGCACAGGAGTGAGGAAGGAATTGATAAGAGTGACTGGAGGGGAAAAGAATAAAGAAAAGATAGAGTGTGTTAAGAAGAAGAGCCATAAGTACAAAATAATAATATATAATCTCCACATTTTCTTTTTTAGTAGAAAGTTGATTGGTTTTCATTTTTTTAAAAATAATGTGGGATGTACATGTGAATTTTCATCCTTAAAAGAATCTGTCTAGAATTTAAAACCTCATAACTTAAAAGATACTGAATTTCATACTGAGTCCAAAAGAGCATGAGTGTAGCTTTTGTTTATGGTGTTAAAAAAAATAAAAGAAAAAAGATACAGGTACAGCCAACAAAGGACAATGCCACCATAGCAAATATATATGAATTTCCCAAGGGCAAGCATATTTACATATAATTTGCATGTTTGTGTTAGCCAGTCATGTAGAATGTAGACATGGAAATGAGACAGCAGAATAAATGAGCTATCACTATTACCCAAATCTCCTGAATGGAGCATTAAAATATCAGAGCAAAACTGAAATATTCCAAATGGTATTTTATAACAAGAGTGAAAGATTATACCTGAAGAAATAAATACATGTTTATATTAAACTATCCTTTTTATGGTATTTAATGTTTTTGCCTACTAACTCCAAAAGAAAAAAAAATCAAAACAAAAAAAACAGCAGCAAAAGTCAAACCATATTTACTTATAAGTACCATGTCACTGGAAATCATTCAAGATCTTAATTTTTTTTTAGACCTGGTACATGTCCACTTACAAACCCATTGATAAGTCTTTTTAAAAAATATAACAATAATAATAATAATAATAATAATAATAATAATAATAATAATAATAATCATCCTATCACCTCTGTTACAAGCTAATGCTTTTATATTAGACTTTTTGTTTTTTTGCATAGGGCTATATTTTGACAGGCCTGGCTTGAAACAAGTCTGCACAAATGAATCAGTAAAATATGAAAGCATGCTATGACTATCTACTATTACTCGTACTTCATTTCTTGTTGGGTACTTTTTAGAGGCTTGCACCCGAATACTAATACTAAGAAAAAACATGTTATTATATTTGGTTAAAAATTATTTAATGGAAACAAACCCAATAAATTAGTTTTTAACTGGCTATATTACGTATTGTATTCGATAACATCGAGAGGAGGAAAAAACGATTTATAGCTAGTAAAGAAGAAGATCGTCAGTACTTCGTATCTGTCCCTGACTTCATCCCAGTACATTTCTCAACTCAACTTCTTAATGAGGAAGGACAATTTATTCCTCAGCCCCTTTCACTGTGGTTGGAGTCGCAGCTGGCAGCCATGAGTACTAATCAAAATAGCCTTGTGTGGGATTTTGCTTCTTGAAGTCTACGATGGTTTCATGAGCATCTATTATTTTCCCTCTGCTTCCCAGCCCAACTTGACCTGCTGTACACAACAGGGCTAATCCTCAGTGAGCAGTCGACCTGAAAGAGACATTCGGGTCGACTATTCGGGTCGACTAAAGAGAGACTATTATTTAATCCCTGTACTTCACAGATGGGGAAAAAGTGTCAAAGCATTCATTACGTAAATTGCGTAAGGACAAAAAAGAATCCAAGATTCTGTGTCTGGGTTAGAAAAAGTTTATGATCATCTAATTGACAGAATAATAAATACGCTACCACACATGTATAAGCTTTAAAAAAATATATTCAACACACTCACATGCAGTCTGTTTAATATTATTATCACTCCAAACTCTCAAAGAGACTTGGTAGGCATCATTATCTCAACTGGCCATGATAAAAATAAAGAAAATGTTCTGAATCAATTAGAAGAACTTCCAGGAAAGTGGAAGAGTGAAAAAGAGGCAGGGAGAAGTCTATTTAAACACACCCTGGAAAACATTTACTGGATCCCCACTATGTGCCAGGCACCAGCTCTAAAGATGAAAGACATGGTTCTCATTCTTCAGGAGCTGCTGGCTGTCACGTGGGGTCTCTGGTCCCGCTCCCCACATAAGAACACAAGATACGGTGAGGCCAAAAAGGAACACCAACGGAGCTATAGATAAGGGAGTCATACCACTAATATTCTTGCTAGGGGCTGGTTTGGAAACACAGGGAGCAAACATCCTCCAGTACCCCAACAAGGGGTCTTACTGCACCCCAGTCTCTGGTGGCCTCGCGAGACACACCAAGCAGGATCCACATGTTCTGCCAGCTGCCGTCTGCTTTTCTGCCTGCCAACTAACCAACCCCTTGCTAACTGCAATCCGCGCTTGCTAGCTCAGCCACGGCAGTTATATTGGTGGCCAATGGCTAACTGGTTCCAGCTGATGGTCAACTGGTTCCAGCTGATGGCCGTCTACTACCGGAGCCAGCACCTTTCCACGTGAGGCCAAGAGCCTAGAAACTGCTCTCTGGGACTCACTCCCCACACTGGCCTAACTGGGGAGGGAGACGTGAAAGGTAACAACATTCACAGCAGAGTTATACAGGGTGTTTTGGGAGCAGAGGGTGTAGAAACATGTGCTGTGAAATCATACCAAGTTTGATAGAGGAGGATACTTTCTTGCTGGGTACTAAAGGATGAGTTTAAGTTTGAGTCCATCAGTTAGACAGGCATGAATACATTTGTACGTTGGCAGCGTTATGTACAAAGGGAACTATTAGGGCTGAGGGGCTGATGGGACCTCCTGGAGGGTTTCATGGGGGTGTTTCCAACAATGCCCCCTGACTTCCCTATGCGCCGCTCTTCAGCATTATTTTCATCATAAACAATGGTTAGTGACCAAGAAAAGCTTAGAAAAAGTGTAGTGAGAACACAGCAATAAAATGACTTAGTAAACTAGAGGAAGTAGAACTGAAACAGCGCAATAATACAAAGATTGGGATTATTTGTACAAAAAACCTTGCCAGTGGCAATGGTACAGATGTACCCTACCAGGAATGGCGATCTGTAATACCAATAACATCTCGTGAAGCTTGGGCTGTTTTATGCCACTCCCACTGATTTATCTTTTTTTCCTTCATCCTCTAACTCAAACATTGTCTAAAGTTGCGGCTCATGACCATCTATATCTTGTTCCAAAAAGATTTGACTAACAAAGCTAGCCTCAGGCCCAGTGGCAATGCTTTGCTCCAGGAGGCAGAAGAGGTAAATCCTGAGAAATCAGCAACCTGCTGAAAAGGCTAAAGAAAGAGAACGAGTTGCAATATTCAGACACATAGAGAAAACTTTTCTCCCTCTCTTTCCAAAGTACTACAAGCTCCTACTTACCCACGCACACTTTACCCTTACCACTGGAAAGCCCTGGCTTGGTCATTTCCTCCACCTTTCCAAGGCAGCAGAAGACTAGTTCACTTTCTCTGTAAGGTTCCCCCAAACTCACAAAGATCTTTGTAATGAAAATGAAAACCTCATCTTACAGAAGGCAATTCAAACAGAGTCAGAGGAAGGGACTTGGGACAGGCACTACATAAGTTATTATGAAAGCAGGAAATTCCCGTCTGTTGTTAAACAGCATTCTTGATTTGCATAGGAAAATCCAGTGTTGAAACCTTTTAAGTTTTAGCAGCACTTTTTCTTCTCTAAATGCCATTGTCCTCTTCTAGAAAAGGAGAAGAGAAAAACCTGAGGAGGCCATTTTGGGGGTGCCTAGGGGTGGGGTATACTTAAAAAGGAAATGTAAAGGGGCTTAAGTCTATTCATCTCACCCTTTCATTTTGCTCTAAATGGAAGCACAGCATTAATGCCAGTGCCCAGGCCGGGAGCTGGCAGAGGAACGCAGCCCTGCAAGGCAGCTGAAGCCTTTCATGGTGACAGCTTTTCTCCCAATGTGTCCTGGTAGGAATTTGAGTTGACAGACAACAAAGGATGGGGACGGGACGGATTGGACAAACAAGCCGAACAACCACTACCCTTTTCTCCATAACAGCGCCTTGGCTGGTGGACAAAGAGAACAAATCTACTCTGGGAAAGTGTCCCGGCTCTCCTGCCTTGGGTTATCTTTAGTGAACACAGAAACTCAAGGCTGGGGCACCGGGCTTTATCCCGGGTGGGTCAGCCATTTGGGGGGCTTGGGAAAGAGAAACCTCCCTGCAAAAGGGTCCAGCAGCAGGAAGAAAGTCTTTACAGAAACTTGTTAAAACATGATAGGAATGAAAACTTGTTTTCTCAAAATCTTGAGCAGAGGCAGTAAAAACTAGCTTTTCCCACAGCCCATACAGAGCCTGGTACCTACCAACCAGCCGTGTTGAAATTAAATGAAAAAAGAATAATAAATGCTAGTATTTAAGATATTACCCCAATGCTCAAGACCAACAAATCTTATATCTCACCCTTTATGGAGCCCCTGTGAGATTTATTGGAATTCTCCCTCCTCTTGAAAGAGCTGGGGAGCATGTTGGTATTTTGCAAGTGAAATGAATGAAAACTTATTTTGATATTTGCTTTCTCTGTTTCATGCCTGGGGATATTTGGTGGTATTTTGAGTATCAGACCATTAGTGGTACCAACTATGAAATCTCAGAATAGATTCTTACATTAGTTTTGATGACTGCATTTTTGAGGAATATTTGGTGTGTGGGTGGAATCTTTAAGCAGAGCCTGTGAAAGTCGTCAGGAAGTTATTCTGACAAAGCCAACAAATGTGTCTCTTCTTTGCTTTGCCTCCTGTCAGTATGTGTTTGTATGTATGACAAAGAAAGGACCAGAGCAAGTTCCTTGCATTGAATGTTGTTCTAGCAACGTTACCAAATAAAAACATGACTCTGCGTATGGTGAGTGAATAGGTCTCCAGAGAAAGGTAAAGGCTCGTTTTATAGACAAATTAATAAGTTGATTTGTCTTGAGAGAAAGAGATGGTGTGAAACCCCAGTGGTTGAGATACGGGATCCTAAATGAAAAGCCCACATGTGTTAGTGTCCCAAGAAGCTTGATAACTATTCCAGACCTTTCCTTTGTGAAATCCCTCCATGGGAGGAATAAATGATGTATGAAATAAAGATGCCCCAGCTCCATAGGGAACCCAGAGAAGATGCTTCAAGCTAAATTGTGTGGTTTCTGATGGGTTTTGGCTGTGACCCCGGGCACAATTTCGGTTCAGTTGTGTGGAGCCAAACAGCCTTCCACAAGTCTAAACATCAGAACCCACACACCGTCATCTTTTTCTGCCAGAAAAACATTCTCTCACCCAAGTTTGCTTGTAAATTTCTTTTATCACAGACACTTCTCCGCCTCGGCACCCCTACCGCAGGCTACAGTGGTGACACCTCATAATCACAATATCCAGCAAGAGTATCACAAAATCTGGTGATAAATCACTGGGATTCTGTGAAATTACTGTCACCAGTATATCCAAAGCTTCTGTGAGAGAGAGAATTGCAGGTGTGCAGGCCCTTCAGGGCATTCAAACATTATGTTTTTAATATGACTCAACTTCTGTAATTCAGATGGGATTGCAATTCTATGCTAGGATACCTATGTCCTTTCAAGCAGAACTGAAGTCAGGATAGGAAGGTAAACAGTGCAAATAGGTAAATGTGGACTGTATCAATGGTGGATTATTGTGAGAAATTATGAGTTCTAGGAAGCTCTACCATTCTGTACCAGGCACACTACTGGAACTTCTCTCCTTCAAGGCACTTGATATATGTTAAGATAATCAAGAATGATATTAGTTAAATGAAATAATAATTTGAAATGTAACACTTTAAAAGAAAACAAAAATATATGTGCAATACATTGCAAATCTAATTTACCTTTGAAAGATTCACTTTTAGGAATTTTTTATTATTTTTTGTTGTTTCTATTTATCAGTGAATCTAATTAAGCAATTCGTGCCATGGATCTACCAAGATAGCTAAGTGTGGATACCTTCTGTCTGCACATATCCCATCTGTATGGTGTGAATGTTTGTGTTCCCCCAAAATTCATATGTTAAAACCTAATACCCAATATGATGGTTTTAGGAGGCGGGGCCTTTAGCAGTGGAGCCCTCATGAATGGAATTAGTACCCTTACAAAAGAGGACTGTGAAAGCTCCCTTGCCCCTTCTGCCCTGTGGGATTATAGTGAAAAGACAGCTGTCTATGAGGAAGTGGGCCCTCATCAGATATTGAATCTGTCATCACTGTTATCTTGTACTTCCCAGCCTCCAGAACTGTGAGTAATAGATGTTTTTGTTTGTAAGTGACCCAGTTTATGATATTTTTTGTTATGGCAGCCTGAACAAACTAAGACATCGCCACATCATTACTTCTTCCCTCATTACTTATTCCTTCCGTTGGGAGCTCCCTGTCTAACATGAGTAAAGGTCATGTTTGGTTGACCCAAGTTGAGCCTGTCGTAGTGCCTAGTATTCTTGACCACAAAGTCTCTAATTCCCATTGGGTCATCCATTCTTCTCCTGGATTCTTGAACTTGGAAATACAGAACATTTAAATCAGACTCCATTGATGGTAAACTTTGTGGGATTAAACTCTGAAGTTTCCTGCCCTGTGAAGAAAGGTAGACTGCTGTGTAAGAAAATGGCAGCTACTTACACAGAGGCAGAGAAACAAGACAGATTACTCACCCGGTCTCGCTCTGCTTTGGAATACAGTTGCCAGATTGAGTACATACAAATTTAGGATGTCCAGTTAAATTTGAATATCAGATAAACAATGAATACTTTTATACGCTAAGCATGCACCATGTAATATTTATAATTCTCTTTGACCACAGATACCCCTCTACCTTGGTACGCTGACAGCTGGCTGTAGCAGTGACACTTCATAATTATATTTCAAAATTTAAATTTAACTTTTTAACTGTATTTTATTTGGCAACACTGCTCCAGATATGTTGTCTCCTCACTGTGCCTTAACATTCCAGACATTCTCCTACGTTAGTGACTATGTCTGGGATATTCTGTCTGCTCAGGTTATTCTTCCCCCAGGTATCTACTTGGCTCGCTCCTTCATCCCCTTCAAGTATTTACTCAAATTTCACCATTTTCTCCTCAGTGAGGGGTAGGCTGATGTAAATTTTACACTGACCACCTCCACACTTATCTTGTTCTAAGTTTTTCTGAACATATCATATACTTTGTTTATTATGTATATTTTTATTATCTGTCTTCCTCTTCTCAAATGCAAGCTCTGTGATGGCAGGAATCTGGCATATTCCAAACTCCAAAAGTGCCTGACACAGAGCAGGTGCTTAACAAACAATTGTTGTTAAATGAATGACAGAGAATTTGCTCTCTTTTGGAGACCCGTTCACATTATTTAATTCTTTGAGGCTATAAATTCCTTTTTGCCTAAGTGTATTCACATCCCAGAATTTTTGTGCAACCAGTGCAGTCCTGATGTACACGAAACCCTTCCAGTAGTTGAGAAGAGTAAGTACCTTCTTCCTTGGGCTCCTCATTTATTTATTTATTCATTCAAATAAACATGTATTGAGTATCCTTGCATTCCAGACACTATGCCAGGCTCTGGGGGTATATAGAAGAGTTAGAGCGGTCCTTGCTCTTAAATTCACAATTTATAATGGGACCTTGGGCAAATCACTTATGATCTACGGGCTTATCTTTTCTCATCCATAAACTGGAGGTAGGAATAGTGCTCCCTTCATGATTTTGTCATACAGATAAAATGAGTTCAGAGAGGAACAACGTTTGGCCTATTCAATAAGTAGCAGGTACTATTATTAATACTATTAGCATAGGCAGAGCTGTCACACTGACAAATTCATATATTCTATCATGTGATCAGTGTTTCCTGCGGTTTTGAAGGGAAAACACTTACATGGCCATAGGTGGCAATCTGAGGTAGAGAAGAGACTTGTCAGTCAATCACATAAGATATACTGTGATAGATTCAATAATACAAATATGCGAAGACAGTACCAAGATGGAAGTGATGGACTCCTGTGAACACAGAAGGACAAATGGCTTTCCAGACAGAAGAACAACAAGCATCAAAGTCAGGAGAATAATAAGGAGTTTGATATTGCTGGGGCAACAATTGATGGTTGGTGGAGATAACAGCCAAGATATAGGTATGGTGGGGGACTCATAAGGGATATTTTATGTTGGAAAAGAGTTTGGACTTTGTTTTGGGGACTTTGGTAAGTGGGAGAGACCATCAGAGACTCTATAGAGAGGCAGAGGCTGGCAGCAAGAAGATGAGCGGTCAGGAAGCTGTTAGGACAGACACGTCAGGTGGGTCTGACCAAGTTTTATGAGTTGAAAACTCTCTGATGGCGCCTGTTCATTCTCTTCTGATTTGCTTCAGTACTTGAACAAGCTTCTCAAAGTGTCTGCATTCAGCCTCAGTCACTTTTTCTTCTGATGAAAATGGAATGAGCTGACTCCACTGGGACAGTTTCCTAGCTGCACAGCAACAGTCGTTGATAGTTCACCCCCTGCCGATTAGGGCTGTGAGTGGATTGAGGGTTACCTCTTGGCACAAACTGAAACCAGGGAATCTTTCTACTGAGGGTAGTAAAACCTCCACCCCTATCCACTCCCCATTCTTCTGGTTGACCAACTCACTTTTGGGTTATGATTCTGGAGACTAAATAAAACTCTATGCATATAATTTCCTTGTTTCATTCCCTCCTTTTCTGGGATTATATGTAGCCATAAATAGAAGTTTTATTCAGGGCAAAGGCTATCCTACCAGAGATAAACTACTGTGGAACCATTTCAAAGGCAAGACTGAAGAGTGAAGGCAAAGAATGTTTACTTTGGTTTTGCTTTTCCCAGAATAAAGGCAGGTACAAGACCACAGCTTTGTTTTTGAACAAAAATTTTGAACTAAGTTTTTGCCAAAAAAAAAAAAAAAAAAAAAAAAGCTGTGGAAAGAGGGGAAAATTAAAAAGAAAAAAAAGCAAGAACACATCTACACTATACTAAAAAACTAGAAAACTAGAATCTTTTTTTTTTTAATATTTGCTTTTCTAGATAACTGGGAAACTAGTTTTCTGGCTCCCTTATGATATAAAACAAACAAAACAAAAAGAAAAGATAACAAAACAAGAAAAATAAACAAAAAAACTCCTTGGCAGATTTGTACTTCTAAGTTTTGGTTTAATAACTGCTATTTTTTTCTAAGTGACTAGTTCTTACTTCCAGCGAATAACAACAGTCTTAGTAACTTGAGACTTTGAACATTTTAAGTATACACATAATAGAAGGAAACATTTGAAGCCTTTGTTTACTCATCAAAACCATATTCTGTAGAAGAATTTAGAACCAGAGAAGGAATGCAATTTTTTGCAATTCTCTCAAGAGAAACTGGAGAATTATTTCAGTGCCACGGGAAATCTTATTGAATGATGTATCACGAAAGGTTGCAGTGAGACTGAAACTTAGAAATATCATCTAACAAAATTAGTTTCCTAATTTTCAAGAAATTAGTGAAGTGAAAATTTGAAAGTGGATATAAAAGTTCTCAGATAAGAAAATGAATAGTTATTCACTTAAGGAAGAAACTAAGATAAATTGAAAAAGTGTCTGATCTCAAAGTGCTTACACTCTAGTGAGCATTTAGCACATACACAAATTAGGATTCAGGAGGAAAGAAGAAAAAAGCTAATAGATCTTGGTTGTCTACTATGATTTAGTCAGTATGTTGCTTCCATTCAGCTGTTTCATTTCAGTTCTCAAAACTGCCCTGTGCTATAGATGTGTAAGGCCTCACTTTTACAGATGAAGAAATTTATTAAAGTAAAATAGGGATGATTCACCTTATCAATTTGCTTTTAGAATGGTAAATTTGTTTTAGTGATTTATTTTTTTTAAGAAAACAGACCAAGGATTGAATCTTCTAGGGAAATGTTTTCCAAACTCTTTCGTATATAACATATATGGAAAATAGTGTTTGTACCGCACTGGGAGTAAATGGAAGAGGCTTCTCTCAGCCTGAAAGAACAATCCTCCTCAGCTATCCTTCTCCACCCCCGGGGCTGAGGGGATCAAAATCTTGGGAAGCCTGTGGCCCATGTAGAGACGGTATACCAGTTGGCTCTGCGAAATTGCACTCAATTAGCAGAGTTCAAGAATTAGGAGAAAGAGCTTTCTTCTTGTTTTAATTTCCTCAGCCTGCTTCTGTCCTGAAGGCTCTCAATAAAAGGCTGAGGTCTCTACATATTTGCATAATATAAGAATCATAATGAGACCAGTATTGCTCACACACAACAGGAATAAATCCACTGACTAAATAAATAAAATAAATCCAAGAAGAGGATGTGCAATGACCAGAAAGATTATCAGGAATGTGCTTAATAGAAAAACAAAACCATAATTTTCAAATTTTAATTAAAAAAAAAATGAATGAAATGGAAATGCTGTTTCTTACATTCCTTATGTTTCTTTCTTATGTAGATTTTTAAAATAAAGGCAAAAATCTAAAAAACATCAACCATGCATTTTCAGAAGTGAAATCTGCATGGAAGGTAGAAATAAAGAAATGTTTCCCACTGTGTTGAGTCCTCACCAACAAGGGGTCAATGTTATTTTGAATTACAACTTTTAGCATTCTTCCTCAAGCATCCTTCACTGATTTCTGAGTGTGAGTTTCCTATGATAAACCTTATCTCCTGGAGCTGCCTTTTTGCTTCTTCCTTTCCAACGTAGGATTTTACCTTAAACTTACACAACGCTATATATCAATTCCATCTCAATAAACTTGGAGGAAAAAAAAGCAGAAAAATACTTTGTCAATATTTTGGTAAACTATTTAAAAAATGTGACCTTTAAAATGTAAGCTCTGGACATTAAGAGAATTTATATATGAAAAATATCACATTTTCTGATGATGTTAATAAAAAGTTAATTATGTTTTTAAAAGTAGGATTTCACTCAAATCTGTATATTTGGCATACTGAGTCTTTGATATTATGCATTTATAGATACCGTCTCAGAGATCTTTATTTTAAAAAACTGAACAACGAATTTTATTAGAACATCTCACCAAAAAGATTTCCATCAAGATAAGTACAGGTATGTGGACCCATTTATATGCTGGTCAATGTTGCGATGTGGTATAATGGAAAGGCTGAATCCAAGTTGAATTCTGACCCTGCTTCTTGAGTTACTTAACTACCCGTAGCCTCAGTTTCTTTATCTGTAAAGTGAAAATTTACTTTAGAAAATATTTAGCATAATAATTAGAACACGTTAGACTTTCAATAAATGTTATTTCTCTCCAATTGGTAATTTCAATTCCCTGGGCTCGGTGAAGCATAGGGAATTAAAGTGTATCCTCAGGTGGTGAAGGTGATACCTGGCTGCCTCAGGCTAATTACTGCATAAGCCCTTCTCTCAGCAATTTGACATAAGCCCCATTGACTCATTATTTCAGGCCACCAGTTCTATATCACCTTTTGTCCCTAATTTGTCTTTTTAACATTTTGTAGTTTGGGGTCCTAATTGAGGGTTTTCCAATATGTGTTCACAGTACATTTTGCAATTTGGCAGAATCTATGAAATATATTCTTCCTATCCCATGACAATTTCCTCTATCAAAGATTTGGCCTGAGGAGGTTGAATCTCCAGACTATCAGAAAGCTAACACATCAGACATCTGGGAGGGGAGTTTATACACACTGAAATCTTATTCACCTCAGTAGTAAAATAGCTCACCAAAAAGAATAAACAAAAACCATTTTGTAGACTTAGTTGACCAACAAATAACCCAGAGCTGCTTGAATTCAGAAACATTTTTGGTAGTTGGATGAAACAGAGCTGGTGTCAAGGCTAGATAGAACATTTTAGCAACAGTTGTATCTAATTAAAGCAAAAATCTTGTTTGGAGAGCTATAGAGAACCTGAGATTTTGAGGTTTCTGTCTGTGTTTCATTTTTAATTTCAGGGTTTGGCTCTTTCCCAGATATTTAATTACTTAACTCCTTGTTTGAGTGAGAATTAGCTAAATTATGCTGTGGTAATAAACAATCTCATTATAGAAGCTTAACAAATCAAAAGTTTATTTATCGTTTATGCTACATCGTCCACTTTGGTCCACTGGAGCTCTGTTCCACAGAGTCACTCAGGAAGCCAGGATGACAGAGGCTACATCATTTTGTAGCTGTATTATCTGGAACACGGGCCTCCTCAGTCATGATGTTTGGGAAAGAGAGAGAAATTAGAGAATTGATCATGGACTTTTTACTGCCTCAGCCTGGAAGTATTAATAAGTCATATCTGTTTACATTTTATTGGGCAAAACTAGTCAAATTGGCCCAGCCTAATTGTAAGCAGACTGAGAAATATAGAGAAACAAATTAAATATTTGATGGACATTACTATATCCCTTATTTCTCTTGCACTGGCAATTTTTAAATTAGTTCACTAAAATTCAGCATTTACTTCCAGGCAAGGAACCTTTAATTCCCCAATTCATCAGCATTTGTAATTAAAATAAACAATAAATTTTATTTTTCCCCAGAGAATACTAGGCTTCCTCATTGGCTCTCCTTTATAATACAATTCAAAATTTTGTGAGCTTTCCATTTAATGAGAATTTGGAATTGTATTTATTGAATACTGACTCATTAACTTCATAGAGCTTGCTTATCTGAAAAAATACATTTTCCTGTACGTAGGAACAAGTTCGCTGGCAGCCTGATTCTATGGTTCACTAGGTCTGTGAAAGGGCTGTCACAAACCTCCAAATTCTTTTTTAAGCAAGGATCTAATAATTTCGTTCTTATCCCCTACCTTCAGCAAGAGAGGACGGAGGAGGGAAATACCTTTTCCTCTACATCCAATATATGTTTTGTACTCCCAAAGAAAGTCACAGGTTGTACATGTTTTATATGTTCCTGATTGTTGGTGATTCCAAAGGAGTAATATGGTATTAAGAAAATTGCCCTTATATAAATAGTCTTTTATGAAATGACAGTTCTTAGCAAATACGAGTTATTTGTGACCAAGTCCTGGACAAATGCCCATAACATCAGCATGATGAATTTTAGCTGTGGACATGCAAGAATGTGAGTGTAAGATGTGTGTGTATGTGTGTGTATGTATGTTTTAGGGGGACACCAATAATTGATTTCTAGGAACCTCTGTGCTCTGTGTATCCATGTCAGATTACTTGTAGTACTGAAATCCCAAATTCGATCAATTGTCAAATTTTACCAATTTTCCTCCCTTTGTACTCATTGTTTTTGGTAATTCTTTATTCCCCTCCTACTTCTTCTGTTTTCCTTGCAAGTACTTTATTTTGTTACCTTATAAAGTGAGTTCAGTTGGTGGGATTGCAGTGTATCTATGTGTGACCAGTTGACCAATGTCCCCAGGCTGAATATCAGACATCTAGCTAGAATAGGAAAGAGTCATTGGCCTTTTCTGTTAGCCCTTCTAGGGATATTGGTGAAGAATATTTGGCATTATTTTTTATTACGTCTGTATGACAGATACTGTAAATAGGCTCCTAATATCCATTCTTCGTTTCTTTTATAATGATAGAATAGACAAATTTTTAGCTGGGAACATGGTTTACAGTCTCCCTCACAGCTGGGTGAAGCCATGAGTTTTGGCCAGTGGAATATAAGAAGTGTCATGCGGGACGTTTGAGAAGTGCACTAAAGAAACAGGTCTTGGGGCCGGCCTGGCGGCTCAGGTGGTTGGAGCGCCGTGCTCCTAACGCCGAGGTCACCAGTTCTATTCCCACATGGGCCAGTGAGCTGCGTCCTCTACAGCTAAGATTGTGAACAGCTCTCCCTGGAGCTGGGCTGCCATGGGACTGCCCTGGGTGACCGACTGCCTGAGTCGGAGGGGAGCACAAGGCTCATAATACCAGCATGGGCCAGGGAGCTGTGTCCTACACAACTAGACTGAGAAACAACGGCTTGAACCAAAGCAGGGAGAGGGGAGGCGGAAGAAGGGAAAGAAAAAAAAAAAAGAAAGAAACAGGGCTTGTCTGTGTTTGCACCTTACTCCTTTCTGTTGGTTTGAATTCAGATCGTGGTTAGAGTTTGAGTTTTTAACTGGGACCATTATGTAGCTGTCACAGACAAAAGATGGGATGGTGAAACATCATGAAAGAAGGAGCCTGGGTTCCTCATGACTTCTTGATGTTGCCCTACCAGCCCTGGCCCACTACCTCCAGACTATGTATGTGTATGTGTGTATGTGAGTTTTATTTTGTTACCCTCTGAAGTGAGTTCATTTAGTGAGATGGCAGGGTATCTCTGTTGCACCTGTTGACCAATACTGGTGTCTGCATGCGTATGTCACAGAAGTATATTTCTACCTTACTTAAGCCATTTTTATGTTAACTTCCTCTCACGGTAAACTCAATCCTAACATACACAACATATAATAGCATTCATGGCCTTAATGAACATTAATATTAATTTTTCCCTTCCTGTATCCATTATTAAACCCTGAGGTTTTTAAATGTGTGGGGGAGCACGTTGATTCTGCTATTTGCTCCATTCTCTTTTACTCATCATGTTTGGAGTAACAGCTGTTTCCATGAATCGTTGCATTGATTTCCTCTTCTTCCTTAAACCTCTACTGGGCTCATCTGCCAGCTGTTCATCCTGGGGAAGAGAGCCAACCTTCTCCTCCACTCTGGCAGTTCTGTGCTGGCTCACTCGTTGAATGCAGGTGGGAGAAGTCAGGAGAGGGGCTCCTGCCTACAAAGGGTGGGTGAGGGACCAGTGACTCTACAGCTATGACTTCTTAAATGTCCCCTCTATTGACACATTCAGCCAGGCTTCCCTCCCTCACCTTATATCTCAATTGTGGCTCCAGCCTCTAATCCTCTGGTCCATACTGCAGGTGGCTCACAGATTATTCAAGGGCGTACACAGAGCAAGCATGCAATAGTTTCTTATTGACTGATTGATTGATGCTCACCTCCTGCTTTTCCAAGAGGGGCCATTAGAGCAGCTTTGGGAAGGAAAGACAGCTGCCACCCAACTGGTACTGCTTAATCCCTCCTTTGTTCTGTCAATCAGGCCTTCTCTGTGTTACCAGATAGGGCCCTGCCTCAACTACAATTGCTAGCCTACATTTCTAGACTATCTAGGATTTAGAAAGTGTGTTCGCCTACTTCTCATGTATTCATACAGCGAAAGGAGTGAGTTAGTTACAGAGGCAAGACTAAAACTGGGGTTTTTAAAGTCCAATAGAGTTATATGGGCTGAAGTTTGAGAAGGAGACCCCTAATACTCACAACTCCCAAGCGATATCATTTCTCGTTGGCTTTGCTTACTTATTTCTTGGTCTGACAAGGTAGCTTAGAGAAGTCTCCTGGGCTGGTCAAAAGAGCCGCGCCTTAGAGGCAGATAGATAGTGATTGGATTCCAGCTTTGAACACTGACTAGCTGTCTGACTTTGGGCCTGTCTGTAACCTCTTTGAATGTCAGGGATTTTTGTTGTTAAACAAGGACATTGATATATGTATTTTTAGGCATTTTATGAAGATTCGGACTAACGCTCAGTATGTAAAGTGACTGGCATATGCTAGGAATTCAATATATACTAGACATTTACCTCCATTTTGTTGACATCTATTGATTCCCTGCCACACTCAAGGACCTGTGTTGGGTGCCGTACAGCCACCAAGTTGGCAAGCTTCAGGCATGGTGTTCCACCTATTCGAGCCAGCCTCTTCATTCTCCCTTGTGCTCCATCTCTCCACTTGACTGAACACATCCACGGTGCCCTAGGCATAAGCTTCCTTAGAGGAGAGCTAGGTCAGGTCAGGGCACTCAAATCCTTTCACATGTTTCTGCAATGAGCCTAGTTTCCAGAGTGAATATCTGGACACATTCTGTAGAGTGATCTCCATGAAAAAAAGCAAATACTTGCAGCTTTGCTCTGGTTTCTCATTGAAGCAGATGAATCCATGGTGCATGAAAAGGCTGTCAGGCAGGCTGAGGGAGGCTGAATGCTGGGATAAAGCTGGGCATCTGTTACTCCACGCCCCAATGTGAAGTCTGTTCTCCTGGTTGAAGCAAGGCTCGGCCAGACAAGCAGTACCATTGTCAAGTGCTGACAATAGACAAGCAAGAGGACTTGGCTGTGATGAAGAAATCTCCACCCCCTTTGAGTTTTAAAGGAAGGGAAGCTGGGGTCCAAAGCCTTCCTTATTAGAGAGAGACAAATCACCCAAACCAATCTTTATTAAGAATGCCTGGCTATTGAATTTCCTTGGCTCTGTAAAACCTATTGATTTTGTGACAGTCAAAGATAAGTTATGCTCATGAAACCTTTTTTTTTTTCTCTCTTTTTCCCTTCACAACATATTTTTTCATACATATGGGCATTGGGTCAGTGCTCAAGTGAGGCTAAGGAGCATTTTTATAGTGGTTTCCAGTGCAAAATACATGAGGCAGGAATCTCCAGAGCTGGGGTCACTCTGTTATGTTATTTCAATCTCCAGCAGGAATGCTCCTGGCATCCCAGGCATTTCTGGAATTCTGACATTAGCAATGATCCACTCATTCACTCTTTGTTCTCTCTCTACTATACCACTCTCTTCTTATTGACCTTTATTCCCTTCTCACCAAGCCATACCATAAGGTCAGTCAACCACGACCTTGAAACACTGCACGTGAAAGAAACACTTGCTGTAATGTGAAATGCTGAGATACGTGAATGCATGAGTATATTCTGCATAAGTGAAAGGTTTCTCAAGCTGTAGGTGTTATGTTTTAAATAAAATGTCCCCATTTTATAAAGAGATGGTTCCTCTCTTAATAAGTTATTCAGTATTCTATTATATTATAAACATGTTTCGGCCATGCACATATAAATATGTAAAGGAAAGGTTCCTACAACTAGTGACTTTTAAAGAAAATTGTTAAATATATCCAGATGACAATAGCACTTATGATGGTTCAAGTACCATTTTAAATCACAAAATAAAGCTTATTTTATATATATAATGTATATGTGTGTATGTATATATGTATATCTCCAATATGTATGAATGTACAAATTTTGAATAAATAAATGAAAAGTCCTCTAACATATTTAGTGGACTCTAAGGCCTGATTAATACTCATCAACACATCATTCATTCATTCATTCATTCATTCATTCATTCATTCA
Source organism: Rhinolophus ferrumequinum (assembly GCF_004115265.2). Lineage (NCBI taxonomy): Eukaryota > Metazoa > Chordata > Mammalia > Chiroptera > Rhinolophidae > Rhinolophus > Rhinolophus ferrumequinum. The sequence continues at coordinate 69,795,746 of NC_046291.1, forward strand.
ACAAATAGATATTTTGCACCAACAATGTGCCAGGCACACAGCAAGAGTATTATGGATTATCTCTATTTTTAATTAAAATGAACATGATTTTGTAATTTGCTGTCTAGGAAACCTATAGTCACATTAACCAGAGAAAGATGGAGGCAAGAATTGCCGTCACATTCTCTTTTCCTTTATTCTCCTACCTCCCATACAGGGAAGACCCTCAGTTTCAGCAGAGTAGAGGGCCAGAGAAGGTATTTTGGAGGGGCTCATAAAAGTAATACTCTTTCTGTTCCTTATTCTCAATAAGCCTACAATGACTTTCCTCATTTAGGTTTATTTATAGAAGACCAAAAATCACTTTTTTCCCCAAATAAGAAACATCTCATCGGATAAAGTGTAGAGAGACATCACAGCTGACTCCACACATCTATTTTCAACAAGGCAAAAAATCCACGTAACAATAGGCTATGAAGTAAAAGGAAAGGGGGGCTTCTGTTCCCTTCATAAAAGTTAAATTATTTCCTATGCATACAGATTAATTGGAGTGTACACGCTTTGTTGTAGAGTTATCAGAAAGTTCCACCACTGAAAGATACTTCCTTTAGCAATAGGTCCCATGGTCACACAGCCAAATAACCATATTATCTAGGGCTCAGACCTTGCTCTCTCAGGAATCCTCTTTCAAAATATATACCTTCAGATGGGAAAGCTGATGGCTTCAGGTTTTACGTGATACAGCATTCTACAACTTGGACTTTTGTTGGGAGGGATGGAACAAGAGAGGGGCAGCGACAAGGAGCTTCTAAATCAGATAGCAGTAGCCGCTAATGAAGTCAGAAATAAATGACAGAAGAACAGAAGGACATGGAAAGAAAGCTCTTTCCGCAATTTTGTTTAAAGCTGACCCTAATTATTACCTTACCCTACCTAATTCTTCCAAAGGGTGGCATTATAAAAGAGGCTTTCTATAAAAATTTCCTGACATTTACATTCATTAAACTTAATTAGGTTTATATTTTAACTCTATATAGAAATAATTTCCACAATTTCTGCTTCATGCATAATTTCTTTCCGGTAGTCTTAGATTCTTTTAGATCTTAGACCCGTAGTCCCTCTGGACAAAGTGTTGTAAAAAGAACATGGATTTGAGAATCAGACAGATTAGGTTTAAATCCCTGATCCAATACTTGCTTGTCCTTGGGCAAATTACTTAACCTCTCAAAGTCTCAAATCCTTTCCTAGAAAGCCGGTTATGCATCCTATCTCTTAAAGCTATTGGAGTGAAGATAAATTAAAAAAATAAAAATAATAAAAGAAAAGTACTTGATGCAGGGTAGGGGCTTGGCATAGATTGGGTTACTGATCTCAACAGTATCTATCCTCTGGTAAGGACAACACTTATCAGTCCATTTTCATGTTACCTGTGCATGCCATTTATAACCTACTCCATTGTGTTTTAGCTTGACCTGACCATGTGACTTGCTTAATAATAGAATATGGATGGAAGTAATTGTTCCAAACAGAGACTTAAATGGTATCATTGTGATTCTGCTCACATCTCTTAAGATTCTCCCCTCCACCGTATTAAACACATTCAGTTAGCGTTCCCAAAATAAGAAGGCACGTGGAGTCCATCCAAGCCTAGCTGCGCCCGGCAGAGCCTAGCAGAATCAGGGCGCACCTGCAGACTCAAGAGCAAAGTATACATGGTTTGTTGTTAAAACAACTGAGATCTAGGTACAGTTTATCACCACTGCAAAGGCTGACTAATACAGTGTTCAAGCAGTGTCCTTTATCTTTAACCAGTTTTTATTCAAATTAAACAAGAAAATATAAATAAATCCCTAAACCAGTAACAGACACATAGTTGGTTGCCTACCCTTACTCCTCATCTTCTGCTTAGTTTTTTCTTGGTTTCACAATTTCTCTGGTATATATCTGGGATCTAGATATTAACTAGATGGAACTGTTACTTAGGTTTCCAACCATCATCATGGTTCCTTTAACTATCGGAACCTATACATAATTGGATCAAATTTGCTCCCTAGGCTTCATCCTAGGAAAGGCCCTGGTGCTGGGTTAAGAAGTCCCAGCATTAGGTTTGTGATTAAATGCCCAAAACTCTGATCCAGAGGCAACAGATAGAAGCCTTGGTCTTGCCAGCCCCTAAATATTTAGCTATGCTCCATGGAAACTACCAAGAAAGAGATAAAAATAAAAGACTGGGCCCCAAAGAAGGAACATTGTTCTATGAGTACACTGGCTAAAAGGACTTCATTCTTAAAGCAATCTGTTGTTGTTTATGCTTCTATCAAGCCCAATGGCTGGTTAAAGAAAATGTGCTGGATATTATATAGATTATGATGTCAGAGATCGCATTGAAGCCATAATCTGCAAGTTTTGTGAGCAGATCCCTGAGGGGTCAGTGAAAGGGACCCACAATACACTTCTGAGACATGTCTATTGGGGGTTAAAAATCCAAAGCTTAGAGTTGGGGCAAAGCCAAGTTGGGAGCTAAAGAGACCTAATTGGATGGAAATCAGAGCAAAGGCTCAGACATGAAAGACTCAGATAACTTTTACCTGATGGCTGTCCTCTTAGCTGCTCTTAGTTTTTTATAGGGTTGCCTGTCTACAAGGGGACTTTAACCCACCCAGGATACCCTAAAAGGAATATGTAACCTCTGACATACTCCTAGAGATGGGATTGCAGGGTGGTAATCCCATAGGACCAGAGAGTCAGTTTATTCATCCGGAACTCAATAGAAAAGTGGGATGAGAGAAAAGTGACAAAAGGGCCTCACTACAGCCTGCTCTATCATGTATAAGGATTTTTCTGTGCACTTGATGTTAATAAATTGACACGCCTATCCAGTACAAAAATCAACTCTTTTGGTAATCACTTGAAATGTGAAAGAATTCAGGATGTTAATAGTATTAACTTTCATTCCATTCCCTAATTTTTTCGAAGAGAAAAGGCTTAGTTTGAGTTGAGGGAAGACTTTAGCTCAGATTTTCTCATATAAAGGTGTCCATAGCATGAAAAACATCCTTTGGGAAATGAAAGTTTAATTAGAGACACTGGCAAATTCTCTTGCGGGATAGAAGAAGATTCAGTAGGTGAGAACTTTAAGAGACAGCATGCTCTATGAATAATGCAATAGCTAGACTTAGCCATCTCTTTCTGCAGATTTACATTTCTGAAAACAAAGGGTCAAAGTACATGGGAAAGGCATTTGAAGCCCCAGAAACCTCTCAGCTGGCAGAACCAGCCTCCACAATATATTTGCAGCCTGCCTTCCCAGCTTAATTCTTCTTATACAGGCTCTGGGCTACGGCAGGCAAACTAAACCACAGGCAACCTCCTGCAAATACCCTGGGCTTTCTCTCCTCTCTGCACTCACCCTCCCAGAGGTGCATCTATCTCCCTGATTCCCCATGCAGAGGACAAAGCAAATGCCTCATCCTCCACTCACTGAGGCTCCTTCAGCTGCAAGTAACATCTTTCCTTCCAAATTCCATAGCATTTTGTTTATGACACTTGCGATTTTCAACTTTTTATAATAGCATACACTATATCACTTCTACTTGACTATAAAACCCTGAGGGCAAGGATTGTATCCAATACCTCCGCGGACCGCATCACAAAGGTGCTCAAGACAATTATTTACTAAATAGAAATGAGAAGAAAAGCCAACAACAGGCATCAGCTTTTTTGTTTACCACCTATTTTTGTTTAGATTTTTTTATGAATAGTTCTATAAAAAGGGTTGATGCACATGGTTTAAAAGAGTTAAATATTTCTAGGACGCTTGTTACAAAACAGTGGCGTCCGGCCCTGATATCCAGAGGAGGCAATCACTTTGAACATTTGTTGCCCTTTATTTTTCTATTACCTCTATATCTCTAAATTGCATGCTTACTGCTCTCTTGATTTTTTTTTTGATTGATTTTTCTCTTTGGTCTTACTTATTGATTTCCTACTATAAAAGATAAGAATTTAACTTTCTTGCACCATTCCACCCTGAAACTCATGGCCACTTCTTGAGGACACCCTCTAGCATAGTTAAATCTTAATTTGATTAGAGTAATATTATTGACATAATCATGAGCTATGTAGTATTCCCTGATTAAGTTTGCTTAAAATAAAAATGATTTTCCTTGCAGCTAGTAATTGTTCTCTCCTTTCTTAGTTTTCTGTTTACTCATCAGTAATTTAACCCCAAATTCTTCTCCAGGTACATTTAAATCCCTTCCCAGTATTTTCAGACACATCATGTGTCCAATCAACTTATTTTAGTGAATAAATTTCTCCTGATGACTTCTGAACACTGACATCTCCTACTGCTCAGTTGCCCTGTGGGAAGTCTCAGTGCCATCATCACTGGAATCTCTCCTGGGTTGAAACCATGTTTTTGTCTTCCTTGGTTTAATGGAGCTCTCAGAAAGCTTTCTATGGAATCATGAAGAGAAAGTAAACTTCTTAAGACCTGGAAGAGGATCTGAAATTATCTTTGTTCTACCCTCAGGCTTGACTGATTGACTGGCTTTCTATAGAATTCTAGTTGTAAATAATTTTCAATCAGGGGCCGGCCTGGTGGCTCAGGAGGTTGGAGCTCTGTGCTCCTAATGCCGAAGGCTGCCGGTTCGATTCCCACATGGGCCAGGGGGCTCTCAACCACAAGGTTGCCGGTTCAACTCCTCGAGTCCCGCAAGGGATGGTAGGCAGCAGCCCCTGCAACTAAGATTGAACACTGCACCTCGAGCTGAGCTGCTGCTGAGCTCCCGGATGGCTCAGTTGGTTGGAGTGCATCCTCTCAACCACAAGGTTGCCAGTTTGACTCCCCCAAGGAATGGTGGGCTGCGCCCCCTGCAACTAGCAACAGTAACTGGACCTGGTGCTGAGCTGTACCATCCACAACTAAGACTGAAAGGACAACAACTTGACTTGGAAAAAATCCTGGAAGTACACACTGTTCCGCAATAAAGTCCTGTTCCTCTTCCCCAATAAAAATCTTTTAAAAAATAATAATAATTTTCAGTCCGACTTTTGAAAGTCTGTTCCATCATCTTTAAGGTTCTAGTAGAGAAATCCAAAGTCATTCTAATCCCTGATTTTCTTTTTTTTTTTGCATGTGAGCATTTCTCCCCCTTTGGAAATGTGTACAATCTTTACTTTGTTCCTAGTGGTTAGAAATTTCGCAATGATATTCCTGGATGAAGGTTTATTATTGTGCATCGTGCTAAGCACTCAGTACAAAGTCTAACAATAAGTATTAAAAAAAATAGATTTTTCAGAAATGTGTGTGTGTGTGTGTGTGTGTGTGATATTATTGTCTATATTATTTTCTAGGGCAACTAGAATATATTTATTATTACAGAATTGCTTTGAAATGTAAACAACTAAAATTAGTATTCACAGAATTTTGGGTTTTTGACAGGAAATGCTGTTGGTCCTTATGTGTTTAGAAACTCAATGTAAATGGTAGAGATGTGCAATCATGATATGATTACCTATCTAAACATTTGAAACTTTGAACCCTGTGAAACTGCCAGGTGTTTAACATCAGAGCTAGATCCTATGACAGGAGCAGCTGACCAGCCATAGCAGGAAGGAGCTGAAATGGTCAAACAAAACAATCAAAGATCTAAAGATCAGAGGTTGTTTGTTTCCATTATTATAAATTCATGGCTGAGGCTTGACAGGTAAGGATGTGGCAGATTGCTCAGCACCAGCAAATGTGTCGGATAGAATTTGTCTGAAAGAGAAATGCTCTTATGGCCATTCATTGAAATAAGGGAAGGTACTAGAGGGGCTTCCACGAATATGAGATTTAAGCATTTATATCGAAACTATAATAAATAATTCCTCCAATAAAAATCAGGGTCATACAAGGGGTAAAGAGGACTGTTGCACTGCTTTGTAAGAAAAAAAAAAAAAGAAACAACTATAAATTAGAGAATATGGAATTATAATTACAGAATGTTCTGATTAACTCACCCATAAAATAAGATGTATGGTAAAGGTCACCAAACCTTAACTGGTGACATAATTCAGATCTGTCAAAACACCTCTGATTATTCCTCAGGGAAATTAGTTTGTCAGTTACAGAGCAAGTCTCACTAATCTTGTGGACCGGAGCAGGATTTAGGACTGGGCATTTCTGGAGTAGGGAAAAGACCTTAGGATATGGGTGACTACCGTTGGCCCCTTTGATTGAATGTCTTCCACAACTGCCGCTATCAATCACTGATTTCCTCCTTTCTTCAGATCCCTCCCTTCCCTTCCGGGACAAAGTGAAATTTTTGGCTCTGACCTTGAAATAGTCCCATCACTTTTATTTTTCTATAGATATTTTCTTCTTCATTTTTTTCGGGGCTGGTTTCAAGTAACTTTCCTAGAGGCAGAAGCTTCACTTCAACTCCTTTAGGAAAAGAAACAAAAACCAGATTTAACATGCTTTGAGATGAGGCATGAGAATACAATATAAAAAGAGAATGTGTGACACTGAGATGGTGGAAGAAATGATATTTTTATATTATTGTACATGTTAATTTTTTTACTGAGGTTTTTCAGTCCTCTGAGGGAAAAAAAAAAATCCGAAGCATTCCTTGCACAGTCTCCCTGCTCATAGTCTGCCTTCTCTCCATTCCATGCTCAAGCCTGATTGTAAACACATGTATCTTCTGTTGGATGTGGATGACAGAAGAAAAACCAAAATTATTTATTATTTCTCACGTTTATTTGTATCTTTATAAATATTTACATATTTTAGATTTTAAAAAACAGAAAAACATATAAAGAGGAATATAAAAAGCCATGTCAGTTTTATCACTAACGATAAACATCTCTGAAGGTTATACTAACTAGATTTACTTCTACTCATAAAAGAATTCCGATGTGTGTGTGTGTGTGTTTGTGAGTTTACCTATGACTATGAAACACTATTAAAACCAGGCTGTATATATATGTCTGGACCCTAAACATTGCATCGCATGTATTTTTGTATCATTAAATATTATTTGAAAGCCCAATCTTTACTGAACTACACAACAGTTCACCATTTGGACATATCTTAAATTCTTTCAGCAACATTTGTTTTTTAGACATTAATATATTTCTGAAATTCTGCTTAAAAGTTACAATATTTTTGCCCTTCATTGCATTAATCTTTATATTTTTCTCTGATTGTTTCCTTTTGATAAATCCCATGGAGTGGAAATACTGGGGTCAAAAGATATGGCTGCTTCTGGTATTCTTGATGTATATATTACCAAAGTGTATTTTAGACTGGTTGTATCAGTTTTCACTCAGCATCCTTTCCAACATTATTATTATTATATATTATTATTTTTTAATATTGCTATTTGAAAAACATGTTGATAGTTTCTAGAAAAGTAAAACATACACATGTGATTTAGCCATTCTTGTTTTAATTTAAATGTCTTTGACTATGAAAGAGGTTGAATTTTAAAAATATGTTTAACAAAATATATTTTTCTTTGTGTGTGTGTGTGTGTGAATTTCTTGTTCATGTCTTTTGCCAGTTTTTCTACTTGGTGTTTATATTTTCTTTGTGGATTATGAGTTCTTTGTTGATAAGAATATTAACTCTTTTTTGATTTCTAACAGTTATATTGAGAAATGATTGACATATAATAAACTGCACACACTGAAAGTGTACTTTTGACCTGTGAAATAATTATCATAATTGAGATAATAAACATATCCATCAACCCCAAAAGTTCCATTGAGCCCTTTTGTAATGCTCCCCTCTTTTGTAATGCTTCTCACCCCTCTCTGCCTTTTCCTGTCCCAGTGAAACTACTGATTTCATTTCATACTTTCATGTGCTTGTTTACTACCTGTAGGTTACTTTTCATTTTAAAAAATGCTGTTATGTGATGTGTATTTTTTTTGTCTAGTTTCTTTCACTCATCATTATTTTTAGATTTATTTTTAGATTTACCCATGCTCTGGCATATGTAAATAGTTCATTTATTTTTATTTCTATATAAGTATTCCACTGTATGGATATAAAATCATTTGTTTAACCATTCACCTGTTGGAAATTTGAGTTGTTTCCAGCTTTGAACCATTACAAATACAGCTTTTACCAACACTGATGTATACATTTTGTGTGGACATATACTTCCATTTCTCTTGGGTGAATACGTAGGAGTGAAATGGCTGAATCACATGACCTATGTATGTTTAGCTTTTTAAGAAACTACTAACCTATTTTTCAATGAGGTTTTGCCATTTTATATTTTTACCAGCAGGATTTAAGAGCTCTACTTGCTTTACATTCTTTCTCATACTCAGTATAGTAGGTTTTATTTTTGTTTGTTTGTTTGTTTTTTTAATGTTAGCAATTCCAGCAGGTGTGGAGTGGTGTTATTGCAATTTTAATTTGCATTTTCCCAATGACTAATAATGTTGAACTACAGGTTCTAACAGCTTCTAATTTACTATATTTATATATATTTGGTGAAATGCTTATTCAAATCTTTTGCCCATTTTGAAATTGAATTCAACACTAAATACATGAATAATAAATTTTGATCAAGTGGCATTCATCCAGGCATGCAAGGTTATTTTAATATTTGAAAATCAATCAATGTAATTCACCATATGACCAAACTAAAAAAGAAAAATCATATGAACATCTCTACAAATGCAGAAAAAGCAGTTGACAAAATTTAATATCCTTTCATATTAAAGATACTCCCAGCACATTAGGGATAGAAGAAAATTTGCTCAACCTGATAGAGTACCTAAAAAAATCTGCAACTACCATAATACCTAATGGTCAAAGTTTGAATACTTTCTCCCTAAAATTGGGAAGAGGACAAGGGGTTGTTGTCACATCATTTCTATTCAAAATTGTACTAGAAGTCCTAGCCATTGCAGCAAGCCAAGAAGAAATAAAAGGCAGACAGATTGAAAAGAAAGAATTAAAAATGGTTTTATTCACCTTTGACATGATTGGCAGTGGAGAACATCTGATGGAATCTAAAAACACTACTAGAATTAATTAGGGAATTTATCAAAGATGTAGGATAAATTACATACACAAATCAGTTATAATTGTCAACACCAGCAACTGCAATAAGAAATTCAAACTTAAAATACAATACAACTTTTAAAAGCATAAAATTATGAAATACTATGGGATGATTCTGAAAAAAGAGGAACAAGAGAAGTATACTGAAAACTATAAATAATTGCAAAGAGAAATCAAAGTAGACAAATTTAATGATATGCCATGTTTGAGGGACTGAATATTCAATATTTTAAAAATACCAATTCTTTTGAAAATGATTTATAGATTCAATATAATTCCAGACAATACTTTGTACAAATTTACAAACTGGTTTTAAAATTCAGATGGAAATGCAAAAGGCTCTAGAATAGCCAAAACAATTTTGAAAAGGAAAAATAAAGTTGGAAAACTAACATTAGCTGATTTCAAGAGCTATTGCTACACTAATTAATACAATGTAGTATGGCTATAAAATGATAGACAAATAAATAAATGGAACAAAAGAGAAAGTTCAAAAATATTCCATACATTTGTAGACACATGGTTTTTGACAAAGGTGGAAAGCCACAGTAATTCAGTAGAGGAAGGAGAAGTTTTTCAATCAGTGGTGCCCGAATAGTTAGATATTTCCATGCAAACAAACAAACAAACAAACAAACAAACAACTTCAATATATACATCACACCATATAAAAAATTTAACTCAAAATGGATCATAAACCTAAGTGTAAAATCAAAAACATAAAACTTGTAGAAGAAAACACAGCAGAAAATCTTTGTAGCTTTTGGTTAGGCGAAGGTTTCTTACATATGACACTAGAAGCATCATCTATAAAATAAAAATTGATAAATAGGACTTCATAAAATTAAAGACTTATGCTCTTTAAAAACAGGAAAGAGAATGAAATGACAAGCAAAGACAGGGAGAAAATATTTACAAATCATATATCTAATAAATAATTTACATTTAGAATATATTTTTTTAAAAATCTCAAAATTCAATAAAAGGAAATTAACCTTCCCCCCCCCCGATATAAGAGAGGTATTCTTCTAAGATTATTATTTATCTACTTATTTTAAAACAATAGCTTTTATTTTCAGAGCAGTTTTAGATTTGCAGCACAACTGAATGGAAGGTACAGAGGTTTCCCGTACCTCCTATTTTCTCAATGGTTTTCTTGAACACTAAGTGTTCGACATTTTTACATTGTCATATTTATCAATTAAAATTTTTATAATATATGATAGTGATTTTTGCAACATAAATGTTTTAATTTTGTTAAATAGTGAAAGAATGCTAAATCTTCATCTTGATATTGATTTTGTATGTGGGAAGATATTTTTGAATTGTCAGTTGTGCAATTTTCATGTATACAAGATGTTCAACATTAGAAATTGATTATACCAGGAAAAGCTGCCCATACCTTTCACCTTAGCTTTGTAGCTCCAGCAAACTCTGTGTGGTCAGCTGACTGGTGTTAATGACAAGCAAACAGATCCAGAGAAATGCTATGGGGACACTCTCAAGCACAACTTGAAAATCAAGAAAGTTTTTAGCCAATGGGACCTCAGAGACAAGTTTTAACCAAATCTTGGGGAAATTGAATATGATAGTAGTTGACTGAACTGGCACATAGCAATCAGAAATTACTATGAGAGGGTAAAAATGTCAGAACAAATATGCGTCTTAGATGCAAAATGTCCAAGACTGTTGCTCTTCTAATAATGTCCCAGTGACAGTCACACAGCCACCATCAGCGATGGCTTCCCAAAATTCAAAGCCCACTCCCCCCAATAAGAGTAAGATCACTGCCTAAATCATCATCCTTAAATATAAAGGACAATCAATTCTATTGTCTTTATATACCTGTCTCACTTAGTTCATGGAGTTGTTTGAAACTTGTTAGCGTTTGGAAGAATGATGCACTTGTCTCTCTTTCTTTCCCTTCTCTCTCCTCTCTCTTCTCTCACAGTAAACATCACGCTCTGGTTTTTTAAATGTTTTAATGTTTTCTGGAATGTACCTTTTATTCCCATTCTCATATGCCTATGGAGAGGAGCTATATGGAAACTTATGAGAGGATAACGTTGAGATGTCAAAGTTAAGCCAGGAGGCCTCACTGGACTGCAGAAGTGAGCTTCTTACAGTCCCTGAGGGTCTTGTGGAGTCATCTATCAAACTTTTCAAAGGTTATTTGAGTAATCTGCAGAAATTAATAAAAGCAATAGTTGATAATTGATTGATACAGAGAAATCAATTTCTCCTGGCTCTAAGTACAATCAAAACTGGTGGTCTTCTAAATTTTGTTGAAATACCTCCTAAAAGAATTATGAAAATAAAAAATTTAAACCGCCACATATTTTAGGTAGCCATGAAGTGTTTTATCTTAAATTTAAATAGTGGCAAAAAATATAATTTCTCTCATATTATAAACAAGGACATTTTAAGATAAAACATATTTATTACCCTTTTAATATATCCAATGAATCAAAATACCTTAGTGAATTAATACCCAATCTCATCTGTTTTAAAACTATATGAATGACTTCTGCTTTAATAGTGTGAAATTATACATTAGTTCATTTCTCCTTACCTGATATTTTCATTTTACTTTTTCTTAGTATCTTATCTTAATATATTCATGTTTGAAAGTTTTTTTATTCATAATTTTATCACACTTATAGGCTGCAATAATATTATATATATTGAAACTTTATTTTTATTTTTATTTTCTGTTACCACCAGCCATAAGTGTTAAAAAATTTTTTTATGGATTGAGTTTTTATTACAATTAGTTCTCAGACAGAGTTAATCAAAATAAAATAAACATAATTAAAATTTTTATTGAAATATACTCCTTAATAAGAAAGAGTGGGTCTTGTTTTTAAATGAGTTTATGGATCCATGAATAAAAATTCCTTTACATAGAATAAGACAGAGTACAGCCTTAACACTATTCCTATTTTATTTAAATAAACATAAGCACTAAGAAACCTTATTCACATAAATAAGTAGATACAAATGGTTAATAATTTGTTAATGGTGATCTCACACAATTCTTTCAACTTTTTTCTGATGAGAAGGATTAAGTTTTCTTTTGTAAGGTAGGAGAAGAGGAATCGAAAGGGGGAAGTGGGAAAGCAGAACCACTGGTGAATTCCCAGACAGATTACTTTATTGATTAGGAAAGAGTAGTAGAGAAATTGAGGATCTGGAAATTTGATCCCATTAAAACTACCTACTCCTCAGTGCCCCTGGAAAACTTCTTGTGTCTCCCTCAATGTACAGACTGAGGTCTGTGTAGATCAGGAGCTCGCGAATGTGGTCCCACACCAGAATCACTTGGGAATTTGTTACAAATACAAATTCTTAAACCCCACCTTGGTACCTACTCAGACAACTCAGATAACAAAACTCTATTGTAACCAAATAAGCACCAGATTCGTCTGCTCCTCAAATAAATAACTTGCAGAAAAGGGCACACAGAATTTAACCTTTTCAAGGGTGGTCATTCTGCTTGCTCTTTGAAGTGAAGAGAGCTTTACCCCTTACCGTGTATGGGCATTCCCACCAAAGTGCCTTGGAGTGCAGCATTATGTGGGATAAAGCTGACAGACAAAGAGACAGAGGACCTAAAGCTACGCGTAGTCCCAAATGTCATTTTCCGATAATCTGTCTATCTTCTGCACAAAGCTGCGAGTCTCCAAAAGCAGGGGCAAAGTCTTATTTACACAGTAAGGGCACAGATATGTTTGTCGAACTGAGTTTAAATGGTGATATTTAAATGCAATGGAAGACGTGATGTGTATGGCATCTGAATACTTGTCAATGATTTTATGCTCTTAGATGAATTTCACTAAGACTGTGGAAGAGACCTCAATGTAGTAACAAACCAACTGCGATGAGGAAATGGAAACTGAGGCAGCATAGCATGAACAAGGAGGAATTGTCATCAAACACACAGAACCAGCTTTAGAAAAGATTTTAGCATTTTATGCTCATGTGTTTCTTAAGCCATTTAATATGTCTCACCTAGCCAATTTAGTTGAATCCTACTTTCGTGGTTTTTATTCACAAGCAAGAGTGACTTTTGTTTTTTAATATAAAATTATGAAAATGGTCTTGATTATATGCTGTTCAAGCACACACTCTCCTGCTGCCACTTGAGCACATCCGGTCTCATCTGACACCCTAATTCTCCACAGGATGCTCAAAGAGTTTATGCCTCTTGCCCAAGATCACATAACAAGATACCAACCAACTGAACTAGACTAGGATCAGGTCTTCCTGTTAAATGCTTTACTGGCTACAGCAACCTGCTGTAAGATTTTTCTAGAAGAAATTCCTACTTTAGTAGTGGGAAACTCAACCAACTACAATATCAGGAGGCTAGTGTCAGCATCACGATGCAATACCTTAGGTATTGGGTACGTCATTTTACGTCACTAAGTCTTGCTTAAAACCCTGTTTGACTCTAAAATGTATGAAGTCTGTCAATGTCAAGGCATTTCTCTGATGAAATTGAAGCTCAGAAATTTATGATATTTGTGATTTGTTTATCACTTCTATTATCTTCAATACCTTTCCTTACCCTGCTCCATTTGACTTCACTAATAAATCTTTTATGGTTCTGCCTTAGGGGTTCATAAAGTTTCGGGGATGTTTTCGATTTTAGGCTTTGAATAGGCAAAGGGAAATGAATTCCAATAAGACAGCTTTTCCTTATTTCATATAAAAAAACAAATTTAGAATTAACATTTTGTTATTAAACAAAAATGATATGGAGATTTGGAGAGTGTTAAGACATAAAATGACCTTTCTCAGAGGCTATCTTTTCTTATGCAGAATATACTCCATCATTGTGGTCTTCAGTGCCAAGGGGGAATGATCTGAACATAGGCAGAGCAATTCCTGTAGCAAGCTCCTCTCTCATCTTCTTTAACATCTTCCTGGTCATGGAAAAAAAAGGATATTTGATCACTGAGGAATCCACTTCCCACTCTGTCAATTATTATTATACAATTTTTCTTCAAGAAATGCTATAGCAAGATGACGGGGGAAAAATCCTCTTTCATTAGGGAAGGGGTGAGGTTCTGGAGTTCTTTAGACATGCTTGTAGCAAAGGTCTAATAACTCCTTTGAAGGACCAAGTCTCTGCATTTTTGTCATTGTGTTCCCATCTATGCTATTTTCTGCAGTAATTTACCTGTCAGTAAGATCACAGGAAACTAGTAATTTACTTTGTGCATGAAGCATTGTGTGGCTGTGGCTGCCTTTTCTCATCGGGCTGTAATCTTTGATTTGTCTAAATGGAATGATGTATGAGCAGGTATCACAACTTGGCATGCCCAGGCTGTTATTTGTCCACACCTCTTTTGCCTTCATGTCATAGCTCCTCTGGCTGAGACACCCCTAAAAAGGGGGCTGCAAAACCTAAGAGAAAGGCTCTTAAATGAGGATCTCCAAGACAGGTTGATAACCACTGGAAACCAATCCCTAAAATTGGCAATATTTACATTGCTCACTATATCTTCATCTTATTATGTAAGAAAGAGCTAGATAATATTCCTTGTTTTGCTTATGGAGAAAAGTTGATGAGCAAGCTAAACATTTCCCAGCCAAACGCAATCAAACCACAGCATCTGTTAATTGCTATTGGGTTTAGTTCCTAAAGATTTTTCAATTGCCTCCTCTATACACACGCCACCTTGTAAGCCCAAACTCTGTGCTGAATGAACATAAACAGGATTATCAACTTCAGAACTTTCCCAGGCTTCTTTCCCATCCACTCATTTCATGTAAATGACAAGAACTAAAATGAAGAGTTTAAAATATAATAAGATGGTTTCACTTGAGATAATTATAGAGATTTTCATGGGCTTTCAAAACCCTGTTCATTATCAGGAATAGTTTGGAGATTTTATTTCAATTTTGTCTGTGCAATTGACAGTGTGAGTACCTTGGCCCGGGAACTCTGCTGTCAGGGATGTGGGGAAATGGTGAAATCAAGGTTTCCCATATGCAAATGTCAAGCCCTCAGGGTCAACACTGTCAAGGAAGGATGCAAAAGGGTGTCACAAAATAAACTACAGCAAAGATCATATTTAATTTTAAAATCTCTCCTGCAGGAATTGTGGGAAGTGGAATTTTTGTCAAGTAGAGCTCATCTATTCCCTTCTCGTCACCAAACACTTCCTCTCTGGGAGGCTTGTTCAGCAGAGATGTGTGAAGCATGTATTCCATGCTTACACATTAAGGGTACAAAGATGAATAAGACATGACTCTTGCCCTAGGAGAACTGATATTAATCGATAAGGCAGGCAGCATCAAACTGACTATATAATACATTGTGATTGTCAGTGTATGCCAGCGATACACAGGAAGTACTGTGAGGCCAAAACCTCTCAAAATACATCTTATCCATACTTTTTCACATGTATAGAAAGACATGAATGTTTCTGTAGAGTTTGTGGAGTGGCAAATAATTGTGTCTAGTGCATAGGGCTTCTAAGCAATTACTAAGTCATTTATTCATTCATTTACTACTTTCAAACATTTATTGGTTTTAGTCTATGCCAGGTGTTGGGTTAGGTCCTGGGGCTATAAAGATAATGTTGAATTGCCTCCGGTTGTCAAGGTACTGAGGGCTGGACATTAGAAAGTAGGTTGAAAGGCCTTGAATGGTGTGTGAGCATTCAAACATTCTGTAAGTGAAGATCTGGTTGCTTTTGTTCTTTAACAGGGAATAAATGCTATGTGATAAGATCTCTGGAAAGACGGTTGGAGTCAGGGAGAAGCAATTGCCCTCAGTCTAAATGATAAGGGCTTGAACTAGGGTAGATAAATTAGATCTGGAGGCAAGACATTTTAAAAATAAAATAAAACAGAAATAGGGTGTAGTTCAAGAAGTTTTAACTATAATCAAGTAAAACTGAGGTGGGCTATGCGAGAAGAAAGGATTTTTATCAAGACTGGTCTAGAAAATCAATGTGAGGCTCAAGAATCAGATTCAGGAAACGTACAGCAAACAAGGTACCTCTCTGAACAGTGAAGAGCAGAGAAGACCTCCACCATCTTTAGTAGGAAAAATGTGGCCCAAATGCAGTGGCGTTGATGTTACTACCTGGCATGACTCCCTCTAAATCTGCTACCTGATCTGAGTCCGCACTCTGTTCCAGCTCTGTAAACCTATTTGGACTCAGCATTCCAGGTGCCAAGCCTGAGGGAAAGGGGAGGAAAATAAGTGCCAATAATTCTGTTGGCTTCTCCCCAACCGAAAATGGAGGTTTGGGCCTTCAATGGCCTCCCAAGTGACAATGTTCACGTCAAGGATTTTAAGCCTTAATCATCAAGACTCCAAGGATCTAGGTTTATTGACAGAGTGAATGATGAAGCCATCATTGACAAAAGACATGGACGCACAAGGAATGCAATAGTACGTTGGGATCAAGTTAAATTTGAGATACTTTTGAGATAGCCTAGAAGTTGGAGATGGTGGTCTGGATATCAGGACAGAGGACAGAGCTAAAGATAAAGACTTGGGAGTTCCATTATCTGGCAATATCATGCTCCGTTTACTGCATGTCTGTCTAGATCCCAGAAATACCAGGAAGAATTCCACTCATCCCTAGCCGTGTTGCTCTCATCTCACCCTCCTGTGTATTCCTGTATTTCATTTCATTTCCTGGTCTTTCAAAATGTTATTTGTTCCTGCAGATGGAAGGAAGTTGACCCTCAATTACCTAATCTCAACACTGATAATTCAGAAAAATAAATGTGCCAGGAATGTCCATGTATACACCCTACACTCAGAGACCACCTTCTCTACATTCCAAATCAATCACTTTTAGGTGTGTTCACCTGTGATTCCATACATAGTTAAGAGATCAGCAATCATTAGGTAAGTATTTTTAAGTAAGGGATCTCCCACCTCCTGAGTGCAGGCCAGTTGATGGACCATAAAGGAGAGAGAAGAGGCAACCACATCTACACTCTGATTTGAGGCTCTCCCATCACTTGTCTTAACAGTTGACTCATTCAGTTCATCATTCTCCACTCCCACAAGGCCTAGGATGCTGTAAGCCTTGCCATATGACACATCAGTCCATTGATACTTCTGCACAGAGATTTGCAAAGTGGGATTCATAGAGGGACCAAGCGGGGAGTGGAATGGGTTAGAGGGGAGAAACTGGGGTGGCTTTGGGTCCTTTCTCCCTGCTTAACACGAGCAACTCTGATTATATCTCTTATAAATTACACTTTTACATAAAATTTCCTTTGAGAACATAGTTCTGTTAAAAACAAGTTTCTTTTAAGGAAACCATCAATAAAACAAAAAGGCATCCTACTGAATAGGAGAAGATATTTGCCAGTGATATATCCAATAAGGGGTTAATATCCCAAATTTATAAAAAACTCTCAACTCAACTCCAAAAAACCCAAACAATCCAATTAAATAACAGGCAGAGGACACGAAGAGACATTTTTCTAAAAAGGACATACAGATGGCAAACAGACATGTGGAAAAATACTCAACCTCACTAATCATTAGAGAAATGCAAATAAAAACCACGATGAGATACCACCTCACCCCAGTCAAAATGGCTATCATCAATAAATCAACAAACAACAAGTGCTGGCGAGGATGTGGAGAAAAGGGAACCCTTGTGCACTGTTGGTGGGATTGCAGATTGGTGCAGCCACTATGGAAAACAGTATGGAGGTATCTCAAAAATCTGAAAACGGAACTACCTCATGACCCAGCAATTCTACTCCTAGGTATCTATCCGGAGAAATCCAAAACTCTAATTCAAAAAAATTTATGCACCCCTATGTTTATTGCAGCACAATACACAATAGCCAAGACATGGAAACAACCAGACATGGTAGACGACTGGATTAAGAAACTGTGGTGCATTTATACAATGGAGTATTACGCAGCCATAAAGAAGAATGAAATCTTACCATTTGCAACAATATGGATGGACCTAGAGAACATTATGTTAAGTGACATAAGTCAGACAGAGAAAGACAAATACCATATGATCTCACTTATATGTGGAATCTAAAGAAAAGAATAAATGAATGAACAAATCAGAAACAGTCTCAGAGACATAGAGGAAAAACTGAGGGTTGCTAGATGGGAGGGATGAGGGATAAGGGGGAAGGTGAGGGGATTAGAAAGCACAGTAAGTAACCACATGGCCACGGGGATACGAAAGTCAATTCGGGGATCATAATCAATAATGTTGTAAAGATTTTGTAGGGTATCCGATGGACACTTGTCTCATTAGGCAGACCACCTCAGGGATGATGTAGATGCCTGATCACTGCACTGTACACCTGAAGCTGAAGCTGAACAATAATGAATGTCAACTACAATTATATATATATATATATATATATATATATATATATATATATATATATAAACATATGTATATAACTATATATATACATATATAGTTACAAGAAGCGGAGTGCAGCATTAGGAATAGAGACAGTGGAAATGTAACCGCTGTGTGCGATGTCAGAGGGGTAGTAGATGGGGGAGGGGGTTGTCACTGTGTGAGGGATATAAATGATAAACGTCTATTACATTGTTTTGTGTATCTGAAACTAATTTAAAAAATGTTAAAAACAAAAACAAAAAAACAAGTTGCTTTCAAGTGACAGTTCTGAAAACTGTTTTGGTTTCAGAACATCTCTACACTTCTAAAAACTGAGACTCTCAAAGAGCATTTACATATATGGGTTTTATCTAGTAATGTTTACCATATTTGAAATTAACACAGACTATTTAAAAATATTTATTTATTAACATATTTAAAATAACAATAATAAACCCATTATATGATAACATAAGTATCATATTTTCTGAAAAATAACTATATTTTCCAAAACAAAAATAACAAGTGAGAAAAGAGGCAGTATTTGATTTACATTTTTGCAAATCTTGTGTCTGACTTAGTAGAAGACAGAAGTATTTTCATATCTGCTTCTGCATTAAATCTGTTATGATACATTATTTTGGTTGAAGTATATGAACAAAAGCGTATCTTATAAAAATATATAACTGGAAGAAGGAGGGGTATTTTAATAGTTTTTCCAGATAATAGTGGATATTCCTCTTTGACACTACACCAAAACTTGACGATTAATAGTTTCTTAAAGATTAATTGCAACATAGACCAAAAGCCCACACTAATAAACAGTTTGAACTCTATAACATTAAAATATAGTAGTTTATCTTGCACTTAGATGGATCTTTTACCCGTGCATACCGTAGCAACATCATGCATTGGTCATCTGGAAAACACTGGTTCACTGAGTTATTTTATTTTTCAAAATGATACAATTAATTTTATAATCTCAAAAAATTATATTCAATAAGATTGCCACCAATGTCATCAGAAAAAAATATCTACATGTTGGGAAGCTGTCAAACTCACAGTGGCGACTGTAAGTTTTTCAAAATTCAAGTTTTTGTTTGAAAGCTTTAATTTTATTATTGGAAACAAATACCATCAGCTGTTTTCCTTGAAGTGACAGGCTGACTTCACTCTCAAAAAATATCTGCAAAATATCCAAGTCTAATAACCATCGTTTGCCTGTCAGTCATGCTTTCAAATTAAAGGGCGTTTCATGGAGAAAGTATCTAGTTCAGACTGCAACTAAAATAATCACACAAGTGCTTTTCCTTAGGGCAATCACAATACTTCTGTATGCAGCCTAGAAGACCTCACATGTACTTAACCGCTTCATCACATAGAATATTAAAAAGACGAGCATTCAAACATACACATTTAATACAGTAAGCACATGTTTTACTCTTCCTTAAGAATATTCTTGGGAATCTGGATTTTTTCTTTTTCTTGTGTGTGCCTGACATTGAAGTATAAGAGACTAATGCCGTGTTTCCCCAAAAATAATTAATATAAGACCGGGTCTTATTTTACTATATTTTACTACAATATGAGACTGGGTCTTTAATATAATATAATATAATATAATATAATATAATATAATATAATATAATATAATATAATATAATACCATACAGGTCTTATATTAATTTTTGCTCCAAAAGACACATTACAGCTGATTGTCCGGCTAGGTCTTATTTTCGGGCAAACAGGATGGCCCAGTTAGGTAGGTGGCTCTGCCTGATCCCTGCTAAGGTATAAGCAATTTCATTCATCACTGTTTTTTTAGCATCAGTGAAAATCTCACTATAATGTAAAAGTTAAATACCATTTTAGTATTATTATGCAAATGGTTTTGACCTTGTGGACCCCCTGAATGGACCTAAGGGACTCTTAGGGTCCTGTAGGTGACACTTTGAGAACCGCTGCTTTAAACAAGGAAAAGATCAAGAGGGGTGTGGAATAATCTGTGTGTTAGACTCTCTGAAAAATAAAAAAACAAAATGCACATTAGGTCTCTGTGGAGCGATGATAAATTGTAATTACTCATATGCATTTGTAGGAGTCTTTCTGTCTTACGCACTTCAGAAAAATTTGAGGGGTCTGGAGCGAAAATTAATATAAGACCCGGTCTTATTTTACTATAATATAAGACCAGGTCTTTATAATATAATATAATATAATATAATATAATATAATATAATATAATATAATATAACACCAGGTCTTATATTAATTTATATATTCATTAGATCTACAACAAAATTAAAAGGTTTTTCTGATAACTGCTGATGAAATATTTCAAGGTTCCAAGGCATATGACCAAAGTGTTGGAAACATACTTAGAACTCATTTGTGAATTCATTCACTGATTGCTAGCAAAATAAAAAGTTACAAGCAAACTTCTATGTACAATCTATGGATTGTGTAGAACACAGGTTTTTTTAAAAGCTAATTAACAGTAATTTTGAGTGCTTACCATAAGTCAATCATTGTATTAAACACTTTCTATAAATTGCCTTTAATTTCTTACCATAATTTTAATAATGAGATTGTATGATATAATAAATTGGGACACTTTCTGTCCCTTTTTTGTGGATGAGGAAAATGAGACTTTGAGAAAATTGTCCAAGATCTCATACTAGTAGATATTAGGGATGAGATTTGAATCCAGGCAGCAAGGGCTTGAGCTGTTACTACTGAACTTCTCACTGGAAAATGCTAATAGCGCCAACCTAAATGAGGTATGTAAAGGCTGAATGAGACAACACACGTGAAAGAGTATGTATGGTGCCTGGGATACTGGATACAGGATAAATCTTATTTGTCTCCTATACTGACCTCAGAAACACCTGTCAGTCATTGTACATTATAATAAGGGGGCAAAACACAAATATAAATAACTTCAATACAAAGAAAAAATTGATAAATGCCAAAGAGAGGCATACATTATGTGTTCTGGGAGTTTAGTTGGGACAAGTGTGGTGGGTGGGTTCGTAACCACCAGCTAAAGACAGGCAGGATCATATGGGAAGAGAAAAGGGTAGAATTGAAAGCATAGAATTTGTAGATTTTGTCAAGCACTTGAGCATGTAGTGATCTGTAGCTTGTTATTAGATATTGTATTGCTACTGTGTACTTCTTAATAACTACAAACGTATGTGCATATATATACACATATACATATGTACATGTATTACACACATATGTACATAAGCAATATATATACAAAGCAATATATATATATATATATATATATATATATATATATATATATATATATATTGCTTTGCAGTATTTGTGACACTGTTTTCTGTTTAGTTGGTGGAAAACTTATTTAGATACTCATGAAAAGTGAAGAATTGACAATTTCATTTATACTTGGTAAAAAGATAATTTTTTTTTGGTTTCTGATACTAAACTGGTGAACTCAGTTTCTCCACTAATTGCATTCCTTGCCAAATGGACTATACATACTATGTGATTTGCATTTCTGGAGGAGTCCTTGCTTAGCATCTAATATATTCATGTAAAAGAATGCAAAGGAGTGCTTTCACTGAAGTGGTTTCTGTAGCATCTCCTTTGCCAGGACGTGGTCTTGAATAATCACCAGTCAGTGCTTCTCATGTCGGCACGCCTTATGCGGCTGCCCAATATTCTACGGAGAAGACTTGGCTACTTCCTCTGTGGAACATGGATAATTTCATTCACTTTTGACCCCTGGTGAGAGTATTTTGAAATCTCTTCCTCCTGACAGGTGCTAAGTAAAGAAATTTTTCCACTTAACTGGTTTATTGATTGAACTGAGTAATTGATTTTATGGTCTGTAGTAGTATCGCTTCTTACTTGGTAAAGTAAAAGAATCTAAGCAATTCATATAAAACTGAAAATATCCTACTAGAATATCCTAGAGATGAAATATCCTCATGAAAAATATGAGGGTTTCAGCAATCAGCACTCTTTTGCTGCCTCAAATTCTACTTATCTCTGGCTCCTAGTGGGCTAGTCTAGGCATCACCACTAACCTTTTGTGAGAAAAGCCCCCTGGTTATGTGAAATCATTTCTCATTGATGTCCTCCCCTGACAACACCATCCATCACTGTTATGTGGGGGTAGAGAACTGAGACCTCGAATTGTGAAGAAATGAACCATTAAAACCAATGGGTGGTTTTCTCTATCCCACAAAGAAAAACTAAAAACTGCTACCTAAGATCAAGTAAGCACCGCTGTCGTTTTTGGCAGCACGGCGGTGGCAAAGGACATCAGAAGTTGCATCCATTGTCGGGTGATCGTTTAACTCTGATGGATTCTCTATACCTGCTTTGAGGATTGGCTTGGAAGAGTGGGCATAGAGTATAGCAAGAGTGGGCATACTGAAATATCAAAGGTCATTTCTTACCACTGATCATAAAAGAGTGTTTAGTTTAAATATCTGCTTTAAATCGAGGGTATGGAAAGAAATAGCAGAAATCAAACCCCTTTCCCATGGTACTTCCTGAAGATGACCTTGTCAGAGATGTGGTCATTACCATGGCAGCTGAGGTCAAAGAGTAAATTCCACTTGTGCAACTTGAGACCCCAGGCTTGCTCTGGGATTTAAGCAACTCTGAGGCCCCTGGGCCAGGTTTCCACAGGCTTTGAGGCAAGCTGCCTGCTTGCATAATGTTCAAGTGCCCCCTGCTTTTTGAATATGCACAACTTCCATTTATTCATGCAGATTTGGTAATTGTCTATTTAATCACCTATTTGCATGCACAATTACTCAGTTTGGGCACAACCACATGCATTTGCATATGGTAATCTTGACTTGGGCTCCAGCAAAATGACTGCACCTGCAAACTGCAGCCGGGCCCATTTATAAACCCTTAGGGGGGAGAACCAGCCTTGTCCCAAGAGAGAAAGCAGGACCAACTGGGCTTGAGGTCCAAATATTGAACATTAATCATATGTGTAATGGAATCAATTTATTTTATTTTAAGCCTTAACAGAAAAAAAAGTTAGAAACTATATTGATTATTCTCTAATAGGAGGGAAAACAATAAGATAAAAACTTTTAATATGAAAATAAAGGAAGAAGACCAAAATAAAAACTATTGTACGAAAGTAAAAGCAATACTGAGTTGAATCTTCTCAAACTCAATATATTTGTTACCTTTGATATTAAAAAAGAACAGAAGTTTTAAAACTCAAGGCCAGAAGGCTGAAATTAAGGTAGTAGCCATCTCTGATGGAAAATGGAGCATGTGACACAAATGCATGGCTTAATGAAGAGGCCCTGTGCATGAGATTGTTTTCTCTGTTCATAGAAATGTTAAACTCAGCTCTCTGCGGCTTCTTTAATGACTCTTAACTACCAATATAGAACATGCCCAGATATATATGGGGAGAATTATGTATAGAGACTGGAGGGGAACATAATTTCTTACTGTTACGCATAGGAACTTCTTGGCTTTACTTGAATGTCTGATTTGGAAGAGTATTTAAAATTCAGATTATTAGGCCATCCCTGGACAATGTGGGACTGGACCCAAGAATCTGCATTTTATCCAACACTTCAGGGGATTCTGATGCATGTGGGTTTAGAACACACTCTTTGAAACACTAATTATTATGGCTTTTAAGAAAAATGATATATGGGGGTGTGTGTGTGTGTGTGTGTGTGTGTGTGTGTATTTTCCCCCAAACACACAAAAACCTCTTCCTGTTTCTAAGAAGCCAGCTCCTTGACTGCTGCATAACAAACTTACACTGTACAGGTTGGTTTGCAGTGGGGTCTAACAAAACTAGGGGTGTATTAGCTCTGTATTGCTATGAATAGCACTCAGGGCTGGCACGCACAACGACATACCAACCCCACCTCTACATAGTATTAGACCAGCCTTTCTTAGAAGCCCAGGGAACCAAGAGGCCCTAGTTCAGCCACAGTGAAGACCAGCTCTCCCTGGAACAAGTTTGATCCACAAGACCAGGTAAAAACTAGATAGACATAGTCATGGATTGTGATAGCTTATTAATTGCTTTTTAGTAATTCATCTCAACACCCCTTTACTCCATATAAATTTGTGTTCTTTTGATTTTTCCTTTGAACTAGTTAGAGCATCTGCCTGGTTCCCTCATATCATATGAGAGAAATAAAAATCTTAATACATGCTCAATTTTATATCTTAATGAGAGTCATGATTTTATTTTTTTCTGAATTATCTCTCTATATATACACATTAGTGTATATATATACATTAATATATATAGTATATATATACATATATATGTATACACATTAATGTGTATATATATTAATGCTGCCATTACCACCTGCTATTTTTTCTTCAATGTTTTCCAACATCATTGAAAATCCTTTCAATGCAGTTTTGTCTGTATAATTTCCTATCTTATGAGAACATCATAATCGAATTTTTTACTGCCTATTTTAAATTTTAAACATGATTTTCTACTTTTTAAAGAAATGTAATAAGCACTACAATGATGAACATTTTTGTATACATTTAAAAACTTCATTTTAAAATATTTATTTAAGCAAGATTATAAAAAGAAGGAAATTGATTCAGAGGGTACATTATTAATTAGTTTTGATCACAGGAGCATCTATGCATTAAATAAGTCATCAGTGAACTTTGTTTCCAAAAAGAGCCTAATTTATTTTCATTCATTTTCTGAAGGTGATGTTTTTTACAAGGTCCTGGTTCTAATTTGTTATAGTGGCTGTGACAACCAGAAAGCATCACTTTCCAAAGTTTTTTATGGGAAGAATTCTAAAGAGAAGGACAGCAAGATGTTGCTTGTGTTTGATGGAGACTTCTAGATAACTTAGTTGAGTTAGTTTTTTGACAGGACGTGGAAATAAATCCTACCTTTACACCATATAAATGTGTGTTTTTTCAATTTTTCCTTTGAACTAGTTATAACATCTAATTTAATACTCACAAAACACCTGCAAGATGAGTATTATTGTCTCCGAGTTGCAAATGAGGAAACTAAGGCTTCGAGACATGCAAGACATATGTCCAATCACACAACTAAGAGCTGCTAGAGGCAGGATTATGAACTCTGGTCTTTCTCACCCAAATCTGAACACTGCCCTTGGTGCTTTCAGGCAGGCTGGGAAATTGACATCTTCATCTATCCTCTCTCCTGTGAATGTTCTCCCAGAGGAAGGGCTGGCCATTAGTTCCTCTTTCTACCATTGACCTTGAAAACCATCTATCTCTTCCAGTAATTACTTGGATGAAAATGGTGAACCCAGCTGCTTCCCTGGTGATGCTTTAGCTCAGCCTCGTAAGAGCTGCCTTTGTAGAAGTCGCTGCTTGTCTCTTTCTTTACTTGATAATTCCCAAGGGCAAGATTATCTACTACCAGCTGCTCCTCTCTACATGCAAAAAGATTGAGGAAAATCAAATGCTGATTAAATCTACACATTGTCTTTCCCATTTTCCCTCCAGTGAACACCAAGAAAAAAATGACTGGAGTCATAAGACATTGGCTTCAAGATTTCTCGGAAACCCCAACAGGATTATGAAACTGATAAAAACAAGTAACAACAGAATATGTAGTTCCTTCTAATCTACATGGAGATTGCGGCCGGTATTTCTCTCCATTCTTCCTCCATCTGGAGGTTTTTAATTTAATATTTAGCCATCATAGATGGACTCATGAGAGAGATGAGGTGCCTTTCTGAGTCAGGCTATCCATAAGAAATGCTTAATCAGAAATTCTGCCCCTCCCAGGGGAGTAGGAAAGTTTTCAGTATCTCTTGTCCACAAATTACACAACTCCCTGCTTAGGGAAAGTTTTCAGTATCTCTTGTCCACAAATTACAAACTGCCTGCTTAGGCACACATTTTACTAATTACTTGTTGGCAATAGCCACATATTAGAAATGGCAAATAGACCGTGTTTTCCAGTAGTTTTGAAGTGTATGTCTTCTTGCTCATTTGAAAGAATCACAGGAAAGCATTTTTAAGGAGTGCTTAACTTTTCCTAAAAGGTGCTTGTGTTGAGAATCAATCAAGGTCTTAAAATGGGCTCTTACAGACTTACTATGTGCAGACGTGACCAAGTGATAGCTGTTAGATACAAGATATTCAGCACCCCATCTGCAGAATTTTCTAAGGAAATTGTGGAGGGCCAATTCTCTGGCTCTTAGATCATTATAAGATCAAGGATATATAAAAAAAGAATCAGAAAGTGGAAAGAAATGTTGCAACCCGTTTGAAAAATAATTCGGCAGTTTCTTCCTAAGTTAAATACAAATTTACCATATTTTCCAGCAATTCTACTCTTAGAAATCTCCCAAGAAAAAGCATATATGCATATGTCTACACAAAGACTGTACACAAATGTTGATAGCAGCATTATTCATAACAGCCAAAAACTGGAAACAATCAAAATAACCACCAACCAGGGAATGAGTAAATAGACTATGGCATATCCATGTAATGGAATACTACTTGACAATAAAAAAATGAAATACTGAAACACATTACAACATGGATAAACCTCAAAAATATTACACTAAGTGAAAGAAGTAAAACACCACATATGGTATGATTTCATTGATATGAAATGTCCAGAAAAGGGAAATCTATAGACAGAAAGTAGATTAGTGGCTGCCTGGACGAAGGTGTAGGAACAGGTAGTGATTAAAAAGGATCTTCTTGGGATGATGAAAATGCCCATTTTATCATCTTATTATCACATAGAGATTGAGTCTCAGCACAAGCGCCTCTTAGGAAAAGTTAAGCACTCCTTAAAAATGTTTTCCTGTGATTCTTTCAAATGAGTGAGAAGATATATGCTTCAAGACTACTGGTAAACAAGATCTATTTGCACAGCACTTCTAATATGTGGCTATTGCCAACATTTAATTATAAAATGTGTGCTTAGGCAGGTTATTTTCAGTTTATGTAAAATAAGACAAGAGATCCTAAGAGTTTTAAAACTGGATTGAGGCAATGGCTCTACAACTCTGTAAATTTATTAAAAATTATTTAATTATACACTTAAAAGGGGACAATTCGATGGTATATAAATTATACTTTAATAAAGCTGATTTAAAAATGGAGAAAGTATCCCAAACTACTATCATTCACTGTGTTTTTGAAAGGCTATACATTTTATCTCGTGTATATTCTTAAAAAATTCAAATTGATATTCCATTAATAAAATGGAGAAAGTATAAGACATTTTTCAGTAAACTTTCACTAGTCCAAATTGAGATGGGCTTTAATTATAAAATAGACACTAGATTTCCAAGACTTAGTAAGGGGGGAAAAATTATAAATTATCTCAGTAATTTTTATATATTGGTTACATGTTGAACTGATAATATTTTGGATATATGGAGTGAAATAATATATATTATTATAATTATTTTTATCTGTTTCTTTTTACTGTGACTAGAGGAAGACTAGATTTGAGATGGATTGACTGTATGAAAGAAGCCATAGATGGCACAAGTCTATAGGAGCCAAGCAGGATTATAGAGGATAGGACATTGTGGACATTATTCATTCATAGGGTCACCAGGCGTTGGAGCTGACTCAACGGCATAACACACATAAACACACACACACACACACACGCACACACACGCACATTAAAATGCTCTGTGTGGTTCACGTTGTATTTCTGTTGGTTGGTGCTACTATAGAGAAAGATGTTACCCCCATCCACCGTGCCCTGGGAAGAGAATAGATTCTGCTAGAGTCTCATCCCAGGCCTAATGAAGAGCTCTTCAAGTGGAACTTTCAGGTTATGGATAGGTGTTCACTGTAGTCAAGGGAATGGTGGACAGGAGCTGATGACAGCAGGATAAACAGGTCTGCATGCATGTTCAGGCCTAGTCAGGGGCATCAAGTGTCCAAGTGTGTCTGGAAACTGGACGTGAATCACATGAGAGAAAGAACCAGCCTGGAGGTGGTGAGGGCACACCAAGTCAAGTTTGAGTGAAGAGAACCGGCAGCAAGCAAAAACTAAGAGCTGGTTGAAAGACGTTCGCTGAAGGAAAATACTCATTGACCATATCATAAAAATTGGAAGAGAAGAAAGAGCTAAGCTCTGATTCTAACTCAAACTTTGTTTACTCAATGTATTGATTACACTATAACAATCTCTCTCTTCAAAAACAGGGCTGGTTCAGCACAGAATTCGAGGAGGTACTATTCACATCGTAGCCCAGGTGAGAGGTGCCCAGGTGTGGGGAAGGCCAAGGAGCCCACCCACACAGGTGCTCCACAGACTCCATTCTAAGCACATGCCATCAGCAGAGGGTGTGAGGCCAGCTTACAAAGGCACCAGATCACAGGAGAATTTTCTGATCCCTGTACCACTCTGCTCTCTCTCCCATAGAGAGGTCTGAAACTGGTTAGCAAAAAAGTGGAGGGAGAAATAGGCTAGTAGAGAACTACAGAAGGAGCCTATTCTGCCCCCTTTTTTCATTTCAGACTTTTAGCCTAAAGCTGACCTGAGCTGGTGGTGGAAAAAAAGATCTGACATTAAATCAATTTCTGACCATTGATTAATATATTGGACTAGATTCTAATTCCTGATTTAAGAACATATTTATGATTTAAAGAGGCTATACAATTGTGATTTAGTAAAAAGCCAGAAAAAAAAACGAGGCATGGGTCTGGCTGAGTTTTCATCTTAGGCTAATAAAATAAAGTGACAGTAACAGAGAGCTGAGTTCTGATTTAAAATCAAGTTGGGGTTGTTTAACATAATGATTACATGGGAATAACCTCTCTCTCCAAAGGCTCAATTGTTGCTGTGCAGAGCTCCTGGGAATGGCACCTCCTGGCGTTTCTGGGGTAGAATCGGTGTGCCCTGTGCAACAGCCCAGCTCAAAGTGGAGAAGCCTGTGGCATGAGTGTGGTTGGGAGTCAAGCCAGCCTGGCCTAAAATTTCTTTAACTGATGAGAACATTTGAAAAGGTACTAAATCTAAGTCTCAGGCTAATCCTAATTCCCAACCACGTGCTCCTTCTTCTACCAAAGGGTAAAGGGTCAAACTCAGCCCATTTTGAAAATCATTCTCTTTGGTGTAATCTGATCCCTTGTTCAGAGGCCTGCAGCCCTTACAATGGCTCCTAAAATCAACACGGCCATCACTATGATCAATAATGCTATCAGTGCCTCATTGATTGTAGCTAAGCGAGTGTCAGAGACCAGGAAAATGAAATGTACCCTACACACATCTAAATCCCATGCCCTTTGGTGCCTTAGCTCAGAGTTCCCAGTGGACACTGCTTAACTGAAATTGGATACAGTGGGCACTACCTAATAGTCATCATCCATCCAGTTACCATGAAAATTCTGGGGTTTTTATTCTTTTTTTTACTATTGTGTAATAAGATATTACATAGCAAAGTCATACTTACTATTTCTGAAGATTCTTTTAGGAATAACATGATACTATGAAAATATGATAAATGCATAATATACTGTATGATTTAATGTACCTTAGAAATCAGTATTTCTAGCTCTTCACATAACCTTAAATTTTCATGCCTGCATTCTCTCGACAGCTCAGCTCTGTGTTTTACCTTGCAAATTGTATCGGATTTGCCTTTTGAGTGCTGGCCAAGCTCTACCTTGTTCACATGTAATGCCTGAGTGATCTTATCAAGATAATAGAGTCTGTCGATAACAGCACAGTGGTCATGGCTCAGAGAGCAAATTTATGTTTTAATATTCCCATCAATCGCAGAAATAAACGACACATAACGTACAGAATGCAAACCGAAAAACCACAGCTAGCCTCCCAGAGTGCCGTTCTCAGCCTACCACCTTCCTCATCCGTTCTCGTGTGGCCTGCCAAAGGCATGAGTCGGTTTCTGTGGACGACTCTGTCCCACATCAGGGCCTTTGCATGTCCCTTCGCCCCTTCCTGCAGTGGTTTCCCTTTCATTCTCTTTCCTTTCATTCTCAAAGATAAAAAGCATGGCCACTGTCTTTTTATCTTTTAAATCTCAACTTACATGCCTTCTTGGAGATGCCATCTTTGACCAACCAATTCGGTTCTTTTATCACTTTCTATCTTAGCCCATTTTTTTTTTTTTTTTGCCATTGTAGCACTAATCACATTGTAGAATGACTGTATTTGCATTACTTTTTTTTCCATCCCATTTTAACATATGCTCTATGAAGGCAGGGACCCATCTCTCTTGTTGACAATCGTATCTCCAGAGCTGACCTCAGTCCTTGATTTATAGTTACTCATGCATAGTTATAGTAATACATGGATAAGTGAAAAACAACTCTTGGCATCCTGATGATAAGAATTTCTGCTTATTTGTGCAGACATGTAAGAGGCAATATCATACAGCACCTAAGAGCACGTACTCTGTGGCTGTGGTTTTCCTGGTCACTATCTATGTGACCTTGGGCACCTTATATTCTTCTGAGCCTTAGTTTCCTCAGCTATAACACGGTAACCAATGCATTGAGTTGTTGGGCTAACAGATGAGAAATGCATGCACAACACGTAGCAAGTTCTGGCCTCTAGTTATTAATCAATAAGTGCTATCTATTTTTATTTAAGGTCTCCAGAGAAAGATATTTCAAAATCATTCCAGTTAAAATCATAATATTTATATAAGTCTTTTTTGTTTGGAATGCTCCACCCCCACCACCAATATATACTATTCTTCAAGCCTTGATTGCCTAAAATTCTCCAAGACCCTAGTAAAAGAATATTTATACCTACCTTACAAAGTTATATTGAAGATTAAATTAAGGATAAAGCATATAAGAATTTCATAGTTGCTAACAGTATAAATGCTTGAGAAATTGTAGCTAAAAATAATAAAACCAATATGGGAAATCACTGAAGGCTTCTTATAGGAGGTAGTATTATGCTTTGTTCTGATACAGTCTCCCATTCATTGTGGCTTTTGACAAGTATGGAACACACACAGCTTTCCCTCTATCCTTTAGTAATAAGGCACCAAAAATGTTTCATTTCTCTCAATGTCAGCGACCCAAATGCAGCTCTTGCTACATGTCTCTAAAGATGAAAATGGGGTAAGAAATAATTAAAGGTAGTGTGATAGAGGAGTTGACAAGTGTTTTCTTCTAGCATTTTCTGAAAGTTGGCTTTACCTTCCATGTGTCTGCACTTGGGGCCATAGACCAATGGGTCATGTTTGTAGCTTTGGGTGATGGCTATATGGCCTTTGAACTTCAGGGCGACAAACACAGAGACATATTTTGCTGCTCTAAAAAAAATTGCTTTCTCTATTCTCCTCTTTTTGTGTTCTTTTCTCCTTCTGTCTCCTCCTCCTTCTCCTCCAAATTAGTTTGCAAAGGAGAATCAGTCTTAAGAGATTAGGAAAAAAAAAATAGCTCTCTCTCCATATACTTAACACCCTAGAGACATTTCTACCCAGAATGGAAGGAAGTAAAGAAAGCAAAAAATGTATTGATCTACTAGAAGCCATGTAATAAAAGCAAATTTCTTATGTCCAGATCAATGTGAGTTAATTTCATCATCAGGTTCACTACGACAAAACTGTAAGGCTCTGTTAGTTCTAGTGCCCCAGAGGACACTTTTGCCCTCAAAGTCCACTGATAAAAATCCCAGCTTTTCTCCACGTGCTGCTTTCTACATGAAACACCTGGGACATACTTGTATCTTAAGGCCTGGGCACCAGCCATTCATTCTAGAGCCCTCATAATCTGCTGGGGTCACACCAGATGCAGTTTCCAAAGAGAGATGATGACTGGAATTGGGTTGTGTGAGAGCCTGCTGACACCAGGCAATGACAGAGCTTAAGTGGTTCACTAGCTGACTGCTCTTTTGTGACGTAGGAAAAGAAACGCCCACAGGAAGAGGAAACCATGGGCATATGTGTTAGGCTATGAGAAACAAAGCAATAAAATCACCGTGGCATTCATTCAGGTGATTGTCACACCTCAGGATATCTCCTGGTGTGTTAAGCAATGTCATAAAATTCCTGATGCAACATCTGCATTGAAAATAAATACATGTCATCTAACACTTGAGGGGGGATGGCTAGTGAATAAAAATGTTACAGAAGAACTAAAACCAGTATTCCAATACTACAGTCATTAAGAATTTTTCATCTGTATGTGTAATTAGACCAAATGTCACGGCAATGGATGAATGTTTCTCAGTACTGGCTTTTTGTTTTCTGGCTTTCATGATGGCCAAGAACCAAGCGCTGCTCTTCTTGTATTCACTGGTCACTGTAGAGGCTTGGAGACTGTGAACTGCCCCCAAACTCCCTTTCTACTTTTGGTTCCTTCCATATTCCTTCATACAGACTGTGCCTCAGCCATACCAAACTATGCTCCCCAGAGCCTCCAAATGCTCCATCAGATTGGATGTTCCATCCAGCTGTTGGAGGAGAAGGACTCAGAGACACACTGGAATCCCAGCTGTGTGTCGCAGCTGTGTGTGTGTCTGAAATCCTGGGACCGGGACCTGGCCTTTCTGGGCCTGACTTTTCATATCCTATACAAATAAATGCACTCACCTCATAGGGTTGTTGTGAAAATCAAATGAATGAATACATGACAATGCTTAGAACAGTGCCTGGCCCGCAGTAAATCCTCAGAAATTATAATCTAGCATTCGCTTCAGACTTTTATGGCTTTGCTAGTTCCCCTGCCTGGAATGCCTTTAGCTCCATTCTCCTTCCGTGTCCTTCTTCTAGTTCAAATGTCATCTCCTTTTGGTGAAAGCTCCGACTTGCCCAAGCAGGGCTGACCATTTTCTCTCGTGCATCTCCATGCCACTGCCCCAGAACCTATCATTATTGCTTTGCTACTAATTGTTATTGTCTGGCTGAGAGTTTCTTAAGGACTAACTAGGTCATCGTGTCCCCTTCCTGTGTGTTTTTACCCAAGCTTTTCCACAAAAGGCTTTAAATTAATATTTGTTGAATGAATAAACTAATTAAGCAAGAAACCAACCAATGCGATATTCTCTAACATACGTGAATTAGTAGAATTCTTAGTCATACCCAGAATAAAAGCTTAGTGTGCTTGTAATATTGTGAAAGGAATGATGAATTCAGTCCCTCCTTTAACTGCCACATGAAAGGATTTTCTGTGTTCTGACTTAATTCACTTGCCATGTCTATATACCAGACCTAAAGCTATGTCTATACAATGCCAGCTAAAGTGAATATTTGGAATATATTAGTATAGTTATCGTTGGGAAATCCAAATAATGTAGAATAATGTATATTTTTAGAGAGTGTGTGTTATCCATTTAGCCTTTCCGTGACGACCTAATTTACTAGGCCCAGTTCCAAATCTGCACTTCCTTTTTCCGTATCAACATGTGGCTCTCCCTATTGTGAAAAGGCCCCATTCACAGGAGGTTCCAGTGACGAACTTACGAGGGGTTCACATACTGTTACAGCTGAATATACATTGAGTTGGCTACGGTCTACAGGATCTTGACCCAAAACAGTCTAGGAGGGCAACGCAACCAGAAGAAAACCCCTTTACTCATGAGTAAGAGTTAGAGGTCAGGTTTTCTGGAAAAATCATGGCACTTTTGCATGACTCTTTCCTTGTTAATGAGTCTGCCATAGGCACCAAATATTTGCTCCTCTTCTTATGAATCTCTCTCTCTCTCTCTCTCTCTCTCTCTCTCTCTCTCTCTCTCTCTCTGTCTTTTTCCCCTCTGTTTTTGCAGAGGGAACTTTGTAGCCTTGTGACGATGGATCACTGGGCAGAGATTCAGGACATCTGGGTTCCAGTTTCCATCCGATCGCTGACTGGGGCATATCATCACTTCATGTATCTGTGCCTCAGTTTTACATGGTGTAAAATAGTCTCCCTCTTTTGGCCATTGACACAGAACAGTTTGTGCTTAGAGCCTCATAATAAACAAATGCTCTGTTAATCCAAAATACTTTGTTTTCTCTGGAATACGATGACTGAAATCCCTATGGCTTATATGCAGCTGGTTTTCAGTAATTTTTAAAAGACATCCTTTCTTTTATGCAGGAAAATAAAATAATTGAGCCAAATGATGTCTCCAAGAGCTAACAATTGTCTTGGACTACTCTTTCTTCTTTACCTTTGCTGCTTGTTTTTAGGAGGCAAAAATTACCATTACAATGCACTCTTTATACAAAAACTATTTGTTTCTTAAGAGCATGATACAGATTTCAGGGTAATAGTGATCATTACAGAATATTATGCCAACCCAGATGAAATAAAACCACTGTGTCTCTCCACACCAGATACATCTTATTAAAGAAGCAGATTTGATAGTAAAAATACAATTTTAATTTTACTGGCTCATTTTGGTGACTTGGAAAAAACTTGTACTGTAAGAGTAAGAACCGAGCTCTATAATTGGAGTTGTTATATTAGAACTGCATTCGAACACTTAAATGATTATAATAGCATAATTTAAATATCTAATATACAAAATCATATGTAACTGTTATTAATGCACTCTAATCTTTAAGATTCACCAAAAATTGTTTTAATTTTCTTAAATGTGCTACCATCATTTATACTAAATAATTACATAGTTCCATCACTGAGATTCATTTCATGCAAACAAATGGGCTATTTTCAAGTTAATGAATCATGAACTCATTAAATAATATATCACTTGAATTAATGTTTCTTTCATTAATTACAATTTTAATATGGCCTCTACTATAATTCATAATAGAGAGGGTATTTAAAATAAAATGCAGTCCCTTACTCTTGATTAATGATGAGTCACTTGTTGAAATTGCTAAATTCTCCCTTCCCTAGCCAAGAAAGTGAGGGAGAAGCAGATCTGGCATGAACTTAGACCGTGGTCTTGGCCAGTATATTCAAAGTTAGTGTGGAAAAAGTGGAATGGTTTCCTGTTGACTGTGAACAAGGGTAAGATGCAAGGGTCTCAACAACAACAACAAAAATGCCTAGCAGAGTGGGAGAGATATAGCATCTGGGCTTTTCTAGGATACTCTAGGGCAGTTTCTCAATGGGATGATGTTGATATTTTGGGAATATCATGTTAATGAGTCTGCCATAGGCACCATAGGCTTGATTATGTGGAATCCTGAGAACTGCAGAACAATCTCTAAGCTTCACTAATGAAATAACAGTCCCTCCTAGTCCCATCGATTTAATAAGATAAACTAATCCTACTCATTTCCAAACATCCCCTCAATGCTCTGTAACCAGATACGATTCTACATAATGCCTGGCCTTTGGGCAGAACATTTATTGGCTCTTAGCCTTTGTTGTCTCTCTCTTTTTTTTTTAAGGAGGGTCCAGCTCACCAGTGGTCCATGAAGGAATCTAAACGGCAACCTTAGTGCTACCGGTACCATGCTCTAACCAGCTGAACTAACTGGCCAACCCCAGCCTTCATTCTCTTAAAAAAAACAACAAAAATAAACCCAAACAGGTTAACTGTTAGGATACTTAGTGAAATGGCAGTTTTTCCATCAAATTGCCAGTTTTCTCAAACTTATGCTATATTCTGGAGTAGGTTTTTCATGAAAAATTAAAGTTAGCCATGGCAGTCTTACTACCTTGTTTCCCCCAAAATAAGACCTAGCCAGACTATCAACTCTAATGCATCTTTTGGAGCAAAAATTAATATAAGGCCCGGTATTATATTATATTAAAATAAGACCGGGTCTTATATTAATTTTTGCTCCAAAAGACGCATTAGACCTGATGGCCTGGCTAGGTCTTATTTTCGGGGAAACAGGGTAGTGCTCACAGGGTGATCTGATCATAAATTCCTAACTAGGTAGGTCATGGTGGGTAGTCGTGCTCCAGGCATACGAGGCATATAACTTCTTTGCCTTAAGCAAGCCCTGTCCATTGTTTTTGTGCATCTAATTTAACACACCTTTGAAATGCCCCCTTTCAGACCGCTCCTTCTAAAGCGTGACCACCCTCAAGAAAGCACATAATCTTAGTTATCCTGTAATCCAGTCTCTGCATGACCACCTTCAAGAGTTTAACTATTCTGTAATCTGATCTCTGCCTTGCCTTCTCCCACCTTCCTGTAATCGTTCTTGTGTTCCCTCCTTAATCTTAAATGCACAAAAGATTCCAACTTGTTATTCCCCAAAGCATTTATCTCAGCCCGTTGTGACCTTCCTTTCAGGCATATCCTCTGCTTGGCTCAAATAAATTTTTATGAAAATTCACTATAGTTTTGGATGTCCACAAGTCATCATAGGGTGTTATGACAAATGGCCACAAACTTGGTGGCTTAAAACAATAGAAATTTGGGGTGGCTGGTTAGCTCAGTTGGTTAGAGCGTGGCGCTAATAAAACCAAAGTTGTTGGTTCAATCCCCACATGGGCCAAAAAAAACCCACAAAACACACACACAAAAATAATAGAAATTTATTCCCTCGCAGTTCTGGAGGTTAGATGTCTGAAACTATGGTATAAGCAGGGCCATGCTCTTCTGAAGACTCTGAGAATCAATCCATTCCACACCTCTTTTCCTAGCACCTAGTGGCTGCTGCAATCCCTCCTAGCTCTACTCCATCTTCACAAGATCTTTTTCTCTTTAAATCTGAGTGTGTCAAATCCTTTTCTCCTTTCTTTTATAAAGACACTAATCATTGGATTTAGGGCCCACCCTAACTTCAGAATGACCTTATCTTAAGATCTTTAACTGGATTACATCTGCAAAGACCTTATTTTCAAATAGGTCACATTCTCAGATACCAAGCCTTAGGATGTAGAAAAATCTTTTGGGGGCTACTTCAATTCACTAGACGGAGTGAGTTTGAAAATAGAGAAGAGAACTCAAAAAAAAAAGGTAGCAGACGCACAGGAAATACTTCCCAAATTTCCTCAGGTAACTGAAGTCAATAGGCTCACATTTACCCTCAGTTTGGGCTCCCAAGCTGGTGTCCTGGATCTCCTTTGTATAGTATGATTTTATGCACAAAACAGGGAAAGGAAATATCAGTAAGAAATGGTTTCAGCAGCAGATAACAGAAGATACAAATACAGTGGCTTAAACAAAGAGGAGATTATTTTTTTTCACATAACAGGAAATCTGGAAATAAGTAGCTGCTGTTGACGGTTCAGTAGCCTACACTTGTTAGGGCACCTCTATACTTTTCTTGGATATTTCTTCATGTATGTCACTCACAAGATGGTTGGCTCAGCTCCAGGTTACAAATACATATTCAGGGCAGGGAAATGGTAGTTCTATGTATCTTTTATCCAAAAAGACAAAGTCTTCCCTTGAGTCGCTGGCTGACATTCATTTGCATTGCACTGGCCAGAACGGCAATGGACACAGGGAAATGGGAGTATTCAGCTTCTCCTACAGTGGAGGTGACAAGGAAGAAGGGAGTGAAGTTGTCCATTAGGTTTGCTAATGAGCAGAACTGTGAATGGGAGCGAGGACTCTTCCATTGTTTGTACAATATACCTCTTTCATACACCAAGATAAGCGAAACAAAGGGTATCAAAAATACAGGACTAGTGGAACAGAATTCCAGTGCTAGTTTTGCCATTATTCATTTCTGAATAGGCGATCTGGGCCTCAGTTTACCTCATCTGGAACCAGAAACTGGAATGGATAACTTCTAATGTTTTCTCTCATTATGCAAGTGTATGATTCTATTAATCCATTATCAACAAGGTATTTATTTTTAGTCCTTTTATAATTCCAGTGATAGTTTTCTACTGATTTACCACAACTAGGAGCATAGACTACCACTCATGGAATCAGAAGGAACTGGAGAGGTAATAAGGGAGCATACAACTCCCTTATTCCATGAATTATGGTTAGACTTGTACTAAGGGGAGAAAATTTGACTTTTTAGTTTTAGTCTTCATAACTGTTTATATATTTGGGCTTTATCCAGAGTGTGCCAACATTTTCAGAATATAGCCAAGCCTAGAAATGGCTGTAATCATTAAACGATTTACTTATAAGTAATTGCAAAATTAGAAGAGGGCCTAGTAATTTTTTGAAAAGCCATTTTTTCTTTGCTGTTGTTGGTTGCCTAATGAGACCCTACCTTTTTGAAAGTGACAAGAACTGCCCTTCCTCGGGGCATACCTGAGTCAACCCCATTCAGGCTGCATTCTCTCCTTGCTGGTCCCTGGTGAGTAAGACTTTCTTTTTCTTGGGCAAGAGCAGCACCGTTCCAGATTTCCTCAAAGGACTGACTCATGAGGCCGTTCTGATGAGACTGAATAATTTTCCATAAAAGTACATGAGCTCAATCAGGCAGGAAATATGGCCCCTGAATTAAATCAAAGATAGTGACAGCATCTCTATCTGCTTTTCCAAAACTCCATGAGAAACAAGGTTTTTATTTCATCTGGCATGAAAAATCAATAGACAAGGAGTGGTTTCAATCATTTCAGTGCAGCACGACTAAAATTGGCCACGGAAAGCCCGCAAATGGAATTCTGACAGTCATTAAACTTTTGACAAATTTAAAAGCACGTAAGTAGGTGAAATATATATTCTGCTAGAATTGTGCTTAAAGTACTTTGTTACCCAATGTGAAAACATCAAATACTTGACTCTCATGTAATAAATGGTGATTCATTAGAAGTCTAGTAGGTAAGGTTTCTTGCCGTATGCAAGAGTAATGAGGTGAGCTACATAAAACCCTATCTATACTATTCTTAGATTGGCCCCATCCTTCCATATCCACTCCAGTCCTGACTATTAAGTGTATTACTTTAGCTCGTGGGGTCTTCAACCAAGGGCATTAAAAAATTATATGGTTGAGACACTCCTTCAAACACTTGGTGTGTCCTAATTAGTGCGGAGTGTGGGTGAATAGTGTCAGGCTTCCTATGAGAAGCTTAAGGACGGGATATTCAAAATTTTTTGGTTATATGTAGGAAAACAAAATAAAAAATTTTAATTTTTATTAAAAAAGATGCACTCTTCACATTGTCTTGGCTTGACATCTATAAATATCGATCATAAGTGATTTTAAACAATGTAATTCTTTAAGTAGTTCCAAAGAATGCAATTTCTGTCATATTGATAACATTGACATTTAAAATTGAAGTGGTTACTGTAGTCTACTGTCTACACACTTTTCAGAGGAAGATTAAGATTGTTCAGTGATCTGCCCAGAGAGCAAAACTAGGCTCAATGGAGATTTGTTCTTCTATTTTTCTTCTCTTTTTATTTATTTTGTATTTTAAAAATGTTCCAATTACAGTTGACATTATTTTATCTTAGTTTTAGGTGCAAAGCATGGTGGTTAGATATTTATATAGCTTACAAAGTGATCCCCCCAATAAATCTAGTACCCACCTGACAACATACAGTTATTACAATTTTATTGACTATATTCCCTGTGCTATACTTTATATCCCTGTGACTATTCTTTAATTACCGATTTAGACTTCTTAATCCCTCCAGCTTTTTCACCCAGCCTCTAACCCTCCTCCCATCTGACAACCACTAGTTTGTTCTCTGTATCTATGAGTCTATTTCTGTTTTGCTTGTTTATTTATTTTGTTCTTCAGATTTCACATATAAGTTAAATCATATGGTATTTGTCTTTCTCTGTCTGACTTATTTCACTTAGCATAATATCCTCTACACCCATCCACATTATTGCAGATGGCAAAAGTTCATTCTTTTTTATTGCTGAGTAATATTCCATTGTATATTTGAACTACCATTTCTTTATCCAATAATCGATTGAAGATAACTTAGGTTACTTACATAACTTGGCTATTGTATATAGCACTTCAACAAACACAGGGGTTAAAATATCTTTACAAATGAATGTTTTAGATTTCTTCAGATAAATGCCCAATAATAGG
The DNA here is from genome assembly GCF_004115265.2 of Rhinolophus ferrumequinum. Taxonomy (NCBI): domain Eukaryota; kingdom Metazoa; phylum Chordata; class Mammalia; order Chiroptera; family Rhinolophidae; genus Rhinolophus; species Rhinolophus ferrumequinum. The sequence continues at coordinate 69,836,000 of NC_046291.1, forward strand.
ATTACTGGGTCATATGGTAGTCCTATTTTTAATTTTTTGAGGAGCCTCCATACTGTTTTCCATAGTGGCTGCACCAATTTGTAATTCCAGCAACAATGCACAAGGGTTCGCTTTTCCGCACATCCTTGCCCACACTTGTTTGTTGATTTATTGATGATAGCCATTCTGACAGGTGTGAGGTAATATCTCATTGTGGTTTTAATTTGCATTTCTCTAATGATTAGTAATGTTGAGAATCTTTTCATGTCTATTGGCCATGTGTATGTCCTCTTTGGAGAAATGTCTATTCAGGCCCTCTGTCCATTTTTTAATTGGATTGTGTATTTTTTTTGGTGTTAAGTTGTATGAGTTCTTTATAAATTTTGGATTAACCCCTTATCAAATGGCGAATATCTTTTCCCAATCATTAGGTTGTGTTTTCATTTTGTTGATGGTTTCCTTTGCTATGCAAAAACTTTTTAGTTTGATGTAGTCCCATTTGTTTACTTTTTCTTTTATTTCCCTTGCCTGAGGAGATATAACAGAAAAACTACCGTGTTTCCCCAAAAATAAGACCTAGCCAGACCATCAGCTCTAATGCATCTTTTGGAGCAGAAATTAATATAAGACCCTATATTATATTATATTATATTATATTATATTATATTATATTATACCGGGTCTTATATTAAAATAAGACCAGGTCTTATATTAATTTTTGCTCCAAAAGACGCAGTAGAGCTGATGGTCCAGCTAGGTCTTATTTTTGTGGAAACACGATATTACTAAGAGCAATGTCAGAGAGTTTACTGCCTGTAATTTCTTCTAGGAGTTTTATGGTTTTGGATCTTACATTTAAGTCTTTAATCCATTTTGAGTTTATTCTTGTATATGGTGTAAGAAGGTGGTCTAGTTTTATTTTTTTACATGTATCTGTCCAGTTTTCCCAACATCATTTATTGGATAGACTATTTTTACCCCATTGTATATTCTTGCCTACTTTGTCATAGATTAATTGACCATATAGGCATGGGTTTATTTCTGGGCCCTCTATTCTGTTCCAGTGATTTATGTGTCTGTTTTTATGCCAGTACCATGCTGTTTTGATTACTACAGCCTTGTAGTATAGTTTGATATCAGGCAGCGAGATACCTCCAACTTAGTTCTTCTTTTTCAAGATTGCAGTGGCTATTTGGGTTTTTTGTGGGTCCATATAAATTTTAGAATTATTTGATCTAGTTCTGTGAAAAATGCCATTGGTATTTTGATAGAGATTGAAAATCTATAGATTGCTTTGGGTAGTATAAACATTTTAGTGATGTGAATTATTCCTATCCATGAGCATGGTATATGTTTCCATTTATTTGTATCTTCTTCGTTTTCTTTATTCAACGTCTTATAATTTTCCAAGTATAGGTCTTTTATCTAACAGGAGGAACTTTGAACAACTATCATTGCCCAGCACTGCAATGAGTAATCATTTGACATGACAAATCCTCCCTATCCCCTAGACCACTGGAAATAAAGCAGAGATTAAAATATTTTTTCCAAGGATGCTGTAGAGAAAACTTTTGCATCATGCAGTGGGATGGGTCAAGTGGTTTGTAGGGTCCCTTCCACTTTTGATATTCTAAGTACCTTAGCCTAGAGAAAGCAGAAGAGTTCTAAGAGCTGCAATTCCCAGAGTACAGCAGCATCTATGTTAAAATGACAATATGTTGTTTATTCATAAAATGTGTTGCTAGTTACCTAATATATTGGAACATTATTTGAAGTCTTTGTTGGGTAATGTGGATGATTTGCATAGATTAACCACACTCCGCTCTCTAATCCCCTTTGTGGTCAAGGGCATGCAGTTCTAAGACGGCTGAGTTTGGAAGTAGACACTGTGGCTGAGGAAGAGAACCAAAGCAGGCCACCCACTTCGGGATCAAAGCAAGAAACTTGGCTATAGTCAACCAGTTCTCTGACCAACATAGCTGATGCATATGCTTCCCTTTACAACAATTAATCTTGACTCAAGGGGGTTGAGCTTTATTTAAATGCTACACTTGATTGTAAAACCCACATTAGCCAAACACTTAGCTATCTGAGTAGGTATTTGAATGATAATCAATTCTGGAAGGCTCCAAGTGATTTTGAGTAATCTCAAAAAAGAACATGTTTCTGGGGGAGCCATTTGCCTACTTGTGGCTTACTATTTGCCTAGATCTTCTCCAGGTATTATAATTAAAACGTTCACTTGTTCTTCACTTTAAAATGTACAACATGCTTTTATGGGCAATGATCTCACTTAACTTCATCAAATATGCCACTTGATCAGACTTTGCTCCTGTGCATTACAGTTATACCTTCCCTAAACCAAAGTCTCCAAATGATAAATGGATAATTCAGCCAATTTGTTTGAGTTCCAAAATTCATGTACAGTGCTTAAGATTGTGTACAAACAAGCTTTAATAGTAATGAAATTACTATTTAATTTGCAATGTTTTATTTCAGCTTTTAACTTACATGAATTTTTATCAATGTAGAAATTTATTTTCTACAAAACAATATATGCTCATTCAAAAAAAATCAACTCTATTGAAGTATAAAATAAAATTCCTCATCTTCTTCTCCTCATTGCTGTAATTCCACTGTTCGGAAATAAGAATTATTAATTGTAATTAATCCTTAAAGAGCTCTTAAATACATATATAACATAGGCTTTTTTATTACATGCTGTGATGTAACATGAATTTTTAGATTAAGTAGTTTTTTTTTATCAAAATTCTATACTTACAGATTTTAAAGTGTCAAATTTTTTGTCAGAGGTTGTTGAGGAAACAGCAGTCCCCCAACAACATTCTCCTCCCCATTTCCTGCTCTCCAAAGGCAACTACTTTCCAAACTTTTATTTATCTTGGTATTTATAGTTATATTTCTTGGCATTATGCTTATATTGCTTTTTTGCATTTGGCCCCCACCCCATGCATGTGTTCATGTACACACACACACACACACACACACACACACACATACACACACACACACTTAGTACTGACAAACCTTCACCTTCTTCCCATCCTACAAATATGATTACAAAAGATTTTTACTTGATCAGTATTCAGTATTTACATTACTGGGAATATGTATATACTGTTCACATCTGAGCATTGTGGTTAGTTTTCCCCTCCTGAAATCCTTTTGGTTTTCCCTAAACTTATTGTCTTTTTTGTTTATTTGTTCATCTGTCTGTTTTCCTATGGATTTATCACTAACTCCTCCCTAAACTCTCCCAAACCAATGTAAATCTAAACTCTATCCTTAAAGATAAGTATTTCACCAATTTTATCTTAAAGAAATCTCTTTGATAAATGTATTAAGGAAATACTGGGGAGTGCCAAAAAAGTGTGTACAAGTGGACACTTTGGTCAACATTGCTCAAGCAGTAGTTCGCCATAATCAGAACTGTCTGGACGCTGATGGTAACCACTTTGAGCACCTCTTGTAATTGCAGAAATCAAATGTGACTTGCATGCATCTTTTGTTGTTCATATATATTGAGTATAAAAACTTTAATACAGTCTTTTCCTTTCTTAAAATATGTATACATTTTTTTGGTACCCTCTGTAGATATTTTAAAAGAAAATTTTGGGCACTCTATGCTGACATTTATATGCACAGCATGTAGTAGATATAATATACATACATATATATATATATTTTATATTAATCATTTATTTGAATTGAATATGTCATACCAAATTATGATTGCATTTTACCCATCCCTGAGTATTTCTTATTATTTTGCATAAAATTAGTATTCAATAAAACTTTCATGTGGATACTGAATGAAAGTTGTCTAAAGGGTCAATGATTATTAGCAAAGTTATCTTACTATAATTTTCCTTGACTGTGCTTTCTATACATCTCAACAACCACAACAAAGTATCTTGAGGAAACAGAATCTTCCAAAACTTGTGAAATACATTTGTATTCTGTGAAACCCTTTGGGATAGCTGTTGTTGAGTTAGAAGGGTGAGGAATTGCAACTGCAGAGAACCTGACAGAAAGGATTCTCACTCACTATCTCAAACAGCTACTTAGAAGTATCTGAGGTGTTCTTACCTTTCCCTGTAGTCACTCCTCCTCTTGCCCACTCTGATCTACAACTAGCAAACTCAGGATGCAAGTAATATATATTTTCTGGCCCAGTTTTTTTTTTTTTTTTTTAAAGATTTTATTGGGGAAGGGAAACAGGACTTTATTGGGGAACAGTGTGTATTTCTAGGACTTTTACTGGGGAACAGTGTGTTTTTTCCCCAGGACCCATCAGCTCCAAGTCAAGTTGTTGTCTTTTCAATCTTAGTTGCAGGAGGCTCAGCCCACCATCCCTTGTGGGAGTCGAACCGGCAACCCTGTTGCCTAGAGCTCGCGCTTTAACCAACTGAGCCACCCATCTGTCCTGGTCCATGTTTTTTTTCTTCCCAATCCTTTTCATTTCTCTTCCTATAATAAGCAGTTCCTATTGTTGCTTTGACTTGCTTTGTAACTGCCTCTAAATTGACAGTGTTACTGACATGTGTGTTGTAGAGGCCTGGGAAAAAAATGGAAATCCATTTGTTGTGTCAAAGAGTTCAATCGTGACAAACCAATTCCCCTGAAGTGGGATATATCTTTGGTACAAAAGCTATAATGAGATGCGGCGACTACACCTCCTCTATAAAGTGGTTTTTGTTTGTTTGTTTGTTTGCTTATTTGTTTGATCATGAACCACAGGTGAATTCCAATAATTGCCAGAGTAAGAATAAACTATTGTAATGTACCACCAGCTATGCAGTTATGTTTAGACCCCTAAACTTTACCTCCATCTTGTATGTAGTTGATTTCCTTCCCTCACCATCCCAACTACGTTCACTGAGTTGAACACATTTATCTTATACCTACTATATGCCAGGCACCTTGCCAGTTGGTGGCTTTACAAATATTATGAGACATTTTGCCTACCTAAAGGAATCTAGAAGCTACCTAAAGGAGTCCACAAAAGGATTGCATCTGGTGTTGTCCCCTTCAGAATGTCCCTTTGTTCTCCCAGCTGCTGGGAATGTTGGAGGCTCACTCTCCCAGAAATGCTCTAAGGTCAAAAGGGTTTCCTTGCCTATGGTCAAGCATACTTCCCAAGAGTAGCTGGTGGAAGTAGAAGTGTAAAGCCACTGCTTCCTTGCCTAAGATGGGACAAATATGAAAAACTGCCCTAGCTCCAGAACTTATACCATGGGACCATCTGAGGCTTACGAAGTGACTGCAAAATGACAACACAACTCCTCTCTCCACTCAATCTTACTTCATTTATTCACCCACAAGTATTGCTCCTAGGAGGATTCCCCAGTGAACTTTCTGTTCATCAGGGAATCTGACATAAAACAGGGTACCAGGAGTGGTCCTAGGAAGCAAAAACTAAAATGGCATTTTGGAGCTGGATGACTGGCAATATATAGCCTATCATTGAGGGAGTAAATAGACTAATGATAGCCCTAGCTTGTTGCACTGGTACTACTGTTACAACTTTCACAGTTAGTGAACTGGAATGGAATCATGGTGGACAGGAAATCACTCGTGGGGCAACGTCCTTGACCTTAGAACAGTTTGGGCAAGTGGTTATTAAAGAACAGTTAAATTAGAGAACTATTGGTAGGGGAAACTGATTCAATGGAGAAAAACAATGACAGGCTGAGGGTGATGAATCAGCAATTCAAGGTCAAGTATGAAAGCCAGAGAGTCTTCTAGTCAGAAAAACAAAAAACAAAACAAAATAAAAAAAACCTCTCATCTGCAACCAGAAGGTAGAAAAAAGTGCAAATCAGGCCCACAACTGAGCTATAAGGTAGGAGAATTCTAAAGAAGGTTGAATTCTGAGTCTCAGCAATTCTGCTAAACCAAGTTCACGGTGTTAACTGAGAAAGAGGGGGACACTAAAACTGGGGTGGGGACATGTAGGTCAATGCATTCCAAAAGCTTGAATCCCCAGATACCTTTGTATCTTCTGGTTCCACAGCAGTGGCCCGATCCTCCCTGTGAAAAGCTTGCTCTCCCTCCTCCTTGCTTGTTAGATGATGGTGAAGGCACTGCTTTGCGAAACAACACGAACTCCCTTCACAATGTACCCCCATTACTTTTCCTAGACACGGAGGAATAACTGTGACTAAATCAAAACACAGTATGGGTAAGGAAGCCCTGGGCTTGCTGGGAGAGGAAAGGGACTATACCACAAAGAAGCTGCAGAATCTAGTCAGGGGTGTGTGTAAGGAACTGAAGATGCTCATCAAGAAGGGGCAGTACATAAAGTTAGAAAAGGAAAACTTTGTCCCTAGGATCACACTGTCTCATGATGTAGAATTTAATACTTTGCCAAGGACCCCAAGAGCCTGGGCAAATATTCAGATAGGCTGGCCTTCGGAAGCTAGGAGAAAGTGATGGCCCAAGCATGGTGAAGTACAAATGCCAGAACTTCCATTACTGACAGTGGAAGATCTTGAAAGGTTCAGGAAACTGGCATGCTAGACAAGATACAGTAGGAAAATGTGGAAAGCCCACGAGCCAACTCTGCTCTGTGAGATGGCCTAGAGGATGCTCCATTTACCAAAGTGATAACAAAATGCATTGGTGAGAGTGGCACCAGCATCACTGAGATACTCAGTGATGGTTATTCTCTATTCGCCTGGACTAAAGGTGGGAGACACTCTTATAGATCTTGGCTTTTTGATAACAGTGAGGATGGTAGAATCCCAGAAATAATAGGGGCAGTGCTTAACCAGGAGAAGTAAGGTGGGCACAATTTTGTGAGCAATGAGTTTGCACAGGCCGCCAGGAAAGCTTGACCTGTAAAGAGCTATGGATATAGTTGTAGAACACAGCATTCTCAGGGGCAAGACTGGAGAGCATTCAACAAGGGTGTTGCTCAATCTAGTTAGAGTAGTCCCTCCTCATCCATGAGGGATACATTCCAAGACACCCAGTGGATGCCCGAAACCATGGATGCAGTACCAAACCCTATATATACTATGTTTTTTCCTACACAAACATACTTACGATAAAGTTTATAAACTAGGCACAGAGATTAACAATAATAACCAATAATAAAATAGCATGATAACAATATACTGTAATAAAAGTTACGTAAATGTGGTCTCTCTCTCTCTCTCTCAAAATATATTAGTGTACTGTACTAACCCTTCTTCTTTTGATGATCTGAGATAACAAAATGCCTACACGAGATGTAATGAGGGTACTTAAAACAATGTATAACTTAAAATTTATGAAATGTTTATTTTTGGAATTTTCCATTTAATATTTTCAGACCATGGTTGACCATAGGTAATTGAAACCATGGAAAGCAAAACCATGGCTAAGAGGGCACTACTGCATTAAAAAGGAATTGAGGATGAATAATCAAAAGGCTGAGGCATCTGCTCCCCAAAATAGTCATGATTCTTTTTCCAGTTGATAGGCCAGATCCCTAGTAGGAAGGATGCTGTTTCTGATCTAAATGTAATATAATAGTTCTGTCTGTGAATTGTTATATAAAAGATAAAATATCTCCTATGAGCACATTCACCTCAAAATCAAACACACACACACATCATAAAATCATGATCCAAAAGCAGTTCTCAACGTGAGACTTTACCTCATGGACTTGTACTTGAAATTTAAAAAAAAAAGCATAAAACAAGAATGAAAATATTGAGTGAGATATATTAATACTATAAGCCTCTTTTTTTTTAACATTTTTTTCCCTTTATAATTCGGATTGGACTGGAGATTTCCAAAATGTACTTTGCCAAGAGAACCACAAGTTTGATTGCCTGAAGGGAAAGGGGGAAGGCAATGACTGGTGGGCTGGGGTAGACCAGTGAGTGGGGAAGTGAAGGGAAGAGAGCATTACTGAACTGAAGTCTATGGGATGCCTGAAAACAAAGGTTATGTACACTATGGGCTGAATCATCCATTCATTCATTTAACGTGCAAATATCGACTGTGAGTCAGGCACTGTCTAGGTTCTGAGAACTTACAATTGAATAGGGTACAGTCTATGCTTTCCTGTAGCTTCTATCAAGAGAGTGAGACCAATAAACCAAAGATTATATTACAGTGTGACTTTGGACTGATCAAAAGGAGATAGCAATTCAGCAGGGGCTTGGCTATGTATTTGCTCTGTAGCCTTGGTTTTGTTCTTTTTCCTTTCCACATCTAAGCAAACTATCTGCACATATCTCTGAGGGTCACTTTTGCAGATACAGTGAAATAAAGCACATAAAGTGTGCTAAGCAGAGTGCCTAGCACATTGTAAGTGCTCTGTTAATGTTTGCTGTTATTATCATTGCTATTGTTGTTGTCGACGTCATTACTAAGTTAAGAAATGCTGTGAAAAAATTGTTACCGAGTCTGCTACTGATTTGGACTGTGGCTTTTAGGGGTTAATTGGGAAACAAAAGTGCTTAAAGCCACAGTAGCCTTTGATTTCCATATAGGACTTTCAATCTTTTATATTAAAGTTTTCCTTTTCGTTGGATCTTTTCACTCGTGCTCACTCATTCAAACTGCCATTTCAGTGAGTGTCTACTCTCTTCTCAGCAATGTACTAGGTGCAAGAGACGCCAAAATGAAAAAGACAGTCCTTGTCTTCAAAGAACACTATTTCTTTCTTCCTTCCTTTTTTTTTTTTTTTTTTTTTTTTTTTTTTTTTTTTTTTTTTGAGGGTGCAGCTCACGGTGGCCCATGATGCAGGGATCGAACCAGCAACCTTGGTGTTGTTAGCACCACGCTCTAACCAACTGAGCTAACCGGCCACCCCCTACACTATTTCTTTTAGCTCAACCATAACCTTATGAATTATAAATTACTATGTTATTTTTAAAAATAAATAAGTCTTCGGGTCAGGGAGGCTAATTAATCCATCCAATGTTTTATAGCCAGAAAGTAGCAGAGCGAGACATGAGGCAAAGTCCTCTGATTGACTATAAAGCCTACATTTTTCATCTGTGCCAGAGATGATATTTAGGTATAAGGAATTATTGGTCTTCTTGTGATTAAGCATGGTTCTTCTAATACTAAATAAAGTAAAAGGAGCGATATTTTTGCTTATATCTATAACCTGAGACATGGTGCTAAAGTAGGCCGATGAAGTGGCATTAGGACTATTGTAGGAGGACATTTGAAGTTGCTGCTGCTGGTGGAATATCTGGGGACAGGAACCAGGGCCATTGTCCTGCCCTCTGAAGAGAAATTTTTTACATTTCTTTTTTTACATTTTTTACATTTTTTACATTTTTTACATTTTTTACTAAATGTAAAAAGTACAAAGTTGAAATAGAACAATTCTCTAAATAGATTATGAGTACGTGAATAGCTGGTGGGGAGCAGACTGCATGTAGAGAAGAAACTAAAACAACAAAACAAAACAAAGCAAAACAAAACAAAACTTAGGAGTAAAATGGGCCCAATATACTCAAATTTGCCAGTGGTTCCTAAAATACCTTGCCAAGAAAATAGCACACCACATGTGCCCAGGGCAGAAATAAGCAATGGACCTTTGAGACCAGACAGAATCTGGATAGGCCTTAAAAAAATTTAACTATCAAGAAAACAACAAGGAAAAGAACAAAACATATCTACACTTTTTGGATTATATGTATCCATGTATATGTTTAAAAAGAAAAAGGGAAGCTCTCATGTCATTGCATTGTAACTACTAAAATTGACTCTGTCTTTCCAGAGACCGGAAGAGGCTATCATGAATAATCTGTGAGGGAAAATGAGGCACACATACCTGTGTATGCATGACTTTCTGTCAAACATTTTTGTGATGAATAAATACGTTAAAAATTGAAACTCAAGATCCATTAGTTATTAGTTCTTAGTGCTGGTTCCTGAAATGGCTAAAACACTCTCCGAATTTGATTTGACACACTTCCCCTCCCATCCATTTAGAAATGACAGAGCACTGCACAATTTCCAGGAAAATAGTGTCAGGTTTCAGATTGATCATGGAAATAGCCAGTGACGTTAGTTTCACTTTCCTTGAGTTTTTTTTTTTTTTTTTTTAGGGGGCTTGGGGGCCACGAGGTGAAGGATAGACAGTATGGGAAGGCCGAGTGGGGAAGGTAATAGAAATGTAGATATCTTCTTTCTAGGCAGCTCTAGATGAAGTGCTCACTATCTGATGGATGAGATCAACCCAGGTAACCGAACCTAACACAGTGATTCATTCTCTGAATGATTTCTTTAAAAAAGAAGCCTTAATTATCTGGTGTGGCTGACTCCACTGACTAAATTAGCCAAATAACCACAAGCTTTGCTTTTCATTTTTTTGTGCTGGGTAGATAATAGTTTTAAAAATAAGCGAAAGTAGCAGTGCTAATTAAAGCATGGGCTGAAAAGACTTAAAGAATAACAAAATACAGAAGCAAATGTTGTAGAAGATGTGAGTAGAGATGTTTCCATACAATTCCACTACAGAACTGTGCCCAGTTCTCCCAGAAAAAGTGTTTACTTAGCTTGATTTAAATAGAGATTAGGTAGTAAGCAGATGGAGCCTATTTGAGGCAGTTTGGCGGGCCCGCCTGAGACTGAGGAAATTGAGACTGGGTGAGGAGACAGCAGGGGAGGATGGCTGGAAGGAGGAAAGCAGGGTATTCCAAGCAGAGCAGCTGTTTCCAAAAATGCTTTACTCCCATAAAATATTGGAACCTGGAACTGAATCTGAATCTGGATTTCAAAAAACCAAAATCATAAAATATGTTTGGCCTTGCTCTCCTTTCTACATAAGCAGAAAGAAGCAGCTGGAAGAATGTCAAAGCCAAGCACGGCTATAAAGATCTAGGTTCAGAAAATCCCCTCAACAAATTTGAGCTACTTTCGGCTTATTTGGGGATTCAACTGATAATTGTCCCAAACTTCAATCCTCCTTTTCCTCTTAAACTCTCTAGTAAGTTATTCTAAGTGAAAAAGTAAATAAAATTCACATTCTTGTATATACTATATTGTTAGATTATCCCTGTCCAACAGAATGTTCTGTTCTATAATTCTATACTGTCCAATACAGCAGTCAACAGCCACGTGTGACAGCTGAGCACTTGAAATGAGGTTTTTTTTTGTTTGTTTGTTTTTGCTTTTTAGTCATTGTTGGAGTCAAAATTTAGTAAATAAGAAAGAACAGGTTTGGAATAGATTAAAAAATAAATTAGTAAATCTGCCTTTCAGTAACACCCAACGCAATAGGAAAGAAAGTTTAGAAACTGGTATTTCTCAATATGGGGTTTCTATTAGGACTTGACAAATTATGAAATAATAACAAGGCAGAAAATAGGTGCATAATCAACACTGAGTAATGCAGAGTGCAGAGACTACTTCTACCTTACAGTTGTCTTAATTCAATGAGTAAAAACCATTCAAGCCTGTGAAAATCCAGAACTTCCCAATCTGTTCCTAAGACATGTACTGGTCAGAAACAAAGTCTAAGAAAATTACTACATATAATTTATGTAGCAATTGAATAAAGTCTAAGAAAATACTATATAAAGAAATAATTAATTCGGAATGCTAGGTTTAATAACATTTTTGGTTCTAAAACTTATGAAATCATAGTGAGGTGACATTTTTTAATGTCCCTACTTAGCAAAATTAAAAGTTGGCAATTCTTATCATATCTAATATATATGTAAACTGTGGCTGGACAATGCAATGTAAAAACCTATGAACCAATAATTTAGTTGACTTGTTCTTCTCCAAATGAGGAAATTGAGTATTGGGAAGGTTAAATGACTTGCCCACGCCTATCCTACTCCCTCAGCAACAATTTAAGTCTAGCTAGTCTAACCTCCATTTCTCTTCAGCACACTCCGTCATCCTAACGGCCTCACAAGCAAAACTAGAGCTCGTACAGAGGCTCATACAATGCCTGCTATATTTAGGCTTTTTATTTCATTTTCTCATCGTTACTTGGAAGAGTCTGAGTGCTAAAAATGACTGATACTCTTTTTCATAAAATGTAGCTTAATGGACACCATGAGCCTATCCATGACAAAATCAGTGTATCTTTAGAATCTGATGTTTCCTGAAGCATGTCATTGAGATTTCAGTAATACATGCTCAGTGGGGGTAAATCAACTTCCAGAATTCTGTCAGAAATGCCTTTGCACTTAGATTGGATTCGGTTTTGGGGATGGGCCAATTACACAGTATTGACATCTCTGTCAGTTCTGTCACTTTGTGCCACTTACTGAGTCTCAGACATGTCTTGCATTATGGCAAATTGTATTTACCAAACGCTCTACAATGTATTATTATTATTTACACAATTAACAGGTTTCCATAGTTCCTAAATCTGATTTTATATACACTAGCGGGTTTGATTACATTTATGAAAAATACCCGTTGAACATAAATAATCAAGTACTGACTGAATTTTTTAAATTGCTGACCCAAACTAACTGATAAGAAGAACTATTTTCTGAACACTGCAAAAACTCAGCTTGTTACCCCCCTATTTTCTGCTGGTTACTATTTCTTTATTTTTCAAGTCCCAGTAGAAATCCCGTATTGAAAAATATTATTTCTAGATCCTTTTTTTCCCATTGCACACAGGTGGCCACTGGAAGATAGATTTGCTAATATTTTTCTTCTATCCAGAAATATGTTCTTTCTTCTTTACTGGTGTTCTGTTTCACAAGGAAACAAAATGCTAGGGAAAGAACCCAAAAGTTTATAGGTTGTATTCATTAGCCACACATGGCTGGTGACTACTGAGCTGTGCGATGCAGACGTAGAATATTTGCATCAGCACAGAAAGTTTTACTGCACAGCACTGGTCAGTGTATAACATGAGTGTGAGTTTTCTTTTTTCTACCTATAACTACTGATTGGGGTTGTGAGAGGAAGGGGAGATTTAATCTTGGAAGAGTTATAAACTCTTCCCAACATAAGAGTTCCCAATATAAGTAAAAATTAGCTTCATTAATTATTTTTTTTTGAGAAAGGCAAATATAAAACATCCAATTCAACTGTACTTCAAATTAACAAGAATGAATATGGATTCTATGATAAAAATTAGAACTTCAGTTTACACTATGGGAAATTAATACTGAAAAACAAAATTGGGGGGAGGAGTATATACCTGTGCAGTAAAGAAGGGGCAGTGGGAGGCTTAAGAAGTTAAGTACATTGAATAATGTTTCATTATAATGTTGATGAGATGCCCTAGGAACTCAATTCTTGTTTATATCAATTAGCATCTGGTAAGATGGGTTTTGTGACACATCATTTCTCTTAAATCACGGAACCTGTGGACATTAAGTGAGGACTTACTGTCCTCAAAACTTAAGTAGTTAGCACTGTGCTGGGCCCCTCAGGGAACCAGCGGAGGTCCAAGTCAGTCTGAAGGTGACAGGAAGAGCAGGGGCAGAAAAAGCAAAGAAAGAAATGGTGAGAAAGAAGCAGACTAGGGCTATTTGGGCTAGATCCTGACTGTGAGCTTTTGAGTAAATTATTAGCTATTTTTCTTGCCCTTAGAAATGAGAATGCACAGGCCAAGCCTTCCAATGGCACTGGTGTTCCCTCCCAGCAGAATGTTAATCTCAGAGCTTCAGTGACTCAAACCAGAGAAATGTAATCTCCTAGAGCACTTGCTGCAAGTAGAATGAAATCAAGGGGAGGCCTTGATTTATTTTGCAACTAATGTCTTCGGAGGGATTTTGAGAGACCAGTGTAAATTTTGATATGAAAATATCTCATAGATTTCAGACACTCCTTTGAGAATACAGGATTATAATACAATGAATAGATTACATTGTGCCATTAGTAGAATCTTACTCAGCCTCTGTAAATTGTGTTATTTTGCACCTTATTGTTTCAATTTTCATAATCTCTTCAGAATTCCAGTGTGGATAGTTATCCATATTAAATGGCTTACAGAATGCATTGAGGAAAACATATTCAATATCTAGCACACTGAGTAATTGTACAAAATTCACTCCAAACAATCACTGTTATGGAAATGTCAGTCACTAAGTTATAATTGTGGGTGGTCCATCCAGGAAGCTGGAGAAATCCCCTTAGTGGCACGATTACACCATTTCCATTGGAGTTTGGGGAGCCAATAAATAAATTATAAGCAAATGAACAAAAAGCACTTGAAAAGAAGACATGGATTAGAAAAAGAAAGAAGCAAAACAGAAAAGAGAAGGGAAAAGGAAGAAAAGAAGGAAGGAGGAAAAGAAGAAAGGAAGGACAGTAGATAAAAAGGAAGCAGAAAAATAATCAAAAGAAAAGGGATAAAGGGAAAAAGAAAGGAAAGAAAGAAGGGAAGGAGGGAGGGACAAAGATAGAAAAGGAAATACAAGTGGCGGGAAAAAGTGAGATATCCTCAATAATTATTTTGAGTGCCACTCAATAAAGCCATGCCCACTTTATACATTTGTACATAGTTATTTGTCCAAGAAGAATTTATTGAGCACCTATTATGCAAAGTCTCTAAGGGGATATAAAGTCTTGTCAAATGAACAATAAGCGACACCATTGAAGGCAACCCTAGAATCACTTCTATAATTTCAGGACTAAATTATAATATATTAGAGTAGTCAAAAGAAAAGTGCCAACAGTTAAAACAAAAATCCCTGTGAAAGAACAACAATAATATAATGGCTCTTTTGAAATATTTCAAGCCTAATATTTCTCTTCACTCATTTCTACTTCTATCTTGAAATATATTCTGGTTTCTCTCACAAATTTTGAATAGTCTTTGCACATTTTGTATCAATTACTAGTTTGACAGACTGTCATAAAGAAGTCAGTTTGGCCTACCTTTGGGTACTTGCTGCTTTATTATTAATCTTTGTCTCTGGTTGCACAAAATATATTGCAATTTAAAGGGAGCCAGCAAGATACAACAAATGCATCATTGCCCAATATGACTTGAACCTGAAGCTGAAAATCATAATTTATTTTAATTTTTTTTTATTTTTATTTGAGAATAATAGGGTGGGCACCTATTTCTAATTGTGAGTTGGAGAAAATGTTTCTCAGTGTTTTAAAAAACATAAAAACACAGGTACGGAAATTCTCATGTGTAAGACAGGCAAATGTGGAACACAACACAACACAAAATGTAAAACAAAAAAAACAACAACTATGATTTCTGCACAAAAATTGGCACAGAGATGTTTATATAGAAGCTTTCTTCGTAATTGCCAAAACTTGGAAGCAACCAAGATGCCCTTCAGTAGGTGAATGGATAAACAAATCAGTACATTCTGACAATGGAATATTATTCAGCACCAGAAAGAAATAAGCCGTCAAGTCATGAAAAGACATGGAGGATCTTTAAATACGTATCACTAAGTAAAAGAAGACAATTTGAAAAGTCTACATAGCGTATGATTCTAACTATATGACATTCTGGAAAAACAAAACTATGGACACAGTAAGAAGATCAGTAGTTGTCAGAGGTTGGAAGGCAGGAAGGGATGAATAGGTGGAACACAGAGGATTTTTAGGGCAGTGAAACAACCTGTATAATACTATAATGATGGATATGTGTCATTATATAATTATCCAAACCCATAGAATGTACACCACCAAGAGGGAAGCTTAATATAAACTGTGGACTTTGGGTGATTATGCTATATCAGTGTAGATTCATTAATTGTAACAAAAGTGTTACTCTGACATCAGAAATTGATAATGGGAGAGACTACACATGTGGGGACAGGGGGTACATGGGAAATCTCTGTACCTTCCCCTCAATATTGCTGTGAACCTAAAACTGCTCTAAAAACAATAAAGTCTTTAAAAACTAACTCACTAACTGACTGACTGACTGACTCACTAAAATTAGGTCTGATTAAAACCAACCAAAAAACTATGATTCTGCTTTATGCAAGTCTACCGAATTCTAACACAGTTAGAACCTACTTCTCAAGCAGCAGTTGTACACAACCTGCTTTGGCCCCTCTCCTCTGCCACAAGCTCACATACCTTTGCTCACATGCTTCCCTTGGCACCTTTCTTGTGACAAGTCTCTCTGTCTTTCCAGGGGTTGGCAGCCTTACCTTTGGCATCACAGGGCAAGGTTTCATTTGCCATGCTCTCAGCAGTAGTGAGGCGGTTCCATGACTATAAGATCACCTTATAACCCTGCTCTATTACCTCAATGGGCTTCAGAGCCTTTGCCACACTTCTCTCTGTCATCACATCTCTAGGTGATGTGACTCTTCCAGGGAAAGCATTTGGGATGGCTTCAACCCAGACCTCCCAGCTCTACTGTACTTACATAGGCTGAATGAGGCTTGCTGCGATCCTGGCTTGCCAATCCAGTATTTGACCCTGGGCAGACTTACTGGTGAGAAGAAATGTGCCAAAGAACATTGTGGAAAGAGCATTACTACTTGTCTGTAGCTTGCTCTCCTGCTGAGAGATATCTCCTGCTCTTGATTCATAGCCACCAAACCCCATCTCTGACTCAGGACAACTGACTCAACTCTGTACATGTATCCTTTCTTAGAATTTTTCCTTTTCAACACGAACCTCAGACGTGCAGTCAGCTGCTGAGCATTCAAAATCATGTGAGCATTTAGGAGCTTGAATGAGAATCATAATGTAAAATATTAAAGTAACTTCAAGAAGAGGCTTTTATGGCTGAAGGTTTAAATTAACACAAAAAAAAGATCGTTAGATGAAAGTGAGTTATTTATTGTACTATAAAAAGGCAAATCAGGAAGAGAACTGTTACACATTGTTAAAGTAATTAAACAAAGAGGTCAGTAGACTGAGGTGGCTCTAATGCCCTGGAAGCTTACGTAAGCAAAGCAAAACCTAAGCCAGAGTCAATTCCTATAAATGCCTCAAGGTTAAGTCATAGAAACTTAAGAACAACCATTCCCAAAACAAGCAACTATGCTTTCCCAAGTAAGGCAATCTTAAATTATAGCCAATCAAGTAATTTCCTTGCTTTGCTTCTAAATCTGCTCTATAATAGCCTTTCCTGTTAGCTTCTTCCAGTGGAGCTCCCCAATCACTTTCCCATTTGGTGCTGCCCAATTGGAATCTGTGTCTGCTCACATAAACTCTTGTAATTTCAGTGTGCTTTTAACAATATAAAGACAGGAAAACTAATGCTAAAAAGTTAATACTTTTTAGAGATATAGAAAGATTGAATCAATTATTGAATTGAACCTCAAGAAATAATTTCCTTCCCCAACAGATCATTTATTTCCAAGATTTTTCTGAATTACTTTGAAATAATTAAAAGACAGACAATCGTTCTTGTTGATAATGACACACCACTCTCTTCTTGTATTCAGTCACTTTTTAGAAGTAAGTAATCTATAATCATTGGTTCTATTTTCTTACTACTTTTTACCCCTTATATTTCCCTTTTTTCAACTAAGACAACTATCTCTGGAAGGTACCAGTGGTCTCAGAATTGACTTTTTTCCTCTCCCTTTTCACTTATTTTCCAGGAATTTCTGCACACGGATTTAACATTATTGAGCAAGGGCCTTAGAGTCAGACATATCTTGACTGGACAGTTCATGAAGTACATAATCATGGGCAAATTATTAAAATCTCCCCAGCCTTATTTCCCCCAAATGGACTTCATCGGGTAAATGGGAGAGTTAAATAAGTTCACACATGTGAAAGTATGTAACTGAATAATTAGACACATGGTGGGCAGTTTCCTTTCACACAGCTTCTCTCACTCTCTTGCAATAGTCTTCCCACATTCTCCCATTGTGCGGTAGAATCTGGATTTTCTTCCTTCTCTGAGCCCTGCCCCCAAGACTTTTTCTTAAATGATCATCTTCTTTTTACCCGTACATATTGGTGAGCACCAAGGAGGTTTTCTCAGTGCTACCTCAGATGTATGAGTCCCATATTGTACAACTTCTCCTGGAGCATAACTCCCAAGATCTCAACTGCACTTCCACCTGCCTGTTTGATATCTTTCCATGGATGTCCAAACCTCACCTCCAACTCTGTCCCACACTTCTAAAAGGCTACATTCTCCTTACACAGCAGGACTGCCCCTTGGCTCACCAAGAATCATGTATTTGCTTAAATCAGCTTCATCACTTAGAGAAACAGCTTCACTGGCTAACATCACATTTAACTATCACATCTTCATTCATGAGATGGTCATATGAAGATAATGTCTAACCATCTGTAATCCAGGGTTGAAGACCCTCGTTATGTTGTTCCAAGGTCTTTACCAAAGGCGGCATAAAGAAGAAAACACTGAACCTGGGAATAAAATTGGAGGTGGAATTCAAGATTGACATTTAATAGGTTTTGCAGGCTTTAAAGCGTTATTTTGCTTCTAAACTTCAATGCCCTCAACTATAAAATGGAGATGATAAGCATAGCAATGATTTAAGATTTTTAGTAAAAAAATGACATTACATATGTGAAAGTCCCCTGTATGCTATTGAGGGGGAGCAGAATTTACCACTCCAAAAGATGTGTTTTGGAGGATACTGATTATTTTAAGCTGGTTATTTTCAAGAAATGAAAGGCTTAGGAAAACCCTCTGACCACCCCCCTAGTTGCCTGAACGAATTTAGGTAGAAGATCTGCTCCAGGAAGAGGATTATCATCACAGATAACTAGAATTTAATATGAACTAGTGTGGGATAAAAAGTGAGGAACCTAGCAAGGCCCTTTGGATCAAAGGCCTCTCTGGGTCCCATTGTAGAAGATGGTTCAGCATACATTTCTTTACCAAACATTTGCTTTTCCATCTCCATGTTAATTACCTTCATCCCCTTCGAAGTCTCAAACCATTTCCTTTCACTCAAGATGGCATAGAAGCCTTAACTGCCCTGCTTCATCCTCATGCCCCATAATTTTATGGAAACCCTGTATGTGCATACATAATACATTTGTTTTTGTTTTCCTCCTGTTAATCTGTTTTATGCCAACTTGATTATTAGACCAGCAAAAAGAACTTAGAAGGGTAGAATAAAAATTATCCTCCTCCACACTATGATAGTTACAAAAATAAAACTGATTTTGTTTTTCCTTATAAAGTCTGAAACATAGTAGGTACTCCAAGAATGTCTTCTGAATGTAATTCAAATTTGAAGTACTAGCTATTAACATTATCATGCTTGATCCTTACAACATTCCTTTGAGATATTTTCCTTCTTTTAACAGATGATGACATTGAGGCCATGAAGTATTAAGTCCCTGTGAGTAGAGACAATGGATCTTAGGCAGGATCTTGTTTTTAAGTCTAATCTTTCTTCTAGTACATCATGCCTTTTCTTATTATGTTGTCCAAGTGAGAGGCATCTACACTGGGGGTGCCAAAAAAATGTATACAAGTGGACACTTTGGTCAATGTTGCTCAAGCCAGTAGTTTGCCGTAATCAGATGTGTCTGGACGCTGATGGTAACCACTTTGAACACCTCTTGTAATTGCACAAGTCAAACGTGACTTGTATTCATCTTTTGTTTTTGGTATATATTTAGTATTACAATTTTAATAGTTTTTTTCCTTTCCTAAAATGTGTATACATTTGGTGCGGCCGGTTAGCTCAGTTGGTTAGAGCGTGGTGCTGATAACACCAAGGTTGCCGGTTCGATCCCCACATGGACCACTGTGAGCTGTGCCCTCCTTAAAAAAAAAAAAAAAAGAAAAGAAAAAAAAGTGTACACATTTTTTTTGGCATCCTCTGTATATTAGGATAAATTTTAGATAGTATTATAAATAAAACAGAGTTGAAAGAGTTATTCTACTTTTCTGTGTTCCCATTTACTCAGACTGTCAACTTGACGCCCAGCTTATGATCAATGCAAACACAAAATCTGCCAAACATTTCAATGTTTGACTAACTCTGTGGTGAATTGACCAAATGTTTGGTGTTGTGTAGACATGGGCTACTTTTAAAATAAACCAAACAATTTTTTGATTTTTCACAAAGATAGCTTTCAAGAAAGCATTGATATTCACTGACTCAAAGTAAATTATCTGTCGTTGTCCTGTTGGAAAAAAAATTCTGTGTAATGGCAAATTAAAAATAAAAACATCGTTTATGCTTGTATTCACTTCTGTCACCCATTATATAAGGTACATGCAATTATGAATATTGCATCATGAATATTGCTATCTAGGCTATGTTACCTACAAAAGACAAAAACCTTCACTGAAGTGGGAATTTGAAATTTTCTAATGTTTGTGAGGCACTCAAAGGAAGTTAATCAGATATCAAATGGATTAAACACAAAAAATTATATTCAATGATAGCGTGTTTTATTCTTCAAAGAATAGTACTACTGAGCAATTAGAAATGATGATGTCATGTATTTACTGACTTCAACGTCCATCTATACATATTATCAAATGAAGAAGGAGTGTGGATGAAAACATTCTATTTGTGTAAACTTGCATGGGAGTATATAGAGATGGATTGATTCACACACACAAAAATGTTAACAGTGGTTATCTCTAAGTGGTAAAACTTTGCATGATTTAAAACAAATTCTTATGATTATTGGCATTAATTATTTTTTATGATGAATGTTTATAGTTTTTAAAATGAACAAAGTATTTTCAGTTTGAAAATGAAAGAGCAAAACCTAATGATTCCCATAAACATGGTAAAGTTAGGACATATCTAATGGGTAGACCATAATGCTAATGCCTTACAGGCATGTTCAAAACCAGCTTTTTATCCTGAATGTATTAAGTCATGAAAGAGATCACTGAAGAATAAAAGGAATGCATTAAAGTTGAAAGACATAGGGGGTGGCCAGTTAGCTGAGTTGGTTAGAGCACAGTGCTCTTAACAACAAGGTCGTGGGTTCAATCCCCACGTCGGCCACTATGAGCTGCACCCTCCACAACTAGATTGAAACAGCTACTTGACTTGGAGTTGATGGGTCCTGGAAAAAACTTGTATTAAAATGAATACAAGTTTAAAAAAAAAAAAAAGTAAAGTTGAAAGACATGAAAGAGGGACAGGCAATGGAAGAAACAAATTAACACATATGTGGCATTGGCAGGGTAATGACATTTGTGCAGGTCCTGTGTAAGTGACAAGTATGAAAGGTGTGGCTGTTCCACATCACTTTTATAAGTGGAGACCAACTCCCCATAACCAGCTCTGCCTCTAGCAAAGCCTATGCTCCTTCTGAAATGCAAACACAGACACTGCTTATGGCTGCTGGGTCCTGGGCTCCCCTGGGCCAATAATTTCTTCAATCTTTAGCCAAAGTAGAGGGGCAGTACTTTGGCAAATGTGAAGGCACAATTTAAAAGCATGTGCATGTGCCAGCATTTATGGGGATTGAAAAAAGGCATTTGTAGAGAACAAAATACCATTTTCTTACCCAGTTTTGTTGGGCCTTAATTAAAGAGGCCTTTCCCCCCTTTTCTGCCACTTGGGCTGTGGGATTGCAGCCTTTCCTGGCTTAAAGGGCTGTTTCATTGGTCCACAGGCTAATTAGGAAGGACTCACACTGTTCCCCAGCCTCCTAAAAGACGTGAACAAAGGCTGCTGCTGGTAGATTGCAGTCCTGCCTCAATTGCAGATGCTCAGGAGTAAAAGAAAAAGAAAAGCTTTTGAATAGAAAAGCCTTTTGATGCTGTGAAAGAAATTAAGAACTAAAACAGAGGCCTAGGCACTGAAGCACACAGCCCCCCACACAGACTCGCTGTGTGTAGGAACAAGATCAACAAAGCCTGTCTGATATTGAACACCTCACATTAAAGAGGCATGTATTAGCTGCTGTGTCCTGGGCTCTCCTACGCACTACGAAGCATTTTCCAAATCAAACCGTCTGGTGCTGCGACCAACACAGATGAGTAGGAGTAGCATCATGCTTTCATCTGAACAATTAATGCATGATTTCCTTGTTGATTGTTTGCAAATACAGTGCAAACAATTGTGTGTTCTTTTTTTGGCCAAACTAAAATAAATAAAGCTGTTAAGGGGGAAAAAATCACCATCATTATATTGCCATCTCTCTGTTCCAACAAAATTTCACCAAATCCTTTTCCATATTTTATAATAAATGCAGTGTGACCAAATACTATGATGAAATACATATTCCACCCCCCAACCCCCATAGAAGAATAGAAGTCTTGAGTACCAATGAATTTCCTAGTAGCCTGAATTGGTTAGTCACAAATAACTAATGCTAAAAAAAAAAAATTTTTTTTAAATGCTTATTTGTTCTAAAACTTACAGTTTTTACTTATATATTTACTTATAGAGCTTTAACTGGAAGTTTTTCCCTAATTCTATAATTTTGAAAATCCAGCATCTTTTTGTTCGGTGCTCTACTTCCAAATAACAATAATCACCTTTTATTGAGCCCTTTGTATATGCCAACTACCAAGCTAAACACTGAACTGTCAAAAATCTATGATGTAAGCACTACTGTTATCTGCAATTTACAGATGAGGAAACTGACACTCTGAGAGGTTAAATATAAGAAGGAAGATAGAGCTATTAGGGTAGAAGAGGGGTTTGAAGTCATCCCTTTCTATCTTCAGAGCCTAAACTGCCAACCCTGAGTTATTATGGTGGAATTTCAGTTTTAATGTGTGGGTAATAATGTAGACATACACAATCAGAAATCATATAACCCACACTCCTGAATTGCATATAAGAAATTAAATGCAGAAGTTAGAGGATTTGTTTACGTCCACTCAGCTAATTGATAACTTGCAGAGTCTCCTAATTCCAGAGTTGCTGGGTAGAAAGGCTCTCAAACTACAGTGTATATTAGAATCACATGGCAAGCCGGTTATAGCATGGATCTCCGGACCCGAAGACCAGAATACCAGAATTTCTGACTCAGAGGGTCTGGGTTAGAGCCCCAGCATTTGCCTTTCTAACAAGTTCCCAGACGATGTTGATGTGTTGGTCTGGGAACCACCCTTTGAGGACCACTACACAAGTACATCACTGCTTCTCATGTACCTGTGAAGTGAAACAACTGATAAAGAGCAGACTTAAGCAGCAAAATAGTTGTAATTATATTCAATACAGTTGAACCTCAGAGATGCCATCTTGAATTTTGCACCCTTCTTATTCATCTGGTGGTGACACGCACCATTTTTGTGAAGTCTAAAGCAAGACAGTCATTTATAGCAATGTTACTTCCACTGCAAATATTTCCTGGAGATACTTTCTAAGATCTTTAGACTCATTTTCATCTTTGAAAGATAACTGCAAAAAGCTTAACATTTTCCTGCATGTATTAAGTTCCTTTCTCAGTTCCTCTCCAGCCATTTCTTATACAGAGATTTGGATAACACTGCTTTATAATTTATCTTTCAAAAGGGTGTGTGCCACCTCACTGCAGTGTGGATGACTCAGCATTGAAATGTAATTTACCAAAGTGATTATAATCTGGTAAATGTATTTCTTTTCTTAGTAAAATTGAAACATCTATCAGCCAAATTGAACTTTTCTTATCCTCTTCCCCATAATAATTTTCATCTATCCTAGTCACAATCTGTGATTGTTCAGCCTGTAAAATAATCCTTATTCAAACCTGTTTATTATCTGAAAAGGAAAAGAATGGCCCTGAAGGAAAACTTGGATAACTCTTGCTCTGTCCTACAAAACTTTCCATCTAGGGTCACATCCTAGGCCTGTTTCATCATATGGCCAAAAGACCAAGCACCATTACCATCTATTTGCTGATCGTATATGAAAGTCAGTTGAAATTGTCATTGGGATAACGGGATAACAGGTAATAGTCTCGTTGTCATTAATACCAGTTTTCATTTTTATCGTCTGTTATTTTGAGATCAACTTTCTATAAAATTTGTAGATTAAATAGGAAGAACAGGAGTTCTTTAAAGGTGGTAGAACTAAGAGGTCTTTTGAAGAAGTCTGGAAAATGTTTAAATGGAAAAATAATAATTATCAAGCACTGGCAAGTGAATTTGGTACCTTCTAAAATATAACAATTCTCAGTCTTCCAAGCAGACTTCCTTCCCTGTGAGCAGAAGGCATTTCCAGGCAATGATACCATTAGAGCGCATGCTTGGAAACCGCCCAGCAGCTTCAGTGGGAATTACAGGGCAAGTAAGATCCCATCCACCCTTACTGTGATACTTGCATTAAGGCTGGAGAACAAGAGCAGGCAGTACTATAACGGTAAAAATTACAATACAGCAAATGAAATTGGAGTGACAGAGATAACATGTGATTTAAGGTTTTGCCTTTATAGATGGAGAGTATTAGAATTTGATGTCAATTAGTTTCCTAGTGCTGAGAGCAGGATGAACTTGGGGGCAGAAAACAAACAGTGGAGAACCCTGGACAGAATCATAGCGATATTACCCTAGTGGCGAACAATTGACAGTTGACCTGGACTGCACATCAGAGATTTTGTTCTGGGATTGGCGGTTTTTAAAACATACTTTTGAACGGTGACCAGGGTTCACCTAGTGAACTTTCTCCAAAGTGTGAACAGGGTTCACCTAGACCAATATAGCTAATAAAGTTTGTATAGCTAATAAAATAATTTGTACTGTTATGGATCTTAGTCAACTCTCAGTAAATTTGCATTTACTAAGGTCCCATGTTCCATTTGCCCCATTTAATCCTTTGATTACCTTTATACAATCTAATAATGAATAGCCCTTTTAAGTGTTATTCAACAGAGATGTAGGAGTCAGGGAAACTCAACCAGTATTTTTACTAACTATTGATGTTTGGTTGAAATAATTTAGATAAATATTATTTATATTTATGTCAGACATGATGATACTGTTCCAAGATTTTTCTGGTATTTAAACACAATAAGTTCTAGCAAAGTTGTAAGAAAGGTAACCAGTCATTGAGCTTTCCTATTTCCTGTATCAGTGTCTTTTATCTTTGCTTCTGTTCTCTGCTCTCTCTATGCTGTTACTTGGCTGCTAATTTAATAGTTGGGGGGGTGGGGTGGGGGGCTAGCTCTGTTCTGCACACACTAATTCTTGTGAGTGTTAATTGGTGCTCAATGAACAAAGAGCCTCATGGTTAAGAAAACTTGGGAAATGCCAGAATACCAAATTCTCTCCCGGGAAAGTCACAATAGCCATTAGCATGTTAAAGGCTCTGAGAGGTCCTGCAGTAACAAAGAAACCTCTCTAATTGTGTTTAACAGTTAAACAAACTTATTGGAACCTGGGTAGACTTTTTTTTCTTGGCACATCTATTAGCACAGCCCAGAATAAAATGTCCTTGACCCCAATCTGGGCAGTATAAGTGTTAGTAAAACTTCAAGTTATGACCATCTCTGGATTATTTATATTTTAGCAGTGTACTTTGTAAAGCCCTCTAAATGCAAAGGAAGTATGCTGTAACAAATGATATGGTCATCAAATGTCTGTTCATGAAGATGAACTTGAAAAAAATACAGGGAAATTTATAATACCGTGAGGCAATAGTTATTGATTGATTTTTTTAATATTGATTTCAAGACTATGTGACCATGTATTATGTTCCCAAAGCCGGGCAATAAACCCATGACAATACACAACACACACAAACTCACACTCACACAAACATATGGCATAAAGGGTGCATACTTTGCTATTTGTGTTTATTTTCATTTATCTTGAGTGTTTCCACAGAATGCTGTGGGTTTTAGAGAAAAACAGTTTGATTTCAAGTCCTTGTTGTGCTACTCATTAGTTGACTGACTTTGGACAAAATACTCAAACCATGAATGAACTTCTGTTTCCTCATCTGGGAAATGAAATATTTACATAAAAACTGTTGCAGAGATTCAACGAGGTAACATGAGCGAAGTATCTAGCATATAATAGACACTCAATAAATTACAATCTCCCCCACAGCCTTCTGATTCTCCCTCCCCATTTTGGACTCAGTTGAGGTCCAAAGAATGACCAACAACATTCTTCTCACCTGCTAGTAATAAACTGCTGTTGCACTGAATAAATTGTAATAAAATCATTGCTCCCGTCTATCACCCTATTGTGAGTTCCTGAGAAGCAGCACGCACCTGTGTTTAATTCACCAGGCCAGCGTCATCAAGATATTAGAAACTCTGTAGGCTTGTTCAATACATTAATAATCTCCAAAAAACAACTGTCTTTTATCTTCTACAGTCTTCTTTTTCTAGTTATTAAAGATGGCTGGTCAAAGCTACTTGAACTTGAAGTTAAAACTCTGTCTGCAATAATGCTTCTATTCTGAAATAACACACACATCAAATATCAGTTAATACACATAAATTAGTTGCTAACTGTGATATTAGTTCATTTTGAAATTGTGTTATAGATTTCTAAATTAAAGAGACTGCCTGCCTGTCACTCACATCCCATACAATGAATGCCAACATGGGGCATCACCTTTTTCTGGCTTTGCCAGACTGAAGGTCATTATCAATTGCTGTTTAATCAGCCAAGTCATGCATATAGACAAAGGTTAACTGAGCATGGACCAATCTGACTTCCTTTGTCATCGCAAGACAATTTGCAGCTTAATAAAGCTGCTCTGATTGCACTTAACAACACCTGCTTTAAAATCTAGCCTCATTAATAGCACACTAATGAGTTAGGGATCTTCTGGCAAGGGCATGATCAAAGACAGGTGATTTGCTTTCTGATTAAGTGACCTAAATAACATAAAACCAAACCTCCCATTTTCCTTTAGGGAAAATCTTTTTGGAAAAAAGTTATGAAAGCTGCTGGCATTTTCAGATATGGTTAAAAAAAAAAAAGATAGGAAAGAATCATCCTTTGTTTATTTTTTTTTAAATTGTACTGTGGAACCATAGTGAATAATAAATAAATTGAGCCAAGCCAAGTCCTAGACCTTTGAACTCACAGCCTAAAACACAATATAGCCACTAAGCAAGAAATCAAAAACACGTAAAACTCACAAAACAAAAAGGGAATTTTTGGAATCTTTATGGAATCAGCATATTAATATAAGGTGACTTTTTTGGGGAGCATCTTTGTTATTAGAATAGTAAAATTGATTTGACCCTTTTACATACACTGGAGTTTAATGTTAACTTACTATGTGATGTCAGGCAAGTCGTTTGTTACTCTGAATGGAACTACAGAGCATTCTGATTCAATACAACCACTGGCTGAACGCTGAACACCTAAAATCTTGCACCTTTCTTTTTGCATTTCTGTAATTATTCTATCTGTAGTAGAATGTCAATCATTCTCGCTTGCCTGCCTGCCCATGATTCCCGGTTAGGGGAATAGCTCTGCCACAATCTGTGCCAGAAAAGCTAGTGAGTGAATAGAACCTGCTGTCAGAACACAACCAAGGGCAGCCAACTCAGAGTCCTGCCAGTGACCAATGGTTGCGGTTATTAACTGACTAATCCAAAGTCTTCTCAGAAATGGAGTGGAACTGGAAGTCCAGAGAGGATAAAGAGGTTGGGAGAAAGAAGTCAAAAGAGACACAAGCATACATGAGAATGTTAGCTGAGTTATATTCATGAAGGAGTACAAGAACAAAGCTCCATTAGGTTTTTTGGATCGTTTGTTTTTAATCTTTTATATTGGTGTTCTTTTAGACTCACAGAAAATTTGCACCACTAATAGAAAGACACCTTTTTACTCAGTTTCCCCAGACATGACATTTTACTACATTTACTTCATCCTTCTCTCTTCTTTCTCTCTCCAGATAGATACAGATAGATGTAGATATAGATGTATGTATATAATGTGTGAAAATATAGAGGGTGCCCAAAAAATGTGTACACATTTTAAGAAAGAAAAAAACTGTATTAATTGTAATATTCAGTATATACCGATAACAAAAGATGAATACAAGTCATGTGCATACATTTTTTGGCACCCCCATATATGTATGTGCATTTATTTATATTTATATATCTATATATTATTTTTTCTGAAATATTTAAAAGTTGCTTCATGATGCTCCTTTACCCCTACACTCTTTAATGTCCATTTCCTATACACAAGGACTTCTCTTACAGAACCATAGTATAATTATAAAAATTAACAATGATGTAATATTATCTAAATTTACAGACCTTATTCAGATTTCACCAGTCGTCCCCAAAATGTCTTTCATACATACCAAAAGAGAATCCAAAGTTATCCTTTATATTCTGTTGTCACATCTCTTTAGTCACCTTTAATCTGGGACAGTTTTTGAGTCTTTCTTTGTATTGTATGAATTGACATTTTTGAAGACAACAGGCTAGTCATTTTGTAGAATGTCTTTCAGTTGGGGTATGTCCGCTGATTTCTCATGATTAGATTCAGGTTACAAATAGTGCTTTATGTATGGAACTAACTTTCCTGTCCCATTGTTTGCCACTGAGCCCAGTTGACACACTGCTGTTGGAGTTTTCATGAGTCTTTTTTTATGGCTCAGTATGAATCCCTGGAATTTTCTTTAGCAAGAAGCAACAATATGAATGTTCTACCTTTTTCCTTGAAACCTGAAGAGCTCAAACAACAAACATCCCTTCATTAGCTACTCATTCCAGAGGAAAGACAGATAGTTAACAGACTGGGGTCTGAATGATGACTGTCGGGTTCCAAATCCTAACTCTATTGTATTCTTTCTGTGAAATTATAGGCAACTTAATTTCTCTGTGGCATAATTTCTTCATTGATAAAATGGGAATAATAAAAGAACAAAACCTTCATGGTTGTTATGAGGACCAAATGATATAATCTGTGGAAAGTTCCTTAGAAGAGAATCCCATTTCAGGCAATATGGCACATTAGATGTTCAGGAAAAACAAAAACAAACAAACAAACAAACAAACAAACAAACAAACGAAAAACAGTAGTACAGTGGTACCTCAGTTTTCTAACATAATCCATTCCAGAAGACCGTTCGAGTTCTGAAACATTCCAAAAACGAGGCACGTTTTCCCCATAGAAAGTAATGCAAAATGGATTAATCCGTTGCAGACCTTTAAAATCAACCCCTAAAAGTGCAAATTTAGCATGAATTTTAGTAGCCAATGATACCATAGATCCATAAAATTTACGGTGTTCATAAACTGAAATGTTCGTCAATGGAGACATTCGAAAACCAAGGTACTACTGTATATCAAATATAAAAATGTTGAGAGAATGATTGAATGAATAAATTAATTAATTAAAATAAAGAATTCCCCATAGTCAATTGTGTAATGAAGCTGGCTTTTATGGTTCACAAAAGCTGTCCTTTAAATTTTTAGAAACTTTGCAAGTCAGTTGTTAAACTCTGTCATTATTAAAAATAAAATTATATAAACTTATAATAAAATAAATTGCATTAAAAACAAAGATGATAAAAACCCACAATTTCTGAATTATTTTGTTAATTGTACAATTGCTCTTAAATTGTTCATATCTATCGTATCTCTACAGAGGAAACATGATACAATGGTGTGCTGCTATTTATATCTTTCCAACCCTGCATTCAATAAAGTCACATTAATGATGCATCAGTATAGCTTGAAATTGGCCATGGTGGAACTATTTCTACCACGGAAATTGGTAAACACTACAAATCAGGACTTTTTTTCCTTTTTTTTCCCTAGAGAACTGATTGTTAAACATTTACCAGCACAGTAGTGCTCACAGACAAGATGTGATGAGAAAGCGGGATTTATAGAATTTAATGAGTCCTAGAGGTGAATTTACCCTGGAAACTATCTCCCAATCTATGGTGGGTAAGCTCTGTTTTAATGGCCACACATTTTGATGAAAAGGAGACAAATTCTGTGATTCAATAAGGGTGAAGGACTAGATTAAGAGTCCTTTGTAAAACTAGATTTCCTAAGGGATGACACATTCCTGGGTTTAATTTGGGAAAATCAAATTGTTCTCAGGGGAAGACTGTGGAGATATTTCTGGATTGTCTTTAACTTTGAGAGAAAAGGAAGAGAAAAAAGTGTCTATCTGGAGAGGTTCTAACTAAATGTCTACCTTGAGAGGTTCTAATTACTAAAAACACCAAGTGCTGACAAGAATATGGAACAACAGAAAATCTCCTTCATTGGTGGTGCGAATGCAAAATAACATAGCCACTTTGGAAGACAGTTTCTTACAAAACTAAACATGCTCTTCCCATACAATCCAGCAATCGTGCTCCTTGGTATTTACCCAAATGAACTGAAAACATTACGTCCACAGAAAAACCTGCACACTGATGTTTACAGCAGATTGTTTACAATTGCCAACACTTGGAAGCAACTGAGATGTTCTCTAGTAGGTGAAAGGATAAAATAAACCACAAAAAAACTGTGATACATCCAGGCAGCGGAGAACTCGCTAGCACTGAAAGGAAATGAGCCATCAAGCCATGAAAAGACACGGAGGAACTTTAAATGAACATTACTCAGTGAAAGAATCCACTCTAAAAATGCTACATACTATATGATTCCAACTATGTGAGATTCTGGAAAAGGCAAAACAATGGAGACAGTACAGTAATAAGTAGTTGCCACGGGTTGGAGGGGAGGGAGGGATGAATAGGCAGAACACAGGATTTTTAGGGCAGTGAAACTACATTGTATGATACTGTAATGGTGAATACATGTCATAGTGCAATAAACCCTAATGTAAACTATGGACTTTGGGTCATGATGTATCAATGTAGATTCATCAATTATAACAAAGGTACCACTTTGGTGGGGGGATGTTGATAATGAGGGAAGCTGTGCACACGTCGGGGGTCAGGGATAATATGGCAACTCCCCATACTTTGTGCTTAATTTTGCTGTGAAACTAAAACTGCTCCAAAGATAAATTCTATTAAACATTGCATTATTTTCCCACTTTGAAATATTATTTGGGAATTTTGTTCTTCATTTTGTTACAGTGGCTACATTATACCTGGCTCTGCAGGAATCCAATATACCCAAGATTCTGTTCTGTTTGATCTCAAACACTTTCCTGTCCCCACCACTCTATTATATGCCTATCTGAAACCTGAGAGAGGATTAAAAACATAGATAATAGAAAATGGGGACCTGATTTATCATTCACAATGAGAAGGCCTTTCCTGGAAAATGTTCTTTCAAT
This sequence comes from Rhinolophus ferrumequinum, assembly GCF_004115265.2. Taxonomy (NCBI): domain Eukaryota; kingdom Metazoa; phylum Chordata; class Mammalia; order Chiroptera; family Rhinolophidae; genus Rhinolophus; species Rhinolophus ferrumequinum. The sequence continues at coordinate 69,867,003 of NC_046291.1, forward strand.
GAGGCAGAAATAAATATCTCCCAGCGTTTGTAACAGCTAATAGCAAAGGTGAAACCAAGTGGGGAAAAAATGGTTATACCCACACAATTCTTAAATGAACCAAGTTTATTCAGACTACCTCTTTGTCATTGTTTGGAAGTATCTGCATAGTCACAAACACTTAGTGATCAGACAGGTGTGCTGGGTAATGAAATGTCCAAACAGGCAGGTGTGAGAAGGGTGGATATTAAGAAGGTACATGCTGTCACATGCTTTCTCTCTCCCTTCTGAGTAGCTGACCACCCATTTTTGAAGGTCTCACTTAAGTCCTCTCTCCTCCATTAAATATAACCTCTCTAGCCTCCTCTAGCTTGCTATAATTTCTCCTTTGCACTCAAAATCAGTAGCTTTTATTTTAAAGCAGTGAATTAATCTGTTTCATGTTTTTGCTGTTTGGGAAGTCAACAATATTGAGGGATTCTTGAGCGTAGGGACCAAACCTTACATTTCTTTTGCCTTCCTCACATCTCCAGCAGAATATAAAGTACTCATAAGTGCTTAGTGAATATTTATTAGTTGATGGTCCAGAGAGCTTCTTTGTGAAATGTTTTTCTAAACACCATCATTAAAAGGAAATCAGCTCAATGATCAGTAAGGATGAGCTTGGACAAATGTAGATACAGCAATGATTAAAATCCTTTTGTGAAAAAATAAACAAAAATACCCCCTAAATTCATTTTCTGTGTTTCTAGGGTCATTCTAGGAAGGCGCGCTGGTAAGACAAGGAATGGTATTCAGAGGATGGTGTGCTTGTACAGCTCTGTGGCTTACTCAGGCGGGGACAATTTGGGGTCTCTGTGATATCTTGATATCTTCATCTTTCAAAAAGAGGTAATATGCACTCTACCACCTCCAATAAGTGGTTTTTCAGGAGAAAATAAGCTTTTATAATGCTTACTTTTTCCCACACTTGGGATACCACAGGGTAGGGTGCAATATTTAATCCAGAGCATATTAGAATCCATCAGGAAGTTTAAAAAACAATAATAATAATCTGATGCCTGGATCTCCAGCCCATCTCCAAAGTTTTGACTTACTTGGTTTGGCAAGGTACTAGGGTATTTTTCAAAAAGCTGCCTGTTGAATCTAATGTACATCAAATTGAAAACTACTGGCCTAAATATCATTTTGAAACTTTTAGGCATAGAGCAAGTGATTATTGAATTTTAAAAAAAGGTGTTAATAAACTTTACAAACTACAATGTATTATATGTAAGATAGGGTATGAGTCTTATATATATATAAAAAAAAAACTCCTTTAAAATTACTTTGTTATAGTTCTTCTCACATGCCTACCTAATTTCCAGTGGTGGATTCTATGGAGAGACATTAAATATCTGGAGAAATAGGATATAAACTTACTTTTCACTGGATTCCTTTTAAATTTGGTATCATGAAAAAAAAAGAAAAAATATATAAATATGCCATTCAAAACACATACATAATTTTTTAATGATTAGTGTTATAAAAATCATTAGTGAACAAATTAACTTTTTAAAAATACAGTTTTATAATTTCAATCTAGTATTTGGAAATGCATAATTAACCCTTTTAGGGTACAGAAAAGTATTCAAAGTAATTTTTCTTCTTATATGGTTAGCTGAAACTCAAGCATAAGACCAAAGGAAGCGGTCAACTCCAAAGGACAACTAGCAGTAGATTTTTGTAAAAGCCCCTAGTTTGGGAGAGAGCAAATCTGATTAAATGATTGCAAGAATTACCTTGATCTAAGTGGCTAAATCTTTACTTAAAAGCAATAAAAGACTGTCAGTAATTTTAAATTTGGGTATATGGACACATCCAAACATTTAAGGATAATGAATAATGATCTAAAATATCACTGACCAAGATATTTTGATATTATTTTTAATATGTATTATGAGATTTTACAGTTACATACAAGTAAAATGCTATTTAATAATAACTATGTAAGTTAAATGAAATTAATCATGTTAAAACTCCCATCTAATCTTCAATCATATTATATCAAAGGTAAGCATTATATTTATGAAGAGTGGGTATGACAATAGTACCAATCTCATATAGTTATTTGGAGATTTATTGCAGTTGATAAATGTAAAATGTATGAAACAATGCCTTACATGAAATAAGTGCTCAAAAATATTTGCTAACACTTTTTTAATAGAAGCTAAAACTGAGTCAGAAAGGCTAAATGAATAGATCACAGTCACATAGGTTGTTAATAAAAGAACGAGGTATGTTGAACACATAAGTCTCTGATAATCATATAATGAAAAACTCTTTAACAAACACAAGTAGTACTATCTTAGGAAAAGACTAGAGATTAATTTTTTTCTTAGTAAGTTCTACTTAAATAATTTTGTCCATTTAAAAATCTAGTATTCTTGAATGATCTGAATGTTTTATTTTAGTACTTATGGTTAGTATTTTAGTAAATTATGATTCACAAATAAATTATATCAAGATTCAGTTATACTATAGGCTTTCCAAAATCAATTTGGAAATATAACAGTTCTGTTTTCTCATGGAAATTGAATTATTAATTTTTAAGTTTTATAATGGATGTACATAGAAAAGTTCTGTAATAAATGCAATTTAATGTTTAATATAACTGAAATCTATTGAAAAACCTATTATTATTATTTTCACCACTGGCAATTAGATATAATGAAAGATAAAATTAAATAACATCAGTGAAATTATGATATTTCTCTATATAACTAACTAAATTGTATTTGGGGAAAAAGTCCATTAAAGTGCCTTATATTTGGAGTTACACTTACATTAATAGAGACTATTAAACTTGGAAAAATAACCTGAAATAGAAGCTAAAAAATATGTACTAGAAAAAAACCAGTGTGCCAAATCTCCAGAGAAGGAAATCCAGAGAGATGGAGCCCACATTTTGTTGAGGTTTTACACTAGAGTTGTCATCTCATCTTGAAGAGGCAGCTGAAAGTCAAGAACCTGAACAGAGCTTTCAAGATGGTACTAGGGCCACTAGGAGAAAGAATAAAATGGGGTTCAGGTATGACTAGTAAGGGGACCCTCAGGTAACCGTAAAGGGCTATATTCTAGGCCAGTAGGTTTTCAACTGGGGGTAACTTTGGCAATCTCTGGAAACATTTTCAGTTGTCACACTGGGAGGAGACATGCTAATAGCATCTATGGGTTGAGGTCAAGGATGCTGCTAAACATTCTGCAGTGCATAGGATAGCCCACCTACAACAAAGAATTATCTGGCCCAAATTAGTACCATGGTTGAGAAACCCTGTTCTTTGGCTCTAAGGGTTGGGATGAACTAGATGTAGATCAGCCTTCACAAGAACAGAAGTCTAGCTTTGAATCATCTCAATTCCTGATTTGAATAAGGTAGCATCATACTGTTAGCACTCCTAGCTTATCCACTTACCAAAGGCAAAGGCAAATCCTCTCTAGAACAGAGGTCAGCAAACTACAGCCCATAAGTCAAATTCATCCCACTGCCTGTTTTTTAAATAAAGAAGTATTGGGAATGATGTCAGAAATATGGCGTCATAAGGGGTGCTCCCTGATAACTCCCCTCGAAGTTACAACAAATTGAACTCCTATAACTCAACAAAAAATTACCCTATGTAACACACAAACACATCTGAGAGATCTGTGAATCACAACATCTGAAGGTGGATAAATTGGGGCAAACAGGGGAAGAGGGAAGGGAGATATGTAGAGACAGGGGCCTTGGAATGCAGCCCAGAGCTCACTGTGGTCCTGGGAGAGGGGAGAAGTGAGACTGCAGGTGCACTATCTCTAGCCCCAACCATTCCACCTGAGGGATCAGCATACAATAAGGCTGAACCCAAGGATGGGGCAGAGACCTCGGGGAAAAGACTGAATACAGAAGTGTGACAACTGCATTCTAGCAGTCCTTACTGCCAAGCAGAAAACAAAGCCATAGAGCCTGGCTGCCTCTCCCCAACCTCCCAGAGCTCACCTCCCCCACACCTACCCAGGGTTAGCAATGAGCCCCAGAAAAAAACTGTAGCAGTGTCAGATTAAAAAGCAGAATATCTACAGCCCTGAGAACTGGAGAGATATTCACTGAGCAGCAGATACACAGTGCAGCTAATTTCAGTGACAAGGGAGAAGATATATGGGTGAGGAAGCTGTGGTCTGGCAGTTGCCATTACTTGGAAGAGAACAAAGCCACAAACACACCAGCCACCTCTCCCAGCCCACCTCACCTCCACCTGTTGCAGCCGATCCCACAGGGGCACCCAAGGCTGCTGAGGTGCACAGCTCTGCATCTAGCTGCAGGAGCAGCACTGGGCTCAGAACTCCATCACCCATCACATCTTTCCATGGGGTGGTACCCGAGACGGAGGCAACATGGTCACAGAAAAGAAGCCCACCTCCCCAGGAAATCTTTCACTGCATGAGAAGTTGGAACACCACGAGAGAACATATAATGGTCCAGCAGAAGAGAAACTAAAACACTCCAGCGCTACATACTGGAAAGCAAAAGAAAGACCTCTTCATATAAACCTGCTACAGAATTCACTCCCATAGATGTCCAGGAAAAGATATAATCCATTAATTTCCATGAATAACCAAGGTAACAAGGCAGCCCAGAAACAAAATAGAAAAAATCACCAGAAATTAAACTTAAAGACATGAAAATATGTGACTTAAATGACAGAGAATTCTAGATGGCAGTTCTGAAAAAAACTCAACGAGATGAAAGAAAACTCAGTTAGGCAATTTAGTGACCTTAGAAATAAAATCAATGAACAAAATTAATATATACCAGAGATTGAAATTTTTAAAAAGAATGAAGTAGAAATTCTGTAGCTGAAGAACTCAATAAAAGAGATGAAGAATGAAATAGCTAGCTAAGGAAATAGAGATGACAAAATGAAAAAGAAATGAATTAGTGATATTAAGCATAGAAAACTAGAAATGACACAGATTGAAGCAGAGAGAGAATTGAGAGTTAAAAGAAATTAAATTATAAGAATTATCTGACTTTATCAGAAAGAGCAATATAAGAATGGTGAGTATACAAGGAGAAGAGAGGGAGGCACAGAGAGTCTATTCAAACAAATAGTTCATGAGAACTTCCCAAACCTATGGAATGAACTAGATCTTCGAATCTAAAAAGCAAACAGAACACCTAATTACCTTAATCCTAAAAGGCCTTCTCCAAGGCACATTATATTGAAGCTGTCAAAAATTAATGACAAAGAAAGAATTCTCAGGGCAGCCAGGAAAAAGATGATAACCTACAAAGGAAAGCCCATTAGATAATGATCAGACTTTTCAGCAGCAGCTGGACAAGCCAGGAGGGAGTAGAATAAAATATTCAAACTATTGAAAGAGAGAAATTACCAGCCAAGAATAATACATTTTGCAAAGTTATCCTTAGATATGAGGGAGGAATAAAGACCTTTCCAGACATACAAAAGCTGCGGGAAAATCCACAACAAAGCCTGAATTACAGGAAATACTGAAGGAGGTTATTCTACCTGAAACAAAAAAGACAAAAGGATACAAAATTATAAGCAAGATTACTAAAAGACAGACAGAAGCAGGAAATGGCAACCCCTACACAGAACAGGGCAATATAACATAAAGTGTAAAGGAGATAAAAATATAAAAAAAGAAAAAGAGAAGACAATTTGTTACTACAACTCAGAAATGAACTCACAACATAAACAGGGATAATTTATGACAACAAAACCATAGAAGAGGAGGGAGTAAACATCTGAATTTGCAAAGAGGAATGGAGATAAGATGCCTGCTGAAGAAAAAGGACTACTGTATATATGAAACTTTATTTTACATAAACTTAATGGTAACCACTCAAAAAAAAAAAAAAAACACAAAAAACCAGAACCAAGACACATAACATTTTAAAAAAAAAGGAAACAGAAGAGAAAAAAAATCATAGAATACCACCAAACTCAAATAACAGTCAGAAACACAAAGGCAAAGAAACAATAGACACACCGAGCTACCAGAAAACAAAAGATAAAATAGCTATAGGAAATCCACATATATCAATTGTCATCTTACGTGCAAATGAACTGAACTCACCAATAAAATGGCACAGAGTAGCAGATTGGATAAAAATACAAAACCCAACTATATGCTGCCTCCAAGAAACACATCTCAGCTGCAAGGACAAATATAGACTCAAAATAAAATAGTCAAAAATGATACTCCAAGGAAATGGCATCCAAAAAAGTGGGAGTACCCATACTTCTATCTGACAAAAAGACTTCAGGATGAAAACAATAATAATAGTAATAGACAAAGATGGACATTTCGTAAAGATAAAGGGGACAATACAACAAAAAGACATAACAAATCATTATAGTCACCCAATCAGGGAGCACAAAACTATAAAAGCAACTACTAACAGAGCTAAAGGGAGAAACTGACAAAATACAATTATAGTGGGAAACCTACATAAGTCATAGGCAGTTATGAATACATCATCCAAAGAGAAAATCAATAAGGAAATATCAGCCTTAATGACACATTAGATCATGTACACATAATTGACATTTACAGAGCATGACATCCTAGAATGCCAGACTGTATACATTCCTTTCTAGCTCACATGGAACATTCTCAGATTGACCATATGTTGGGACACACAATTAGTCTCAGCAAATTTAAGAAGATTGAAATCATACCAAGTGTATGTTCTGACCACAAGGCTTTGAAATTGGCGATCAACTGCAAAAAGAAAGTGGGAAAAACCACAAATATATGGAGATTAAACAACATGCCATTAAAGATCAACTGAGTCAAAGACGAAATAAAAGAAGAGATCGAAAGATACATAGAAACAAATGAGAATGGAAGTACATTGCACCAAAATTTTTGGGATGCAATGAAAGTAGTATTAAAGGGCAATTTATATCATTATAGGTCTATCTCAAGAAATAGAAAAATCTCAAATAAACAACCTACCATTGCATCTTAAAGAACTAGAAAAAGAAGAATGAATGAAACCCAAAGTCAGCAGAAGAAAATAAAAAAAAAAAAATAGAGCAGAATTAAATGAAATAGAGAAAAACACAATACAAAAAAAATAATGCAACAAAGAGCATTAATAAAGATTAATAAAATTGACAAACCCTTGGCTAGATTCACTAAGGGAAAAGGAGAAAAGACACAAACCAACAAAATCATACATGATAGAGGAGAAATTACAATGGATACCACAGAAATACAAAGGATCATATGAGAATACTATGAAGGACTATATGCCACCAAATTCAATAACCTGGAGGAAATGGATAAGATCTTAGAAATGTATAACCTTACTACACTAAATAACGAAGAACTGGAAAATATAAATAGACCAATCAACAGCAAGGAAATTGAAGCCATCATCCAAAACTTCCCCCAAAGCAAAAGCGCAGGACCAGATGGCTTCACTAGTGAGTTCTACCAAACATTCAAATATGATTTAATACCTGTGTTCCCCAAACTCTTCCAAAAAATTGAAGAAGAGGCAATACTTCCTAACTCATTTTATGAGGCCAACATTATCCTGATACCAAAACCTGGTAAGGAAAACACACAAAAGAAGAAAATTATAGATCATATCTCTGATGAGTATGGATGCAAAAATCCTAAACAAAATACTAGCAGATCGACTACAACAATAAAAAAAATTATATGATACATCACAATCAAGTAGGGTTCATTCCAGGGATACAAGGATGATTCAACATATGCAAATCTATCAATGTGATACACCATATAAACAAAATAATGGATAGAAATAATATGATTATATCAATAGATACAGAAAAAAACATTTGACAACATAGAACATCCATTTATGATTAAACACTTAATAAAATGGATATGGAAGATAAGTACCCCAACATAATAAAGGCCATATATGACAAACCCTTAGCTAATATTGTACTTAATGGTGAAAAACTGATAGCTTTTCCTCTAAAATCAAGACCAAGAAAGGGTTGCCCCCTATCACCACTGTTATTCAGCACTATGTTGGAAGTCCTCGCCAGAACAATCAGGCCAGAGAAGAAAATAAAAGGCATCCAAATTGGGAATGAAGAAGTTAAATTGTCACTTTTTGCAGATGACATGGTTCTTTATATGGAAAACTTAAAAGACTTCACCAAAAATCTATTAGAAACAATAAACAAATACAGTAAAGTTGCAGAATACAAAATCAGTGCACAGAAATCCATTGCATTTCTATATACTAACAATGAAATTTCAGAAAAAGAAATGAAAAATACAATTCCTTTTCCAATTGCAATAAAAAGAATAAAATATCTAGAAATAAACTTAATAAAGATGTGAAGGGTCTATACACTGAAAACTGTAAGACATTATTAAAAGAAAATGAGAAGACACAAAGAAATGGAAAGATATTCTGTGTTCATGGACTGGAAGAATCAACAAAGCTAAAATGGCCACGTTACCCAAAACAATATGCAGATTAAATGTAATCCCCATCAAAATCCCAATGGCATTTTTTCAGGAAATACAACAAAAGATCTTCAGATTTGTATGGAATCACAAAAGACCCCAAATAGAAAAAGCAATCCTAAGAAAAAAGAACAAGGCTGGAGGTATCAGACCCCCTGACTTCAATTTTTATTACAAAGCAACAATAATCAAAACAGCACGGTATTGGCAGAAAAACGGACAAATAGACCAAAGAAATAGAATTGAGAAACCAGAAATAAACCCTCATATATATGGGCAGATAAATTTCCAAAAACATGCAATGGAGAAAAGACAGCATCTTCAATAAATGGTGCTGGGGAAAATGGAAAGCCACGTGCAAAAGAATGAAACTAGACTCCTGTCATCATATACCAAAATTAACCTAAAATGGATCAAAGACTTAAACATAATACCTGAAATGACAAATTGCATAAAAGAAAGCATAGGTAGTAAACTTATGGGTCTTGGGTTTAGAAAAGATCTTATGAATTTGACATTAAAGGCTAGGAAAGTAAAAGCAAAAATAAGTGAATGGGACTATATCAAAACATTCTGCACAGCAAAAGAAACCATTAACCAATCAAAGAGGCAACTAAATGAATGGAAGAAGATATTTGTCGGGACAGAGTCCCAGAGAGCAGTTTCCAGGCTCTCGGCCTCGCGTCCGGAGGTGCTGGCTGGGGGAGTGAATGCCCATCAACTGTGATTGGTTGGCCATCAGCTATAACCGTTTAGCCAATCAGCTATTGATGTAATTGCGGGGCTGTGTTGATTGGTTGGTTGGTTGGCAGGCAGAGAAGTGAATGGCGGACTGCGGATTGTGTGGCTACTACTGCGTGTGTCTCGCCCGGCTGCCAGTGAGAATATAGTGTTATGACTCCCCTATCCATGGCTCCATGGGTGTTCCTTTTTGGCCTAGCACTATCCTGCATTCTTATGTGGGGAGTGGGACCAGAGGCCTCACAGGCCGCCCCGGACGACAATATTTGCAAACAACCCCTCCAATAAGGGACTAATATCCAAAATATATAAAGAACTCATTCAACTCAACAACAACAAGAGAACAATCCAATTTAAAAATGGGCAGAAGACCCGAACAGATACTTTTTCCAAGAAGACATACAAATTGACAACAGATATGAAAAAATGCTCAACTTCACCAGCTATTAGGAAAATGCAAATCAAAACCACAGTGAGATACCACCTCACACCTGTTAGCATGCCTATGATCAACAAGACAAGTGTTGGAGGGATTGAGGAGAAAAAGGAACCCTCATACACCACTGGTGGGGATGTGAATTTGTATAGCCACTATGAAAAACAGTATGGAATCTCCTCAAACAATTAGGAAGAGAATTAACACACAACCCAGGAATCCCTTTTCTGGGTATCTGCCCCCAAAATCTGAAAACACTTATCTGTAAAGATATATGTACCCCTATGTTCATTGCAGCACTATTCATAGTAGCCAAGAAATGGAAACAACCAAAGTGTCTTTCAACAGATGATTGGATAAAGAAGATGTAGTACATATATACAGTGGAGTATTACTTGTCCATAAAAAAAGATGAAATACTGCCATTTGCAACAACATGGATGGTCTTGAGATTATCATGTTAAGTGAAATAAGTCAGATAGAAAAAGTCAAGAACTATATGACTTCACTGATATGTGAGATATAAAACTGAAAGCAACAAATGAACAAGATACAGAAACAAAAACTCATAGACACAGACAACAGTTTAGTGGTTACCAGAGTGTAAGGAGGAATGGGGACGGGGGTTGGTAGACTAAGAAAAAGTGGGTCAAATACATGGTGATGGAAGGCGAACTGACTCTGGATGGTGAACACACAATGTAATAAACAGATGATGTATTATAGAAATGTACACTTGAAACATACAGAAATTTACTAACCAATATCACCCCGATAGGTTTAATAATAATAAAAAAACATTATTGGAACACAGCCAGGCTCATTCATTCATTTATATATTGTCCATGGCTGCTTTTATACCACAATGGCAAAGGTGAGCAGTTGCCACAGAGATCATATGGCTTGCAAAGCTAATAATATTTACTATTTGGCCTTTAGAGAAAAAGCTTGCCAGCCCATACCTAGATGCAAGAATCACAGCCTCAAATTATCTCTACAATTTTTCATGCACCGTATTCAGCGCTCAACAAAAATAACCAGGGATACAGGAAACAACACAATATATCAATAAAACAAGAGTACCAACCAACAGATGTTAGAATTATCAGACATACACTTTAAAATAATTGCCCTATGTCAGATGCAGTTGAATCAGGAAAACAGACTCAACACTAAGAATTTTATCAGAGAGAATTAATTCTTAGATTTATTTAAGTAGGTATTGAAGAAAGACGAAGTAAAAAGGGACCTCTGAAATAATGCAGAAATCATGCTTGGAGAAGGATTGACTTTTCACCATAAACCATGGAAGCTAGAAGACTATAGGATGGCCTCTTCAAAGCAATGAGTGCAAATAATTGCCAACTTAGAATTCTATTATTAGTAGAAATATCAGTGAAAAGTGAAGGCACAATGAAGATACTTTCAGACAAATATAAATGGAAAGAATTCAGCAGCAGCAGACAGACATAGAAGCAGATATTAAAGTTGTCTTTAGATAGAAAAGAAATGATCTTACGTTAACTTGGATATCCAGAAAGGGATGAAGAGCAATGGAAAGGGTCATAATGAGAGATATCTAAGGGAATATTGAATGTATAAATCAATAATACTAATAATGATGTGTTGAAAAATCAAGTGACAAAAAAATAAAAATTGGTGATAACAATAGCATAAAATATGGGGAGATGGCAATCAGTCTAATTGTTCTAAGATGCTTGTACTAACAGGAAAGTGGTAAAAGTATTAACCTATACCAGAATTTGAGAAGTTATGGATGCAGGTTATAATTTTTTAGGATAACCATTGAAAGAGTACAATTGTTGTAGTACATGTTATTACCAGGCAAATAGGGCGGGGGGCGGGGAATGGAATAATTATTAAAATTTAAATTTAAAATATCAGTTCAGAAAGGTCAGAAAAGAGAGAAAAAACAACATAGAACAGGTCAGAGAAATAGAAATAAAAGTGGCAAAGTAATTAAAACTCAAGTACATTATTAATTACTTTAAATGTGAAAGAGCTAAATATCTAAATGTTTTCAGACTAAATAGAAACAAAACCTAACTGCGCCTGTTTATAAAAGACGTACTTTAATTATAGGGATATACAATGGATGAAAGAAAAAGGGTGAAGAAAATAGACAAACTAGATAATAATTAGACAAAGTAGAATTTAAGGCAAAAAATATTACTGGATATAAAGAAGGATATTTAATTTTGATAAAAAGTTTAATTCACCAGGAAGTTACAACCATTCTAAATTACTTGAGAGAACTTATTACAATAGTTTTTAAAAATATATATTAAGGAAAAATTGACTGAACAAAACATACAATCCACAATCATAGTAAAAGATATTTAATTCATTTCTCTTAGTAACTGATAGAATAATCAGAGAAAAATGTAGTCAGGATACATGTGATTTGAACATTATTAACAAACTTGACTTAATTGACATATTATGATTTAATTGCACTTAATAACTACATAAGTATCAAATCAAAGAAACCCAGCCAGATACATAAAAATATATAACATGTGATTCAATTTATGTAAAGTTCAAAAACAGACTAAACTGGTTTATGGTGTTAGAAGTCAGAAGAGTGACTACCCGTTGAAGGAGAAATGGAGAAAGTTTTGGAAGGGGCCTGCTAATTTCTTGTGGGTGCAGATGGTGCTGTGTTTTGGGCCATGGTTACATGGGCATATTTACTTTGTAATAGATTATTAGGTATGCCCTCATGATTCCTCTTTCCTATTTGCATATTATCGTCTGATAAAAACAATTTTTAAATTAAATGAACAAATCTTAAATTAACAAAGATATGATTTAACCACCAAAAAGTGTTAAAACCACTATTCTAAATAACTCTCACATCAAAGAGGAATATAATAGAGAGATTACAAATTATTTCCTGATTAATGAAGTTAAGAACACTTCTTATTAAAATGTAAGGAGGCAGCTAAAACCTTATTTAAATAAATTGTTATTAATCAGTGTGGTCTGTCATAACAAAATACCATAGACTGGGTGGCTTAAACAACAGAAATTTATTTCTCACAGATCTAGAGGCTGGGAAGGTCAAGATCGAGGTGCGGGCCAATGGAGCTTCTAGTGAGAGCTCTCTTCCTGACTTGTAAACAGCCACCTTAGCATTGTGTCTTCACATGGCCAAGAGAGAGACCTGGTGACCCTACCTCATCTTATAAAGGCTCCAAACACAGGCCATGTCTCTAAATATAGTCATTAGGAGTTCATGCTTCAACATATGAATTTTGGGAAGATGAAAACAGCCAGCCTAAAACAGAAATGTTCACAGGTTTATAGTCTATGTTAAACAAAAAATATGTAAAAGTACTCTAAGCTGTTTCACGTGGTAAATTTAATAAACCAAAGACAACAACAAAATAATCCAAATTAAAGTAGGTAGAGATAATTGATAGACTGCACAGAAATCAATGAATTTAAATACAAAATACTCCCCCAAAACTAAAGTGAATTAAGAACCAGAGTGAAATAATAAATAAATCTTGAAAAGGTCTTTCAGATACCAATATTTTCAGAAATTAACAAGTACTACCTCCACCTTGGGAATGAGTCTGAAAGGATTGGTTATTTGTAGGCTGGTTACTAATGAGCTTACATAGTTTTCGTTTTGAAATAATTACTATATTAAGTTGGCCACATGGTAATATAATTTATTCCAGGAGATCAGCCATTCTGATAACTAAAAACAAAACCAAAAAAAAAAACTCACAACAAATAAACACTATCCTGATTGTTTCAAAGAAATCATTTAAGCTATGTCATAGCTGTTGCCAATGTAACCAGGGGGGTTGTGAAAGACATAGAAGGTCCATTGGCTACAATGTTAGAGTGTGTAAATCGGCCAAGATAAAATAAGATAAAATAAAAATAAGAGGGTTTGTGAAGTTGTTTTCCTAGGCCAGAACTTGAATCACTTCCTCTGTTGGCATGTGAGTTTGTGTGTTTGGTGGTGTTGTATCTGTGTATATTAAACAATGACTCCATTTAGGGGAGTGAGATGATGGTTCCTTTTATCTCTGGGAAAGCACTGGCTGTCCTTCCACTTGAGACTAAAATTTTGTTTTGAATGGAAAGCCAACCACATGTATCTTTTTATTCTGCCTCTTTTATGTATATGAGAGTGTCATGCTGTCAATCTTGTTGCTTTGCCAAATCCCTAATGCTTTCAGCCATGTATTTCAATCAAATGGCCATTTAACTTGGGCATTTCACCAAAAGACTAAAACTTTTGGGCACTGGGTCAACTGACTGAATACTTGATTATGACTCCAGCTATATTGCCTAAACAGATTTCTGTGAAACTGGCAATTAATCATTTCTTAGAGAAATGAATCTTACCAGATTTTTTTTTTAAATCACTTTTTTCATTTTTTCATATGTACAAATACACACCCATACATATAACCTCCCCCTCAAAACAAACAGACTATTCATATAATATTTTCAGCCCCATTAGATTATAGAAGCATCCAAGGGATTGAGAACTCTAAGTTAATATGATTAAGATATGTTAAAAATAAAGGGACAATTATAAAAGTCTCTGAGATTTTCTTCTTGTAACCGAGCAGAAGACATGACCAAGAAATTAGCTTCACTTGATATACCTTACAATACATATCAACATTTTTGCAGCTATATGTACACAATTTTATACTTCATGTCACCAAAAGTAAAATACTCTGCATTGATAAATCAAATATATTAGCAATTAACTTAAGGTTGAGCATGAATTTTCATTCAAATTATCAATGGGGAAAATGATTGTAAAGCAATAGAACTTTTAGATGTCTTAAAGGTTATTAGCCAGGCAGATTAACTCCAGAGTCTGTTGCTTGTACATTCTGATATTTCTTCCTCTGTCCCTATGGAGTAAATTTAAATTGGATTCATATTTTATAACAAGACCAAGAATCAATGTCTGCATACTGAGATACCCAAGATGAAAAAGACCAGTGGGTCAAATGTAAGAATGTCATTATTCATTGTCCTGATTCATGCATGTGCAAATAAAATTGATTGTGCCTTTATAATTATGATGTAATCATCAGACATAGCCAAGAAACTTAGTTGGGACTATTCTCTGCCTCTTATGTAATAGTCCCATTAGGAAGGGCATTTCCAAGTTCCTACCAGTTGAGGGAAGGTTCCTGTTTGAGGCATAAAGTAAATGGAGCCTATTGAATGAGGAAGTCATATTAAATTAGGTTGACATCATTAGTCACACTTTTGTTAGAATTTGAGTTTACAGTGTAAAAAGTTTCTGATTCATATACCATGGTCAATGAAAAGAACATTGCAATGAAAATCATATTCTGGATTAAGTCTTTTTCTAAGTAAATGGAATTTAGTTTGTGGGAAATAAATTGTAGTCCTTGTGAGGTGAACCAAAGTTCCAAAACTAAGGACATACAGAAGCCACCTTGAGACTAGTAGGATGGGCAGAGATGTTGAATGGAGTGGTCCTACACCTGTGTGTGACCATTAAAAATTGGGAGAGATACCTTGGCTACAGAGGTCCCCCCAAGAGGAGTGAGGAGTCCCAGTCCCACACCAAGCTCCCGAACCCAGGGTTCCAGTGCTGGGGAGAGAATTATTCCCCATAACTTTTGGCTGTGAAAACCAGCAGAGATTGTGGATGGGTAAGGCAGGGGGCAGCTGGACTGCAGGTGCTCCTCTTAAAGGGCCCACGCACAGACTTACTTGCTGATGGACTCACTCACTCTGAACTCCAGCACTGGGGCAGCAGCTTGAAAGGCACCAGGAACATATGGGGAGGAACTGAGTTGTTTGGCTTCAGAGCGAGGGATAGAGGGGCAGCTTTCTCCCGTAGACGGAGGAGCTGGCAGAAGCCATTGTTTTTGCTGCTGAGCCCTCCCACTTCCCAACACGCAGATGTGGGTGGCCACCATATTTGAGTCTCCATTAACCTGATTAACACCGTTTGTTCACCCCACCCTGGTGATGCTCTGAGACCCTGCCCCACTCAAATTTTGGGCTCACTCAAGTGACTTCAAGTGGCTTTTCCATACAAGTGGCCTGTCTGCCTCATGCTGCAGAATTTCCTAAAATCTCTTAAAGGCTCACAAAACCCAAATAAGTAGCTTCTGGCTTTGGTGTGTCCTGTACCACTTGCAGAGCAGGCCCAAGCCTGACACTAGCCATAGCCAGCCTCAGTTTGTGGCTTGGCCTCTCAAGGCATCTCCAAGCTTAGTGCAAGTGGTGGCCATCTGCAGATTGCTTTGTGGCTTATGCCAGGTGGCCCCACACAGGGCACAGTCAGTGGCTGAACTAGGCCTGTGGTGGGGCCCCTCACAGGAGACGCCAGGGCTGGCCTGTCTGCTGGCCAGTTTCAGATTGAGTGGGAGCCTCCAAAGATAACATACCCAAAGGGCGACTGGGCAGACATTAGAGCCCTGCTAAAGTAAATCCTGCTCTGTAGGGAGAGCTCCTGCACAATGGCTCCTCCACTGTATTCACAACCAATCAGCCAGGTCAATCCCTTCCACTGACATGCAAACATCAACAATGCTCAACTACAACTGGATGGCACATACAACCCACACAAGGGACACATGTGGAGCACCTGGATCAGGTGACCAGGAACATTGCACTACTGGGCACATAGTCCTATAACATTCCCTACTGTTATGCCCGTCTGGAGGGATGAGTCGTGGGAGACCAAGATTGGTCTATTAGAATTTATTTGGTGTGTTTGAGCTGTGGGTGATCAGGCTAGAGCAGAAGGAAAAGATCATAACCTCTTCGAGCAAAGAAGGATTTCGAGTTTTACGGAAGGGATAAACAAGGCTGTTCCCCCTTCAATGACGAAGGGTTTCAGGGCATGACCAAGCCCTACAGCTCCACACCATGGCCCCAGGTCACTGTCTGGACCACCCAGGCTTTCCCAGGCCCACTGATCACAGGCCCCTAGGAGATAAAGAAAGACAGGATCAAGACAAGATGGCTTTTAAGATACGGTTTCTGCTCCTGGCCTAAATATGGCTTAACACCTACTACATAAGACCACTATACTAAGACTGGGAGACATAGCATCCCTACCTAATACATACAAACAAACACAGGGAGACAGACAAAACGGGGAGACAAAGAAACGTGCCTCAAATAAAAGAACAGAACAAAGCTCCAGAAACAAAAATAAACAAAATGGAGACAAGCAAACTATCAGATGCAGAGCTCAAAACACTGGTTATAAGGGAGAACTTCAACAAAGAGATAGAAAACATAAAAATGGAAATAGAAAACAAAAAAGAACCAGTCAGAAATAAAGAATACAATAACTGAAGTGAAGAACACATTAGAAGGAGTGAATAGATTAGATGAAGCAGAGGATCGAATCAGTGATTTGGAACATAAGGCATCAAAAAACATATAATCACAACAGAAAAAAAAAGAAAGAAAGAATCACGCCCAAAATGAGCATACTTTAAGAGGCCTCTGGAACAACATCAAGTGTACCAACATTCACATCATAGGGTTACCAAAAGGAGAAGAGAGAGAACAGGAATTGAAAAGCTATTTGAAAAATAGTGATGGAAAACTGATTGATTCTGGCAAAAAATAGACATATAAGCCCAGGAAGCAGAGAGTCCCAAACAAGATAAACCTAAAGAGGCCCACACCAAGACACATCACAATTAAAATGCCAAAGGTTAAAGACAAAGAATCGTAAAAGTGGCAAAAGAAAAGCAGTTAACCACAACGGAGCTCCCATAAGACTCTATCAGCTGATTTCTCAACAGACACTTTGCCAGCCAGAAGGGATTGGCACAAAATATTCAAAGTGATGAAAGGCAAGGATGTACAATGAAGATTACTCCACTCAGGAAAGCTATAATTTAGAATTGAAGGACAGCTAAAGAGCTTCCCAGATAAGAAAATGCTAAAGAAGCTTATCACCATCAAACTAGTATTACAAGGAATGTTAGAGGGATTTCTTTAAGACACTAATTAATTAATTAATTAATTAAAATAAAATGACAATAACTACATATCTATCAATAATCACTTTCAATGTAAATGGATTACATGCTCCAACAAAAAGACATAGGGTGGCTGAATGGATAAGAAAATAAGACCTTAATGTATGCTGCCCAAGAGACTCACTTCAGATCAAAAGACATACACAGACTAAAAGTGAGATGGAAAAAGATATTTCATGAAAATGGAAACACACAAACAAACAAAAAATCTGGAGTAGCAATATTTATACCAGACAAAATAGACTTTAAAACAAAGGCTATAACAGCAGACAAAGAAGAACCCAGTAATCCCACTTCTGGGTATTTATCTGAAGAAATCCAAAACACTTCTTCAAGGGGACATGTGCATCTGTATATTCATTGCAGCATTGTTTACAATGGCCAAAATGTGGAGGCAGCCTGGGCATCTGTCTATGGAAGAATGGATAAAGAGGAGGCGGTACATACAGAGGGTGCCAAAAAATCTATACACATTTTAAGAAAGGAAAACTGTATTAAAATTGTAATAATATATACTGACAACAAAAGATGAATACAACTCATGTCGACTTCTGTAATTACAGGAGGTGTTCAAAGTGGTTACAATCAGTGTCCAGACAATTCTGATTATGGTGAACTACTGCTTGAGCAACACTGAACAAAGTGTCTACTTGTATACAAAAGAAAATGTATATTCTATGAAATATTGCTTGGGCATGGAAGGGAATGGGTTCTTGTCATCTGTGATGGCATGATGGTCCTGGAGGCTATTGTGCTGAGTGGAGTATGTCAGACAAAGAAAGACAGATGCAATGTGATTTCATTTATATGTGGAATCTAAAGAACAAAATAAACAAAACTGAAACAAACTCATAGATACAGAGAACATTTTGATGGTTGCCAGGTGGGATGGGTGTTTGGAGAGTTTGTGAAAAAGAGGAAGTGATTAAGAAGTACAAATTGATTATTACAAAGTAGTCTTGGGGATGTAGGGTATAGCATAAGAAATATAGTCAATAATATTGTAATAACTATGTCGGGTGTCAGATGGGTACTAGATTTATCAGAGTGAAAGATGGGAAGGGGGTTGGGAGGCAGGGTGAAAAAGATGAAGGGATGAAGAAGTACAAATTGGTAGTTACAAAATAGTCATGGGGATGTAAAGTAAAGCATAGGGAATAGAGTCAATAATATGGTAATAACTATGTATAGTGCCAGGTGGATAACAGACTAGTCAGGAGGATCATTACTTTTGTTGTTGTTGTTGTTGTTTGTTTTGTTTTTAGGGGGATCACTTCTTAAATTATATAAATGTCTAACCACTATCTTATACACCTGAAATTAATATAAAATAATACTGAATGTCAACTGCAATTGAAAAATCGAAAAGGTGGGGAAAAGAGTGAAGGGGAATAATAGGTCCAAATCTCCAGGTATAAAAACAAATAAGTTATTGGGATGTAATATACAGCGTGGGGAATGTAGTCAATAATATTGTGATAGTGTGGTACTGTGTCAGATGGTTGCTGGACTTACCATGGTGATCACTTCTTTAGGTATATAAATGTTGAGTAACTATGGTGTACCCCTGAAACTAATATAACACTGTATGTTAGCTGTATTTGAATAAAAATCTTTAAAAAAAAGAAGAAAGCTACTAAAATATGTTCTCCTCACCCCCACCCCTATTTGTAGTCCTTGTTAAATATTCTACTGATTGAGCTCAGTTCTCCTCTTTAGCTCCGGAATGTTATCTCTGAGAATGCAGAGGGAGAGAATTCTTTCTAGGTCTCTTTTATGCTTATCCTCTGTAACACCTCATACCATATTTTAGGAGTCAGATAAAAAGTAAATGTAGCTGACACTGTTTCCCTTCTATTTCTGAAGGTGGGATTTGAACCTGGCAAGGGGCTTTAATTTCTGCTTCCACAGTGAAATGGAAGCCTTGTATAAATACTAGATGTTTTAAGTCACTTTTATGATGTTGCACTCCTTTTACACAAGACACGCATATACCACCATCCTATCCAGAAGGTGAGTAAGCAGTAATGTTGGCTATTGTCTTACATTATTAATTATGCCACCTGTGGCTCTAGAAGCAATTGTTCTCACTACTTCAGGATCCCTAGATATTGCTAAGATCTTTTAGGTAAGCCTCCATACCATACAATAAGCCTCCATGCTAACATACAATAAGACAGAATGTGTGGCTGGGGAAATCAACTATTTGAAACAATAATAATGGTAATAATAATAATAATAATAAATTGTAATAACAACAGAATGATGATGAAGCAGAGCTAAATGAGCCCCAACTGGATTTGTATTTACAGAACTGGTAGGTAATTGACACTCTTTTATGTCTATAACTATTGGTTGATATGTACAGGGAATTTACATTTCGTGGCTCAGGGAAACATTTTGTGTATGGGTGCAAGGGAGCCTAGGAAAGAGAAGAGAGAAAAGCAGTGGTGGGAGATTGGTTAGGATAACAACTGTGCTCCTGCTGGTCTAGGGACTGGACATGAACTTGTGCAGAAACATGTTTTAGGGCCACAGACTGGAGAAGTGCTTCTCATAAAAGACGTTACCAGACTGTACTGGTACAAGCAGTGCAGCTCAAGGCTCGGAGATAAGGTAGCCGACGCTGCTTCCCTTCAGTACAGTGTTAGGAGGATTATGTGAAGTGGACATTCATTATTTGTTCTTGTCCAGTCTCGCTTCAGCCCTCTGCTAAAGGCATCTCAAGAAACTTCCCCTCTGTCTCTCATTATCTGTGGAATTTAGGTGAAGTTGCCTCCCAGCCCCAGATACAGGAAAGGGCAAACCCGTGTCTTTTCTTGGTCATGTCGATTAATTCACAAACAAACCAAACCAACTCACTGGGACATATTTTTAAGTTGTTGTTGAAAAAAGAGGCAAAAAGAAGCTCTTCGTTTTTAGACATAGGACTTAGATGATTTAACCTTGAAACTGGGGGACCCGCCATATGGAAAAAGCCTATCTGAGACTGAAATCAATGCTAGGAAAGCAGAGAAAAGAGACACTTTTCTGATCGGCACTTTTTGAGTTTTCATATTCAGGAGTATCTGAAGCCAAATATCCTGATCACTTCTTTTATATAAGCTAATATATTTTTTATATGAACAAGTTTGTACAGTAGTACCTCGGTTTTCGAATGTCTCTGTTGACAAACGTTTCGGTTTACGAACGCCGTAAATTTTATGGATCTATGGTATTATTAGATAGTAAAATTCATGCTAAATTTGCAGTATTAAGGATTGATTTTAAAGGTCTGGAACGGATTAATCCATTTTGCATTACTTTCTATGGGGAAACCGTGCCTCGGTCTTCGAACGTTTCAGAACTCGGTCTTCCGGAACAGATTATGTTCGAAAACTGAGGTACCACTGTTTTGGGTTCCTTATTTATGAATTAGTTCAGGGCATTCTACCATAAAAGATGGCCCCTTGGCATATAAAATTATCTTAAGCTGAAGGAATTGTTTTAAATGGTAGAAGTAGGATGGTAACTCTGACCTCTACACCCCGCCTTTCTTTCCTAAAAATGGTCATAAATCTCCCATATGAAAGGCACACCCTCCCTGTATCAGGAGAAGGGAAGACATAATTATCACCAGTGGCAGAGAATTTGGGGGCAAGATTATGTACAAACAAACCTTGTTAAACGGACCCTTACTTTCCTAGCTACTTCACTGCGCATTATCCCAAGCCCAAATCCCTTTGTCTTATGATTTCTTCACAAATTTACTGTTTATTTGTCAAAAAGGTATAAAAGCTTCCTATTCTGGTCAATTCTTCAGCTCTTCATTCTCTGATGAAGGCTCCTACGTACATGTAACGATTCAATAAAATCTGCATGCTTTTCTCCTGTTACTCTGCCTTTGTCATTTTTATTTTCAGACAAGCTAAGAACCTTACAAAAGTTGAGGAAAACTTTTTCTTCCCTCTATAGTTGTAACCTCCAAAGTCCTAACTACTACCCTCATCTTCCCCTCTGTCACTCCACCGACATTGCACTTTTGGCATCCAAAGGATTTAGAACGGGCGTTGGTGGAGGCTGGACTTGATGGGGTAATGTAGTGCTCCGATGGGAGTCACTTGTAGAAGCTGTGGTGAGGGATGTTGATGAGATGGAAGAACATGTGTAGACTTGTTTCTTAGCTCAGGTTCAATGCCATTATCCTTGGGATTTCCAGGAATAACTGAGGGAAGTTACTCCAGGTACTGAGGGAAGACAGAGTAAATGTGTCCAGCAAGAGTAACTCATGCACTAATGAACATGAGTGGGAACTAAGTTGTCTCACAGGCTCTAAGCTCTGGGGCATGAGGTTACTATGTAATGGCACCATTACTTCTATGTATCACGAACCTTCTATCAATCAAGAGCTTTGCATGCTATCTCTCATCTTTCCAACCCCTCTCCCAGTATTTTTATTCTCCGTGAAGTTAAATGTGTTGTCCAAGATCACACAAGTAGTAAATAACAGAGATAGGGTTCAATCCAAGGTCTACTTTTTTCAGTGCTCAATCCTTTCTACTCTGCTACGTTGTCTCCTTACAGCCCTGCAGAAATCCGTCCCTAGCATCCCATCAGCAAATGAAAATTGTTTTTCTACCCACCAAAAGACAGAATTTGGTATAACACTTATTAATAGGTCCAATGAAAGCATTAAAAAATGTTTTCTTATGATGAAGAAAAATCAAAAAACATTTAGGGTAACAGAGAAGCAACAGACAAGTTTAATTCCTTGAATTTTTCCAAGAAAGTTCTGTAGAAAACACAAGTTATAAATATTTGGGAATCAATATATAGAATTTTCAAAAGTGGGAAATGTTTACTTGTATTGGTCAAAAATTGCCATGTGTTTTTACTGGTATGTTAACCTCTCAATCTCTTCCTTCCTCCCTCCTTCTTTCTGTTCTCTACCATTGTCTCTCTCTCTCTCTCTCTCTCTATATATATATATATACACACATATATATATACACATATATATATGTATATATATACACACACAGATATATATACACACACACATACTTCTTTGTTTTTATATATTTACATTTATATGGATAGATGTAGATGTATATAGATATGTATATATATTCTCTCTATATATTTTCTCTACATATAGTCTCTCCATATACTCCGTATATATATATATGTATATGTATATATATATTTAAATATATATATATATATGCATGTATATACAGAGGGTGACAAAAAAATGTATACACATTTTAAGTAAGGAAAAAAGTGTATTAAAATTACGCTGATGGTAACCATTTTGGGCACCTCTTGTAATTGCAGAAGTCAAACGTGACTTGTATTCATCTTTTCTTATTGGTATATATTGAGTATTACAATTTTAATACAGTTTTCCTTTCTTAAAATGTGTATACTTTTTTGTCACGCTCTGTATATATGCACACATACACACATACTTTTGGAACTGAAAATAAATAGGGGATTATTAATTCATTCCTCTCATGTGTTCAATCATTCCCCTTCTACAGAAGCAGCAGCAGCTCTCCTCAGGATTTAAAGCCATCTCCTCGGCACAAAAGCCAAAAGCCTATCTTTCTGATGTTCAATGGCTCATATGTTTTGCCCTTCATGACAGTGGCAGCTAAGTTCATCACAGATTTTATTATGGATTAAAAGAAGCCCACTAATGAGCCCTAGTGCTGTTTATTCAGGTGGCCCTGTCCGCCGGAAGTTACACTCAAGAGTTCTAAATAAAATAACCTAGGGACATCATGACTTTGAATGGAGTGAATACATGTAGCTTCTCCTCAGGAAGTTTTACCTCTAGACTAGGACTTCTAAAAATTATCTAAGAGCATTAGAAATTTAAAAATATCTAATATAGGTTATATTTAAAAGATTTCTGATCGATAATGAAAACAGAAGTCCTGGACTGATGTGTGAAGAGCCTCAAAACTGATATTATTGATATTGTGACTCAGACATCAAGTTAAAGAGAATCAAACCCATGTTTAAAGAACTAACGGGCAGGGCTAAGGGGCCCTCCTGTGCACGCCCACAGGGTCCATCTCAGGCTCTGTGAGGATCCTTAGCAATGTACCATGTTTCCCCGAGAATAAGACCTAGCTGGATCATCAGCTCTAATGCGTCTTTTGGAGCAAAAATTAATACAAGACCCGTGTCTTGTATTAATTTTTGCTCCAAAAGACGCATTAGAGCTGATGGTCTGGGTAGGTCTCCTTTTGGGAGAAACACGGTATTTACATAGTCCTGTGTTTTCTTATATTTGCAAAATAAGATACTCTTTTTTCCTTAAAGAGGACTACTAAACTATAGAAACTTCAGGCCCCACAAATCCGGGATCTGCTCCTGTGAGGAAGGCTGTTCCCTGGAGTACCACTCTGACATGGTGTGCCTGCTCTCTCATAAAATCAGCTCAGCAACCTCTTGGACTCAGTTTCTTCATATCTAAAACGGGAATGTTAAGGAAAATGTTTGTTCCCTTTCAATTCTAATATTCTGTGATTTGAGGTGAGCTATTTTATATCCTCTGTGAGCTAAGAACAGTGTGAGTAAAGAGAGGGAGAAAGGGAAGTAGATTTTTTAAAAAGTTTTCTATCTTTACTCGCTTTCTACCTCAATATTCAGTGTTAATGTCAACAGTTAGGATTATAACATAAGTTTTATAATACTTTTTATAAATAGCAACAATTGCTAGAACTAAATAATTTCTTTGACACACAAATTTAATTCTGTAAAACCCCTTAAAGAATAATATATGCACATTTTCCTAGTTTCCACAAAACAGTTTAATATGACAGATCCCATGAGAATAGAGTGAATTTGAAAATGTCAGCTTCATTAATGACTAATTTTCAAATGATTGCATTGACCGTGGGGTGATGTGAGTCAACTCGGAAATGACAGAAAGTGGGGCTGTTGGGTTGTACTTCACTGCAAAGTATTTCAGTTATCGAAACATCAGTAATGTTATGCTGTCCAGATTATTTGAATAAGTATGTCATAATCAGAACTGAATAAAACATATATAAAAATGGTAAACCATTAGCAAGTTCATCACTTATGGTCAAAGGTATTGGGATACTTCAAGAAAAACTTAAGTTTTTTTTTTGTTTGTTTTTTTTCCCTTAAAGAGGGCTTCTTTAAGAATAACCAATGAACAATGCAAAAGATTTTGAAGGCTTTTGCTATATCTAGATCAGTATCCTCAATGTGTGCTCTACAGAACACACCTCCACATGATGCTTATAGACATGTGTCCAAAAGGTGTTTAAGTTTGAGAACTATTGAGGTAAACAGGTTTCTTTACTGTAGGCTTCCACTGAAACTTTAGGGATTCATATATATATATGCCATATATATAGAGGCCACTCTAAATGAAACATATATATATATGAATATATGTTTTTCAGGACTTAGTATTCTTTGGAACACACTTTGGGAAGCATTAGTGTGGCTAATTGCCCCAAATGTCTACTTTAGTCTATATGTGAGGACTCATATTAAATGAGAGACTAGGTTAGAAAGAATGAGAAGCGTTGAAAGCTTCCTTCAGCTGGGTAAGGTGAAAACCTGAGAATAGATAGATTTTTCAGTTTAAAGAAAGGATGAGCAAGTACAGCCTGTAGGCCAAACCTGTTTTTGTAAATAAAGTTTTTGTAAATAAAGTTTTATTGGAACACAGACATGCCCATTTGTTTGTTCATTGTTTATGGCTGCTTTTGCACTAAAAGTAAGAGCCCAGTACTAACCACAGAGATTGCATGGCCTGCAAAGCTGAAAATCTTTACTATCTGGCCCTTTGTAGAAAAGTTGTAGAGCCTTGCTCTAGATATTTTACCTGACGTTAGGTAAAGAAAGATTGTGGGCTGACAAGTTCTAAGTAAACTATGTCTAGAGACTGCAAAAATACTAATTTGATTCCAAATATTTATTTGCCCCCCCAACTAAAGATTTTGGTGTGTGTGCGTGTGTGTGTGTGTGTGCGTGTGTGTGTGTGTGTGTGTATGAGGGGGAGAGAGAGAGAGAGAGAGAGAGAGAGAGAGAGAGAGAGACCACAAAAAGAAATCAACCAGATGGGGAACTTAATGAAATTTCCATCCTTCAATTCATTTGCTCTTGGTGGTGGTGGTAGAGATGGTGGTGGACATGGAAAAATTGAACCTACTTGAGAAAAAAAAAAAGTAAATTTATTTTCTCTATGGGTCCTAAAAGGTTTAGTAAAACTATTTCTGATTTTAAAATTCGAAACTGATTAATTTGAGCACAAAGTCACTACTATAGCACTTTATAGCATATATAACTAAATCTGTGCCAAACTGCTACATTGAACTATTATTGAATTCTATGTGTCTGTGTGTGTGTGTATGTGTGTGTGTGTAGAAAGAGTGGTGAGCGATTGTTTTCACTTATGCTTAAATAAAATTGAAATAGTTTTACAAAATAGTGCCTATTGATCAATACCATCTGTTTGATACCCTTGCAATAGAGAATGTACCGATCTTCTCAAAGATAGAACTTACTACTTCTGAATACACATAAAAATTCCCTTATACGCATTTTTGAAGAGAAGCTATACACGGTTTTACCTTTTACATTTAAATTGTTTTGCTCGAACTTTACTATCTTTTCATAATGTAAATGGATATGCTTTACAAAGGCCTGATTTACTAAAATAATAAAAATCAGTTAAATTCCTTTATGAGAATAAGCACACAGATATAAATAACAATGGGGCATGGAAAGGAGATGGCCGCAATGTTTAGACTCTTAAGATGGTCTTCTTTAATTACATCAGCTAGTCAGAGGCCACTCTAAATGAAACAGTCATGCTCTCTGTGCCTGAAAAAGCAAGCAGAATCTTATCCTGGGTGGGCAGGGCAATGCTCTAACAAATCTTGGGAGATCTAATCCACAGAAACAAGGAAGGTCTGGCGTCTTGCACAAATTAGACCTCGTATGCAATAGATGCACAGTAATTATTGGTTGTATCAACACGATTTCAAAACTAACTTTAGAAAGGGTATGTTTTAGTGTCACCACATTTCAGATGTTAACTGAGAGTTTGATTGGCTCATGGTGGAATAGGAAGTTTGCAGCTTCAAATCAACCAGGCACCACTCAATGGGGATTTGCATTCGTGATTAAACCATTATATCCCATGCAGAAGCAGATGCTAAATAACATTCCAGCGTTTCCAGCACATTCCTGAGACATAAGTATCTTGAAAGAGGTCTGGAGCACATGGGCCATACTTTTTTTAAAAAAGAAAGAAACAAGAAAGAAAAAAAAAAATAGTGAGCAAATCCCCAGTACTTCTTGGATTTTGGCAATAATTGCTGGCCAAACACATTTTGAAAGATAAGACTATTGAGGCCATCTCATTATACCCACAAGAACACAATTTAATGGGCTATTGGCGTATTGCTCCATTTGAAGGCTCTAGCAATTTCCCTTTGCATCTCCCCAAATAAGAACCTCCTGCATCAACTCAACGGGCAGATTTCATTTCCCTCATCCTGTTTCACACAGCTCACAACTCCTGTATGTGTGTGTAGGGAGGAACGAAAGGGCAAGATTGAGTGAAGTGTTTTACTAGACTCCCTTGGACATGCTCCTACCAGAACATACCCCAGACCATTGGAAACACATGCTGGACATCTGCTCTGGGCTCACACACCCAGGGTGGTGTGAATTTGCATCACATGAACTTGGCATGATTTGCAGCAGTTGTAAGCATATGGAAATGTCACAGAAGCCGAGAAGGGTACAGGCACTCACCCAGTGCACACCAAACAAAAGTTGGTGCATAAGAAACTCAGAAAACATCCCATAGGTGTGCTGCTCTTCTTAGATAATTGAAGTTTCTCATCTCCTCCCCCGTGGAGAAACCCTAATTTGCTCTAGCTGTAGGTACAGCTTCCATTTTCCTCCAGGAAGCAATTCAGCACATCTTAAATACCATTTCTACACCTCCTTGGCTGGCTTGAGATCCCAGATGTGGAGAAGTTGCGCAGGGAGTGGGACTGGAAGGATGAAGAAAGTTCCTTTTCCATGCAGAACAACAGGAGTACTGTTTGGGGGTGTGGACAGGAGTTTAGGACACTGCATGGTTGCAGGATATGATCTTTCTTGCTTGCTTCTCTGTTGCCTTTGCTCCATCCTGCACTTTAATTCTCGACTGGCAAATTGCCCTGGGAACAGGGGGCATTGAGCTCTAGTGCAAAGGCCAATATGATTGGAAGGAAGGGTGGAATTGAGCTCCATAGGCATTTTAATTTTTTCCACTGTTATATATTTGAGTATTTTGCAAAGAGATCTATTCTTTTTATGCGAACTTGTCTCTACAGCTATAAAACAGCACCAGTGACAAACTGGTAATTCAGCATTAACAGTCTGGCTGTTTAGTCTGATTTTAATAATATATTCCTATTCCTATGCCTCTCACCACCATTTTTTCTTTCTGTTTCCCCAATTCTGTGCAACTTGTTTTAGAACTGTGCTGCCTCCTCGGGTCCTGTTCCGAGTATCTAATCTGATTATCTGCCCTCTGAGGTTTCAGGTCCTGCCTTATTCTTGCCTACTCCTTCCAGGTCTAGAACCCCTAACCCACAGACCAGTGGCCAAAACACTACTCACCCCGAAAGAAAGCTTGACAGGCAGGACAGCCATTAACATAACAGATTTGAGTGCTTGCTATATCTGTACTCCCACAGCAGCACCTACTACTGAGATAACCCTGTTTGGCCTGACTAATTGTCCCTCTGCTGGACATACCTGGGTCAGCTCCCCTTAGCCTTCCTCCCATTTCCCCTTTCTGTTCTGTCTGCAAACCCAGCCGTTCTGACGCTCAGACTTGCTTCTACTGTTGGCATTCAAGACATAGTTCCTCACCTGAGTAAAGACTGTACTAATGGACCCAATTTCCTTTTGCCTAAAAATCTTTATTGTACATAAGAAACAAACAAACAAAAGCTCCAAAAAGGGTTTAAAGGACAAGCAGTGGGATGAAAACTCCACTTCATAAAGATTTCACGAAGATTTACAGACCCCAAAGATGATATTCATAAACACAGGGATATTGTAAATTATATTTAGCTAATCAATTTTTGGAATGGCCACATCTGTTTCTGGAACAAAGTGAGAAACAGATGTGGAAGCAACAGTGAAACTGAGACAGGAAACTTGTCAAATGTGAAAACTGAGTAACCTTTCTGAATCCTGAAATTAGAGCAACAAAAGGGTGATAAATCCAAAGGAGCTGATAAGGTTAATAAAACCATATCGTCATTTCAGAGGTGCATTTGCTAGAAAGCAATACAAATGTTATGCACGGACATAATTTTAGCAGATGCTAAACAGATCTCATTGAAATCTTTTAGGTTCATTATGAAGGAGTAATAAAAAAGAACATTTAATTTGGGGCCCTGAAGACAGATGTTTTACACAAGGAAATGTGTTATATTAGAGGAGCACCAAAGTGCTCCTCGTCTTGGTTGTCATTGCCCAAAGAAAGTCTGAGGATAGCCTTTCCTCCACTGAAGTATGAGGAATACGGTATTAACTCCCTCCCAGGCACACTTCTGCCTGGTTCCAGTACCTTTGGTAAAGGTTTGTGGAAGGATATAGAAGGGACTCCCTGAAGTTGACATGAAAGAAAGCACACAGGAAAGAAGCAATTCGGTGGATAAATGAGCCACACATGTCTCCACTGAGTCACATGAAGTCTCAGGCATCTATCCAAGTTCAGTATCCCTAAGGACCCTCTCTGAAGTTTTTTCCTGTGTTTTTCTTAGAGATTCATGGAAATCTGTCAGAATCCGTGATTATATAAAAGTTCCTCTAGAGTCTAAAAGCATGGAAGAGGCTTAACTTCCTTCCATGCTCCAGGGAAAGAGAAAAAGAAGCAGAATGTATGTACGTCACTTTATTTCTATTTTAATTCTATTGCCATAAATAGACAAGGGCATAGGTACAGCTGTTTTCTTTTGGATACTTCTCTAGCAAACACTCATCTTTGACTGAGAAAAATGTGTGCCAGATTCACTTTTGCGTAGAAATTTGCAACATGTCCTAAAATAAATAAAAACTACGGCCTTAAACAATACAGCGGAGCAAAAGCACACAAATAGAAAACAAAAGAAAACAAAACCAAAAACAAACCCAACAGAGACAATTAGGAAAATGAGCAGCTGAGAACTAACTCACTGAATGCAAATGGAACTAGCCGGCCTGGTTTGAAAACTAACTCTAAAGTATAAGCCATGTGATGATGGGCGAATTATTTATCTGAGCTGCCATTCCCTCATCTGAAAATTGGAGGTATTAATAGTAACTGTTTCATAGGACTGCAGTGAGGACTAAATGAGTTAATATAGGTCAGGCATAACAGAGTCTGGCATATAGTAATTATTATATAAGTGTATGCTATTAATAACTATAGCTTAGTTCACCCAAGAGGGCATTTCCAGCAGCCCACTTGGCATAGTGTTCCTGGACTAGCACTTCCTGATGTTTCACATGGTTTCTTTCCTGTTACCACCTTATGGCCTAGAAAATGGTGACGGCTGAGTCTGGGATACAGAGAAACCAAGTAAAACCTGGAGGAGCCCTGATTTTCTCACATCATAAGCTTGAACACTTAACTTTGTGCATTGTGTTCACACTGAAGAATTCCCAACTAAATGCTGACAAGTCAGGTTCTAACCTGTGGCATCCTTCAGTGGGAGAAGTTAGCCAAGGAACACACTGAATAACACAGTAGAGTCTACAAAGGAAAAAGGGGAAAATGGACCAAGAAAAATAGAACAAAACAATTTAAATTTTAAAACAAGAACTACCTGGAAAATTCACCAGTGCCCATATGGAGCTGGAAAAATACGGATATTAATAGTAGAAATATATTAATAGCAACATAGGCTACCACTAAAGGCCAACTACTGCCCCAACAGAAGTGTAAACGGAGGAAAGTTTACTATGAAATCAATGAAGCTGAAATTTCAGGGCTCTCACTGACTTGTCCCTCCTCCAAGTCCCTGGGTGGCCGTAGCAACATGGTCATATGGCCATACATTATTACAAGACTTGGAAAAATAAAATACTTTACTCCAATCTGTGAAGAATGCTATTTCTTTCTCTTCTCACTTTTCCTCTATCACACTTGCGCCTGTTTTGGGAGGTGTGGCAGGCCATGGCCCCCAGTGACAACTGTCTCTTGGTACGCATGCCCTTATGTAATCTCCTCCCCTTGACCATGGGCTGGATTTAGTGACTCACTTCTAGCAATAGAATATGGCAGAAATAATCAACTGTTATTTATAAGATTAGATTATAAAAAGACTGTGGCTTCCATCTTGGATGCTTGCTCTTGCTCTCTACACACACTCTCTGGTGAAGAAGTGAAGCCAGCTGCCGTGACATGAGGAAGCTCTGTGGAGAGGCCCACATGAGTGAGTTTGGAAGAAGGTCGTCTGAGGTCTACCAATCACCACCAGAGTGAACCAGGATGTAGAGGAAGCTTCCCCAGTGAAACCTTCAGATAAAATTGTAGTTTTTGGCCGACAATTTGAACTGCATGAGAAGCATCCAACTAAGCCAGATTCTATGAGATCCACAGGAATTATAAAATAATGAATGTTTGTTGTTTAAGCTGCTATCTGGGAGCATTTTTATTATGTGGTGATAGGTACTGCAGGGGTGGCTATGGGCATTTTGGGGAATTAGCTAGGAGAAGTTGAGTCAGGAAGTCGTTTAGCTTGGCTTACTGAACTTTTTATGTTTTTCAGTATAGTTAAGTGAATACCATGCCGGTAGAGAAATAGTTTCTGGCTCATTGTGCTAATTTACCATATAGCATGACACTAAGGGGCATTGCCAAAGATCATATTGTGATATGAACATGGCCATATACAGATCGTTTCCTAAATCTCATTGAAGGAAAATCTACCTCCGTAGTACCTCAGCTGTTACTTCCAAGTTGACTCTTCCATTATTCAATCATAGTTGAAATAATTTATTATGTTATTATTTCACAACATTATATCTTTGGGAGTTTTTGTGTGCGCGTGTGTGTGTGTGTGTGTGTGTAAATGGAGTAGTTGCTTTCTTCTTTCCAGTTTTATTGAGGTATAACTGACAAATAAAAATTATATATAGTTAAGGTGTACAAAGTGACAATTTGATATACCTATACATTGTGAAATGATTACCGCAATTATGCTAATTAACACATCCATCACCTTATATAGTTACCGTGTGTGTGTGTGTGTGTGTGTGTGTGTGTGTCTGTCTGTCTGTGGTGAGAACACTTAAGATGTAACTCTCAGCAAATTTCAAGTATACAACACAGTATTGTTAACTATAGTCACCACGGTATACAGCAGATCCCCAGAACTTCTCACTTATAACTGAAAGTTTCTGCCCTTTGGCCAGCATCTCCCCATTTCCCCCACCACCCGGCTCCTGGCAACCACCATTCCATTCTACATTCTGTTTTTGAGAATTCAACTTTTGTTAGATTCTACATATAACTGAGATTGTACAGTGGTTGTCTTTTTGTGTCTGGCTTATTTCACTTAGCAAAATGTCCTCTAGGTTCATCATGTTGTCACAAATGGCAGGATCTCCATGTATATTTTCTCTATCCATTCATATGTCCCTGGACATTAACGTTACTTTCATATCTTGCCTATTGTGATCAATGCTGTAATGAACATAGAAGTGCAGATATCTCTTCAAGATACTGATTTCATTACCTTTGGATATATACCCGGAAGTGCAATTTCTGGATCGTACGGCAGTTCTATTTTTAATTTCCTGAGTAACTTTCATACTATTTTTCACAGGGGGTGCACCAATTTACATTCCCACCAACAATGCCAAATTCAAAAAGGATTTCATTTTCTCCACACCTTCACCAATACTTATCTCTTGTCTTTTTTTTAAATAGCCATCCAGCAGTTGATATATCATTGTGGTTTTGATTTGAATTTCCCTATTGCTTAGTGATGTTTTATGCCTTGTCATATACCCCTTAGCTATTTATATGTCTTTTTTGGAAAAATGTCTATTTAGGTCCTTTACCATTTTTAAATTGAGTTATGTATGTATGTATGTATGTATGTATGTATGGTATTGAATTGTATGAGTTCCTTATATAGTTTGGATATTAACCTCCTATCAGATTTGCAAATATTTTCTCCCATTCCGTAAATTGTCTTTTAATTGTATTCATTTTTTCCTTTATTGTGCAGAAGCTTTTTAGTTTGATGTAGTCCTACTTGTTTCTTTTTGTTTTTGTTGCTTGTGCTTTTGCTGTCATATCCAAGAATCACTGCCAAGATCAACATCAAGGAAATTTTTCTCCATGTTTTCTTCTAGGAGTTTCATGGTTTGAGTACTTACATTTAAGTCTTAAATCCATTTTAGCTAAAGTTTTGTGTGGAGCATTTTCAACATATATTTCAATCTTGATTTTTCTATGGCAAGTCTAACTAAAAGAGGAGAGTCAGCCTGCTATAAAATCGTTTAGGACTTGAAACATGCTACAATGACATTATAAAGACCTGTCATCTGGACATAAGTGAGATTCACAAAGTTGATAAAACTGAGTTACACCAGCTAAAGTAATTTGGAAAGACATTTTGGAACATTTCTACAAATAAGTGGGTCTTTAGGCATATATGAAATGCCCCTTTTTTTACCTATCAATTTATCTTTCAAAGAAATTAGAGAAAATACAGACAAAAAAGGTAAATAAAACATGAAATAGAAGCAATATAGAGGAACAATAAAATCAATAGAAATTATTCCAACTTCAAAAAGCTGTAAGAAAGTATTTCTTCAAATTATACTAAAAGAGTAATTCATTAAGAGGAAATGATAAATTTTGAAAAAATTAACTATATCCTATGATTGTTTGATAATTCCATTAGTAAGGAGAAAGAAGGAGCCATATGAACATATTAAAAAGGTTTAAATTTTTGATTTGACAGAAAAAGACATCACCAAAGAGAGCATAAAACTTACTAAACCTCCAAAATGAGGAAAATTGGTGACAAACTGGTTAATGAATATTATCAATTCAAAGATTATTTAAGATTAGTTACTACACATGAAAATAGGAAATGCTCTGAAATCTTTCAACTTGTCCACAAGAGAAACTGAAGTTTCCCAAAGTTGACAACCATCTGAAACATTTACATGGCTTTACCAACATGGAATCATGAAGCTTAAACTTTTCTAAGTTATTAAGGGGGAAAAAATCAACCATGTTAAAGGAAAATTTGAATTATATATATTTTTTATTTTAGAAGATATTATTGAATTCTTCTCTGGTCCTCTCTTTTTTCAAGTCCAGGAGGCCTGATCCTATCTCAGGCCTCAGGAAGAAAATGAAGAACTTAGACACCGTCATCCTCATCTCAGCAGAGGCCAAGGCAGAAATTTGCATCAATAATGGGATAACATCTCAGTCTTCAGCCTCTGCCTTTGGATTTGTTTTCCCAAGTACAATGACTTTCCATCCACATGGCTAAAAAGATTGGCTAACATGGTGCCCCCTGGAAAGAAGAAAAGATCTACCCGAGGACAAATTCTATTTCAACCACAGAATGCAAAATGTTCCTTCTTCTGCTTAAATAGTTTTGAATTCTCTAACTTCACTCCACATCAAGCAATAGGGGGAAAAAAACACAAAACACTGGCAGTTTTAAAATAGTAGCTTGTCCCTGGTTCACACTCCAACTATTTTTATGAATATCAATACAAGTAAACATTGCCGTCTGGGCTTAGGAGTGGGTTAGCTAATGCTCTTCAGATTTCAGTTTTACTGCAGTTTTGGCTGAATTCTGGTTGGGTGTGCATGGCTCTACTAAAGGTTTATTTCTGTAGTGGTCAGATGTTTTGCACTCACCTAATAACTGGCAAATGTCTGGGTCAACTGGAGCAAAGCAGGACTTGCAGGGGAGAACTGTCTAAAAACAAAACCCCACTGAGTCACTTTAGCTGGGTCTGGGACTCATTTCACAGGGCATTTGTCCTTGGGAAAAATTCACCATGTATAGAGATTTTGCAGTCCTTTGGCTTCACCTCACTTTCTATCTTGAAGGAGGTGCAAGATGGCTAATGTCTTTTGGAACATTAGGTTCATTTTAGACATTTGCATAAACAATTTAAGCTATTTACATTTTTTCAAAAATAGTCACATCAAAATTTGACTTTTTCGGGAAACTTTTCTTAATAATGTAAATGTAATAATGATAAATAGTGATAGGTACCCTGTAAGTATGAAGAGAATTCATGCTGTGCCAGGTACTGTTCTAAGTGAAGTACATGTATTAAATCATTTGATTGTTACAATAACCCTGTGAGTAGTAATTGTTAATATTTCCATCTTACAGATAAGGCATAGAGAATTTAAGCAACTTTCTCAATATCACACAGTAAGTGGCATCAAAGTGTAGTTTTCAAGAGGTAAAAGCAAGCCCCAAACAAATATACTGTAAGAACATATAAATGACATACTTAACTCATTAATGAGAGATCTAGCACAATGGTTCAACAGATTCAGCAAAGAATCTGAGAAAACAGAGATTATGAAGTTGGGAAAAGCATGCTGAAATAAGTTCATTAAATTCGAGACAAACTAGTTTATGACTTAGAGAACAATGAACCGGTTACTTTGGGATTGTATTCTGTACTGGAAGAAATCATTTGCTACTCTTCTGGATGTACATGCTAACATTTAAGCCAGCAAATCTCAAACTGTGGTCCAGGAACTTTGGGACCACAAAAACTGAACTTTTTCCGGGGGCTATAAGGGCAAAATTACTTTTATAATAATGATACATTATTTGCCTTTTTCACTGTATTGACAGTTGTATTGATGATGCAAAAATAATAGTGGTTAAAATTGTAGTAGCAGCCATTAAATTCTTTCTGACCAGATATTCACAGATTTTTTTTTAAATGCCAGTTTTATGTAAGATTCTTTAATATAACAGTAGAAATCATTAATTTTATTCCATTTCAACCTTTGAGTATATGTCTGTTTAATATCCTTTGTGACAAAAGGGGAAGTACACATAAAGTACTTCTGCTGCCGAGGGAAATACCATTGTTTTCTTAAGGAAAAGCTCTTATGCTGTATTTTGTGTTGTCAACTGAACTAGCTGATTTTTTTTTCATGGAATACCATTTTATCTGGGAAAAAAAAGAATAATAAACTATTGCTATTTTTACCTAAATATTTAGCAGCAATTTTCTCAAATATAAACAAAGTAAGCATGAATCTTCAAGGAAAAGAACTAATAATATTTGTTGACTTGATAAAATTAGAGTTTTCAAGCTAAAATTAGAATTTTGGAAATTCTAGTGTACCTGCAATTGTGAGTTTGATAGCTTCCTGATATTTAAAAAAATTTTCTCATAAGGTCGATGGTGATATTAATAGATGTAATTTTTGATATCATATAAAGAAAAGTATCAATTTTTGGAACATGTGCATAATTCAGTGAATCCATATTTTCCAAATGATGTATGATGTTATAAAATTATGCATGGATAAATAATCAATTTAAACTGCACAATATACCAATACACTTTACTTTAATAGAATACAAAAAGTTCCCTGCTCTGGTTTCAGATTGCAACTAACCTTTAAAAACAAGTCCTCACACAGTTTTTGTGTACCAAAAAAGAATATGCACCATTATCAGAAATGGCTATTGAAGACTTCCCTCTTCCAGCTATACATGTACATGATACCAAATTTGCTTTATATATGGTACTTCAACCAAAAACAATATATAGCAACAGAATACATTCAGAAGTATATTATAGAAATCAAGCTTTCTTCTATTTGGTCAAAAATTAGAGAGTTGCAAAAATGTAAAATAATGCTATTCTCACTTAATTTTTTTGTTTGGAAAATACAGGTTTTTTTCCTTAAAACATGTTATTTCTGTAAAAATGTAATCAGCTTATTATTTTTTTTACATTAACTAAAAAAACTTTAAAATTTTCTCATTTTTAATTTCTAATATAAATATCAATTGAAACACAGAAACAAGTTTTTTGCCTTCCACAATAATTTATTAAAATCAGCTGATCTGATTGTAAATCAAAGGACATCCTTTAGTTAATTAAATAATAGTTGGTTGGCCTTTTAGACAAAACTTCATTTTGTCACTAAAAACTCATTGTGATCCTTCTGTCTCATTTCCCAGTTTTGCATAATTATCTTTAACAGTAGTGGATCCAAATTTGAATTCAGGCAATTTGGCTTTGGAGTTTCTGCTCTTAACCACTAAGTCATTTTACATGAGAGGAAACATGTAAATATCATCAAGTAGCAACATCAAATTCAAATATAAAATGCTGTTGTTTATAAACATAGAGCAAACAGAAAGGTAAGATTAAAACAAAACAAAACCCAAAAAACAAAAAACAGAACCAATCTCATCCATAGATCCCACGGGTCACTTGGGAGTGCTTAATTTTTTAAATCCCTGGACTTTTTCAAACCTTATTAAGTAAATTTACTAAGAGAACTTTAACAGGAGATTCAACCCCAAAGAAAGAAAGTACTTTTAACAATAAAATTTTTTCTGTGATGGTAGCAATAGAGTTTTCAGAAATGTTAAAAGATAGTAGAGAATCCTGATCAAAAGTATTTTCCTACCCAGAGGAGCTTGCTTTAGTAGTAGACAAGAATAAATGCTTAAAGGGAATGGTATTTTTTGGAGTGAGAAAGCTTTTGACCAGTTTTCTGGGACTGTCCTGTGTTACAGCAATGGGATGAGGACAGATTGGTATGGAGATTAATCCTTCTTGACCGTTTTTTTTTTCAGTGTTAAGCCTAAAACAGAAGAAGCAATTGCGCTTAACATGTGTTAACATCTGACTACACAAGTCACCAAATTGCTTGGCTTTTAAATGGAATCAACATATAGACAATCATTGGTCATGAAAAGGTCTCCTCTTTCACAAAGGCAAAGCCAGAATCTTTGACACTGAAACCTCTCTTCAGATTAATGAATTCCATACCCTTCCTTCCTACCAGGAGGTGGTCAAAGAAGGACCGACTTCCTAAAATCTATACATTTTCAAGATCATTGGTCTTTGCTAAGCAGCAAAAAATATCGAGGTTGTTATCAACTTAGCTATTAAAATAAAAACAGCAAGGTAAAAGCATTGAATGATCGGGCATTGAAATCAAAGAAACACATTAGAAGTCCAAGAAACAGAAACAAATGTGTAAAAGTATTTCAAGTATAACAGTGAAATCTTAAATCAGTAAGAAAAGGACAAATTATTGAATAAGAGTGCTGATTAATACTTTCTTGGGAAAAAAATTAGTTATGTCATTACTTCACAACAAATAACACAAATGGGCTAAGGGTATAAGTAAATATTTATATTCTTAGGAGTAGGGGGCTTTTGTAAGCATGAATTCTAAAATACAACCATAAAGCAAATGCTTGATATAATTGACTTTATGAAAAAAAGAAAGAAAAAGAGAGAGAAAGGAAGGGATAGCGGGAGGTAGGCAGACTGTTATTCTCTCCAATTTGGGGCACTGGGCTAAGTGAGGTCTTTCAGCTTTCTTACTTTCTAGCACAACAGGATAGTCCAGGTTCATTTTGTATATATCTTGCTCCAATTCTATAATCAGCCATTTGTTTAAGGAGCCTTGGTTTCTTTTATTGGAAAATGGTATTGGAAACCAAGATGTACATGCTAGATGTGCTTGTTGCCACTGGGGTGTTATTGCTTGTGGGCCATATCAGCTAGCATAGTAATGAAATACATATGTGTGCTAGTCCCTGTATACACAGAGATCTACAAATAAATATCTTTTATGTAACCATGTGTATCTATCTTAAGCTCATATTGATGTCTTCAAATCTAACCATTACCACTACACAGATCATTCTACCTCCTCTACTCCAACACTGAGAAACTAGGTTCCCACCACCCACCCAATTATTGAACTTCATTTCACAGGCATAGTGGTTTTAGAATTGTTAACCCATCTGCTATGGGAAACAACTTTATCAACTACAATACTTATGTACCCTTTCTTTTGCCTTTATTCTAATGGATTCCACCCATCTCCAAAATTACTTACGTCAGCACCTTTTTCTTCCACCCCCTACAGTGCCACTAATTCATGTCTTTGTAATAGTTAGATTCGTTTTTCACAATCTGCATTCCATGCTGAGATCTTTCAGCATCCTCAATGTTCTTTTTAAATTTGCATCATTAAGACCCACTTGATCTGTTGTAAAATCTATGAGTTTTGATAAATGCAACAAATTATCTGTTAACCATCTCTATACTTTTGCCTTTTCTAGGTTTATACAGGTTATCTATTTCGCTTTGTATAAATTTTGACCAAGGAATTGGTCCACTTCATCTAAGTTGGTTACATCAAGTTGGTTGGTAGTGCTATTCCACTCAACTATATTGTTATTGATTTTCTGCTTGTTTGATATATCAATTACTGACAGAGAGGTATTTAAAGCTCCAACTATAATAGTGAATTTGTCTACTTCTCCATTCAGTTTTGTAAGTTTCTGCCTCATGTATATTCATGCTCTCTTGTTAGGTGCTATGTCTTCTTGGGTATTAATATGTAATGTCCCTTATTACCCCTGAACATTTCTTTATTTTGTAGTCGGCTTTGTCTGAAATTAGCATAGCTACTCTAGATTTCTTTTAATTACTGTTAATATGGTATATCTTTATCCATTCCTATCTGAGTAACATCCATTCCTCTCTTTGTTGTTAGTTTTCTGCAATTTGAATGTGATATGCTTAGGTATGTTTTTTCTCTTACTTGGTGCTGAGTTTTCTGGATCTGTAGATCTGTGGTTTGGTATCTGTCATAAATTTTGGGAAATTCTTATCCATTACTATTTCATTTCTTTTCTCCATTCTTTCTTCTCCTTCTGGTATTCCAATTTTGTATATTATATAACTTTTGAAATTTTCTGCAGTCCTTGAATGTTCTGATTTGTTTCATTCTTTTCTCTTTTTGTATTTTAATTTGAAAAGTTTCTATTGACCTTTCTTCAATCTCATTGATTCTTTCATCAGTGGTGTAAAGTCTATTGATAAGCCCATCAAAGGCACTTTCCATTTCTGTTACAGTATTTTTGATTTCTAACATTTTCCTTTTGTACTTTCTTTTAGAGCTTCCAGATCTCTGTTTCCATTACCTATCTGTTCATCCATGTTGTCTACTCTTTACATTAGAGCCCTAGTCATGACGTATTAATCATAATTATTTAAAATTCCCTATCTAATAACTCTAACCTCTGTGGTAACTGTAAGTCTGGTTCTAATGGTTATTTTCATCTCTTCAGAGTGTGTGTGTGTGTGTGTGTGTGTGTGTTTCATGTTTTTTGACATGCTTTTTAAATTATTTGTTGAAACCCAAACATGTTGTTCCAGATCTGGCTGGGAGTTGGACTGTAAGGTTTTCTGTAGCTGTAGTTGACAGAGGCTTCAAATTTCTCTAGGATTCTTATATTGGCCTCCCCCATTGACTTTGGTCTTCCCTAAGTGTTTACCTTCAGGCACAGTATGTGTCTGACTGCCCTTTCAACTGTAACCCACTGTAATTATACTGAAGCTTTGTTGATGTGGTGGTAAGCTATGGGAGAGGAGAATGTTCTATAAACTTACCATTAAATCGCAGTCTTTTAGTGGATCTGTGTCTCCGGACTCTGACCTTCACCAGTATTTTTAATGTTACAACTCCACCACCTATATTCACATTCCTGCTTCCCTGGCTGCAACATTTTCCATCTATTTCCTTGGAGAAATAGATTTCATGACTATGTTCCATTGATTATTTCTTGACTATGTTCCATTCCCCTACCACCCAGACAGTCTTCAATGAGACAAAGGCTAGAGGGAGATGGAGTGGGAGACAAATCCCTTCCATGTAGGATAAGTCTCTGGAAAAGTATTTTCCTTGAAGAGTAGGCCTTTGTTATGGCGAACCCTCTGGTGGTATTTCACAATAATTAACTTTCCCCTCTTCTTGTCAGAGCCATGAGAAAGCTCAGCTCTTCACCATGGGAACCTGGTATGGTTCCAGGAGCTAAAGTACTTAAAAGTGTGTGGCTCCCTAATACTACAGCCCCCTAAAGCTTTTCACTCTCAAGATAGTCCACACTCAGGCTCCAGCAATTCATCAAAATTACCATTTAAGTGTCCTACCAATGTATGAACTCCAGCTGCTTTTGTTCCTGATCAGCTGATCTTGCCTATTACTCTTTCCATGTGCTTGTTTCTCCTGGTTTCAGGGTTTTGGCTGGCCTGACAACCTTAGTTTTCTGATGGGTCCAAGAAAAGTCATTGATTTTCCATTTGTCCAATGTTTTTCATGTTGTAAGGAAGGGGGTAACTATTTCCATATCTTTTACATTTCAGAGATGAAAACAGCAGTCTCTAATAATACTTAAAAAAAATTATATTCATAGCTGGCTTTTTTTTTTTTTAATTTATTGCGTAACACTGTTTTTTCCAGGACCCATGTGCTCCAAGTCAAGTCGTTGTCCTTCAATCTAGTTGTGGAGGGCGCAGCTCAGCTCCAAGTCCAGTCGCCATTTTCAATCTTTAGTTGCAGGGGGCGCAGCCCACCATCCCATGGGGAAATCTAACCAGCAGCCTTGGTTAAGAGCTCTCGCTCTACCCAACTGAGCCATCTGGCCACCCACTGGCAGCTCTGGACAGCTCAGCTCAAGTTGTTGTCTTCAATCTAGTTGTGGGAGGTGCAGCTCACTGGCCCATGTGGGAATTGAACTGGCAACCTTGTTGCTAAGAGAACATGCTCCAACTAACTGAGCTAACCAGTCACCCCCATAGCTAGCTTTTTAAAAAGTAAATTAAACTTGGATTACCATTTGTTATTTTCAAATAATATTTGGCATCCTATTTGTTTTTCATAATTAGATATCATTTCAATATGCTCAGTCATTTGTTGATATAAACCAAGATACCTGGATATTGGAGATATTTATGGTGAAGTGAGGAGTTTTCATGCTGTCTTTTCATTTTCTGTTTCCCATGTCCTACCTCTGTGTAAGTTATAATAATAATAACAGTAATAATAATATAACCTAAACCAGATAGCTTGTCAATACTCTTCTGAATAACGACTGCACCAAGGCAGCTCTATGAGACATGCCCAGAGTTAGCAGTTAGATCCACTGAAGACTCCATAGATACCAGGGACTCCATAGATACCAGGGATGCGCAAGGTGTGTTTGAAGAGGTAAACTGTCTCTAAAACATTTTCCTTCTTGAAAAATGAATGTAGGGTTAAGACTCTTGCTCAGCTTGCTTGGGAATCCACACATGCTCCTTTGCTGAGAAAAAATGAAATCAATAAATGGTCCCTCACTTCAGAATTGGAGTAAGGACTGGGTGGAGGAAAAAGAAAGTAG
Source organism: Rhinolophus ferrumequinum (assembly GCF_004115265.2). Lineage (NCBI taxonomy): Eukaryota > Metazoa > Chordata > Mammalia > Chiroptera > Rhinolophidae > Rhinolophus > Rhinolophus ferrumequinum. Next base: position 69,909,191 of record NC_046291.1, read on the forward strand.
AGAATATGTCTGTCATTTACCCACTCCACAAAGGGCCGTGTTGCTAACGCTCCACATTCAGACACTAGTGAGTCTTTATAATTGAACAGTTTTGGCTGTCTTTACCCCTTTCTTTGTTGTCTATCCATAAACACAGTTGGAAAGCTCCCCCACCACCACCACCATCACCAACACCAACACCACTCCAAAAGTGGCATTTCTTTTGTCAGAAGGCATAAGGAGCATTGGCTACTATCACTATCACCTGTGGACTACCATTCCACAATCTCTAGAAAAACATACAAATAAATATTTTTTTAGGCACATAAGAATTCACCTTAAAAAAAGCTATTTATTAGTTCTTTTGGTTTTATTTAGTCCAATAAGATGAAAAGTTTTAGTTTGTTTTTTCTTTCTTTTTTTCTTTCTCCTTCTTCTTCTTCGTCTAATAGGAAAATCTAGATAACTGGGAAGTTGGTTCTTTATTAGAAATTGAATTTACAGAATAATTTACTCTTTTTGTGTGTGTGTGAAACTTTCAAAACATTGAGCTAATTAACATCAAGTTTGTGGGATAATCGAGATGATGAATATTTTCTATAGTCATAGCGCCTAAAATGTGAATGAATATTTAAATGCATGAATCTATTTCTCTCCCTTCACTGTGCTCTGTTGTTACATTAAAACATTCTTTTAGGAATGTGCAACTCCTCACATTTCAAGGGATCACATAGCCTTCATATGGTGCTTTGGAGTCTTTATTCTGCTCCTGTTATTACAAATATCTTGTGCACTGAACATTGTCCATTAGTTACTGCTTTTAACAAAAGTATCTTTAATGAGGAAATGTAGATTTTTCTCTTGCAATTCATGTGTTGCATGTGTGTAGGACAGGGAAATAAATTAGAGGTTAGACATCCCTGCCTTGAATACTTATTCTAATGAAGTTACGACCGTGTATGTTTGGCACACATGGGTAGTATTCATGCTGAATAAGAGACTATACAAATTACAGTTTTGCATAAATGAATAATTTCATATATGTTGATAATTCATGCACTGTCAAGTGATCCAAAGAACACTGATGCTTTCCAAGTTTTTTCTTTTTTCTCCCGTTGCTCACAGGGACATGATGAGATATTTTCTTTGATATGAGAGGAGAATGAAACAAACGCCCCTTCTCACATGCTTCCCACAACTTGACAGACTGTAGAATTGACCTCCAATATGTGCCTGCTTCATGTGTCTCAGCAGACCAGAGCACCAACTGTGATTTCTTCTTCTCCCCATGGAAAGGCTGGTAAATGTTACCCAGATGAAAGGAAGGAAGATTCTATGAAATGTGGTCTTTAGCTAATTCTGCCAGGCAGCATTACGATGCTTCAGCAAGAGGCAGCACTGTTCACGGTTTCCTATAATAATTTCTCCTTCAGGGCTCATCAAATTCGACTTCTCTAGAACATGTGAACTCAGAAAGTGATCGACTTAATGGCCATTGATGCAGAACGACAAGCAAATCTTTTATATAAGATTAATATCTTCCTCTTAAAAACCCAGTGGTATTTGGTAACTTAAATTTTTATGTATGATGACAATTACATGGTTTATTATCATCACATGTTCCAGTTTGAGTTTAGGCTGGTTTGAGGACAGGTCCAAACAGGTCTGGTTACTGCTGCTGTGGGCCAAACAAAACCTGTGAGCTGAGGGGCTGGAGGGGCTTCCTAGAAAATAACGGTATACTCGGGAAGAAGGGGATGGCACTAAGGTGCCGAGTCAGCTGCAAAGTCCTATTTGTGATTCTGAGCATAATACGGTGGCTCCTTTGCAATCTGCACCTGGTTGTGAATGTGGAATAAACTCTGATATATGGGAAAACAAAACAACTAAAAACTGAAGGAGCTGTCTCACCAAATCCTATAAGATACTGAAGTGCACGTAGTACTGATTTGACGAGTGTTTAATAGAATAGCACATAGAATGGAAAAGAAAATATGATACATCGTCACAAAACACTGTTATTCAGTTTTAGCTCATTTTTCAAAGGTCATTAAGAAATGGAATATTAGCAGCACGTCAGCAAGTACTCATATTTGTAAGCACTTGTAAGACTCCCCTGAGGACACCAAAAAATATATACGAGTAGAAGGGACTACAGAAGTCTAGAGTTCTCAAGTTAGCAAAGATAGTGATAATTGAATTATTGCTATGAATGTGACTTTGTTAATTCCCACAGAATCGTGAACATTGAGAAAAGGCAGATTACACTTTTATATTTGAGCTACTCCTAATCATATCTTCTAATCTAAATGCCACCTTCAACGTTTCCTGTAGACTGAGGGAAATTAGCTTGTGTGTCTATGTTTAAACAAGATTATTTCTTAGCCCTGATGAATACATACGCGTATATGCTGGAAACATAATAAAGAAAATTTTAAAGAATGAAATGAAGAGAGGAAGCACAAAAGATCAAGGAAGATAAGTAATCTATTAAAAAAAACAATGTACTTTTCTTAAGCTGATCTATTTGATTTGGAGTATCCTATATTTCAGAATTATGTTCACTATTTTGCATAGAAATTTGTGCCCAGACAAACAAGACAGGAGAGTTTTTGAAGGAGTCTAAGCATCATTTTCAAATTTCCTAATTCTATAGGAATCAGCTAATAAATCAGATAACTCATAGTGATCATGGGCCTTTAGAGCACCCAGTTCTGCTTCTCCATATTTAACTGACAGAAAATACTGGTTTCTCCCTCAGTTTTAATTTTGTCTTTCAGATCTGAAGTAACTTGTATAAGACATCTGCACACAATCTATTCAGTTGTGATTCAATTACTGCATTCAGTGTTTTGTAGTTTTGCTTTGCTCTTTTCAACTCAAAAATTAAAGGCAAATTCCTTTAGTGGATGGAAATATTTGGGAAATGGCTGCAAATGTAAGTAGTTCCCAAAGGGCAAAACTTGAAAGTTACCCTTTTAGTTACGGTCCCAAATGTCCATAGACTCTTTCTAGGAGCACACTAGTTAATACTATTTTTACAACCTAATTAAGTACTTGAGTCTCATGAATGGATCTAATTCTTCCTCAGATTTCAAGGGAGAGGGGCCTGAAGGGCCTTCTTATAGATTAAAATGAATTCTACTGCTCCCACTTGCTGTATTGAGCTATCTTGCTGCAGTGAAAGAACATATCAGTAACATAGCAAAACCTTCATCGTATTCCTGGAAATTAGGACAACCAATCAACCCTCTGTACCCAACATGGAAATTGGCTTTAGAAACGCAATAACAATCACTGAGGCAAATCTCTTCTACATTCTCCCTCCCCATCTGAACAGTCTGTAGTAATGAACAAGGAGAAGAAAGACAAATACACATTTTCCCAGCCTTGCCCATGGAAAAGTAGGCTCTTTCCACATTTGGTTTGCTGGTATAATTTTTAGGTCAGTCTAGGAAGGGTCTCCATCCTGTCACGGAATAGGTTAATATATTTGAATCCATTTTGCCATGAAGAACATTCCATTGTACCGGGTTTGTAAGTGGTTAGCTGTGAATTAAGGAAATGGATCTAAATACTTTTCAAGGTTCATCTTGGTGTATTTCTTGTTCACAAAACCAAACAGTATACAAGAGGCAAAACACAGCATTTGGGCCAAGTCTCCACAACAGAAAATACATAAAGATTTATTGTAGCAACTGACTAAATAACTTGGACGAAAGACTCAGACTTTAAGTGCTAATTGTAAGTGCTTTAGACATATTTTTCCCTCACTAACAATTAACACTTATTCCAGTAAATACATCTCTGGATTAAACATGTGAATGGGCATGACTGTTTCTTTTCAACTGGCAGCTGTAATGCCATTAACAAAATCTAACAAGTTTTTCCAATACCACTTCCAGTCTTACAATTACCAGCTGGACTTTACTGGAGCTTGACTTGAATGTTTAATTTAAATAAGGATATCTATCAAACCTGAACTTTGGAGTGTGTGCGTTCCTTTCTTACAAAAAGTCCTGAGGCCTTTGGAGCCTTTGGCTCCATCTGTGCTTGTGGAAACTGCTGTCTGAAATGTGCAGTGGGATGAAATATTAGAATAACATTGTGTCCATCACTCTGTATGGAATAATACTCTGAGTAATGTACTTATGTTTCTTACGTCCAACAGCTTTGCCTTTTGAGCCCAATAATATTTATTCAAGTGTTGAAATGTTGAGATTTGGAGACCAGTAAACAATCAGTAAAAGGTTTCAGCAAAGGGGACAGGTAGAACAGGGTGGTGAGAGGGGTCCCCCTTAATCTCTCCCCTTGAAGTTACTACATGTTGAACAACTATAATGCAACAAAGGATTCCCTGCACAACACACAAAGATGTATGAGGGATCGGCACATGGAAACATCTGAAGGTGAGTAAACTGGGGAGAACAGGGCAGCAGGGCAGGGAGAAGTGCAGGGACAAGGGCCACAGTTACAGCCTGGAGCTCACAATGGTCCAAGGATGGGGGAGGAGTGAGACTGCAGGTGCACTATCTCTGGCCCCAGCAATTCTGCCTGAGGGATTAGCATATAATATGGCTGAACCCAGCAAATAGGGGCAGATACCTCAGGGCAAAGACTGAATACAGAAGTATGACAGCTATGACTCTAACAGCCCTTACTTCCAGGCAAAGAACAAAGCCCTGGAAGATAAGTAAAAAACAATGTACTTTTCTTAAGCTGTGGGGGAGAGGACCCACCCCTCCAGAGGTCCTCTCCTCTGCACACTCCCAGTGCTAGCAGCAGGCCCGAGAAGAAATTGTAGCAGTGTTGGGTTAAAGAATAGAATATCTACAGCTCTGACAACTGGAGAGACAGTTCCTGAGCAGCAGATGCACAGTGCAGATACCTCCAGTGATGACAGAGGAGATACGGGGTGAGGCAACTATAGTCTGGCACTTGCCATTACTCAGAGGAGAATAAAAAAACAAACACACCAGCGGCCTGTCCCAGCCCATCCCATCTTTAGAGGCTGATCCCAATGGGGGTACCCATGGCTGCTGAAGCATACAGCTCTGCATCTCGCTGCAGGGGCAACGTGGGTTCAAGGGCTCATAACTCCATCGCCTACCACATCTTCCCATTGGGGTGTTGCCTGAGCCAAAAGCGACCTGGTCACAGAGGAGATGTCTACCTCCCCAGGAAATCTTCCACCACAAAAAGCCAGAACAGGGCAAGAGAAACTAAAATGCTCCAGTGCTACCCACTAGAAAACAAAAGAAAGACATCTTCCTATCAACCTGCTGCAGAATTCATTCTCAAGGATACCCAGGAGAAAAAAAAGTAATCCAGTAATTGTCGTAAATAACTAAGGTAACAAAGCAGCTCGGAAAGAAAATGAAAAATTTTCAGAAAATAAACTTAAAGTCATGGAAATATGTGACTTGAATGAGAGAGAATTCAAGATTGCAGTTCTGAAAAAAACTCAACAAGATACAAGAAAACTCAGGCAATTTCATGAACTCAGAAATAAAATCAACCAACAAAATAAATGCTTTACCAAAGAGATTGAAATTTTTAAAAAGAACTATTTAGTAGACATTCTGTAGGTGAAGAACTGAATCAAAGAGATGAAGAATGAAATAGCAAGCTTAGGAAATAGAGCTGACCAGATGGAGGAAAGAATTAGTGATATGAAACATAGAAATCTGGAAATGACACAGATGGAGGAAGAGAGAGACATGAGAGTAAAAAGAAATGAAATAATTCTACAAGAAATATCTGACCCTATCAGAAAGAGCAATATAAAAATAATGGGTATACTAGAAGGAGTAGAGTGGGAGAAGGGAACAGACAGTGTATTCAAACAAATAGTCGACGAGAACTTCCCAGATCTGTGGAAAGAACTGGACCTCGAATCCAAGAAGTGAACAGAACACCTACTTACCTCAATCCTAAAAGGCCTTCTCCAAGGCACATTATGTTGAAACTGTCAAAAATTAATGACAAAGAAAGAATTCTCAAAGCAGCCAGGGAAAAGAAGATGGTAACTTACAAAGGAAAGCCCAGTAGATTATCATCAGACTTTTCAGCAGAAACTCTATAAGCCAGGAGGGAGTGGAATCAAATATTCAAACTATTGAAAGAGAGAAATTGCCAGCCAAGAATAACATATTTTGCAAAGTTACCCTTACGTATAAAGGAGTAATAAAGACCTTTCCAGACATACAAAGTTGAGGGAATTTTCCACCACAAGGCCTGCATTACAGGAAATACTTAAGGGGGTTATTCTACCTGAAACAAAAAGACAAAAGGATACAAAACTATGAAAAAGATGACTAACAGACAGACAGAAGCAGGAAATGGCAACTCCTACACAGACTAGGGTATTATACACTTAAACTTAACATAAAGGGTAAAGAAGATAAAAACATTAAAAAAAAAAAACAAGAGAAGAAGAAGATAATTTGCTACTGTAACTCATAAATGAACTCACAGCATAAATAGGGATAATTTGTGACAAGAAAAATATAAAAGAGGAGAGGGTAAACATCTGAATTTGCAAAGGGGGATGGAAACAAGATGCTTGCTGAAGAAAAAGGACTACCGTATATGTATGGAATTTTCTTTTATATAAACTTAATAGCAACCACTCCAAAAAAAAAATATATTCAGAACTGAGACACATAGCATAAAAAAAGAGGAAAGAGAGGGGGAAAAACAATCATAGAATACCACCAAACTAAAATAACAGTTGGAAACACAAACGCAAAGAAGTAATGGACACACTGGGCTACCAGAAAAACAAGATAAAATGGCTACAGGAAATCCTCACATATCAATAATCACCCTAAATGTAAATGGACTGAACTCACCAATAAAAAGGAACAGAGTAGCAGATTGGATCAAAAAACAAAACCCAACCATATGCTGTCTGTCTTCAGAGACATATCTCAGCTGCAAGGACAAATATAGACTCAAAGTGAAAGGGTGGAAAATGGTACTCCAAGCAAAGTCAGTCAGAGAAAAGTGGGTGCAGTCATACTTATATCTGATGAAACAGACTTCAGGATAAAAAAGGTAAGAAGAGATAAAAATGGATATTTCATAATGATAAAAGGGACACTACAACAAGAAGACATAACACTTATTGACATATATGCTCCCAACAAGGAGCAGCAAAATATAAAAGCAACTACTAACAGAGCTAAAGGGAGAAACAGACAATAACACAATTATAGTAGGGGAACTAAATACATCATTGACAGCTATGGATAGATCATCCAAACAGAAAATCAATAAGGAAATATCAGCTATAAATGATACATTGGACCCAGTAGACATAATTGATATTTACAGAGCATTTCATCCTAGAACACCAGACTACATATTTTTTAATAGTGCACGTGCAACACTCAAGAACAGACCATATGTTAGGACACAAAACTAGCCTCAGCAAATTTAAGAAGATTGAAGTCTTACCAAGCATCTTATCCGACTACACGCTTTGAAATTGAAGATCAACTACAAAAAGTGGGAAAAACCACAAATTCATGGAGATTAAACAATATGCTACTAAAGAACAACTGGGTCAAAGAAGAAATATAAGGAGAGATCAAAAGATACATAGGAACAAATGAGAATAATAATATATCATATCAAAATTGTTGAGATGGAGTGAAAGTAGTATTAAGAGGGAAATTCATATCATTACAGGCCTAGCTCAAGAAAGAAGAAAAATTTCAAATAAACAACCTAACATTACAACTTAAAGAACTAGAGAAAGAAGAATGAATGAAACCCAAAGTCAGCAGAAGGCAGGAAATAATAAAAATTGGAGCAGAATTAAATGAAATAGAGAACAAAAAGACAATAGAAAAAATTAATGCAACAAAGAGCTGATTCTTTGAAAAGATTAGCAAAAAATTGACAAACACTTGGCTAGACTCACTAAGGAAAAAAGAGAAAAGGCACAAATAAACAAACTCAGATATGAAAGAAGAAAAATTATGACAGATACCACAGAAATACAAAGGATCATGTGAGAATACTATGAAGGACTATCTGCCACCAAATTCAACAACCTGGAAAAATAGACAAGATCTTAGAAATATATAACCTTCCTAGACTGAATCACGAATAACTGGAAAATATAAATAGACCAATCAACAGCAAGGAAATTGAAACAATCATCCAAAACTTCCCCAAAATCAAAAGTCTAGGACCAGATGGCTTCACTAGTGAGTTCTACCAAATATTCAAAGATGATTTAATACCTGTGTTCCTCAAACTTTTCTAAAAAAAAAATGAGGAAGAAGCAATATTTTCTAACTCCTTTTATGAGACCAATATTATCCTGATACCAAAACCTGGTAAGGATATTACAAAAAAGAGAAAACTACAGACTAATATCTCTGATGAATACAGATGCAAAAATCCTAAAAGAAATAATAGCAAATTGAATACAACAATACAAAAAAAGATTATACAGGTACGCCCCATATAATATGGCACTTCTGTAACACGGTTCGAGAATTGGGGAAAACCCTTGTACAACACGGCATCCTAGAACACAGTTTCACTCTAACACAGTTTGAGAATTAGACAAATCCCCGAACAACACGGAATGTAATAAGAGCTTTTAAGAGCAAAAGATATCTCACTTGAAAATTTTCATTTGAGCATGGATGTCATATCAAATTTGACTGCAGAATTTTAAAATTTATTAGAATTTTAAATCCATTTTGTTCAAGGAATATTAAGTTCAGAGGATGAAGATATCTTGTCAAAAAGAAAATGCCCTCAGTTAATGGTGCTCAGTAGTGATGCTGAAGAAAACATTATTTAATACATACTAACACGTTATACATTTGGTGAAAATTGCTTTAATAAAGATATTTTTCTTAATTATAAAAATTTAGTAGTATGTTTTTTTGATTTTTGGAAGCTAACCCCCTTTTTTGTACTAGTTCTTTGTTTCATATAATACAGATTTGCATAACACGGAATTTTTTAGGAACCTAACAACCGTCTAATACGGGGGTTACTTGTACATCATAATAAAGTAGGGTTCATTCCAGGGGCACAAGGATGGTTCAACATACATAAATCAATCAATGTGATACACCATATAAACAAAATAAAGGACAGAAATCATATGATTATATCAATAGATGCAGAGAAAGCGTTTGACAAGATACAACATCCATTTATGATTAAAACACTTAATAAAATAGGTATAGAAGGAAAGTACCTCAACATAATAAAGGCCATATATGACAAGCCCTCAGCTAATATCATGCTTAATGGTGAAAAACTGAAAGCTTTAAAATGCTTTTGTTCCTCTAAAATCAAGAACAAGAAAGGGATGCCCCCTATCTCCACTGTTATTCAGCACTGTATTGGAAGTCCTCACCAGAACAATCAGGCCAGAGAAAGAAATGAAAAGCACCCAAATTGGGAATGAAGAAGTTAAATTGTCATTTTCTGCAGATGACATGATTCCTTATATGGAAAACTTGAAAGACTCTACAAAAATCTCTTAGAAACAATAAACAAATACAGTAAAGTTGCAGAATACAAAATCAGTGTACAAAAATCCATTGCATTTCTATATACTAACAATGAAATTTCAGAAAAAGAAATGAAAAATACAATTCCTTTGGCAACTGCAACATAAAGAATAAAATACTAGGAATAAACTTAACAAAGGATGTGAAGGACTTATATACACTGAAAACTGCACATGAGACATTATTAAAAGAAACTGAAGAAGACACAAAGAAATGGAAAGATTTTCCATATTCATGGATTAGAAGAATCAACATAGTTAAAATGGCCATATTATGCAAAGCAATATACAGATTTAATGTAATCCCCATCAAAATCCCAATGGCATTTTTTCAAGAAATAGAACAAAAAAATCATCAGATTTGTACAGAATCACAAATGACCCTGAATAGCCAAAGCAATCCCAAGAAAAAAGAACGAGGCTGGAAGTATCACACCCAATTTTTACTACATCAATTTTTACTACAAAGCAACAGTAATCAAAACAGCATGATATTGGCAAAAAAACCAGACACATAGACCAATGGAATAGAACTGAGAGCCCAGAAATAAACCCACATATATACAGGCAGATAATTTTCGACATAGGAGCTGAAAACATACAATGAGAAAAGACAGCCTCTTCAAAAAATGGTGCTGGGAAAATTGGAAAGCCACATGCAAAAAAATGAAACTAGGTTGCTATCTGTCACCATGTACCAAAATTAACTCAAAATGGATCAGAGACCTAAATATAAGACCTAAAACAATAAATTTCATAGAAGAAAGCATAGATACTTAACTTACGGACCCTGGACCTTGTATTCAGAGAGGATTTTATGAATTTGACCTCATAGGTAAGGGAAGTAAAGCAAAAATAAATGAATGGGACTGTATTAAGTAAAAAGCTTCTGCACAGCAAAAAGAAACCATCAACAAAACAGAGAGGCAACCAACTGAATGGGAGAAGATATTTGCAAACAACACCTCCAATAAGGGGCTCATATCCAAAATATACAAAGAACTCATTCAACTCAACAACAAAATCTAATTAAAAAATGGGCAGAGGACTTAAACAGATGCTTCTTCCAAATAGACATACAAATAGCCAACAAATATGAAAAAATGCTCAACTTCACTAGCTATTAGGGAAATGTAAATAAAAACCACAATGAAACACCACCTCACACATGTTGGCATGGCAATCATCAGCAAGACAAGTAATAACAAGTGTTGGAGAGGTTGGGAATGTAAATCGGTACAACCACTATGGAAAACAGTATGGAGTTTCCTCAAAAAATTAAGAATAGAATTATCATAAGACCCAGGAATCCCTCTTCTGGGTATCTACACAAAACATCTGAAAACATTTATTCATAAAGATATATGTACCCTTATGTTCATTGTAGCATTACTCATGGTGGCCAAGACATGGAAACAACCAAAGTGTCCTTTGATAGATGATTGGATTAAGAAGACGTGGTACATATGCACAATGGAATACCATTCTGCCATAAGAAAAGATAAAATGCTGCCATTTACAATGGATCTTTAGGTTATCACGTTAAGTGAAATAAGTCAGACAGAAAAAGTTGAGAACTATATGACTTTACTCATATGTGGGACATAAAACTGAAAGCAACAAATGAACAATACAAAGAAACAAAAATTCATAGACACAGACAACAGTTTAGTGGCTACCAGAGGGTAAAGGGGGAGGGGGTGGTAGAAGAGGGAAAAGGGGGTCAAATGTATGGTGATGGAAGGAGATTTGACTTTGAGTGGTAAACACACAATGGAATATAGAGATGATGTATTGTAGAATTATATATTCAAAACCTATATAATTTTACTAACCAATATCATCCCAATAAATATAATAAAAATTAAAAAATAAACATTTCAGTGAAGGGAAAGGGACTATAAAGGGTGGAAACTATTTTACCAAAAGGAAAATAGCATTAACGAAAGACAGTTTTGCTTTTAAGATGACACTTTTTTGAGACCTGTTTGTAAACTACCCTTTCTGTTAATGGTTCTAAGATTATATTCTCTATTAGGTTCATATTTTTGAACCTGTAGGTTTTGACCAGAAGTTGCTAGAAGTAACTTTTTGGTAGTATAATATCTGATTTATATTTTAATCTTTGGGTACTTAAGATCTGAGAAAGTTAAGATGCAGCCTTTGATTTCATTTTTATAAAGATCTACTGAAATAATCCAGGAAATGTTGGTACTGATAACTGTAGATTTTGATGCTTAATGAAAAGGATGCATCTAGCTCTGGAGTCAGACTGTCACCTGAATATTTCTTCAGCCATATGCCCTGGCTATGTAGCCCTGAACAAATCCCTGCATCTCTCTTATGTGGAACATGGGAAAAATAATTGTTCCTATCACAGATTGTGCATATGAAGATCCAAAGTGTCGCTATATTAAAACTCTTAGTAAAGCATCTGGTACACCCTAAGTGCTTAATAAATATCAGCTACATAATTGTCATTTCAAGTTATAAAATATGATGACTCTCTCCCCCTAAGAGTAACCTGGGCTGAACTGGTAATACCTATAGGACTTGATATATCTGGAAATGAAGGCAGGCTATAGGAAAACAGGGGTGGCTGAAACACAAAGCACTAAAAAGTAGAACTGAGAAAGCATCTTAAGTATCAAAATAAGATGAGTCATTTAGGCAAGCACCCTGCTAATTAAGTTCAATGCATCTTTTCATTTCACTTGAAAATTCATTGAACTATAGGCAAAAGGTATAAGCATCCTTGCTTTAAATGCACAAGGACATACATATAGAAACATACAGGAGGAAGGCAGACTGGGAGTTTCCCAGTGTGTTAATGCTGTATTTTATTTACTAATAGAGGCCTTGCAATGTATCAAAGAAGGATCTTACAGAAGCAATAAAATCTTTTTGTGTGAAACAATTCAATGATGAAGCCACTGACTCTGTCTATCCTGTACTATACTGGGTATGAGATTTTAAAAGAATTATCAAAGTATTAATAAGCAAAAGATAGTTTTAACATACAGTTAGTTGAGTTGTAGGATAATGGAAACTATCCTCTTGTCTCCATTCCTTCCTGCTAACCACTCCTTTCCAGTTTCCTTCACTACTTCCTTTCTACTCACAATTTATTTGCAGGCCTTCCAGGAAGTTCCACGACACTCTTATGTCTATATATTCTATTTCAGAAATCTAATCCACACTCACAGCTTCATTAGCAATAACTGTTCTCCTAAATTCTAGATATGAGTTGACAATTGCCTGACGGATATAGACTTTCCTTATGAAGCAATGGTATTTTATGCTCATCTAATATCCAAATCCACTAGCTTCCCCTGCCTTTGTCTAAACCAGAGCCTTTGTCTAAATTCCCTATTTCTGTAAATGGCATCCAGGCTGGTTGCCTTAGGAACTAAATGTAACCACTGGTTCTTTATTTTTCTTCCCTTTCCCCATCCAACCCATCATCAAATCTCACAGAATTTCCTTCCATGATATCTTTTCCCGACCCCCTCTTTTCTGTTTAAACGTCATCATTCTAATACAGGTCTCTACGGATATATTTGTAATAGCTTTGCCTTCTGGACAAGAGGTTGATGAGCAAGAGGGTAAGACATTTGATTCAATTTTGTAGCCTCTTAATCTATTTACTTGTTCTCAATATTATCATTATCAAATTTATATTCTTGTGGCAGTTGTAAGAACTGCCATATTCATGGTGATTAAAATAATGTCTTTTCTTTGTTTGAAACTTTTTACTTCTTATTGTTCATCTTAGAAGTTCTAAACATCACACACGACACTGCATGTTCACTCCATTGATACCTTCCCATGCATTATTACAGGAATGAAACTGTAACTCCCTCCCTTTCTTCCCCACTCAAAAATACATAGCAAAATGCAAATCAGAGATGGCATGGCCTGTGAACCCTCTCCAAGCAAAAAACCAATTTAATTGATGAAAGTTTTTAAGATATTATTAAAAGTCTCAAGAAATTGTCCTAAGGGCATACAGCAAATAGAGAAACAGAACAGCAAGAATCCACGGCATTTGAGCTTCAATCCACTCCATTACCCTCCATCACCTCCCTGCTCTGTTATGGAAGCTGTAAGACAGAGGCCTTACTCCATGTAGATGTGGTCAAGGGGACAGAGTTTCCCTCTCCCGCAAATTCCTAGTCTGGGGTCACAGTTTCACCCTAGGAGGGGCAGACTTTTGGTATTTCCTAATCACCTCCAGCCCTGAGCCCCCCTTTGCAGAAGCTCTATTCCTGGCAGGCACAGCCAAGTGGATCAGGTTTCTCTTGACCCTCCCAGCCCCCACTTGTAGGATGGAAGAGCTACACCAGGCATGGCAGGGTGAGAATACTGGGGTCCTGATTGCCCTTGTCCCAGTTCTCTCCCAGGACAGAAGTTCCATGCTTAGAAGGGCAAACCAAGATAACCGAAGGCTGCCACCCTCTTCCAGTGCCAACTCCCAAAGCAGGGGTGTCACTCTTGAAAAACTGGCCCCCATTTCCAGCTCTAGGGAAGTGAAGTATGATTTCTGTACAGAAGGAGGCAGGTAGACCGTAAGGGCAAAGAGCTTCAGAACTCTGCCTATAGGAGCTGACTTTATTTGTGATAAAGACAGAACTCCATCCCTAAGGTCAGTGCCTAAAACAATGGATATTTTTGAGGAGAAAAATTAAAAGGAGATTAGTAAATCTGATAAATGCAAAATGGCAGAGTCTCTAGATGTTTCACAGAGGGAACCAAGAAAAGAAACAGTCAATAAGAGCCTTCCTGGGATCACAGACCACTCTGCAGTCAGGAAGGCTATGCCCTAGCACTGGGCTGTACCCACTCAAGGACAATGAGAGCAGGATATGAGACAGACTTGAAAGCATCTCCCAAGCCACACATACACCCATCAACACAGGGCAGAAGCTTCACTAACACAGAGGATTAAACAAAACCTTGGACAAAACACTGACTGAACAACAGGGGTGACTCCTAGAAAGTGAGTTTAAAAAAAAAACAAAAAACACCACATAACCTGATAAAGGCGACCTATGAAAAACATACAGCTAACATTATACTAAATTATGAAGGACTAAATGTTTTCCTCTGGAGATCAGGAACAAGACAAAGATATTCACTTTGGCACTTCTGTTTAATATTGTATTGGAGGTTCTAATCATGGTAACTAGATGGATGGATGAATGAATGAATGAACAAATAAGTAAACAAATAAATAGATAAATAAATAAATGATATTCAGATTGAGAAGGAAGAAGTAACTCTATTCCTATTTACAGATGACATGAAATGCTAAACAATACACACACACACACACACACACACACACACCTGTTACAGCTAATAAATGAGTCTATCAAAGTTGCAAAACACAGATCAACATACAAAAATCAGTTGCTAGTTATAGACACTAGGAATAACATTCTAAAAATAAAATTAAGAAAATTCTATTTAAAATAGTATAAAAAATAAAATATTTAGATGTAAACTAAACAAAAGAAGTATAAAACTTGAAACCAAAAAATACAAAACATTATTGAAAGAAATTAAAGAAGATCTCAATAAATGGAAAGATACCTCATATTCATAGATGAGAAGACTTAATATTATTAAGGTGGCAATACAAGGTATGATAAAGAAATGCGGGGAATGTTTAAATAAAAAATTTATTACAGTAAAAGACACATTGCTATTAATCCCCCTCAAAATACACCCCCTTGCTTTGAACACACTTATCTCATTGTTCATACAACTTTCTGAAGCAGTTCTGGAAGTCCTCTTTCGTGTGTGTCTTTACTTCACCCTCCATCATGACAATGCTCCATGTCACACATTACTTGTGGTACAGCAATTTCTGTCAAATAAAAACAATACTGTGGTCCTCATCCACCTTATTCACCAGATCTGGCGCCGTGTGACTTCTGGCTCTTCCCCATAGTCAAAATGACCATGAAAGGTAAACATTTTGAATCTATTCAGGACACCCAGGCAGCCACAACAGTGCAACTAAAGACACTCACAAAAGAGGACTTGCAGAACTGCTGCAGAAAGTGGCAAGAATGATGGGATTAGTGTGTTCAAAGCAAGGAGTAGTATTTTGAGGGGGATTGATGGCAATGGGTCTTCTGTAACAATTTTTTTTAATTTAAATATTCCCTTTATATTTTTATCACACCTTGTATTCTTCAAATTCATCTACAGAATCAGTGCAATTGCTATCAATATCCCCACTCGTGTTTTATGCAGAAAATGGCAAGCTGATGTTAAAATTTATATAGCAGGGGCCCGCCCAGTGGCTCAGGTGGTTGGAGCTCCATGCTCCTAACTCCAAAGGCTGCCAGTTCGATTCCCACATGGGCCAGTGGACTCTCAACCACAAGGATGCTGGTTCAACTCCTCGGGTCCCGCAAGGGATGGTGGGCTGTGCCCCCTGCAACTAGCAATGGCAACTGGACCTGGAGCTGAGCTGTACCCTCCACAATTAAGACTGAAAGGACAACAACTTGAAGCTGAACAGCACCCTCCACAACTAAGATTGAAAGGACAACAACTTGACTTGGGAAAAGAAAGTCCTGGAAGTACACACTGTTCCCCAATAAAGTCCTGTTCTTTATTAAAATCTTTAAAAAAATAATTTTTATAGCAATAAAGTCTTCAAAAAAAATTTATATAGCAATACAAGGGATTTAGAATAGATAAAATAATCTTGAAAAAGAAGAACAAAGTTATATGACTGATACTTCTAAGTTTCAACATTTACTACAAGGTTTCAGAAACCAACACAAGATGGTATATGCTTGAGGACAGACATATAGGTCAATGGAAGAAAACTGAGAATCTAGGAATAAATGCTTACATTTTGTCAACTGATTTCCACAGGAGCCAAGAAAATGAAATGCAAGTGGTGAAAGTGTGGAGAATAGTTTTTTTCAACAAACAGTGCTGGAACAACTGGATATCCACATACGTAAGTATTAATTTGGACCCCTACTTCACACCGTACACAAAAATTAACTCTAAATAAACTATAGTCCTAAACATAAATGCTAAAGCTATAAAAATTCGTAGAAGAAAACAGGCATAACTATTCATGACATTGGGTCAGTCAATAATTTCTTAGTAACATCATCAAAAGCACAACTGCCACAAGAAAGCAAATTTGACTACAACAAAACTTAAAAAGTCTGTGTTGCAAATTTCACCATCAAGAAAGGGAAAAGACTACTGCTGAATGTGAGAAAATATTTGCTAATCATATATTTGATCAGGAACTTTTATCTAGAATATATAAAGAACTCATAACACAGTAATAAAAATACAACTAAGCAATTTAAAAATGGACAAAGGATTTGAATAGATATTTCTCCAAAGAACATATTCAAGTAATCAATAAGCATATGAAAAGATGCACAACATCCTTAGTCATTAGGGAAATGAAAATCAAACAATGAGAAACCAATTCTCATATACTAAGATGGTTATAATAAAAAAGACAGAAAATAATAAGAATTGATGATGATGTATAAAAATTGGAACTCTTATACATCCCAGGGGCGGGGGGTTGGGGAGGTTGTAAAATGATTCTGTCTCACACAAAATGAGCTGGCTTGCT
Organism: Rhinolophus ferrumequinum; assembly: GCF_004115265.2. Lineage (NCBI taxonomy): Eukaryota > Metazoa > Chordata > Mammalia > Chiroptera > Rhinolophidae > Rhinolophus > Rhinolophus ferrumequinum. The sequence continues at coordinate 69,926,350 of NC_046291.1, forward strand.
CTGCCCAAAGGGATATCATTCAAACCTGGGTGCCCAAGCTGGGATCCAAAGGCTGGGACCTGTGCCAGGTAGCAGAGAACCAGATTGCTGAGGCTGCTCCAGGCGCCCATGTAGGCCGAGATGTGTCAGTGCTGGATAACCGCAGACCATGATAGCCTTTAAGCATGAATAAGAGTTTTTGTTTTGGTCTAGAAAAGCATTTTCAAGAAGCTGGTCAAGTATGTCTTTCGCAGATAAAAGACTTGAAAACATGCAATTCTACAAAGTTCTTCAGTGTGTTCTGAACAAAGACAAGAAGCAGATAGAGAAGCTGACCAGACTTGGATATCCTGAAACAATCCATTTTGTAGAACCTGTCAACACAGTGCTGTGCACTTAGCCTCGGTTTCCAAGGACACTGATATGGTCAGCTTTCTCCTTAACCTTGGTGCTCCCCCTGATGTGCAGGTTCGGACAGGGAAGGCAGTACTCCAACAATGAGGGCTGCAGAACGAGGCCATGGATTGTTAATGGAAACATTAGTGAAGACTAATATGACTATACATGCTGCTGTAGAACTGGGCTCTCTAGTAGCAATGAGATGACAGGAATGCAAATAATTGAGGCCAGTTGATAACACTCAATCATCAGAAGAAAAATCACAATTATCACAATGATGGTGAGGTCAGAATGGCAGTCTTGGGCCTGACTCACAATGTATGGAGATGGTTAATAGAACATTGAGGTCCAAGGGGCAAAATAGATGGGCCACCAATAAGGATATTGTTTAAATAACCTATAATTGTTGAATCAGAAGAAATCAAGGATGATTTCAAGAAATCAAGGTCATCTTTGGCCAAGAGGTTGAAATCAGCCGTTTCAAGAAAAAGTCATAAATCCTTTGCTTAATTTCCAGGCCTGAGCAAATTATAATATCTGGACTCCACTAACTGAGGGAGAGGCTCAGTATAAATGAAGAAAGACCTTGAACACCAAAGCAAGTATAGATTGAAAGAATTTCTCAATTCTTACCGAAGGAACTTACAGCTATTTACTCTGATAACCGCATACTGAGAAAGGGAAAAGGCAGACATTTTGAGGACAGTTAAACATAATGCCCAAATAGATATGGATACTCAGGGACCCAAAGTGTCATCCTGGCCCCTATAAGAGTTGGCTACAGCAGCAGCCATATAACAAATGGAGTCCTGGCACCAGATTTACAAATAGTAAATCTATGTGGTCCATGGACTTACCTGGTAGACATTTCCGTTGTTTCAAAATGTATAATTGAAAAAAAATATGTGGAAATGGCAAAATGCTTATGTTGGCCTGTAGGCTTAAGAGCTATTGAAGTGGGGAAGACTAAAAGGAAGCCCTGAAATTGCCCCCATCCCAACCATGATATCAAATCCAAAACAATATTGTATCTCAGGAACATGGCAATGATTAGTGTCAACCATAAAGATTTAAAGAATCTAGACATGATGGTCAATCATTCCCCTATATAGTCCACCATTCTGGCCTCCACAGAAACCAGATGGATCCTGGAAAATGACTGTAGATAATCATAAAGTTAAATAAATAGTAGCCACAGTTGGAGCTGATGTGCCAGATGTGGTACCTTTGCTATAACATATTAAAATGGCCTTAGGGGCATTGTATATGGCCACTGATGTAATAAATATATTTTTTTCTATCCATATCAGCAAAGAGGATTAGAAGCAACTTATATTCACTCATCTAGACATACTATTACAATGTCATATTGGTCCACACCATTTTAATCAGCCTAGATGAGCATGAAATGGCAGGCACCTGGAGGCTTTGATAAGATTCATGTTGCTCCAAAAGGTAGGAGGTAATCCCTACAACTATTCAGTGAAGATTTTCAGAGTTCAGTGGTCTGGGCATGCTGGAAAGTAATGCATCTTACAACACTCAATACAAAGAAAAAAACACACAACACAATGGCACAACACTATATCCACAAGTGTGAACAGTGTCGTGACCCACTTACAGAGTGACATGGAAAATGTCCATATTTCAGTGGGTAGTGGACCCAGAGACAGAAAGGGCTCTGCCTCCGTGATCTAGGCAGCCCTGTCACGTGTGCCCTATAATTCATCAAGTGGTGTGTGTGAGAGAAGAAGCTGTTTATAGCAAGCAACACTAAGGTTCTGGAGGAAGACCATGTCATCTGCAGCCCAGAACTATACACATTTTAAAATCAGCTCTTGGACCTGGTGGCATCTGATCATGGGATATCAAGTGACCCCACTGCCAGAGATTTTTTCTGTGAGTTGGCTTCTGCCAGTGATACGAAGTGGGTCCAGCAGCACTTCATTCAAGATAGAAATGGTACATCCAGGATTAGGAATGAGGAGGAGGAGCAGATGCAAGTACGCTGTATGAGCAGGTGGCACAGAGCCCAGGTCATCTTCCACCAGTGCACTGGATCCGTACCCTTGGGCCACACTATAGCCCCGAAAGGAGTTCCATATGAGTAGCTGATGGAGGAGGAAAATGGTCAAGTTTGGTTTAAAGATGGTTCAGCTCAGTGTGTGCAAGCTGCGGATAAACTGCTCCTGAACCACTGTCCCACCTAGGAATGGGCCTGAAAGGTAGCAATAAGGGGAAATCCTTGAATTCAGTAGTTTTTGGTGGTGGATATTGTCATTCACTTTGTGAGGGAAAAAAAGTGGCCTCAGGTAAGAAAGTGTATGGCCATTTGATTCAGGTCCTGAAAGGAGAAAGACTAGAAGATCAGAGACAAGGTGGTCTGCGGTAAAATCATGGATTTATGGAAGGGTGAATACCTTTGTCTCACATGTTATCATCTACCGAAGAGCATCCACCAAGGAAGGCGCACTGAACCACTAAGTGGGGAGAGTGACTCTGTAACTCGATGTCAACCAGCCTCTCTCCTCTGCCTCCCCACTTCTGGTGCAAGGAGCTTGTGAGTGGTGCATCTACGACAGCAGGAGTGGAGACTACACGTAAGGCCAACAGCATGGACTCCCACTCACCAGGGCTCATCTAGCCTAAGCCTCTGCATAATGTCCAACCATCAGCAACAGAGACCATTGCTAAGCCCTCATTATAGCACCATCCATCAAGAACAATCAGCTACTTGGTGGCAAGTTTGATTTCATTGACTCCTTTGACTCTGCCAGAAGGCAGCAATTAATCTTTACTGAGATTACCATATATGTACCCTTGCTGCCCATGGGATCTTGGCCAGCACTACTATCTGAAGGCTTAGAGATTGTTTGATCTACTGAACATAGGTTCGCGCATAATATTGTCTCAAAATAAAGCAGAACTGGGCACAAAACTATGGAATCCATTGGTCTGATAACATACTGCATCACCCGGAAGCTGCCAGCATGATATACTCATAGTGCGAAAATACCTTTTAGAGATTCACCTGAAATGACAACTTGCAGATGACACCCTAAATGGCATAGTGTCCTTCAGGACAGGATATACACCCTAAATCTGTGATCATTTCATGGTGGTGGGCCCCTAATTGGTAGAAAACATGAGCCTAGTAGCCTGTTGGTGGAAGAATGAGTGGCTTTGCTTATTATCATTTCCATTTTACCATGTGCGGGACTGGTATTTCCTGTCTGTAAAACCTTACTCTCTTCTTGGTCTAGAGCTCCTTGTTCCTAGAGGGGAAATGCCTCTACCATGGGCAGACATCTACTGCAAAGGGAAAAATATATACAATTTGGTGACTGTTTCAATATTTTTAAATGACTGCTTAAGGCTATTGATTTTATCCATTTATTTTTCTCCAAGTCCCAAATATAGAATAATTATTAACCATAGTGAGAAAAATTCTGAAAAAAAATGCACACTTTAGTACCCAATTTCTAGAAAAGATCTTAGCATATCATAGATTCTCAGTATTTGATGAATTAAAATAATTCTCAATATTTGGTGAAAAATGGTTTGCAACAAATGTGAAGCAGCTGTAAACCAGAAGATAGAATTGATATGATTATGTGAGAAAGTCTTTGGAATCTTGAACTTCTACTGAAAGTAAAAAATATTGGGTGCTACTCTATGATGATAAAAAAAAGTTACTTCATTCATAAAATCAGAAATTATAGCTGAACTTTTTGCTTAAAAATGCTCATCCAATAAATGTCCTCATGTCATGACATGAAAAATATAAAGATATGAGGTAGATGTTAAAGGTATAACTATAATGAAGTGACATCTGGAGATATTATAACCACGCAAGAACAAAGACAATGAGAAACCTTCATGGTGTAATACGAGGTCAGACAATTAAGTTTCACGAACTCATCCTAGAAAAAGTGCTACATACCTCATTGCTGAATATCACTATGGTCACCTTTAAAGTACTCTCTTTGGGAAGCTAGGCACTGTCGCCAGTGCCTAGTTCAAAGCAATTTTGGCACTCTTTCTGGAATGGCTATCAGAGCTGTCATCATATTATCCTTGATGTCCTGAATGTCATCCAAATGTATTCCTTTCAATATTTCCTTTATGTTTGGGTTAAGAAAGAGATCAGGTGAGTAGGGAGGGTGTTCCAAAACAATTTTTATTTACTGGCTAAAAACTCCGTCACAGACAGTGCCATGTGAGCTGGTACATTGTCGTGATGCAAGAGCCATGAACTGTTGGCAAAAAGTTCAGGTCGTCTGACTTTTTCACTCAGCCTTTTCAGCACTTTCAAATAGTGAATTTGGTTAAATGTTTGTCCAGTTGGTACAAATCATAATGAATAATCCCTCTGATATCAAAACCAGGTTAGCAACATCATTGCAACAAGTTCACAAACTTAATTGTCAGCCCTTGTATGTATATGACAATCCCTCAGGCTTTAGTCAACAGAATGCTTACGATTTAATAATTGTAAAGAGTCTATTTCTTTTTTCATATTACTCCAGACAAGGCTTACTATTTTTTTCTTCTAAAAATATAAAGTTAAACTAACCATTATCACTATCAGGACTTTTAAGCGAAATTTTCAATCTTGTACATTTCTGGTAGAAAGCAGAATAAAATGGTAATTTTTAAATTTCTCCTAGTTCTCCATTGTATGTGGAGACATCCCACCACACTATGTCTATCCATTTGCGTTCACTTATTTAATAAACATTTAAGTAGCACTTACTACATAGGTGCCAGGCAATATTCTAAGCACTTTACCAAAAGGAATTAATGTAATTCTGATATTTGATCCGGTGTGGGGATCATGTTTCCCACTTTACAGAGAGAAAACTGGAATACAGAGAGATGAACCTCCCAGCATCACAAGGCAGTAAGTGGGAGCTGGGATTCCAGCCCAGACTGTCTCCTGACTCTGCACTGTGCTTCCTCGCTAAGTATCTGATCCCAAGGGAAACTTGAATGAATTCTATAAATAATTAAATGGTTGGTAACTCATGCTGTTCTTCCTCCAAAGTATCCATCATTTTCTCTAGTTCTGTCAATATGCTGAATCGGAATTCCATATCTAGCATATGGATGAATACATATCTGATGGTGGGAAGAGAGGAGGAGGTTGTGGGGAGGGAGAAGAAGAAAAGAGGAGTTAGGGAGTCCTCCGCACTGAGCACTTCTCAACCCATATCCAAATCCCACTCTTACTGGAAAACAGCAACGAATACCATCATTTGTTGAGCATATATACCTGTGCTGGCATTGTGCTCACCCTTTACATTTATGTTCATTTATCTCTTTATTCTCACAACAACTCTGCCAGGAAAGCGCTACAAATTCCCTAATTTTAGAAGGAGATAATTGAGACTGTGAGAGCATAAGCGACTCTCTAAAGTCACTCAGATGTCTCATTCCAAAGCTGCTGTGTCCGCCCATGGTGGCTGCCACCTACACCACTGAGATAATTGACCTGACTGTGTTTTTTGTTACTGTCTCTTCACGGCTTAGCCGGACTTTCTTTGGAGTCATGCTTTGGTTTTGGTTTCCTGTTTGCCCTGTGGCTGTGGCACATTCCCTAAACATGCTGTATTTATTCCATCCATATGGCAGTGTCCATTTGATGGCACACTCTTTACAATCTTAGAGGATGGCTCATGTTTGCATTTTTGCTTCACACTAAAAGGTCAGGGCTCTGATATGCACCATTCAGTTCTCCGGGTGGGGGAATAATCAAGGAGCCTTGGAGGAAACAGGCATTCTTATCATTGGCCTCTGTGGCCTTGGCTGCTTCCTGCATGATGAGGACCTGAAGGCTGGATTTGATAATGAAGAGTCTTCTTTGTGCTCGCTCATTATTTATGCCACATCTGCCTCTCAGCATTTGTGTCAATGAGTCACAATAATTACAGCCGTTGGATAATTTCTCCCGTTTTGCAACACATACCCAACTGTGTGAGTGCTCCATTGGAGAAAAACAACATTTACATCCTTGCAGCACCAGCAGGCAGCAAGGTCCATCTTTCTTTCGACATGGTTATTAGCCAAGTCAACTGAGATGGCTTCTGTTCCTACTCATCGTAACTGACAGTGCAACTGCAGGAGCTCACTGACTGTGAAACCACACAGGACTGGAATTCCTTTTGCTCTACAAAAGCTGAAAATTTGACCCAGAATCTTGCTTTATGATGATTTACAGAATAATCAGCTAAGCTGCCCTTGAAAAATAGGGGTGGGTGTGAACTGAGGAAAATCACACTGTGATTTCTCTCGTCTTTATCCTCACCCCCAAACAAAGAAGTAATTCGCTACCATCGAGTAAAGTGTTATAAGGCAAATATCTGGTTTAATGAAATAGGAAAAACATTCCCAAAAGAGTTTAAAAAATTAAACAAGAGTACCCTAAAGGTGATGAAAGTTCCATGTATGTGGAAACATTTGCCTCCCCACCTCTAAGCTGGGCAGGCTGGCCGTCCATGTGATTTAAGATCACATAGAAACTAACTGACCATAAATGTCCATAAAGGTCAAGGCATTGCCTCTGAAATGTTATTTTGAAAATTCAACATGAATGGACTCACAGACTAATGCCCCCACTTCCATTGATATGGATAATTTCTATGATTTTCCAACTTTTCTTTTTTCCAAAGAATAATACTTTCTCAAAAGACAGAATATGGTAGAACCCTAATATTACAAAATAAAGACGAATGGAGGTGCTCTGTTTGAAAAGGACAGATAGGGCTGGAATGTTACTGGTTACCCTGAAGAAACACTTCCCGGCAGTGACCCTGAGACCCATCCATGAGATTTTACAGCTCTATGGAATATTCTTTGAAAAGTGCCCAGTTGTTGATCAGATTATAAAAGGGCAGCTGAGCCCCGTGAGGATGTAAATTAACTGGTTATTTTTCTGTGAAGTAAGATGTCAGATATAAAGAAGGATGAGCAGTGGAGGTGCCACCAATGTGGCAGTTCTCAGGGGAGCCACAGTGAGGAAATTGGAGTTGGTATTCAACCATCAACACAAGTGTTAGCAGTGGAATGTCTCTTAATGTCATAGAAGTCCTTAGGTCTTTCCAACTCTTAATAATAGCCTGCTCAAGATTTCAATGCCAAAGATCTCTGGCGTACATGTGATCATCTTCTCAGGGTTCCATGTGCTCATTTTGATGTGCTATTCTTGGAGAAATTGAGAAAGCAACACAGACAGCTTACACACCAGGTGGTGTACTATAGAGCAGTTTGAATGTAAGATTATCCCAGTGTCAGGATATGCCCTACTCATAAAGAAGCAGAAAATCAAGAGAGGTATAAAACTTTAGATTGTACCTAGATGACTTTATGATTGAGATAAGAATAAAACCTCAGGGGGAGTTCTCAAAACCCTCAGCAACTCACAGCATAGACCTGAAATCTAAAGACCAGTATCTTTATTTGTAAAGTAGAGGATATCAGTAAACATTTAAGTTACTAGTAAACTAATAAAATCAGTGAACAAACAACTTTTTTTCTTCTTTTTCCAAAATTGGCTTGGCTTTTTTTTGTTGGGAGTGGATTTAAGCTTCCTTGTGATCTTCCTGTTTTAGGCAAGAATTATTTTTCATGATTAAAAAACAAAAACTGTTTTAACTGGGGTGGTGTTGACAAGAATTGCTCTAAGCAATTTTATATAATAGAATTTCACACTGAAAAATTAACTACAAACTACTGACCTGGCCCATTGTCTTTCTCAATACTACAGTTTTGTTGCTGGAAAAGAGGGTTTGCTATTAAAGAATGCAGAAATGTGATTCAAGAATCAAGCCTTTTCATCTCTCATGGGATATTGTCCTTTATCAGAGCATTCTTGGTGGATAAATATGTAAATTATTATGCAAAGCAGGATGGAGTAATTCAAATTGACAGTTGCCCTATTTTTTTTTTTTTGTAATTAAAATGTGGAAGCTTTGAAAATATATCTGCTGACAACAAAGGAAGTTCTTGTTAAGATAAACACTATTTGGTATCATTTTCATATATTTTTCAAGTACCTGAATTCTTCTAGCTTTACATTCTATTTTGAATTTTTCTCCACCAGTGTATTTGATAAAGATAGCTTCAATGGGAAAATTGAAATTTTAGTGATATATATCTGATATACCAGAGACAATATAGATTATTTCCTTTACTATTCTTCTAACAATTATAAAGTTGCTGTATTTGAACCTTAATAAACTATACAACTAGCAATTATTTTAAATAGAATTAATTGCTGTATTTGACAGAGCACATCATTATAATTTGCTATTGAGTTACCACCAAGTCTACCAGTTTTTGTATCTGTACTCATCAACTCTGCTTTTCATACCATGACACAGATGAGGTGACCCCATTCTTACCTACAACAAACCCTTCAGTTAGGCCAGAGATCCCTTTACCTTATAATTTCTTTTTACCTTTGCTCTGCGAACATTCCTTTTTGCCTTTGGTATCATTCCTTTCTGCCTTGTTTTTGGACCCTTCCCACCACCATGAGTCACTCCTCTTAAAAGAAACAAAAAACTACCTCAGCTCCAAACAATTACCTCATTTCTCTAACCCCTTCCATAGCAAGACACTTAGCAAGGTTTTTCATGTACTGTTTCCATTTCTTTATCTCCTATTCTCTCCTCAGTCCAATCTAAATCAAGGATCTATTAATATGGCTTAAATTATTAAGATCTTCAATGACCTGTATCTTGACAAAGCTATTGGTTAATTTTTTGTCTTCCTCTTTCCAGATTTCTCAGCAGCTCTTGAGGCTCTCATCCTCTTGAACATATTCTTCTTTAAGCTTGGAGGAGGTCTTGTTTTCCTTCAACTTCAGGGTTTTTCCCAACTGTCTAAACATTGATGTCCTTTAAGTCTCTTCTAGACATTTTCTCCTTTATAATTACACTGACTCTTTCTCATGGCTTTGAAGATGATCTCTGTGCTGATAACTCTCAAATGAATATTTTCAACTTTGTTGTTGAACTCCAGAGTAACAGTCAGCTGCCTATTTGACATTATCAGAAATCCAGTAGTCACTACAAACTTAACACAGCCAGAAACAAAGAACCATAGGTTCTCCAACTTCTCACCCTAAAACCCCAGAATCCATAGCCTACCAAGTACTTGACATTTAAGTAAATGGTAATATTATCCATTTAGCTACTCGGGTCAGAATTCTATCTTTAATTGGACACTTTCTTCCCACTCCACATTCAACTCACCAGAATAACCTGTTGTTCGACTGACAGTGTCTATTTTGGCTTTGAACTCTATTGCTTCAACCGGAGTCAAAGATACCATCATTAGTTCAGCTCTCTGTAACAGTTTCCATGCCTATAGTCTTTCTACCTCATTGTAGTTAATCTTTTATTTATTTATTTTAAAAAATCATGATCCACCAGACCCTACGTGATCTGACACTTCTTTATCTCTCAGGGCCACCCCTTTATACTTTCTCCCATGTTTGTTACTCTTCAGCCACAGTAGTTTGGAATATTTATTCCTTAGCACAGGACAGCTCCTTCTCCATATTCAGGTATCAACTTAAATGTCATTTCCTCTGTGAAACTTTCCCAGGACAACGTGGCTAAATAAGAACTACTCCGATTGCTGGACAAGATGGCAGAGTAGGTAAACACTGCGTTCACCTCCTCTCAGGACCACATCAATTACAACTAAACCACAGAACAATCACTATTGAGAATTGCCTGATGTCTACCAGAACCAAAGTCCTACAACTATGATCATACAGAAAAAGCCACCTTGAGATTGGAAGGGGATTCAGAGATGCAAAACAGGCTGGACCCACACAATGTGTGACCATTAAAAATTGGGAGGATATCTCGGCTGCAGAGGTCTCCCCCTGAGGAGTAAGGGGTCCCAGCCCCTCCCCAGCCCAGGGTATCAGTGCTGGGGAGAGAAGTCTCCATAACTTCTGGCTGTGAAAACCAGCAGAGATTGCGGCTGAGTGAGATGAGAGCAGCTGCACGCCCAGATGCTCCTCTTAAAGGGCCCGTGCATGCAGACTTACCTGCTGATGGATTCACCTTGCTCTGAGCTCCAGCACTGGGGCAGCAGCTTGAAAGGTGCCAGAGACATACAGGGAGGAACTGAATTGTCTGGCTGCAGGACAATGGCTGGAGGGGCAGCTTTCTCCCAGATGGAGAAGCTGGCAGAAGCCATCTTTCTTTGTTGAGTCCTCCCCGCTGCCTGCATGCAGACACACGTTGAAGTTGTATTAAGTCTCCACCCTAGTGATTTCCTGAGACCATGCCCCACCCAAATTTCAGGCACACCCAAGCCACTTCCTGTGCCTTTTCCATATAAATGGCCTACGTTGGTTCATGCTGCAGACTTTCCTAAAATCTCTCAAAGGTTCACAAAACCCAAACAAGAAGCACCTGGCTTTGGCATGTCCCATACCTCTAGCTAAGCAGCTCTAAGCCTGCCTCTAGCCACAACAAACCTTGATTCACAGTTTGGCTTCTCAAGCCACCACCAAGTTCAGTGCTGGCAGTGGCCATCTCTGGATTGCTTTGTTGTTTATGCCGTGTGGTCCAGGGCAGGGCTCAAACAACAGCTGGATTTGGCCTGCAGCAGATCCCCTCCCAGGAGACCCCGGGTTATATCCATTGATGGATGAATGGGTAAAAAGTAGTGGTACGTATATAATGGAATATTGCTTGGCCATGGAAGGGAATGGGTTCTTGCCATCTGTGGCAGCATGGATGGACCTGAAGGGTATCGTGCTATGTGAAGTACATCAGAAAGCAAAAGACAGATGCAATGTGATTTTACTTATATGTGGAATCTAAAGAACAAAACAGAAACAAACTCATAGATGTAGAGAACATTTTGATGGTTGCCAAACAAGAGAGAGATTGGAAATGGATGAAAAAGGGGAAGGCATTAAGAAGTACAAATTGGTTGTTACAAACTAGTCTTGGGGATGTAGGGTATAGCATAAGGAATTGTAATAATTATGAATAATATTGTAATAACTGTGTGGTGTTAGATGGGCACTACATTTATTGGGGTGATTGAAGGCAGAAGGGTTGAGGAACAGGGTGAAAAGGTGAAGGTATCAAGCAGTACAAATTGGTAGTAACAATACTGTCATGGGGATGTAAAGTACATCATAGAGAATATAGTCAATAACATGGTAATAACTATGTATGGTACCAGGTGGGTACTAGACTAGTCAAAGAAAATGACTTCTTAAATTATAGAAATGCCTAACCATTATGCTATACACCAGAAATTAATATAAAATATTGAATGTCAACTGTATTTAAAAAATTAAAAGAGGGAGGGAATGGAGAAGGGGAATAAGAAGTTCAAATTTCCAGGTATAAAACAAATAATTCATGGGGATGTACTGTACAGTATGGGGAATATTTTCATAATATTATGATAACATAGTACAGTTTCGGATGGTTGCTGGAATTATGGTGATTCTTTCTTTAGGAATATAATTGTTGAATAACTATTGTGTATACCTGAAACTAATATAATAATGTATGTTAGCTATATTTTAATAAAAACCTTTTAAAAAAAAGAACTGCTGCAGTTCCCCCACCCCCCAACTCGTTTCTTTCTTTCACATTATTTTATTTGGAGCCAGTGGGTACATTTATTTATTACCATGAGGTACATTTATTGATATTTTATTTTTCCATTGTCTAGCTCCTCATATACAAATACAAGCTTTATGGAAGCAGGGACTTTTTTGTTTCCTGAAATCAAGACTAGTACCCAGCACAGAGTATTTATTCAATAAATATTTAATAAAGGATGTGACTGACTTAATCATGTCTTTTTACTTGAGTAAAATCCACGAAGGCTCAGTAAATCGAAGATGGTTGTGTGTGTGTGTGTGTGTGTGTGTGTGTGTGTGTGTGTGTGTGTGTGATTTCAGACAGAGCTAGATATAAGAAGGTGTTTTGAGTTGGGCAATCTTTAGGAACTAATGTTAAAGTGTTCTAACATATTTAAGTGAGATCTTTAGATGATGTTTGTTTACATAGTAAATGAAGGTGGACAAAACAGACGAATGACTAAAGTGAAACAGCTCTTACTGAATTTAAAAGATGTTGGATGCATTAGATAACTAAATTAAACTCAACAAGGTCAGTTCTTGGTATTTACATCACATCAACATGGGCCATGTGGCAGACATTAAATAAATAGATAATTGACTGGTACAGGACAATATCCTTCTATTGAGTACATTGTCTTTATCTCTTCCACTCTTGTTCTCCTCAAAGTCTCCTTGTATATATGTTGTACAAAATGTTCCTGATTTATATTCTGTCCCCTATAGTTAGAGAATTCAGTGGGTACAGATGGTGTCAGGCAATATATCCTACAGCTGTAAGATATGTTGTTATCGATGAAGATATGTTACAAAACCACAGTTAGTACTCTGAGAAGATTCAAAGAAACATACATACCAGCTACCAAGAAAGACCATAGAAAAATGGTGGCAGTAAATAGACGTATGCTTTGCTTAAACTTGCTCAGTCCTTTATAAAACACAATCAGAAAATTAATATCTGTGTTATGAGGATGGGAGATTTTATATATATAAAACCAGGACCGAGTCTCATATGGCACTAATGAATTGGAGACATACTTTACAAGGTGTTTACTGTTTCCAGGAGAGGCAAAGAATTTTAAAAGGATGGATTTTCAATGTTTTTTGAACCAGTCAGTTTTCAGGGATAAAATTGGACCTATTTATTCATATTATGTGGAGACACCTCTTTCTTGTAGGTTTTCTTTTAGGGTTTATTGTTTTTTTCTTTCTTTTTCTGTCAGTAACGCTGACTAATCCTGCAATTTTCTGAGGATCAATTCCTAATTGCAAGTAAGATGTAAAAAAACAGGAACACTCATAAGACATGTGGGTGAGGGCTCTGTCTTATAAGCATTTATATGGTTCTCTTCTGTGAGTAAAACAGCAAAGCCGACACACCGACCCATTGCACATGATGATTTGAACAAATCCTGGTAATCACAAAATCGTGGCTATTTTATTTTTATGCTTTTCTTTCACATGGAGAAACTAAGGCAGGTCAGCTGTGAGGAGAGGTTAATAAGAATGCCAGAGTCAGTTACTGGACAAGCCAACACCACCCACTTTTTCAATAAAAATGCCAAGCTGTACATCACCTTCCTCTTAAGTCTTTTGCGTCCTGTTAAGTCCTACACTGAGCGTGGGCTAGAGGTCTTTCGACTACGGTGGAGGACATAAAGGTGGCAGGAGATAGAGTCTGCTCTCATAAGTACCTCAGTTTGGAGGGTGGGACGGGGATGCAGAAGAGGCACACATTTAAACCATAAGAATAAAATTCATGATGTCTGAACTCTGTGACACAGGCAGTACATTTTTAAATGGCCAGAGAGGTAGAGAAAAAACTGAGGTTGAGAATAAATGGGAAATGAAGCAGCTGTGGGATATGGGACTTACGCATTTTGTGCAGGAACCTCTGACTAGGCATTCCAAGCTGAGAGGAGGGTCTGGATGATCCAAGGCAGGTTCAGCATAGCATTTCAATGTCACAGAATGTCCTGTGTGACGGGACTGCCCATGGTAAAAATGGATTTAGAAGGATCTCTCAACTCTAAAGGTAAAGAAAGGTTGGGATCAATGTAAATTGTGATGGTGAAAATTAAAGGGTACGCAATTATGGGGATGAATCTATGCTAGTTTTGCTACTCAAAATACTCTGAATTCTTATTGAAGTGTGTGTGTGTGTGTGTGTGTGTGTGTGTGTGCCAAAAAAAGTTGCTATCAAATATTTGGTATGTCTTAAATGGGAAGACATCTTAGAACTGAGGAAATATGAAATATTTCTCAATTCAAAATAACTAATTTAATCCAATCTCCTGCTTCTTCAGTTTTGCGCGCCGAAGCATCCTCCAGACACCGAATAATATCCTCATATGTTTGGCCTCTTTGATGAACTGTTTGTTGCTCTTGAAAAGCGATGCCCATATATTCTAAAGGTAAATTTTGGCAGCAGTGTGACCCCCTTGGTAGAGAAGCAATACTTACTCTGGTTACCTGATAGGAATATCTGAATTCAGGGACACCCCCAAAGGTCCCAAGGGGTCAGGTTTACACTTAGCTTTGGCTTCACTTTACATCCTCTTTGCTTGTCCTTCAAGGGCAACCAACCATGGCTTACTTGGGTAACCATATTTTTTACATTATCTCTAGCAACCAATTCATTGCTTAATTTTAAGCTACCATATTTGAAAAAAAGGTGATATTTTATTTGCCACATCCAAATATTTTCTTCAAAAGCAGATGCAAATATCTGAAAACAAACTACTATATGTTTTTGTTATAACTTATAGTAATAGAAAAATAGCTTCAATTGAATGATTAATAAAAATACAGTGAGTCTTCTGTTAAAAATAGGATATTGGGTCATTCCTTAAAGGGTTTGGAAAATGTGTTTGAGCTAGACTTTTTCTGTTTAAATTTAGAATGAAATGTGTTGAATTTGGACTAGCATGGAAAGAATTCCTAAGCAGAAATTTGGCATTTCTCAGAAAGCAGGAGAATAAATTAATGTTAGGTGTATTGTGCCAGTGCTATTCAGTAGTTACCTCTCTATTTCCCATTTGTCATAAATAAGTTATTGTTGTATTTGCCGTTACATATCTGTGCTGTTTTTATGTTATAGTGAGTAGTAATTCTAATGATGTACAGCTGAAATCAGGCATGCAAGACACCTTACACACCGTACAACAGGAAATTGATCAATTAATTACCTGTCTTTCCCCCATTTAATCTCCACAAGAAAATTAGCAACTAGCATCCCCAATCAACAGAGAGGATACGCAGGCTCAGGAACTAAAATATCTTGCTTATGATGCCATGACCAGTGAGTGGCAGAACGGAGGTTCAAGTACAGTAGGCTCTCTCCAATGCCAAGACTCACAGACCTCAGAGAATAGATTTAATAGTCTGTGAGATCCACCTTAGCAAATGCCGAGTTCTTGCACACACCTCGATTGTATCATAATTAAATACTTATTTTTCTAGCTCTCCCTCTAAATTCTGAGCTCTTTGTGAGATAGGCATTCTGGCTTCTTTGTCTTCGTATCTCTAGAGTTCAATTAATAAATAAAAGTGGTCTAGGAGGCCTGAGAGAGCACCTCTAGATTTACTTGGGAAAAGATTCATTACCTTTTCCCAAGCAGATGAAGAACAACTAAGACATAATAAACAAAGAGAATACAAAGTAATTGAAAGTCAGTGACCCGAAGTCTATAAGAGGGTTTCTTGGGCGGAGAGATGTAATCTTCCTGGAGACACTACCGTGTTTCCCCGGAAATAAGACCTAGCCGGACAATCAGCTCTAATGCATCTTTTGGAGCAAACATTAATATAAGACCTGGTCTTATTTTACAATAAGACTGGGTATAATATACTATACTATACTATAATATAATATAAATTTTTGCTCCAAAAGACACATTAGAGCTGATTGTCCGGCTAGGTCTTATTTTCAGGGAAACAGGGTAGCACCAAATGCTTTTTTGACTATTTGAGACTCGAGTGGATCTTCTCTCTGGAAGGAAGTAATAGGATGATAAATATTTCCCTAACTCTTCCTCACCCTGCTCTCCATTCTCTCAAGCTCGCTTCCTAACACGTAAAGAACACTTAGTGACATTTCTTAAATGAATAAGTGAATGGAAGAATGAAGCAGGTGATACTCAAACCAGTAAGTTGTTAACTACATGGGACTGGAACCCAGCATCTGAGAGCATGGACTGCCACAATGTAGCGTGCTCTCTTGAGTGCCCTCTGGTTCACTTTAGTCCTCATGGGTGTGTCACAAGGGTCAGTATGGCACCCGATGGCAGATGGCCCTGATCTGGCATGTGGGGTAAACACAAGTGTGTCAACCTGTCCACACAATAGGCAAATGCCAAAGCCAAATCATTGGAATTTTTTTGGTGAGAACATGAATATATATTCTTTTCTGGTTTTAGAGTGGAGAGTTCTGAGAGGTGTGATACATATACTCCAAGAGGCAGCTCAGGCCTTTTGTTTTGTGGCTTCCAGCATTATAATTACTAAAAGAGAATTTTACAGTTACAAAAAGTAAATTCTACCATGTGAAAAAGTCTATTGTTTGCCTCAAGTGACATTATAGAAATAAAATCTACTCCCCTCCCCTTAAAGTTCTGCATACAAGGCTAGACGAATGTGACAGATATTATAATTTAAATACAATTGTTCACTTAGCAACCCCCCCTGAAAACCTGTCTCTTGAATTTGCCTTTGGGTAGAGTCTCTAAAAGAACAAAGCCCAGCCAGATTTGAAAACAGAAAATTATAGTGGTCTCATCAAACCAGTCTTCTCCAAACTTTCCTCTGTTCTTCCCTGTCATCATGGGCTCAGATCCTGTGCTATCAAAATCAGGATCCTGAGCTTATCTGTGCAGAGGGAAGGTTGATGCTCCAAAGTCTGTATTAGAAGGTATGCACACTTCATCCATTTTTTTACTCTTACATCCGTGTGTTGTATTTAGGAGAATCAATATTTTTTCCTATTAAAATACTATCCTCTTCATTATGTGTTGAGCAAAGCCCTGGGTAGATATCACAGAGAGCTCTGGAAAAGAGTCATCGTAGATATTATTCCTTTGTCTTTAGGAGACACCCCTGCATTTGGTTTGCTCAATCCTTTGCCTAAATACAAAACAAGGTCACTTTCCCAAAACTTCCTCATCCTTTTCAGCTGGCCTATGGACAGCTGAAGAGGGTATGGCTGAGGTGTGGGGAATGGAAACTAAACCAAAACCTAGAGAGCTGAGCTGAGCTGAGCCCAGGGGTTTTGTGTTTGGGAGACTGGGGGTGGAAATACTATGTAAACTCAGAAAAGTCCTTTAGTCATTCCCGAAAATTTTCTCACCAAAAGTGTCTGTAGCTTTTGTGGAAAAAAAAAAAAAAATTATATACACACAGTAACCTGTCTTTTCTACTGGAAAACTTCAAAGGCTAAATTCACTTTTAATAATCCAAATAAGGTCAAATACATTGGGAGTCTCTTGTCCTCAACTGACCTTGATTTGTGTTTGAGGAATATTATGCGGGGCTGAATGACAGGTAAAATTGATTGTTTCCCTATCAGATGGGCTCAGTCTTTCCACCTGTGACTCTTTCAGCATGTACTACCCATCCCTCCCCAGCCCAGCCCATCTCTAGAGACTAGCAAGGCACAGCAGCTATTTCACACGTTTTTATTTTTGAAAGCTTGAAATCAAATCCTAAGGTATAATGCAAATAAAGACCTAAACAGGTATTAAGAAAAGCAATTTGACACTTTAAGAATTTCATCTCTTCCAAGCTGGCTCACAGACAGATTACATACAGAGAGGAACAGATTAATACTTACATAACTGGTTGAAAATTGGCGCTAATTGCCTTGAGGTTGAAATGAGCAAGCTCTATCAGACAGCTGGGCTAGTCAAGTGTTCTGTATGTGAAAGTACTACACGGAAATATAATTTACTTCTATGTAATGATGTTTATTCTCTGAAAATTAGGTTAAAATTGAAGCAATAACTTTCCTCATCCTCAATTAAAACAAATAGCTAACGTTTAGCTCAACTTTAGCACCCATGGGCCTTGGGGATAAATTTCTTTCATTTTACAAGTAAGCCACTGGCTACGTTTTCCTGGAAGGAATGGTGAGGGGAACTGGACTATTTTAGCAAAGGTTACAAGAAACTGTACTACATCCAGGAAGGCTAATTTTCATGCATCAAGGTTTTTTGAGCTGAATTTGTGTAATGAGTGCACTGGAAATTGAAAGACGAGATTAAAGTGCTGTTTGTCGTGTACAGAGATTTCAGAAATGCTTATCAACACTTCGCAGCTGAACACAGCCCAGATTAAAAACCGATCTGACAGAAAGGGATGCTGACTGCAAATGTGAAGCTTTATATCCGCGCTAATTACAAAGTGCATATTAAACATGAGGCCTGTGATGAGAGCAGCTGCAAAGGTCTTTATCTATATTAAGAGACTGTCCACCTACATAATAAGAATAATTACCAAAGAGGGAATTCTTAAAAAGAAATTGCACATCATAGAATTTTTCCTAATTTCAAAAGTCTATCTCACCAGCCCCCAATAAGGTAGGACTTTGTCTTCTATCTGTAGCCAGGTGACAGATCAGACTTTGAAGACAAGATCCATTCACTATTTCTATTAATGCAAGGCCATTTGCTTTGAAATGCACAAGCGTGGAATCCCTGTGGAGTCCCCAATTTCCTGACAGGGAAGGAACTACAATTTTTCCATCCCACTGGAATTAGTTGAGAGAGGTGACAACTAAGGCCACTTTAATTGGAAAGTTATCAATATCACCCAAACTGAACTCCATCACCTTTTTTTCTCCCTATTAATAACTGGCAATATTAGAGCTGTGATCTGGGTGCAATCAAATTGAAGGACTATAAGTAATTCTCTTGGAATCTCTTTCTCTCTTTGTAAAAAGAAAACAGCCTCCTATGGTCATTGCAAAGGAAATGTAACACCCTGAATGAACGCAACTGGTAGCATACACTGAGCACTCTGTAAAGATAAGTTTCATTTCCTTCATCTTTTCTCTCCTTCCTTTTTCCATCTCTTTCTTCCTTCTTCTTTTTTGTTTTTTTCTTCATACTTTTGGGTTGATATAACCTGAGTTATCCAACTACTATTCAGCCTGAATGTTGCTTTTCAATAGTTTGTTTACAAAATAAAATAGCTACACAGTTTTTTTTTGCTTCTTGTAGTTGTTCCAGAGAAACTAGGCACATGACAAATGACTGAAATCTAATAAGTGATAATTATGAGATATTAAATGGAGCACCCAAGAAATTCAGCCTGTTGGATGGCAAGTGAGAACTCAAGAGTCCTAAAAATTGCAGAAATGTGCTATTGAGAGACACGCCATTTTGCCTTTATTATTATTAATATAATCCAATCAAATTCATCAGGACATCAGAAATTCCAAATATCTAAAGCCATGTAATTCTCTTACAGGTTCTAAAATATGAAATATAACATACATGCAAAAAAGTTTAGGAAAACATAACTATCATTTGCCAATCGTTGTAAGCCAAATACTGATGCAAGTCCACGCAGGATAAGAAATGGCATGTGGTGACACCTTTGAGGTCCCATCTCTGTGCCTCCTTCCATGAGCCCCTCCTCTTCTCAAACGTTACCCTCTCATACTTTTATGATACTCATTTCCTTGCTTGTATAAAGCTATTCTGTATAGCTAAATACACTGTTTCATTCTGTAATCTAAACCAATTTATTTTCTATATTTCACGGGCAATTAAGGAAAATATGTCAATTCTGACTTATTTTCTCAAAGCTTCTCAACTTTCAGTCCCTGTGTTAGTCAGCTTGGGCTGCTATAACAAATTATACATACAGCCTGGATGGCTTATACAACAGACATCTATTTCTCAGAGTTCTGCAGATGGAGAAGTCTAAGATTCGCTGTTGGGTGATGGCCTTCTTCCTGGTTTGCCAAGGTCCTTCTAATGACTGTATCCTCATATGGTGGAGGAAGACAGGGAGGTCCCATGTCTCCTCCTCTTTTTATAAGATTGTTAATCCCACCATGACAGTCCCATCGTCACGATCTTATCTAATTATTTCCCAAAGGCTTCATGGCCAAATCCATCACATTGGGGGTTAGGATGTCAGCATGTGAATTTTGGGGGGACCAAAATATTCAGTCCATAATAGTTCCTCTACCCTTTTCTCTTGATGGCAGTGGGACTCAACATGTCCATAATGGACCTTGCTCCATTCTTAGATGGCTTTAATAATGGTTAAATCGTTTAAATAAGACCCCTGCAATAAAGGGAGGTGGAAATGTTGGAGGACCTTTCCCACTACTGATGTCTGCGTTTCCTATCTCTCATTTTCTCTCTGTGCCAGTAATAACCATAATCATCAGAGATACAAGAGGAGACAAAATAACTCCACCACAAAGAGAGTGTGCTATGAGGAAGAGGAAAAAAAACAATCTAGCACAGGAGTGTTGCCAGGAATCCCTGAAAATCTCCAGCCCTTAAGGAAATCTTTATTTCAAAGGCAGCCCTCATCTAGAAGTATTTGGAGAGAAATTCACAGTGCAGGTCAGCATTATTCATAAAAAAGACCCTATATTTTCTTCCCCAAAAATAGATAAAATTTTCCTAATGATAATAAGGGAAATGATAAGGGAGAGTGCTATTCTTTTTCTTGAGGCTAAGAAGAGGTTGTGGACTTGAGCTAGTAGAGATGGCCCAGCTATCCTCGCCTACCGATCTCACCACGGGCATCTGGGCAGCACAGGAAATGGACATGAGAACACCACTTCCTGCAGTCTGGAGGGAAGACAGAATCATTGTTTGGCAACGAGAGGCCAAACAGGAACCTGGAGAAGGTGTGGCGATGGTGGTGGCGATGGCAGGCACCTGAATACCTGCCCCGGGAGGCTGACCTACTCTCCCTGCCCTAGTAAGAGTGAAGGTTGCCCCGCCCCCCCACTCAGGTCCTCACATGCTCTCTCAGTCACCTCCTCGGTACTAGCGTTGTGTTCCAGTCCTACTACAAATCGGTCCTGCCAATTCTTACCCACCACTCTTAGAGCTTAGAATTACTAACGTCTTCCTGCCATGCCTGTCCCATGGAAGAGTCCTATAAAAGCCGAATGTAATCACCTTAAACTCTGGCATCTGAGGTCGGGCCACCTCTCCTTTCTGACAATTTATTACTAAATTAAAATATTGTTCAAACGTTTAAAAACAGATATTGTGAAGTCTTTTTTTGGAGATGGTGGTACAGTATAGGCTGGCTCTGTGACTTGGGATCCAGTCACTAAATGGCTTTGTGACTTTGGATGCATTTTTCCAGCCACCAAATGAACAGGCCAACCAAATAATCTCTAAGATACCATGAAGTCCCAAAATTCTATTTGTAAATAGTGGCTATCCAGATCTTATATTAGAGGTTTTGTTTTTAAATATGAATTTTATATTGGATTTTTATGGTGAGGGGTAAAAAACGTAACGAAAAGTTAGAGCAATCAAGATTCTTTTCTAGAAGAATAAAAGCCTTGGGAATAATCAAATCACAGTGATCAAACAAAAAGCAAATGAGCAAAAAAAGACGTATTTATCTGAACTTGTATTTTTGTCATATACAGATTATTTATGTGGTTCTCAGTATTTTAAGGTTGTAAATGGATGCAGGATTGGGAATAAACTTATTTTTGAGCAGATACAATGTACCAGGAATTGTGTTAAGTGCATTCGTCTTCACAGTAAGACTGTAAAGATAATAACATTCCCTTTTAGAGATGAAGAAGCCGAAGCTCAGCCAATTGAAACAAGTTAGCTAGTAATCGATCGCAGAAGTTCTCACAGTGCCAGTTCCCCTCGACATCATTGGCACCACCTAGAAACCTGAGAGAACTGTAAATTCTCAGGGCCCACTCAGACCTAACTGAATCAGACACTGGCAGTGGAACCCAGAGATCAATTTTAACCAGCTCTCCAGCTATGAAGTTTGAGGACTCTGATCAAGTGAGTTAAGAAACAAGGGATCAATCCTAGGTGTTAGGTCTAATAGCCAAGCCTGAACTCTTTCCGCCATCCACAATTATTATGGAATTCCATAATGCCTGAGTCATTCCTGATTGCTTTTCTTCAACTTGTTTTCAAATGTGTTTTCCAGGTAGGTAGCAATTCCTTCTTTATCAAGTCACTTAGAGGCAGATGAGAGAGTTAAAACAGAATCATTTTAAGTTTGAAAGACAAAAGGAAAAGTAAGAATTTTTAAGAAGAGTTATGACAAGAACTTCTATCTACTCGTATTATATCTAGAAGCAAGGAATGAACTTGATCACCTATGAGGTCCCCTCATCCTTTGAGTGTCTGACTTAATCTTAGAGTTGGATAACCACTCTTTTATATCTATAAGCTTAGATAGCATGTTTATCTCAAGAAATAGATTTGAGAATGTGTTATAATTTTGAAATCACATGTGTAAGATTAAAGCAAGGGAGATTTTACTGATTGTACTCATTCCTCATCTCCAATCCCATAGCAATGCTTAGTTGTAGGTATCTAACAACACATATTTACTGAACAAATAGAGTTAGACCCTGGGATAGTTTGGTAATTTCTCTTTAGCTTTAAATTTTATGTCTGCTTATATAAAATTAGTCTGTATGAGATTGAAACCATAAGATGATTTGTAATAGCTCTGCCACACAATTATATGCGTAAACAAGAAAATTTGTAACCTCAAAGCTTCAGTACCTACCAGCATCAAAAGAAAAATTTACTTTTTCTTTCTATTCTGCTTTCAGAATACAAGTCTACATGTTTTCTATATCCATGGTTGTCTTTATTCTTATACAACAAATTGTTTGAAGAGAACAGCTAAATCTGATCAAGTCCATCAGTCCTACAGATGACAAGTCTAGAATTTGTAGAGAAAGGGGCAATGGTGATGAGGGTGTAAGTCTCATACATTGATATTACTGTTGCATGTTCAAGGGCAGTGAAGATTTCCTCGTTGCCTTGAAGGAACATGAAATTCCTGCTGCCAGGACGGTGTAGGCTACAAGTGTAGATCAAGTTCACATTTTCAGGAATCATGATATTGGCTGTTTTTCTTACATGAATTTCTTCACAAGGCAAAACAGTTTTCGTCTATTAGGTTAGTGCAAAAGTAATTGAAGTTTAAAAGGTTAAAAATAATTGCAAAAACCTCAATTCCTTTTGCACCAACCTAATAGAGTTCCAAACTTTCTGAACTATCTTTTATTTACTGAAATATGTTACTTGAACTCCAAGTGTCTTTTAAACTAATACACATGTTAACTCAGTCTTGTTATTGAGTTCACCAGTTGCTGTTTTTCTTTTCAGCTCTCAAGCCGTTAGGGAAATAGGGGCATTTGGGTTTAATGAGGGGGTCTTATTACATGAGAAGTAACTTTATACAGAATGTATAAATTACAGATTTTTGATTCAGAGGGAGTTTGCAAACGTACGATACTACAAAATATTCATCCTAATCATATATTTCCTCTGTCCAGCACAACAAGTAATACACATATTTTTATTATTCAAGCTTTCTTGTGTTTTTGCATTGGTATATGTGAAATTTGTTTTGTGGGTTCAACAAGATATTCATTACACAAAATCACAAAAGAACTATAATATAGTCAGCCAGTGTCTTTAAGGATAATAATGAAAATTTCCCCCAAACATTTAGCATTGACTTATTGGCATACTGGGTAGACAGACATTTGTTCAAATCCCAGTTCAGCCACTTACCAGCTGCTGAGTTTTAATATTCAACCTCCAAACCCACTTTTCACTCCTATAAAATGAAGATGTAAATAAAACCTATGCATGCACAGCATTTCTAAGAGAACTAAATTGGATAACCCATGTATTTCACTACCTCAGTGCTCACACATGGGTAGATTCAATAAATGATAGTCATTATTCTTATTAATTTATATGTATATTAATTATATATTATATATATGTAATAAATATATATATATATATATAGTGAAAGAAGAAAACTTTAGAACAATAAAATAATTCTACTCTAACTATATCACTAAAAGACAGTCCAATAAATTCCCAGCACAAATTAAAAATCATCCCAGAATATTAATCAGAATGGTCCTTCACCTGGGAAGGAAATCTCTCCAGCTGGTTCTGTGGTTCTACTGTTTCTGTCTGCCAAGAGTTTATGTTGTTGTTTCTTTGTAGTTTCAGTAGTCACACTTTTAAATACAACAGAGTAACTGAAGTTTCAAGCTGTGAGGAATTCCCTCTCTGGTTAAAGAGGTCACTGACTGTTTGCAAAAGGAGTTGTTAGAAACTGTTTGCATAGTGCAAATCAAAAAGAGTTGGAAGGAAGTCCATAGGTTAATGAGAACATTAGGCAGCCTTATGATGTGAGGTGGAAAATGCACTTTCCTACTCCATCCTCAGTTTCCCATCAACTTTTATATAAAAAAGTGGCTTAGGCAGATAAAGAATCTCAAAAGCAGGCAACTGGGCAGAGAATACCTTATCTTGGATTTTCTAAGGAGCTTCCATTGCACTATTAAAATTAATGCTATTTCTTGGTGAGGCCAATTTAATGCATCATTGCTTCTAATTGTGTTCTGAACATCTACTCCTTTGAACATTTAGCCTAGGATATAAATAAATGTAAGCATTCACTCATTCACACATCTAATTAATTTCCACCAGAAAATTCATCACTATATTATACCAATTGGACTTATCTTCATTAACTGTAATGGAGCCCTTTAAAATGAAATGTTTCCTGGAATACCATATGTTGGGCGGTTGTAATATAGCCAGCTAAAAAACAAATAATAAAAGGCAAGGCTGCCTTAGAAGAAAAATTCTAGAAACTTCATATAGATTTGTAATTCAAGTCTTACTTGCTTTGACTATAGGAAAAATTATAGTACATTATAGTTTTATAGGCAATCTTCTAGAAAATCTTGCTTCTGATTCATCTCACAAACAGGTTTTAATGTTTAGCTTTGCTCTGAGTATTTACTATCTCCTAAATTAAAAAAAAAAAAACTATGGTGAAATTTTATCTTTATTTTTTTTTTCTTTCAACTTTGTATAGTGTTTTTTTAAAACTACATCTTAGTGGTTATTATTCAGAAGCTGAAAAGCTTAAACAGAACCCAGAAATCACTCAGAATGCTAAAAATACATATAATTTAATATTTCTTTAAGTCTAAGTCATAATGAGCTTGTACATCTCCTCTGAGTGGAAAACTCTGACAAAGGTTTGATTCAATTGTGGATGTGAAATATATACAATGCAGAGAAAATTGTGAGATTAAATGTCATGGCCTAGCGGGGAGGAAGAAGGATAGTTTAAATCCAGGTTTCTCCTGAATGTTGTAGAAGTTGTTCTTGAAAAAATTTAATTCTAAATTAAGTTTGTAGGTATTTTCACTGAATGTACTTTAGAGCACGAGTCTTAAATTGTTTATTTTTCTTAATAAGTTATAGTCATTGTGTTCTGTCAAAATCACATTTTCTGCTACGTACAGTTTAGAAAAATCTCAAGATTTTTTTAAATTGTTATCTTTATGTCCTTCATTAAGCATTTATTCACAAAAATAGCATTTTACATTTATTTTGTGCTTTTTATATTAAAACACTTTCATATATTTTAGTAAGTTCAATACAGAGTCAAGCATTGAGAGAGAGAGAAAAAAAACCAAAAAACTAATGTCTTTCCCTGTCAGTATTTATACATGGGGAAATAAAACATACCTCTCCTAGATAATTCTAAATCATATGTAATCAAGGTAGACAGTGAGTGATAATTCTGTTTGCTCTGTAGAAATTGAAAATGTTCTTCCTCGTTTACTGAAAGTACATGAGGTCCCACATCCAGCACTGTCCTAGTACAATATTGAGCAAATTCTAGTCCTCGCATACGCAAGAGTGGCTACTCCTAACTGGCTGATCATTTGACAGAAGGATTAAATATCATACCACACATGCCTGTGATAGGCTCTTAAATGCTGTGTTCATGTATTTATTTCACAGATCTTAATGGCACAGCAAGTCTTTCCTGAGAAAGTGAGATTCGAACAGAAATTTGAAGAGGGGTAGGATTATCAAGAGAGGGTGGCATGAGGCAGTGTTTCCAACCGAGGGAAGGGCAGGGGCAGAGACCTCACAGTGTGAGACCATGGCTCTGCTCAGACCCTGAAGGAAAGGCGGTGTGACTGGAGGAAGAATATTTTGGCCAGAGGATCGCAGATGAGGCTTTACCAGGAAGGCAGTAACATGAGCCCTTGGTGCTATGAAGCAGCTCAGTCTTTATGCAGTGAGAAGTCAGAAGCTATAGATGGACTTGAAGCTGAGGAAAGGCATTTTAAAGAATCTTTGCTTTGAGTGCTATGACCTTACCTAAGTCACCAAGAAAGAAGCGCAAATTCATGAAAGCATATGAGAGCTCTTGTTTGTTGCTGATATTTCTTTTTTTATTTTTAAATTTATTAAATAAAATAACATATATATATATATATATAAATAGATAGTCCCCAGAACAGTACCTCGCCCTTAGCAGGTACCTTTTCTCTAACAACTCTCACTTATCTGGGCTCCTTAGATTTACCTCCTCAAGTTCAACTGCCAACTCAAATTGTCTTGGAAAATGTAGCAGCTTTCCAATGACAAGGATTACCAAACTTTATGCTTAAGTTAAAGGTGTATTATAAAATTTGGGCAGTAAAGAGATGGCTTAAATTGCTTTGTTCAATGTCAAAAAATAGTCTGTGTACAATGTATGGACAGTCAATACATTATGATCTTTTTATTTCACAAGCAATTTACTTCTCCAATAGTTTTAGTAACACATTTCCTCTTGTAAGTGTAGGAGAGCCCGATTTACACAATAATAGATTTTTTCAGAATTACAGAAATATGAATTGTAATTTTCTTAAATCTTTGCTGTAAAACAAGTTTACATGTTACATGTTTATTATTGGCTTTAAAAATAATTTTAGAGACTATTTCTATTAGAGGATTTAAAACCAGCAATAGCTTTTAAAGAATATGTGAGGCTTTTTAAGTAATGGACAAGGTCATGTCCAATGGAGGGAAGGATGTCTTCAGGCTGACAAGGCATTTGAATGATACAGTAAATGAAAAACTGTCTGCCTCATGGAGGGAAAATGTTTTCAAAATCTGAAGTACACTTCATTCAATGCTAATTGGTGATCTTAGCACATCAAAGGTTGCCAAATTACTGTTACATGCACCATCTTAACAAAGTTGTCAGCATCACCTACAACTTGTTAGAAATGCAAATATTCAGACCACACCCCAGACGTCTTGAATCAGAAATTTTGGGGTGAAGCCCAGCAAACTGTGTGTTAATAAGCCTTCCAGGGACTCGTCTAGGAGAAACCACTGGCCTAGGAGAAACAGGACCCTTCAGAAATCGTATCATCAGCCCATGAATTTCCTACATTACTGAAATAGCTTTTAGTGTTAAAAAGATAATGAGGGAAAAGATATTGCCTGGGACCTATTTCTTTTCTCCTGCCTAATCTCTTTCGCCAACAGTCAACACGCCTCCAGGAAATCTGACTGGTCTCTGATTAGGCTAAGCCAATTATGGCCATCCCAATTCCCGCACCAGGGATACTGTTCCGGGATATTGCAGTTCTGAACCAATTTGGGTCAATGAAATACATAACAGTTTGTTCAACTATTTGGGCAAGGAATTTCATTATTCTTGAGAGCCAACGGAGACTATTTCTCTCTTCCATTGCATATAGGCATCCATGAGCATTCGGGTAACCAGACAGAAGATGGAGTGGGCTTATCATGGGTTGTGCAGAATGAAGAGTCAAAAAGAACTTTAGTTCTTTTTTTTTTTTTTTTTTTTTTTAACTAAAGAACATTTATTTGTTTTTCACCAAGACTTTAACTTGAGGACATAACTAAAACTGTGTCACCACCCCCACTCCAACTTGAAGAAGGGCTGTTAGTACAGTGAATGTTATAAAGCATGAACAGTTTTTGAAGGACTGAAACCAACATCACCTGACAAAGAACATCTTCCATGTAAATAATCATAAAAATGTTTAAGTAACAAAAAAGAAAAAAAAGGGGGGGAGGGTTGGTGGGTGTTTCAGATTGAACCAGATCCTCATATTTCATCTAACACACCCTGGGCTAGCGTGTACCAAAATGGAAACAGGATTACTATAATACAGAACTTCCACTACAGCACGCTGTACACACCTGTGTTCCAAACCCACCCCCAGCCCCTTAATGCTTCCAACACAACTATTTCCCAGCCTGTTGGGCCTGCCGACGAAGGAGCACGTAGATCTTCTCTTTAATCCAGTCTTTGTTATAAGGCTGGTATGTCTGGGTATCAGCTCGGTAAACAAGGCAGCTGAGGTCTGCCAGATCATCAATAAAATCAAACAACTGGCTGATATCATATGTGATAGAGGGGCTGTTGGGATTCATTCTCTTCAGATGTTCTTCACACATTTTACAAACGCCTTCCATGCATTCATTCACAGATTCGTAGTCAGCGTAAGTTCTTCCTTCTGGTCTTTTGGTAGGCTGTACCAGCAAAATGGTGTGAGACATCGCGCCAAACTCTTTCGCTAAAGCCGCCACCGACACTGCCGCCGCACACCAAGAACTTTAGTTCTTGATGACATTGCTGGGCCACTAGATCAGCCCACCATGAAGCCCACCCTGTATCTGGCTTTTCATTGGGTTATATATCCCAATACCCTTCCTGACTCTTCAAGGAAGTTAAAGATGTTACCTGTAACCAAAGTGTCCTAACTTACGCAGGATGCCTAGTAATTCAGGAACTACCCGGATGCAGGGGTCATGACCTCAACCATTTTTATATCCTGAGGGTCTAGTTTGATGCCTGGTAGATAGTGACTGCTTAATAGATTTTTGTTGAATAAATAAATATACATGTTACATGTATATTCCACTAACCATTCAATGCAAAGAGGTAGAAATGCAATGCACATACCCTACAAATAATTTTCTTCGGAATGCAGTCACCCTGTGCTGTTTTCAAACTTATTGAAAACATTGAAAACTATAGCGAGGAAGCCTTTTATCTGGGATAGAAAGGAAGCACCTCTCCCTATGCTTTATTTTCAATATTTTAAAACTTTACTTGAACATAAAAAAATAACTAGTTCATGTTCCTAAATCTACAGCATAAAAAACACAAACAAGCACCTGCTCTGTCATCAATCCCATTACTCACTTTCATTTTTTTTTTTTTAACTCTCTTGTGTTGGCAGATGCTTTTAGTTGCTCATAAGCATGAGTGGGAAGGAATTTAAAGTACAGATTTAATAAGAATATCAGAAAAGAGGAGAGAGACATCAAACTGCTCTATCACTTACAGGGGTGTTCTGTTTCCTTTCGTATTTCCTTTGCTCATGTTTGCAAAACCCCCAAATAAAAGTGATCTCAATCTATGTGCTCTTGTGTGCTAGAGGCTAGTCCCAAGGGCAGATGGGAAAGACTTGAGTCTTCCCTAGACAGACCACCATGAGGTCACACAGGGGTAGGACTCAGGCTGAGACCCACCTCCCTGTCTCCTGAGAACCAGCCCCAGACCCTTCACACACTGAAGTGGCATTGATTACTCTAGTAAGTACGTAGTGAGTACTTGACATATCTCAGTCATGATTTCCAGACACAAGGTTTTGCTCACCTATTAAATTGTGCCCAACCAAGATAGTGAATTTTTCCCATTGATCAAATGCAATTCTGATTCTTTCTGAGTTGAAATTTTAACTCTAATTCCAGCTACATGGCAAATGTTATTATCCTAGTACTTTCACACCTCCTGAATCACACACCATTTTAATACCACTAAACAGTAGTTATTTCTTAAAGGCATTAGACATATGGCAATAAGCAGTTTTCTGTTTGTTTGTTTGTTTTGTATTAGACTATTCAGTAAATAAAGCAAAACATCAGTATGAGAACAATGGAGCATGATAGTTTGAGGGGGTTAACTCCCCCCATCTTGACCTCTCTTCACTATTTAGACCTGCCTCTACTATGGGGGCCTCTCTTAGAGAAAGGGCATTTTCTTCGTGTTCCTTCTTAGCATTGTTCAACTCAAGCATATTGGGATGTAAATATCTGAAAGTTTACAGGGGCTCTTTGTGTGCATGGGGGTTGGACATTGCATCTTAACAGAGGACAGACACCTTTCTCTGAAACTTCTGGCATCTGCAAGCTGCCAGAGGAGCTGCCAGAGGAGCCGATGGAGGGAGGAAGGTGGTGGCAGCCTGGTCCTGGCCCTGCTGAACTGCACTAAGGCAGGTTTTCACCCAGCCACCAGGCTTCCTTTGGGATGACACCCGAAACAAAAGTATTCATTGGCAATAAAGAGAGGCTCTAAAGAGAGGCAATAGAGATTTCTGTGTTAGGGTCATGATATAATAAGAAGGCGTTTTCTTTTTGTGAGTGTTATGAACCTTATTAGCATCCTGAAAGCAAAGCTGGGTTCTGGAATTGCAGCAGTCCTGTAAGCAGGTGAGAGCTCTTGCTTGCTCATGGATCGAAGTAGGCCAAGAAAGGAAGTAGCCAAGACAGGTTAATATCCCTTCATGTGCTTCCAAAAGGGAATTATTTACCTGGGGTGATTGTGTGAAGTTTTCACCTTGGGTTCATCACAGGGGGCTTCTCTCCACACCTCATTATTCCACAATACACGAGGGGTCATGCACGCACGTCAGCTGTCTTGCTGTGTGTGTTACACGGGGACCACTGAATTATAAGAATCTAAGTTTCTCCACTAGACCCAATGCTTTAACTACACACCAACAGTACAGCGAGCTTATTAGCCATAAGCCAATTAAGGCAATTAGTGCTATTTAAGTGAAATGTTCTCCAGTACATACACGGCCAGAAATATTGAAAAATACAAGCATCAAGAATTCTGATTTATTTTCTCATTGCCAGAGCCAGCTGCTGAGTGTCAAGCAGCACGGTATGTGCTCCTGGTATAACTTTATTAATAATCTTGGCAAACAAAGAATTCTTCAACAAATAGCAGTAGCCTTTTGATTATATTGTGCCACAGATAATAATTGCTTCAAATTGAGTGTAGTGGAGTCTATTTGCTCATGCATAATGAAAAAAGATCATATAACAGCTTGATTATGAAAACTAATGGTATATTGGAAAGCTACCAGAATTCCCCCAAATTGGACATTTTAATTGTTTTACCTCAGTTACTGATCTAGGTCAAATTCATTTAAAATAAATTTTATATACTAAAATTTCTATAAAACAAGGAGATTTCCAAGTCTACTGGCAATAATAATTCATTTAGAGTTAATTAATGTGAAAAATGTTTTTTAAAGTTACATAAAAATACAATATTTTTATTATTACTGGAACAATATTAAATTCAGCAAAAATTCCAGTACTATACAGAAAAATTTAAATTGGCTCTTACAGGCTTGGGAAAGGGGATTTGTCCTGTGCTTTACGTTAGACATCGCATTATGCAGGCTGTATTTTTGCATGCAGGTATTCTACAATTATTTCAATTTAAAAATGGATTGTACTTTCTAACAAAGATGTGGAGATGTACTTTTGATTATTTCTGTAACATGATAGCTATTGAGCAATGACTATGTTTCAGACACTGGGCTAAAGAGTTTACAAATGTTATCCAATTTAATGTTCCTGACAGCCCTATGAGGTAGAAAGTCTATTCACACCTTGCATGTACTAGGTACAGGGTACGGGTTTGTTGCATGAATAGAGAAGTCAGGTAACATGCTGCATACCACAAGTAGTGGACAAGCCTTTAAACCCAGTGGTGATTTTCAGTAGCTGTTCTCCTTTTATTTATTGATTTTTTATTAGTTTCCGGTGCACAAGACAAAGTAATGCTTAGACGTTTATCATTTATATCCCTCACACTGTGGACCCCCCTCCCCCCATCCACTACCCCTCTGACATCGCACAGAGCCATTACGTTTCCACTGTCTCTATTCCTAATGCTGTACTCCGCTTCTTGTAAGTATATATATATACTTGTGTGTATGTGTATATATATATATATATATATATACACATACACACACACACACAAACTTGTAGTTGGCATTCATTATTGTTCAGCTTCAGGTGTACAGTGCAGTGATCAGGTAACTACATCATCCCTGAGGTGGTCTCCCTAATGGGACATGTGTCCATCGGATACCCTACAAAATCTTTACAACATTATTGATTACATTCCCCAAATTAATTTTCAGAACCCGTGGCCATCTTGTGGTTACCGACTGTCTTCTAATCCCCTCACCTTCCCCTTTATCACCACCCGCCCGCCCATCTAGCAACCCTCAGTTTTTCCTCTATGTCTCCAAAACTGTTTCTGATTAGTTCATTCACTTATTCTTTTCTTTAGATTCCACATATAAGTGAGATCATATGGTATTTGTCTTTCTCTGTCTGACTTATTTCACTTAACATAATGTTCTCTAGGTCCATCCATGTTGTTGCAAATGGTAAGATTTCTTTCTTCTTCATGGCTGCGTAATACTCCATTGTATAAATGTACCACAATTTCTTAATCCAGTCGTCTACCGATTGGCATTTCGGTTGTTTCCATGTCTTGGCTATTGTGTATAGTGAGTAGCTATTCTCTTAGATCCCTTATTTATACTCCTTTCCTTTTCAAGGGCCATGTTTTAAAGGTCCCAAATTCTAACAGTTGTTCCCAAAGCACAAGGCTACGCATAACCACGTTAGGATTTCCTTTAGGTACTTATTGTTCAGGCGTCCAGGCAACGTGACACCTATAGGTAAGGACACTGGTGTCTTGTCCTCAGGACTTTGCAGAAGAAACTGCCCTGGTGACGTTTCACATACGCCCAATGTGAGGTTGCTCCCACAACGAAGGACTGAATGCCCGAGGACATCAAGTCGGCTGGACACACAGTCTGAATTCAGCCAAGGATCAAACATTCTTGCCCGAACAAGTTTAGAGCAGCCTGCAGTTTTGCTTTTTCAGTATTTGTGACAGATAGACCCCGTGTATTACTCACACGGGTCATGGCCAGTCCTTGGCAACATTTTGGAGGGAATGAAGTTTCCCTACGGCATGCTCTCTACACCCTCTCAGCACCGTGCTCCCTTTCCTGTTCCAAACACCACTTTCCTCCAGTCCATTACCTTATCAGCTCACTTTCATTAAAAATAGAATTCAAATTAGGATTTTTATTATTTTAGCCATGGATCCCTTGCTTTTAAGTCCAAATGCAATCTTAAATGGAAGCACAAATAAAAGAAACAAGCCTAATCTTATCTCTAGGATATAGGACTAAAGGTCTAGAGTCATATTAACTCAAAGTAAACTCAGGGACACTTCTACTTGAGTGAGGAATCTTTCTGGATCGTAGTATCCCAAGGTCCACCTTATTTCAAAGATTTCTCAGATAACTACAATGAGCTACAATGACTCAGTTATAACTATCTCCTCTCTGAATTACTTTGTGTTAATAGCCGCTGACACCGTCTAAGCATAATACACCTTTGTTTTTTACATGTGGGTTACTTTTCTGCTCAATTAAACTGTAAACTCATGGCCGGGACCTCACCTTATACTTCTTTTATATTTTTCATTTATGTAGAACATCCCATCTATGGTAAATCATTCACCAGAAGTGCACCTGAGAAACAATTCGCATCAAGTAAAAGCAAACAGAAAGAGAAAGATAAGGCCAAAGGTACTCAGTTTTATGAGACCTGCTGCCTGCTTCTTTTATAAGGTCAGCTTTGGATGATAAAGCACTAGTTAGTAGTCAGAGAACCAGAGTTGGAAGCTGGCAGCCTTACTTCACTGTGTGACTGCAGGCAATTTTGTTTACCTCTTTGTGCTTCAATGTCCTAATCTGTTAAACGGAGATAAGGACCTCATCAATTTATGGTGAAGACTTAGCAAAATTTCATAGAGAAAGCACATGATAGACACTCAATAACTTTCAGTCCCATTCCACATTCTCATTTTGAATCCTTTGGGACATTTGGCCTAGTTAATGACTCCACAGATTCTTTACTGTAGGTTAATTGGGTTAAGAAAAATTTCCTTTTACCAATACTGCCTTGTAGGTGTCTGTTCTGAGATTTCATCTCCCCTATTACATTGTCCTGGACACAAACATTATGAACTTCATCGTTCTATGTCGCTGTGTATTCATGCTGAGAGTTGCTGGTGTGCATGGGTAGTGATTGGGGGCTGATCTGAGGGTGGTGGCAGAGTAGGCAAGAAACAGAGTGTTGTTTATTTCTCCTCAGCCAGGCATCTTCCTGTCTCTCCCACTGCCT
This sequence comes from Rhinolophus ferrumequinum, assembly GCF_004115265.2. NCBI lineage: Eukaryota > Metazoa > Chordata > Mammalia > Chiroptera > Rhinolophidae > Rhinolophus > Rhinolophus ferrumequinum. Next base: position 69,960,721 of record NC_046291.1, read on the forward strand.
CTCTTCCCCACAGATGAAGGGCTTTGACCTCTCTTCCATTTGATTAGTTCTGAAAATGTAAAAAGAAGACTGTTTCTCATCAGTAAAGGATTTCAACATGGTTCTGTACCCCAGTGCTTCTCAAACTTTCATATGCATGAGAATCCCCAGGGATCTTGTTAGAGAGCAGATTCCAAATCAGTAGAAGTGGGAGGGGCCCGGATTCTGCCTTTCTCCCAAGGGCCCAGGAGATGTGGATGCTGCTGATCCACAGACCACACTTTGGGGAGCCAACATCTAGATGATTGCATCAAGGCAATCAGAGCCCGTCGTATAAAACACACGGAGGAATACAATTAAAAACAGCAAGAGCAAAGGAAAACTGAGTCTCAAATCTCAGTTAGCAATATCACATGTGCATTATGGCAGTAGAGGGAATACATGTGCTTATTTATACAGATGATTTTTGTTTAACCTTCTCTTTGCTTAAATATCAGTTCAGATTCTCACTCCAGATCTCATCCTATTTATCATGGGGTTAAGCTCTACTTTCCTTTATACCCCTCACAACACACACACACACTTTCACTTTCTATAGATTTCAAGAAACACACACACACAGACACACACACACACACACACACACACACACACAAACACACACACTCACATCCTGGAAAACAAATACAATGGAACAAGATACATTTTAGAAGATTTTTAACATTTATCTCTTATCTCCACACACTCCAGTAACCACCACGAGAAAAATGCTGTGAAGGTCAGTGTGACACGGTAACTTTCAGCACCGATCTGGTCAGGATAGGCTCTGTCTGAATCCTGCCTCCATCACTCACTAGCCTTGGGTGGGTAACCTAACATCTCTGCATATCAGTTTCCTCATTTGTAAAATGAGGTTTGTAATAGCTTTTATCTCAGGATGGTTGTGAGGATAAATTGAATTATCAAAGTAAATGGGTATGAACAACGTCTCATACATAGAAAATGCCATACAAATGTAAGGTATTACATAAACACGTTTATATAACCCTTAAAGTTATGGAATCCTTAAAGTTTGACCTTAAGAAATGATCATATACAGTGTGATCTGTATGTTAAACAAATCGGCATTTTTTGGGGTCACTCAACAACTCCGGTGCATGTTGTCTGCCATGGATCCTGTATTTTTTTGTTTGAATGTGTGTTTGTGATTTTATTCACTATTTTAATTGTAGCAATCAAATTCTTATTTTGTTCTTATAGTAATAAATTTATATGAGACAGTAGTTGCAGTACACTTTGTTCTAAAGAAAATTGTATCCCACAAGTTCTTGGAGAAAATCAATATATTATATGTTAAAATGTATTCTAAGGTCAAATAATTTGAAAGGCATTGAATACAGTGGTTAAGAGATTGCATTCACATCTGTATACGTCTGAGTTCTGCCATTTGCAAGCTGTGTGACCTTGGCCAAGTCACTTTTCTTTTCCAGAACAATTATAACCATAGTACCTACCTCATGGGATTGCTATGCAGTGTAAATGGGACAATATAAATTAAGTCCTCAGCATGGTGCCAGTTCTATAGAATTGATAATAGGAAAAATAATAATTTGGAGACCATGAGCTTATACAAGCATATTTAATATAAGTTGAAAGATCTTCACCATCAATAGAAAAAGTCATTTTTTTCTCTCTACTTTAACCATCTTTCTGCCCCTCCAATCTCTAAAGGTAGGGTAATCAGATATGCCAGCTTGCCACACACAGTTCCATTGTATGCCTACTGTCCTAGTTTAATTGCTAATAGCACAGTTGTTGTTTTCCAAAGTGTACTAGTTAGAGCAATAAATTTCATTGTCATTCACCTGAAGACTTTTCTCAGCTGGCCCTCTGCCTCCTTAAGGTGCATTACTTTCAGATGATAAAAATTATAACCATTTTTTCCCCCAAATATTCCAATCCTCAAATTTCCCTGAAAATATAGAACTGAAATTGCAAAAATTTATTTTCTTTGTGACAAACTTCAATGTATCTTCACTGCCTCGGTCCTCTGGACAATTATTTGAGATCATTTGATTTCTCTGAGGTGAAGATTGTTGGGATGTGGAAAATTAAGCCTGAGAAGAAGCAAGATTTAATTAGAGAGAATCCATAGTAAAAAAATATGGGTGGGACCTGGAATCAATTTTGCAGGGGAGGAGCAGTGACTAAAAATATGGGAAGAAAAATACTTCAGTAGTGAATCCATTTTCCATGACTGATTTTCATTTTTACCTTCTTTTTCTCTCCCCGTTAACTGCATATAATTAGCACAGTGCAGCTAGGATAAAAACACACAGAATCTGGAGCCAGACAGCCTGAGTTAGTGTTCAGGATCCAACATGTGCTGGCTGTGTAACTTTGGGCAAGTTACTTAACCTCTCTGAGCCTCATTTTCTTTCTGTAGTAAAATGAGGCTAATAACTTACCTCATGGGATTGATATCGAGATTCTTAGATGACGTAATGTATGTAAACTCTTTGAACAGTGCTTGGTGCTTAGTAAGTGATTCTGTGCTAACTTTTATTTCAGGTCTATCATAATGATAGAATAGATCTAGGACTCATCCTGATTCTAGTTTTAGATCAAATTAATTGATCTTTTATAGCGATAGTTATATTGTTATTACCATAGCGATAGTTATATTGTTATTACTGTAATTTTCTTTTGATTCACTATACTGAACTTTTTATGTTAATGTGTTGTCTCATTGAATTTTTATCATTCAATGTTTACTTTCACACATATGACTAACAATAGCTCAAAAAACATATGCACAGTGAAAGTGAAAATGAGCTTTGCATTTAATTGGAAGAAAATTAACCAGTGTAAAATAAAAACCCTTCAATGGGTTTCATTGTTTAAAAGAAATGGTATTTCTATCACTAAGTGTCTATAACATAGTGTCTTCAATCACTATTCTAGACTGCTTTAAACTGAAGAAGACATGGACAGAAAAAGAAAGGAGATGGGCCATTTTAAATTAGTGGTTTAGAAATAATCGCATGTCATAGAATAATGTCCATTTCTTCTCAGGAAAACAATATGAGGAAATAATTGTTTTAAAATGTAAGATTCAAACAAGAGATCTGATTTAAATTGTATAAAGCATAATTAGCATCACTGACATAAATTAGAGGTAAAAGACCTGCTGGGTCATGCATGTATCGGTTTAACCAGGTACCATGGAGACAGCCACTATAGAAACGGGTAAATTTATATTTCACTTTTTTAAGTCCTTAACCTTATTGAGCAATTGCTTCAGCTTTGCACATATAGATCTGTAGGAAACCTATGAGATAATTATCTAAATACTTCAAAAACGTAAAACTACACTTCTTTTTTCCCTTTAGAGAGAATATGAGTTTTGACTCAATTTAAGGACAATGATGTCAGTTATTCCAAGAAGCTGTAAAAAGTAGGTTGGCAGATGTTAAAATCAGGTAGTTTCTGTTGATTAGTCTTTAGGGATTAGAATGATGAGGGAGGATCAAAATATTATAAATAAATCACAGTAGTAAATGTGTCCTGTTTTCTCCTTAAGGCCTTATCTAGTGTAGAATGGGCCCCTAAAACATTCAAAGAGCTGTACTTTTCTTCTATAGAAATCTAAGGTGGCAATTATTGAACACAGGAAAGACTCCAAGATCAAAAGTGGCTCCTGAAAAATTAATCAAAAAGGGATAAGAGAAAATTCAATGTGTTTCCATAATGTTAAGTATTACATTTAGTCTCTTGAAAAGTGATAATCCACAGACCATATTTGTGGAACTACCAGATAGTTGAATTTGCTGCTATATCTAATTCCCTCAGCATTTGCCACAAGAAGAGTTGTTTTGTATTTACGTCTCACTCCAGGACCGCAACCATAATATCAGAGCAGTTCTGAATTCCTTCTGGTTTTACTTTTTGATCAAATTAATCAATGGGTCCATCTTCACTGTAGCAGTCAAGTGCCTTCTTCTTCTGGGCCTCCGCTGATTCTGCCATCACAGACGGGTTTAGTCTGAGGAGTCTAAAGGTTAACACTCAAAGGAGTTCTGAGACTCATTCTTCCACCCACAGCTGCTGCTTCAATCTCAAGAATGGCTTCTGTACACAACCGGTTTACATTCATCCTGGCAGAAGTCTGATGAAAGGCAATCATTTTTAAGGGCTTTTGGCCTCAGTTTTTGCTTAGGCATGTATATATAACCTGACTATCCCTCAGCCTCTTAACATTGAGAGTACTAACGAAGCTATAGCTACATTAATGTCCAAAGTAGGATGAATCTACCCCCATTCCCAGCCCCTAGTTTTCATTGCTATAGTATTTTGGTGTCCCCTTGATATCTTTCTGTATGAGGCGGTATCAGGAAATACTTCTTAATACTCGGCTTTAGTCATGTAGTGATTTTTCCTTATTACAGGAAAGCAGTACACTGAGGCTATAGCCATTCCTCTGAAGCAAGTTAACCAAGGGTCACTGCATCCTTTCCTTTAAAATGTATCTGTTTTGTTTGCATTGAAGGAAAAAAAAATAAGCCTGCTTGGAGCTCCTTTGTTTGGAAAGCCTGCTTGCTTGATATATGCCCTCTAATCTATTTAGGGAGGGACTAGTTCCTTTGTTTAAGGTCTAGTGGTATTTCCCCTGGGTGAAGTTTAATGGGATTGAAAGGTTGTGAGATTTCATCATCATCCTTCCATCTCTTCCCCAGAAAGGTTATAAAAAGGATAAAGCTATGCCCTCCTTTTGCTAAAATGCTGACCCGAGTGTCCCTATAGAAGAGCAGCTACGGGTTTGGAACCAAACACCTCTTTGTCCCCTCCCATCATCAAATAAACTATTCCAGATCTGAGTCCCGGGACCCCTTGAAATAAGATTTCTACATTCTGGAGAAGACTGAAAGAAAGCAGTGTAGGGGATATTTAAATTTTATGAGTGTTGCATTTGATAGGAAAGAAAAAGTACATGAAATCATTTGACCCACTTCAAGCTCTTCTTAGTGCAGTGAAATTTTTGTCTCTGTGAGATTTAAAACAGAGAAATTTTAAATTTAAAAACAAGGTCAATCCTTGATGAAGGAAGCCCTCTTAGTTCCCTAAGAAAAAAGTCTGTTTATGTTCTTCCTTCTAGTGTATTGCTAAATTATTGTTTACTGCTTTTCCAGTTAATTATTCCTAGGAAAATGTCCATTCCATTGATCTCTAGTTTGACAGAGAGCAGAATGAAGTGTTTTTCTTTTCACAAATGTCCCTAAAACCCACCAAGAGGAAAACAAAGAGAGAGAGAGAGATTCTATCTTCAATGAAGCTAAGAAATGGCTATAACCACATGCCACAAAATTATAAGAATAACTGCCAAATCCAACAGGAGCAAAGGCAGACACAGACTTTGTAGAGTTCTGACAATGTCTCAGCTATGGCAGACATCATTGCTTGTCTACTCCTTCCACCCACTCCCTTCCTAATGCCCTAGTCCCTGGCTTTAGTCTTTGCCAACAGACTCTGGGTTCGTGTAAATATGGGATTGCCTTGAACTTCAGAGGTTAATTATGATTAATTAACTCATCATCATAATTTGCATAAATGCTCATCATCATAATTTGTCTTTATCAGTGCTAGTTTGAGATTGAGGAGTGACACAATTTTAGAAAGTGTACATGATTGTGTTCTTCTGAGAGACTTTTGTTCACGTTGAAAAGGGACACAGGTAGGTGAACTCCTTTATTTCCCCTGAACATCATTATCTGTGTGTGACTCTTGGAAATATTGTGACTGTCTTGGGAAATATTCTCCATGTCGAACTTGGCAGTGAGAAAAGATGCAAAGGATCTGAGCTCTTAGTAATGTCTCTGTTCCATTGAACAACCACTCTGCAAATGCCTACCTGCTGATTCTTTATTACATAAGATAATGCATGTCCTGGTGGTTTAATCTCTCTTACTTGCAGCAAAAGTCATCCTAACTAATACAGCACGGTCCTTAAAAAATACAGCATGCTTCTGAGGAACCCACTACTCCTATATTATAATGACAAGGTCTCAGGGTGGGGACAATATGTGGAAGCATCTCTCAGGTCCATCAGAGGGGACATTGTGCGAAAGGGCTGGGTATAAATAATCAGTCTATTTAGACCTAGTATTAATAATAAATAAAAGTAGGGATTATGGTTTTAAATCAGAATATAAGTGTTTACAACTTTGAAAATATAGAATTAACATAATTAACAGATTTTTTTAAGTGAAAAATGGTGGAAAGAAATTTAATAAGACTAAATTTCTAATCTTTCCTATTGGGGTATTGATTAATATTGCTTAAAGAAGACAGATCAACAATAGATGTTCAAATACATTATGTCATGATATGAAGATACCTATAAGAAAAAGTGGAACGAGTAACATAACCACAATCAGGAGATGGAGTGAAGAAAGAAAGTGGGGAAAAAATATGAGAGTTCCAGTTTATTCATTATTTAAAGGGAACTATCAATACGCACTCTATAAAACTGAAAAATTGAGACGCATTAAGATCATTAACGTTTACAAACATCAGTTTTAAATGGAGTATGTATCCTCCAAGCCATCAGTTGGAAACCATACCCCAAACAAAACATAGACATCATATAGTAAAAGTAAATAATTTAGAAAACAGTAACAAAAAACATCTGTCAGGCCAGTACATGTCAATCAGATAAGCTCAACTATCAAAAGAAAGAGACTCTCAGATTGGAGGAAAAGCTTGTTGACCTCTGGGTGCTACTAACGAGTGCTGTCCAGGGATAAATGGAGAGAACACCTCTTCCATTCCCAGTTTGCAGCTGCACTTTTGCGTTTATTTTCAATTTATAAAAGCACTAACCTGTGTTTAGAATCTTACAAAATTCTTTGTGAAAACACTTTCTTCAGCTTAAGGTTCTAACCCTTCTGTTAATAATCAAGACTCTTATTTCAAGTCAGTTTAGAAAGATGCCATGACACCCCTCTCTATCGCTTTCATTTTCTCTGTCTTCTTCTGGTGCCAATACAAAGAATTCCTTCCCATTGCTTGACACCCTCAAGTCATAATCTATTAACTGCCCATCTTATTCAAGAACATAAAGACTTTGCTTTTAAAGTTGGGCAGTTGACATACTCTGTTACACTAGTATTATATGAATTCTTCCAAATTCATTCAACAGCAATGTGCTAGGCAGTGAATGAACCAGTTGCCGGCACTACAGAGTTAAAAAAGCCATGATGATGCTGCAGGCTGGATGTTATTGGCTATGAGATTTATAAATAGGTTCGAAAAATAACAAACATATACCCTGGGTATAGAAATGAATGTCACTGCGTTCAGATGGACACATCGGCTTCAATGTTTTAAGAGACTGAACTGGGTGAGTTCATTACAGTAATAACACATACTTCTACAGAGTAAAGCAGGTTGATTAATTATGAAAAATATTTAAACGCTCAGTATGTGTAGTTGCAATTTGGTAAATTGTGGATGGCAAGTTAAACTGCATGTCAGTTTAAAAGAGAGGTTCTCCACCTCAGTGAAGACATCTGGGTGATTCAATCAGATGTTGGGTATGTTGCAATTTGTTAGCAGTAATAAAGAGTAGATGTTTAAGAATGATTCACTGAATACAAACAAGAACAGGTTCAGAGCTATCTATGTAACATTACTCTTACTTGGATTTTGATATGGCTTATTGAGCTTGAATAAAAGAGATTTAAATGTAATTACTTCTTAGCGAATTCCAAATAAATCTGTGTACGCCCATGGGAATATTTATATAAGACCCGGTCTTATTTTACTATAAGATCAGGTCTTTATAAAAATACAATATAATATAATACTGGGTCTTATATTAATTTTTGTTCCGAAAGACTCATTAGAACTGATGGTCCGGCTAGGTCTTGTTTTCTGTGAAACATATGTATATATATGTGTGTGTGTGTGTGTGTGTGTATATATATATATATAATATATAATATAATGTATATTATGTATAATATATATATATATATATATATATATATATATGTATCTCACCATTGGTTTAAATATGGATGGATGCAAAACAACCTAAAAGAAAGATTTGCAAAGGCACTGAAAGCAAATGATATAAGAATATTAGATGGATAAACTGAGATGCTGCCCCAAGAATACTTGGATTTCTCCAGAAAAAATCTTAAGTAGCAATGATTTTTTTTTTTTTTTTTTAAGAAAATAAACACCTGGGCAAACCACCAAGAACAATGTGTAAATCTTCTTCCTTCATTTGTCCAAGTAACTGAGCTGGCCCACACCAAGAGGCATAAAATCTGTGGAATCTTTGTTCCCTAGGAGGTGGAATACAAAACCCTGAATAAACTAGGACTGCAGTCTTTTGTAACCAACTATAATTTTATTGGTTTTGATCTGTTACCCAAGTCTTGTTAAGGGAGATGAGAGGTCTGCCAAAGCAAATAGAAAGACACATACACTGCCATCTGAGTTTTACGTTATGTAGGCTACGCCTCTTGATGGAATTTAAAATTGGAAGTTGCCAGAAAGCCAAAAGGGAAGTTCAGAATGATATATGTTCTCAGAGAACAAGTAATACTCCTTTTTCTAATTTCTACTTTTTTTCCCATGGACCTTTATCCATCTTTTGTTAATAAAATACAATACATGATATATTTATCAATGCAAATAGTGATTTTAGTATTGTGAGTTATGGCTAAATAGAATCAGTTCTCTATGTATGCTTTTTTAATGAAGTGGTTTAGATTTTATTATACTAATGTTTTCTTTTTAGGACTTACATAGAAAATAACTGAGACTTTTTTTAAGTTAAAATCATTTGACACTTCATTGAAAAAAATATAAATTTCTACCGATGAAGCCGAATCATTTATTTTTACACATGATCTTAGCCAAAAGGCTGAGAAATGATGAATCATTTATTTTTTATTATTCTTTAGTATTTCATAGAAGATGAAGGATCTCTACTTATAAGAATTCTCTATAAACCAATCTTAACTGGTAATCACCCACTTCTCTTCTGTTATTTCCATTTATTTCTTTGACTCATGTACCAGAGGTGCCAAAAAAATGTGTACACCAGACTTGTATTCATCTTGTGTTATTGGTATATATTGAGTATTACAACTTTAATAAAGTTTTTTCCTTCTTAAATTGTGTATACATTTTTTTGGCAACCTCTGTGTTTATTATACAAGATGAATCATTTTCATATAAAAGATCTTAGATATTTTCAAACACTGATTATGATTCCCATTGACATTTTCTTTCCTAGTCTAAATATCTAGAATACTAACTTTCCTCTATGTTTTACAAACCTAGACACTGTTTTATTTCTCAGTTTTAGACATAGCTTATCCCTGAATCTTGAAAATATTTTTTTTTTTCCCTAGAAGAAATGAAAAACAATTTCAAGACTGAAGTTTTAAATCAGGCTTAACTATCATGGTAGAAATATGTGAGACAAAGCCTGACACTATACATTGGTAAAAAATAATTGTAATAACAATAAAAAATTAATATTGTCATATGTCAAGAATTTTGCTGAAGGATTAACAAGGATTATTCCATTTATTATTTATCATGCCCTAGACATGGGTGATAGTATTAAGCTTCATTATACATAGGAGGACTAATCTGCCTCCAAGAGTAGCTGCTTCAAAGGATGTATGTGATAGAACCCCCAAAACTTCAGTCTCCATATAAGTGATACATTTTTTATTAAACTTCATTCACTATGTAAATCTAACAGGTCCATGCTTACCATGTAGATGGGAGTAGAGAAGCAAAGTTATTTTAGAAATAAAAATAGATGCTTCATACGTTTGTTGAGAAAGTACTCTGTCCAGACACTTGCTGGGAATGCAAAGATGAAAATAACACAATCTCTGCTGTTAAAGTGCTTCGAGAACAATGGAAGAGGGTTGTCAACAGACCACTGTAAAGGCCTATGATCAAGTTGCTCACAGTCTTATGAGGTCACAGAGAGGCCCCTACACCCAACAAGGAATCTGAAGTTCTTCTACAAAGGCATGAGACTTTATCCTGGGTTCTGAACACTGCATAAAGAGTTAGAAGAGCTGGAGGTGAACAGGGTGCTCCCAGAAAAGACAGCATCATGAGCAAGACCTTGAGGCCGGAATCAATGTGTCCTGTGGGATCTCTCAGCAGTTCTGAGTTAACAAAAATGTGGAAGGGAAATGGGGTGGGAGATGACACTGAAATTATAGGGACAGCCTTGACAAAGAGCGTACGCTTCATAGAGGATAGTGAACTACGAAAAGGTTTTAATCAGAAAGGGTCATTGTTAGATTTGTATTTTCAGGTTTTATTAGGCAGTTCGTTTAACTCTTTGGAGGCTCAGTTTTCCTACTTGTAAAATTTGCCAGGAGAAGGGTGGAGTAGATAATTTCTTAGGTCTTTTCTGGTTCAAAGACTTGGAAAATCAGTTAAAGCAAGAAAAAATTTACCCTTCTATAGTTGACCATCACGCTTAAAAAAACTAGACAGAGTTTTATGTTGTTCCTTATATTGGACCACAATTCTATTGTCCCAATGCTTTCAGTGGGAAACCCTGTGTAAACCAAGGGTAATTTTCAGGGTTCTGTGTGTGTGTGTGTGTGTGTGTGTGTGTACGCGCGCGCACTGAGTCGGGGAACATTGGGGGCACGGAGAACAAGAATTTACTGTTGAAGGAGAAGCCCTATATAACCATAATGTTAATGGGATTTCAAAGAAAATTACTCCTAATGATAAAAGATTTCATCATCCCTGAATATTGCTAGTGTCATTACTGGCTTAGGAAAAATAGCTAGAGATGGTCTTGAAATATGTTTTTATGAAGTCTGTTTGCTTCCAGAATTTTTTTTTTTCTTTCCTGTTCAAATAGCATCAGAAAATAACCAATCATCTGGGTCCCTCTGTAGAATTAAGGTGCAGATCAACATTCTTGAATTGTTTCTCTTTCTCCTGCCACTGCTTGACAGATTGGAGAACAGTTTTAACAGATTCACCTTCAAATATATCTTGTCCTTCAGGGCAAGTTTTCAACAAAGTCCTGAAAGTTATTACTGCTTCTACAAAGCCTCCTTTACCTTAACAAAGTTCAGGTAATCTTAACAAAGTTCTGTATGTTCAGAAAACACCAAAGAATAACTTTCTCTCCCTCTCTCTCCTCTCTCTCTCTCTCTCTCTCTCTCTCTCTCTCTCTCTCTCTCTCTCTCTCTCTCTTTCTCACACACACACACCTTCTCAAACAGACTATGGATCTGCCCACCCCACCCCTACTCCCTTACCTTGTTTTAAAGTATGTAGTGGCTTATAACATTGATCACAAATGACTAGAGGTATGAATTGATGATCCTTATAAACCAATAAAAATCATTTAAAATCAGGTCTGAATTGTCTGGACCACTACCTCAAAACTGCTCATTTTGTCCCTTTTGTTTAGTATCTATTTTTGTGAGATTTTCTAGTGAGTTTATTGGAACTTGGCAGTAGTTGTCTATTCTTATATGTTGACCTATGTAATGCTAGTGAAATGACTTATGCATTTTAAAGGAAAATGCGGGGCCAGCCCAGTAGCTCAGGTGGTTGGAGTTCCGTGCTCCTAACGCCAAGGTCGCCAGTTCGATTCCCACATGGGCCAGTGAGCTGCGCCCTCCACAGCTAAGGCTGTGAACAATAGCTCTCCCTGGAGCTGGGCTGCGGTGAGCAGCTGGAGGTTGGCGTGAGCTGCCGCGGGCTGCTGAGTGCTGCTGTGAGCAGCTGGCAACCATTGTTGAGCAGAGCAAGGCTCATAATACCAGCATGGGCCAGGGAGTTGTGTCCTACACAATTAGACTGAGAAACAACGGCTTGAACCAGAGTGGGGGGTAGAAGAAGGGGGGGAAGAAAATTCCACTTCCACTGAAATTGGCAATAAAAACACACATTCTCTATTCTCTCCCTCTCTACTTGAATATATTCCTGTGCATAAATGTATATTATGGATTTAATAGAGACATAAGCTATATATATGCCCATATCATTGAAACATTATGCATCTGCCTTTTATCTATAGCTCATAATTTCATCTGCAGAACCAGACATGAAAACCAGATAGCTCAGGACTGAAGTGTATGCTTGGATGTACTTTTGTTATGGAAGTACTGTGATGTTCAGAAATCACAGTGGAAGAAAGAATAAAATGTTGTTCAAGCCGTGCTCCGACTGTATTCTCCTGCATTTAAGTTTCAGTACACACACAGCCTACCTGTTTGCATCAGAACAATGGCTGTCTGGTTCTGAACTCAGTATACAAATTACCAGCTATCCTGGGTCTGCCTTTGATCCACAGCCTTACACTTCAGGCATTCAGCACAGTAGGTGCCAAGTAATATCAATCATTCTATTTTTGCTGTGTCCCTGGTAAGAGATGGCATTTGTTTTCCTGATTCAGAAGATAAGCCAGACATGACTGGAAAGAAAATATATATGTGAAAAAAAACAAGTCTTGTTGAAAAATAATCGAATTAAAAATGTATCATGTCAAACATCTTTTCTTAAATGGAATTATAGTAAATTTTTAATCAACTGAAACAAATGGGAAATGGATGACCAACAAAATAGAGAGTCAAAAAGAAATTTAAAATTTTCTCTAAAGCCAGTGTGTGTAACGTGTATAGGTAGCTGATTTAATTGCCAGATTGTTCCCTCAGGCAGAGCGACTCCATGGCATTTGCTGTTATGAAGACCTTCTTTGTTCCAGTGAATCAGGTCTATTCCAGATCTCTTCAGGCAGGAAACAGGTTTCCATTAAGAAATTAAACACTGCTTTTTCCATTTTCAGACATAAATTGAAATCTGCAAATAGCTTCAGTTTTTTGTTTTTCGTTTTTTCTTTCTTTTAAAGAAACCAATTTTTCACCAGATATTGAGCCCAACAATTTCTTCCATAGCCCATTCTAATCTGGAAATTATTCATAAGCAATCTGGCTTAGACCAAATAATTTCCCAAACAAAAAACTCAAATTGCATTTATGGGTATGTATGTGTTGAGGGCCTTTGAACTTGTGATACTAGAATTCAACCCCTGACATGCAGAAATAGTATCTGAAAACGTATGTACAGAAAAATGGCTTTAAGACTTTTCTGGCCATTGCATGGCCCACACAAACCCCTCAGCACTTGCCAAATAGAGTGCACTGAAAACAACCTACCTACAAAGAATAGAGCTAAAGTAGCATCAGAAGAGAGTTGTAAAATCCATTTTCCCAGTCCCAACAAAAGCCACAAATTTCAATGAGCTAAACATTTGAACGGACTGAAATGTGAATAGGAAGCTGCTTTTTCAAAACTGGACCAGAACTGGACAATAGTGAAGACAAAATTCCTGGCAAAGCCAGTCACAAGGCCAGCCCAGATGAAAGGCAAGGGGCAATAGAGTCCATCTCTTAGTGGGTGACGTGGCATTCTCCTTCAAGAGTTGATGGAGGCCATCTTTGGAGACTGTTTACCACCAAGGGTAAATGGCCTCATCAGAGACCTACTTCACTTGGAAGCGTTTTTAGGGAAGTACAAGCAAGAACTGCAAGCACACAGGTGGTCAAACAATGCAACCAGGCTTTCTTAAAAAGACGTTTAATTGTGTTACTTGCCTTAGCCTATTTAAGGAGATAAGTTGGAAAAAATTTTTCTTGCTCAATTATGACTCCCCTAAAAACAAACAAATGAACTAGTCTGCTATTCAGGATTTTGCATGTGGTGTGTTCCATGAAAGATTCATTCATTTGATGCTTATCCAGTGTTGACTAGGGGCTCTTCTAAGCTACATGTTCCTCTAGCTGTAGTCAAGCTTCTCCCTGACTTCTCTTCCTCTCCCTCAATTTATTTTCAAACCACCATTTTCAAATAGTTTCAGCCGCACTATTTTATTTCCTGCAACCTATATACATGTCTGATTTACTCACAACAGAAAACTGAGAAAATGAAATAGCTAGATATAGCCTCAGTTTGCGATTTCTGTTCACTGCTAACTCCTCAAAAACAAACAAAAAAACCCATAGTAATCTGTACATGATATCTCTACTTTATCTCCTAATTACTCTTCAGCCAACTATGACCAAAGTCCACTCCTAATTCTTGATGAAATTTGCCTTCTCTGAGGTCATCAGTGATCTCCTGATTGAGAAATACAGTTGCTGCTTTTTAATGCTTGATCTTACATGATCTTTCTCTTGCATTAGACTTTGTTGAGATTTTCTTTCTTCAAACTCTGCAATCTTTGGTTTCTAACAGCATACTCTCCTGGATTTCTTTCTGTCTCTTTGCTTACCCCTTCTCAGTTTTATTCACTGATATTTTTATATTCTGATCACACTTTATATATGGTGCCTCCTCATTATTGTATCTTTCATCCTATTTTCACTTTCTCCAATGAACTGAATTACTGTTAAATGTCTACTAGTCATATCCACTAGGACATACCATGCTGTGTACCCAAAACATATGCCATCTTTTGCCCCTCTGTTAATTTTTTATCTTATTTAGTAGCACTTCTTTCTCTCTGGCACCTAAAGCCAATACCTTGAATTTATCCCTCCTTCTATGAAATCTCATTTCAAGTTTAGGCTCCAGCAATACTAACTTTTTTCTTTGTCTTCACTAACTTGCCTTAGGGCTTAGGTACCTATAATACCTTATCCGAACTATTAAAGAAGCTACTGATTGTCTGACAATTGTAACTGTAACTCCAATCACATCTTAACCTTCTTTAAACATTTTCAAACAGCTTGCCATTGCCAAAATCTCAAAAAACCTGTGATTTTCTGTGGTTAATGAGCTGGTGCATGACGTGGAACTTGACTTTCTGTCTTTCCCAAAGTCCTTTTCTCTCAAATGCCCTAAGTTTCAGTCATACAAAATGACTTAGCTAAACATTCTGTGTGGTCTTAGTTGGTGAAACACTCCTCATTGGTACATTGGTTCCAATGGTTCATGGGTTCCAGACTTAGTTCAAATGTGGCATGGGCAACTGGATTCTCTGTCTCTCTCTCTCTTTCTCTCTAATTTTTATAAGAGTTTATTTGAGTCAAACTGACAACATATGTTGGGGAACAAGATCTCAAATACTTTGGATAATAATAGTGTTAAGCCATATTTAGGCCAGGAGCAGAAACCTTATCTTAAAAGCCATCTTGTCTTGATCCTGTCTTGCTTTATCTCCTCGGGGCCTGTGATCAGTGGCCTGGGTGGGCCTGGGTGGTCTGGTCAGTGACCTGGGGCCAGGGTGTGGAGCTGGAGGGCTTGGCCATGCCCTGAAACTCTTCGTCATTGAAGGGGGAACAGCCTTGTTTATCCCTTCCTATAAAACTCCATACCCCTCTTTGCTCGAAGAGATTATTATCTTTTCCCTCTGCTCTCGTCTGACCTCCCACAGCTCAAACACACCAAATAAATTCTAATAGACCAACCTTGGTCTCCCGTGACTCATTCTTTCGGCAGTGCCTAACAAATAGTTTTGCGGTTTCTTTTATACATTTGAAATTAAGGAGGGGGAATAAGAAAGATTGGAGAAAGAAAGGTGGAGATTGGATTACAGGATAGTTAATAAGATTCTGTGCTTTCTTGAGGGTGGTTATGGCCTATTTGAAAGGTGTGTTAACCTAGATGCACAGAAACAATAGATAGTGCTTGCTTAAATCAAAGATAAACCTTTTACTAAACAGTTATGTGCCTGGGGTGTGACTACCCACTATGACCTGCCCAGTTAGGAATTTATTAGTGGATCATCCTGTGAGGTTACTTTCCACAAAACCCCCCTTTTGTATCCACAGTTTACATTTTTGGTCATAATTCAATCCGAAGACTGCATTGATGACCAATCTTTTGGTCGGATAGTGTGGTTTCATAGTGTTAGGAAGGCTCATTCCTAGGTAGTCTCAGTATGGGTGCCGTCTTGTTGACCATTGAGTATGGGGCAAAACCATCACCATGGGATCTGGGTTATGGCTGAATTTTTCCCAAAAAGGGAAGGGAAAGTAAATGGAAGGTAGTCAGGTCTTATGGCCTTCGTTGCAAAAAAAAAAAAAACAAAAAAACAAAAAAACAAAAAAAAAAACCACTGCATCATTTCTAGCCTGTGAATTGTCATGATGCGAGTTTTGCCTTCTGTCTTGTTTTTCTATATTTGGCATCTCATATAACATTTACATAAGCCATGAAAAGAGTATTAACAGTTATGTTACACAGGCTTAGAAATGAGAAACAGTTGCACTATATAGAAAAACCCAAAGAGCAAGCATAACTATTATTATGACTAATGTCATTAGCAAATAGTTAAAAACAATTAAACAAAATGGATTCTGAGTTCAATATCCATCCATAGGAATACAGGCCCTGTTGATGTCTTGGGATAGCTCTCTGCCTCTGGTGTTGGTGGCTTCTGATTTTTGAGAAGTCTTCAATGTCTTAGACAGGGATAGATGTCCATTTATGATTAGGCACTTGATAAAATCCTTTCCAATGAGGTTGGAGAGTATTTTTTATTTGATGTCCTTTCATAACAAACAAACAAACAAAATCTCTGGATGGTAGTCTGTGATCTTTAAAGTCTTCGTCTCCTGGGACCTCCTTGTGAAAGGAAGCGGTTACCAATTTGGCATTTTCTTGTGCCAAAGTGACTCTATCTAACCTTGGCTGGCGCCCAACGTGGGGCCCGATTCTGGGGCTCGATTCTGGGGCCCTTGATTTTGGGACTCACTTGTGGGGCTCGAGAAGGGAAGGACGACTATGAGTCGAAATTAACCAGTGGAGCAACAGCAAGGGCTCTGGGTAACCATCGCACGACAACTACCTAGTAAGGAGGTAGGGAAGGTCCTGGAGAATTTAACCAAAGAAAAGGGGAATTGGATAAAACCTTACTAAACACTTTTGTATGTGAGAGTGTGATTGTGTGAGTGATTGATCTTAGCTCCACGGCCTCTGCTACAGAGCTTGTGTGGGTTCTAATCTGCCGTTCTGTGGTCTGGGTCATAAGGCAAAACGGTGACTTAGCGCCTGATGGCGCTAACCAGGACCGGAGTTTATACGGGTGCACCTTAGCCAAGACCGACCTTAAAGTCCCGCAAGGGACACGGCCAGACGAGCATCAGAGTGAACTTGAAGTGAAAGGTCTTTTCTTTTCTCATTTCTTTTCTTTTACTAACGTGGGCAATGCTGAGAGTAAGCATAGACCTTCTATTTGTCTGCTTAAACAACTTCTTAAGAAGGGAAAACGTAAAACCTCAGAAAAGAAAGTAGAGGAATTTCTTAAGGTGATTGAAACTCATTGTTCCTGGTTTCCAGACCTTGGAACATTTGATTTAGATAAACGGGAGGAAGTTGGATAAGACCTCCATAATTTACATTCCAATGGGGTCTCTTTGCCCGGTTCAATCTGGGAAACATGGGAACTAGTTCGTTTAGTTTTGGAACCTCTTCAGACAGACTCGGAGGAGGAGATGGAGGGAGAGATAGAAGACCAGATGAGGGAAAGGGAGGATAGAGAAGATGAAGACAAAGAGTCTGAGACAACACCAACAGTAGTCCCAAAATCATTATATCCAAACTTGGGAGACTGTTTAAAGGACGCTTGTCCCCCTCCCACTCTCTTGTCTCATTTACCTTCACCACCGAACTTCCTGTGCGGAGCAGGCATGGGGGCCTTCAAGATCAGTAATAAGATGTAACAATCCTTTTCTCTGCAAAAGTGTACCTCCCACACTGAGAAAGAGCACTCGCTCTTCATTATCAGCCACAGAGCATGGCATACTCCAGGCCAGGTTAGAAGGGGAGATAGATGCGTTGGCCTTCCCTGTAGTCATTAGGGAACGTGAAGCCCCTACCGCAGAACACCCCGATGGGATTCATGAGGCAGTTCAAGAACCTTTTTCTTTTAAATTACTCAAAGAATTAAAACAGGGAGTTTTGCAATTTGGACCTACTTCAGCTTATACTATAGGCCTTCTTAGAGGCATTGCCGATGGCAATCGGCTGATTCCTATAGATTGGAAAGCGTTAGCAAAAACCTGCATGGCCCCTCTCAAAAGAAAAATTAAGAGGCTTTGACAAAATTAGTACAGATCCAATTAGAACAAGACCATATAGAACCCTAAACTAGTCCATGGAATTTACCAGTGTTTATAATAAAGGAAAAATCAGGAAAATGGCGAACGCTCACTGATTTGCGAGCTATTAATGCTCTAATAGAACCTATGGGTCCTTTACAACCTGGACTCCAACAACCGTCCATGATTCCTAAAAATTGGCCATTAGTAGTAATAGATTTACAAGATGGTTTTTATACTATTCCCTTACATCCTCAAGACTGCCCTAGATTTGCATTTTCAGTACCTTCTATAAATAACAAAGAACCTACCAAAAGATATCAATGGAAAGTTCTTCCACAGGGAATGCTTAATAGCCCCACAATTTGCCAGTTTTTTGTAGCTTGAGCTGTTTTGCCAGTTAGAGAAAAATTTCCAGATTGTTATATCATTCACTATATGGATGACATTGTGATGCATCATCACAGAGATTTTAGCTGATTGTTTTACGTTCCTCCAGGAACAGCTCCAGTCAGCAGGTCTCTGTATTGCTCCTGATAAGATTCAACCTACAACTCCTAAAGTACAGCTAGCTAAAGCCATGTTTACTTTAAATTCTTTGAATTCTTCTGGCTCTAGCACAGAACCTCACCTTGGGCGCACAGCTGCAGAAGAACATTTTAACAATCTTCATAGTCATAAAGCTTTGAAGAATGTGCCCATTTGGTGGAAAGATATTCAAACTAATCAATGGCAGTTAGGCACTTTGTTAACATGGGGGCGAGGTTATGCTTGTGTTTCTCCAGGACTGGAAGAATATCCTTTCTGGGTGCCCAGTCAGTGTATTAAACCATATCATGAAAAACACACCGAAGACCAGCTTGACAGTCAACTGCGGGAAGAACCAAAAGATTTATTGGACTTTAAATTGCAGCTATTATGGAAATAATTGCTATAGCCACAGTAGCTGCCATTTCTGGAGCAGCTCTACACCAAATGGTACAAGACTACTGAATTTGTACAAAAATGGCATGAAAATGCTAGTAAATCTTGGAATCAACAAGTTAAGATAGATCAGGAAATTAATGTTAGATTAGCTAACTTAGAAACTACTGTTGTATTTCTTGGTGATCAATTGGAAAATCTCCATACTATGATTACTTTAAAATATGACTGGAATATATCTACCTATTGTGTAACCCCTTTGTCTTATAATCAAACTCGTACCCCTTGGTCTGAGGTATGAGCCCATCTTCTGGGACATATGCCCAATCTCACTGTGGACATTTTACAACTACAACAAGAAGTTGATCAGATGTCTAACGCCAAGCTTCAACTCCTTCCTGGAGAGGAGACACTTTCTGCGACTGCAGAAGGACTTTCTACTTTAAACCCTGTCACTTGGATAGACTTTGGGTGGAGGATTTTGTTGGTGCTATTGCTATTCTGTTTATTGTTTTATGTTTATTTTGTTTAGTTCTCAGAAGTGGACAAACAGCCCTCCAACGGGCAGTGAATGAAAAATCTGCAGGGTCTGTGTTTTTCATATTTCAAAAACAAAAAGGGGGAGATGTCACGCAGCAGCCTACCCGTCTGTCCCTTCGTACCTACCCCTAAAGAAAGGAGAGTCTGTGAGACTAATCCTTTTAGGGACTTTGCTTCACCTTTGTGCTTACACCTTATGTCTCCCTGTTTGGCCCGGGAGGATGTCTGGTTAGCCAATGACAAGTAAGATTCCCCACTGGGCGGGGGAAGGGGAGAGACAACTCAAACCAGGCACAGTCGAGTGGGGACCAACAGGAGAACCCACGGGGTTGACAGAGGTGGGCATAGACTCCCACCTCCCCACCCCCCCACCCCCATAAGGAGAGCTTCTGCCTTTGTGTCTGCATTCCTTCCCACAACCTGCTTGGGAAGAGAGTCAATGGTGTAATAACATCAGTTTTCCATCTATCCATTTCAGTAAGTTTCAGAATAAAGGTTTTGTCTCTTGGGGAGGTACATCCTGAAACTGATGGTTCAGCTGCTTGGGTAATTAGTTCGAATCAGTTTCTTAGTATAATGTGTGAAATTCACAGACCTTGGAGGAAATAATGTTGCTTT
This sequence comes from Rhinolophus ferrumequinum, assembly GCF_004115265.2. NCBI lineage: Eukaryota > Metazoa > Chordata > Mammalia > Chiroptera > Rhinolophidae > Rhinolophus > Rhinolophus ferrumequinum. Next base: position 69,980,904 of record NC_046291.1, read on the forward strand.
CTTGAGTGTGCATCAATGAAAGCCACAAGGCAGCCCGATTGGGGGCTCTCAATCCTTTGAGGCTGTGAGTCCCTTGGTCCCTGTTTCATAACTTTCTTGACTTCTGTTTCTTACTTTCTTAACCCTTCACCGTCCCTTCTCGTTCGCTCACTGCCTGTGTTGTGCTGGACATGACACTTGGCAATAGTGTAAGATGTCTCCTTTCAATAATGTCAGCTCATAAATTCCTTCACCTAATTTAAATTCAGCTGAAATGCACTACGATGCATGAAAGAATGTAAAAACTGAAAAAGCCAGAGAGCCATGAAGAAACAAGCAGGGTACTATTGAAGAAGATATTTAACTTTCCAATTCTTACTATTCTCATCCATACAACAATCATAATGTAAAACTTACTTTAGAGAATTATTGTATATATTAAATGAGGTAATATCTCTAACATGGTTTTACAATGCTTGAGTGATAATAACCACTAATAAATATAAGATAATATTTTTACAATAGTAAGTACAGACATATATATACAAAGGGATTTTATTCAACTACTGACACCAGAAAATGTTTTTGATGGGAATCATATATACTAGGTTGAAAGCAAAGACAAGTAGCCATGTGGCATTTGTTTATGTCATGGGGCAGTGAGAGGAAACAGCTCATCAGTTATCCTTCTGAGCTGTAGAGAAATCAGGTTGATGTCTAGTGCTTTTTGCTCCAATTTGTTATTCTCTCTAATGGAACTGATGGTAGCTTTCGGGGCCAAAGAGGACAGCCAAGTATATATTTCACCACTTGGACACTGAAATTAATCAGAAAAACTGGAAGTCTGACTTTAAGCATTAGAGAATTCCAGAGTGGGGAGTAGTATCCAGTCTGCCTCAGAAGACAGGCCCTACTGTCAGTTGGATGACACATTTTCTCCGAAGTTTTCTTCTCTTATTCCCAGTTAGTGTCTAACATTTTTGATTAAAATTTAACAGCTGCCCTATTTCATACTCATTTATTTATTGCTGAAACTTATACTGGTGCTTACAATGGGTGGTATGTGCTGTTAAGACCAGTTTGTTCCAGAGACACTTTATTGTTTTTTGTGTGTTTATTGGCCAATTGCTTTATGACCACTTTTAGTATTCTTTATAACAACCATCTGTCGCTAAAATGAATTAGACGTTTTTTTGTTTCAAAGACACCCTGTGACTATTAAATAAGGAGTACAGGATTTTGTTGTATGCTGACTATCTAGGCAATCAACCATACCTAAAGTAAAACTCTAAAATATAAAATTTATAACTTTAACATTTAAATGAAAACATCCTCTTAATTTACTGGCTTTTTTCTTACATAAACATTTTTTGGCAATATTTAGAGCTTTCTAGAAAATTGTTTCCAGTTTCTGGCTTTTATCCTTATATAAATTTGTAATATAGCTTACTGGGTCAAAATGTATACAAGTAATAGACAAGGTGTTTAAAAAATTGATATCTATGCTAGGTTTATAGAACCTTGGAAATTGCCAAGGTATGTGGTATTTTAGCCAATATTTATTTTCAAAAGAGACGGTATCAAGACAAGAGTAAGATAAATATTATAATGTGAATTAGTGTTTAAAAATTTTGAGAGCATGAAAAGTTAGGATCACAAGGGTAAAATAAAATTGTATAGTTAAAACTTTATAAATATGCTATTGTAGACCTATAAAATATTGGCATATGAGATTGTAACTATTTCAAATTGAGGTCATGTTATTCTCCCTCCATCTTTTCCATAATGAAATGGTCCTGTTTTCATAATTACTTAAGACAAGCATTCAGAAAAAAACAGAAAATATTGTGAAATCTTTGTTAATCAATAGACTCAGAGGCCTTATTAAACTCATAACCAAAAGCTATCTGTAATGGCAGTTCCAAATATTGAATCATGGTGTAGGATTTCTAATCAGACAGCCTGTGTTGTAATCACACCTCTGTCATTTATTAGGTAAGAAACATCGGACACACTATGTAACTTTTTAAATCATAGTTTTCTCATTTTTTAAAGTAAGGGATAAAAAGTGCCTCATAATATATTGTGATGATGTAAAATGCAAATGTGTATAGCACAGAGTAAGTACCTACAGAAGTGAATGATTCAAATCAGGAGTTCCAAGATGGCAGAGTAGATCAACACTGTGCCTGCTTCCTTCTGTGAACACATTAAAATTACAACTAAATTATAGAACAATCAGCCTGGAGAACCATCTGAAGTCTGGCTGAACAGAAGTTTTATAAGTAAGAATATAAAAAAGAAGCCACGTTAAGACTGCTAGGAGGGGCAGAGATGCAGAACTGGCTAACCTCAAACTTCCGTGTGGCAGTTGAGAACCAGAAGGGATATCTCAGCCATGGAGGTTCCCTGCAGAGGAATGAGGGACCTCAACCCCACACAGACCTCCCAAGCCCAGAGTACTGGTGCTAGGAAAGGGAGCCCCCACAACATCAAGCCATGAAAAACAGCAAGGAATCCAACCATCCTATGGGATGGAAGGTGACAGGAATCCCAGACATCCCCTGAAAGGGTCCTCACATAGACTTTCTCACTCACGGGCTCTCCCTTGGGCTCCAGCAGAAGGATGATAAGTTGGTAGGTGTTGGAGGTATATAGGAGGCAGATTGAATTATGTTGTTTTGGGTGAAGGGCTGGAGTTGCCATTTTCCTGTGAGGTCTGTCTCCTGTGCAGCCGGCAGGCAGGCACCGTCTTTCCGGTGTTGAGCCCGGCCCCACATGGCCAAATCTGAATCTGATTGGCCTGGTGAGCTCCCAAGTTCCACCCTGCTGACTCACTGGGACCCTGCCTCACCCAACTCCCTCAACGCTGGAGGTTCTTTCTCCAAGAGCAGCCAGCCCCACACACGTTGCACTCTTTCTTGGAAAACTATCAGAGTCTGACAGACGCCAAGCGGGACGCAGTAACTAGCCTCAGTGTGCTCTGAGACTTTTGCTGAGTAGCTTCATGCTCAGCACTGGCACCAAACCAGAATTTGCATTAACCTGGTGACCACAACTCTTTCCATTCTAGTGACTTCCTGAGATCCTGCCTCACCTAACTTGTGTATCTGCATGACCCTTTATCAGTGGCTGAACCTTAAGGGCATTTAGACCATTCACAGTTAATGTGATCATTTATATTAGATTTAAATCTAACATCTTGTTATTTCTCTTTGTTCCATTTGTTCTTTTTCTTCCTGTCTTTTCTTGGACTAACTAAACATTTTTATGATTACATTTTATCTCTATTGACTTATTAATTATACATCTTTTAAAAATGTTTTTAATGATTACCCTGGGATTTACAATATGCATTTCAAATTAATCTGAGTCTACCTTCAAATAATATACTGTTTTACATGTAGTGTAAAGACTGTATAATAGTACATTCTGAAATCTTCCCACCTATGCCATATGTGCGTGTATATATATATATATATATATGTATATATATATATATATATATATATATATATTTGTATGTATATATCACATATCTTTTATACCACTTACAAATAAGAAGTAAATTAAATTTTATCTCATTTTCAGTCATTCCAGTTCCTATTCCCTTCTTCTTTTTTTGGGGGGGGGTAAAATCAAGTTTTTGACATATCATAATTCTTTTACTTGAATAACTTCCTTTTTCATTTCTTATAGAATATGTCTGGCAATGAATTATCCTCATTTTTGTCTGATAACTTTTTTTTAATTTCTCTTTTTACTAGATATAGAATTCTGTGTTGAATTCATTTTTCCCCCAATACTTTAAACATGTCATTACATTTTCTTTCTGCTTGAATAGTTTCTGATGAGAAGTTTGTTTAAATTCTGATGCTTATTCCTCTGTAGATGTTTCTCTCCTCCCCTTTTATAGCTAACTTAAAGATTTTTCTCCCCTGTCTTTAGTTTTAGTTTTCATATGCCTAGATGTGTGTGTGTGTGTGTGTGTGTGTGTATGTGTGTGTGTGTGTGTTTGGTATTTATCCTGCTTGATTATCTGTGAGCTTCTTGGATCTGTAATTTCACGTATGCCACTAATTTTGTAAAATTCTCTGCCATTGCTTCTTCCAATATTTATTTTGCCCCATTTTCTACCTCATCTCCTTTTGGAATTTCAATTATACATGTTACTCTGTTTGAAATTGTCCCACACGAATGGGTCCTCTATTCTTTTTTATTCACTCTTTTTGACTCTGTGTCAAGTTCACAGAATCTTTCCTCAGCTATGTTGAGTCTACTGATGAGCTTGTTGGAGGCCTTCATATTTGTTGCTGATTTTTTTTTTCCTTTGAGCATTCCTTTTGATTCTTCCTTGTAATTTCCACCTCTATGCTGAAATACTCATCTGATCTTGCAAAATGTCTACTTTGTTTATTAAACCCAGTAACATATTAATCATAATTAATTACAATTTTCTGTCTGATAATTCCAATATCTGTGTCATACATACATATTCAGTCTGATCCCAATAATTGCTTTGCTTCTTATGTATGTGTGTGTTTGTGTGTGTGTGTGTGTGCCTTTTCATATGCCTTAGAAATTGTAGAAAGCCAGACATTTTGTGTAAAACTGTAGATACTGGAGTAAATATTCTTTATGGTTGGAGACCAGCATGCCTTTTCTTCAACAAGACCTTAAACACGGGATTTGCGTTCATCTATTCAGGAGTTACGTAGCGTTTAAGGTTTGTTGTTTTTGTGGTTCCTCTGAGTATACCTCAGGCTTAAAATCCGTCTAGTGATACCTTGTGTTTACAGTGTGCTAGTTTGATAAAGGTTCTTCTCTCAATGTCTGTTCCCTCCTTGGCTTTGGTGTTCCCTTTGCACTGTTGTCCAATAAGAATGGGTCTCTTGCAGCTCTCCTAACTGTATTCTACTGTTGTTTTACTCTAAGCATGTTAGCCTGGTGGTGGGAAAGGGAAACATTTCTTGATATTTTGATCAAGTCTCAGTCTCAGGTGAGGCTCTGTCCCTGGGTCTGTGCAATGACCTTCAGAAGTGCTTTGCCTCTCTAGCTGCAGAGCTGGACACCTCCGGTATTCCTATTCCTCTCCTAGGAAGGATGCTTTTTATTTTTATTTTTTTGTGTTTTCGTCTCCAAGATGCAGTGGATTTCCACTAGTAAGGTGACAGTTTTAATTATTCTTCTTCCTGCAGAGTAAACCTTTCATCCTGTAGTGGAGATAGAGGAGATGGGTTTGGGCAGAGTTTCGGCAGTGGCTGCTGTCCTCTTTCTCAAGTCAGCACCATGGAAAAATGCTTTCTCAGGATCCTTCCAAAGCTTTCCTATGAGCACTGCCAGCAAGAATGTGGAAACACCTATATATCTGTAGCACCCAGGGGCTTTACACTCTCATGCTAGCCCACACTCAGCCTCCAGCAATTTCTGAAAATATTTTAGCTATATCTTCTTATCATTTTATGTGGAGAGTGGCAGAGTCTGCTACAGTAAGTAAATGCTCAGGTTCTATTTATCCCTGCAGTCACCTGTCTTTCTCCATGTTTGAGTTGCTTGTTTGCCCTGAGACTTCAGTTCTCTGATGCGTCCAGCTTTCTCCTGTTATAAGGGTGGGAATGATATTCTTTACAGCTCTCTACATCTCAGAGCTGAAACCAGAAGTTTAAATCATTAATTTAGTAACAACAGTGAAGCAAATAGGTAAAAGTTTATTCTGTGAAGTAGGTATTACACCTTAAGTAAAACGGAAATCTTGAATACATTAAATGAATCACTAATTATAGAAACAAATGAAGAAATATTAAAACACATTTTGGGAACTTCAATATGCCATAATCTTTTGGTAATGGAATCATGATATATGGGGAGCTAGCAGAGTACCTGGGACACAAAGGATGCTCAAGAAATGCTAATTCCCTGTCTTACACTTTCCCCACACCGCCCCAAGGAAGATTATGTAAGAAGGGCTTTGTGGAATTTGAAATAAATATTTGAATATTTGAAATATTTGAAATAAATAACTATGTATAAGACATGCCCTAAAAATGGTTCCTACAGTACTCACTCTTTACCACTAGTGTTTGACTTAAGTGTGTTTCTGTTTACTGGTTTGCATTGTAAGCCTGAGGAACAAATTATCAAGGGTTGTAAAATAACCCCACAAATAATTATAATCATAGTTTTCAGATAAAAATGCTCGATATGACTCATCTATTGTTGGAAAACCAAGAACAATACTATTGTACATTTCTTCGTGGAAAGTATACCTCCAAGATGGCTCAGGTCTTTTACCTGCCTTAGCCTCAAATTATTAGCAAAGACAGTGGGCATCTCTGGACTGTTCATTTGTAGGAAGCCGCAGTGAGACTGCAGTCTTCTCCTGCCTATGGCTTTAATTTTTGTGCTATTATGTGTGGCTTTTCAAGGTCCAAGGGGTGAGTTCAACTATGCCTCACGTATAATAAAATTTGTTTTGGATTCAAATTTCATCAACCTGCCCAGACTTGTAAAGAAAGGCAACAAAGTGAAATCCTGTTTTTAGTTTAGATGATCTATGTGGAAATTTTTAAAGAACTCTATATTTTAATGACAAACAGGAAAATTCCATTTGGCAGCACTTAGAATACAGGGACCATACTTGGGAAATATTCATTAACATTCAGGCATTTAAGAATCCTTAGTGTCTAATTATCAAAGTGAGTTTAATTACCACAGGCACCCATTCATTTAATTAGCTGGAAACACAAGAAATTAAGTGATACCATTGCCAATTTGGCCCCAAAGTTTTCATTCCATATTTATTTATCGTATTTAGAAGAAAGTGTTCAGGCTGATTATTGCTAGTTCCATATCCTGAAAACAAGCCCAGAAAACCACAATAGCAGCTCAACATTCTCTGTGCCAATCAGGAACACAATTACAATTAAAAGGGCCTTGCATCTTCATATATCACATATTATAAGTTGTAAATAGTCTCTTGCTATTTGAGGACAACAGTATAACTAGTTTTATAACAAATCACCATGAGTCTAATGGATATTTACCACAGGGTAATGTGATGGGCAAAGGAGAACAGACTGAGAATAAATGTGTCTCTGTAGTATTATTATCATTTCACTCCGCCTAGAAATACTTCTGTGTCATTGTTTTGCTCCTTTTGAAAGCCAGGGAGTTCTCTGAGCGTCATTTGTGGCTAATCCTGCTTTCACTGGCCAGAGATGCTGACTACTTTGGCTCTGTCCTTCAGAAGGTCAGCTAGAGGTCACAGGGGAAGCATGTCCTGTTTACCCAAAGAGGACCTCCTGTTCTGTCCCTTGGCATGATCACATTCATAGTTACCTACTGGCAAGGAGTACTCTGGTCAGTTTCACCTCACATTTTAAACTCTCAAGAGTATCAGAAAGATCTGACCATCTTCAACTTGCAGAGGGACAGGGAACCCACCCTCTGAAATAGGAGAGAGGGGAGCATCTCTGAAACTCTAGCAAAAATGATCTCCGATCTGAAAAGAATATAGACACATCTGGTAACAAGGGTTAGAAAGGTGATGTAGTCACAGTGGATCTTAGGATGGAAATGACAGCTGCTTTCTTTACACTACACATTTTTCTTTCTAAATCCATTTTTTTCTTCTTTTTATATTGTTATGTAAGTCCGTCTCCTTCTTGTACTTCTAGTTTGTATTTCAGATTTTTGTGTTTGAGATTTGGGTAAAACCGTTACCCAGTTATATTAATATCTATTGCAGCTTCTAGTAGATGTTCAAGAAATATCAATTGGTTATGATTTATACCTAGAGAGCTGATGAAAAAAAACACCAATTTTTTTAAATGTACTTTTCTGAGCTTTAACAAAAAGCCACAGCTTCTTGAGAAGGTATCAGCCACTTGAATCAATAGAAAATCTGAGGATCATCTGCTTCCCCCTGCTTAACATGAGAACAATGTCACGATTTCAATTTCCGAGACTTAACATTTACCAGAGTAATTGCCTGCGTCGTTGTGGACCTGTGTTCATTCCGTCTCCTGGCTGGCAACTCTTTTGATTTACACAGCATTGAAAAGTCATGGTGAGCCTTACATTCTTTCTATTCCACTCGCAAAATCTTGGCAGATCTTATTTTCAAAGTAGTCTGATGGCATGAGAATCAGGCTGCTGAAAATGCCTGATTTTCCAGCAGGAATCCTGTTTAAATCTTAACCGCAAATTATATAACATGCAATATGTTGCCAACGGATGCAGCCAAGTCTTTCCCATTATTGTTGAGGAAAATAAAACTCTTAACACAATGCCATCCCCAGCCAACTTCTGTTTTTAAATAGAGACCCAACGCAGTAATTTATTTTGTGTTACAGATCCCATGAGTTCACAAATACATCTCATTTTGATGTAAAAGCAACTTGGGCTAGTGCTTTAGCAGAAATTTTTTAAAGTTAGGGAAAAATCTATATAACAATCTTGGATAAAGTGTTGTATAATCTAGTGCTAAATTGCTTGAATGATACATAATAAAACAATAAAAGTAAAAGAAAAAGGATGCTCGAGAAGGCTATGGCCAAATTAGACCCACTAAGGCTATAGCTGAATAGGTTTATTTGTGTAATAGATCCAATTTCTGTTCTAATGCAGGCCTGCTACATCTGGGCATCAGATTTATTCTTATTGATTCTCATTTTCGATGTTAAAAGCATCTCTTAAAAGGCTACTTGCCCCGCCAAGAAAATAACATCTAAAAATGTATGCTTAAACATCAGTATTGGGTCAGGTTGACCAATGCTTTAGAACAGGGGTGTCCAAACTGCGGCCCGCGGGCCAACTGCGGCCCATGATCCATTGTTAATTGGCCCGCAGCAAATTCCAAAAATATATTTATATTTAGTTTACTTAAATAAACCAGGTGAGGCAATATGTACTTCACCTCGAGTGAGTGGCCCGGCTGTTTGTGTGTTTTACCGCATATGGCCCTTGGTGAAAAACGTTGAAAATAGTTTGGACACCCCTGCTTTAGAACGATCACCTTACTTGGAGCGCCATAAGCAACTATATTATCTGGAATCCAGAGTAGCAGAGTAGACAGGTATATTGTGAATAGAGATAGGGATACAAACAGAGGGAGAGAAGGAGAGAGAGAATGGAGAATGAGAGAGAGCGGGGGAGGGGAATGAAAGAACAAAGACCCCAAAGGGCTGTCTGTCTGCTGGGGAGTAGAATAGTAAACAAATTCATTAATTACACCTTCCTACTTCAAATGAGCAAGCTAATTATTTGTTTACCTAAGAGTCAACAGTGTCCCCAGGTTACAAACAATAATTAAACACCAACAAAGGCAACTATGTTTGCCATGGCCCAAGTATATTTAAATTTCAAAGTTTGTATTTATCCCACTACAGAGCAAAGCTCAGGCAATATATTTATGTGGAACAGCAGAATATAAAGTACAGTCATTGGAATATGATTTTATAAAGAAGTGAATACGTTAAAAAATGTGTTCTTTCCCACCTATCAAGCAGTTCGGTAAAGTGTATGCATCTGTTTCAAGTTGTCAGGCTACATTCACATATTACCATCAAAGAAAATATATACCGGGGGTCTCAAAAAAATGTATACACATGACTTGTATTCATCTTTCGTTATTGGTATATACTGAGTATCACAATTTTAATACAGTATTTTCCTTTCTTAAAATGTGTATACATTTTTGGCACCCTTCATATGTGTATAGATTTTATGTCCTATTTATAGTAAATTATCATATATGTGTGTATTATGTAATTACACTAGTGAATATTTATTGAATATTTACTATTTACCAGGTACTTGTAACTACCTGTTTCCCCGAAAATAAGACCTAGCCGTACAATCAGCTCTAATGCGTCTTTTGGAGCAAAAATGAATATAAGACCTGGTATTATATTAAATTATATAAGACCAGGCCTTATATTATAGTAAAATAAGACCAGGTCTTATATTCATTTTTGCTCCAAAGGATGCATTAGAGCTCATTGTCTGGCTAGGTCTTATTTCCGGGGAAACACTATATTATGGGGTACTATATTATGCATAAATAATTATGGAGTAATCAAAAGACTTGTTAGTTCTTTTTGGTACCCCATTATCCGTATTAAATTTTTAGTACCATCCCTTGCTCCCAAATAAGTACTCAGGCAGGGCTATGACTTTCTCTCCCAGTGTCCTAAGTCCACTTTAGGTAATATAGAGACTTTCATGTCAAAAATTATAATATCCAGTACATAATAATAATCAAACTCACCATGTGATTTAGCATCAAATCTTCTCCCCTACTTCCCACATGTCTGCAAACTTGAGGTGGGAAAAGCGTGTGATGGGCTCCTCTCTTCCATCCTCTTGATTCTGTCCTCTCCCTTCCACCCCACTTATGATGATTAAGTTTATGTGTCAACTTGGCAAGGCCATGTTACCGAGATATTTGGTCAAACATTATTCTAGATGTCTCTGTGAAGGTATTTTCAGATGAGATTAACACTTAAATCAGCACACCTTGAGTAAAGCAGATTGTTCCCCATAATGTAAGTGGGCCTCACCCAATCAGTTGAGACCTTAATAAAACAAAGACACAGCTCCCCTGAGCAAGAAGGAATTCTGCTAGCAGAGTGCCTTCAGACTTCTCAAACTCTCCTGGGTATCCATCTGCCAGACCATCCTGCAGATTTTGGACTTCCCAGGTCCCACAACTATGTAAGCCAATCCCTTAAACTAAATATCTTGATAGGTAGATGGATATAGATAGAGATAGATATATCTCTGTATCTCTTTATCTCAATATATAAATATCTATATGTAGATATATCTATATCTCTGCAGTAAATTTTAAAGGCACCCATAGGTTCTACGACTTTAAGTGAAACGATGTGTAATGAAACCAATTTTATCATAGGCTAATTGAAATAAACAAGAGTTAAGTTCTTTATTGACATTATAATTAAATGATGTTGAACAAAATGATGCTATTTAAGGACCTGCTCTATCTATCTATCATCTATCTATCTATCTATCTATCTATCTATCTATCTATCTATCTATCTATCTATATCTATCTATCTTTTCTCTCTATCCACACACACATCCTGTTGATTCCATTTTTCTGGAAAACCCTAATATAATCAATCAGCTTGCTAGCCAGTTTCTGCCTTTTTGAGGATAGAGCTATGGTCAGGAGATGGGTAAGAGTTGAGCACCTAGGAAATATCTTCCTTGAACAGCCCTCTTTGCCTGGTAAATACTGAAAGAACTGGCATTTCTCTCTGGAACATTTCCTTGATTCTTCCTAAATATTGTAGAGTCTGGATGGACCCATCCTCTTGCAGTAACCTTGAACCAACTTATGCATCTGTACATTGGGTGGTTGCATGTGATTCTTTTCACAGCCTCTAACACATTGACGCTCCTTTCTTTCCAGCTTTAGCTGCTAGGTTCCTCCGCCCCTCCCAGGCAACTGTGTCAGTACTAGTACCAGGTAACTTTCTTTCTCCTGGGTAGTCAGCATCTGATCCACGGGGAAAGCTGCTGCATTCTTTGTCCTGACAAATACTGGCTCACAATTGCCCCTATCTCAGCAGCACTGTCCTTCCTCTGCCACCCAGGTACTGAGCTCCTCTCTTTCTCTTCAGCCTTCATGATCAATGGAGCAGGATTCAGTCCTGTTCCACAGTGATCTCCAGCCCCAGACAAGGTATATCAAGGTCTCAAAGTGACTCCATTAAAGACCTTTCTCACTTCAATATTAAAAAACAGCAGATTGAAAGGTAACAAGGCGACATGCCCCAACCACCCTGCCGAAAAGGAATTGTAGGGACTGAAAAGAGCTATGGTTGTTTCCAAACAAATCTTTTCATCCATAGTTACACTCTTTCTCATCTCTTTACATTTGATAGTTTCAAAAAGGCTGGACATTCTAGAGTTGGGTAGCTCATTCATTACAATTTTCTTTATAATAAGCTGAATTCAGCTTCACAGTCATCTCAATACCTATATCTATCACTCAGAGACTTCAATGATAATAGACAGGAAGAGTCACATTTGGAACAACCAAGATGGAGCAGTAGGTAAACATTGTGTTTACCTTTTCTCACAAACACATCAAAATTACAACTAATCTACAAAATCACCAGTATTGAGAATTGCCAAAAATCAAGCTGAACTGAAGCCTTTCAACTAAGGACATGCAGAGGAAGCCACCTCCAGACTGGTAGGAAGATCAGAGGTGCAGAACACGCTGGTCCAACACCCGTGTGTGACCATTAAAGATCGGGAGGGCTATTTAGGCTGTGGGGATCCCCCATCCCCTAAATAAGTGAGAGATACCAGCCCCACCCCAGCCCAGGGTTCCAGTGCTGGGAAGAGAAGTCCCCATAATTTCTGGTTATAAAAAACAGCGGAGATTGTGACTGAGTGAGACAGTGCAGATGCACTCCCAGGCGCTCCTTTTAAAGGGACTGTGCATGGACTTACCCACCAATGGAGTCACTCGCTCTGAGCTCCAGCACTGGGGCAGCAGATGGAAAGGCGGCAGGGACAAATGGTGGGGAACTGAGTTGTCTGCTTGGGACGGGGGCTGGAGAGTTGTCTTTCTCCTGAACAGAGTAACTGGCAGAGGCCATTGTTTCTTTGTTGAGCCCTCCCCCTTCCTGGTGTGGGAACACAGGCTGCTGCCATTTCTGAGTCTCTGCTGTTCGCTTGCCCTACCCTGGCAATTTGAGACCTGGCCCCACCCAACTTTCAGGCACACCTGGGCTGCTTTCAGTGGCTGCTTGCCTTGGCTCAAGCTGCACTTTCCTAGGGTCTCTCAAAGATTCACGGAACCCAGACAAGTAGCATCTGGCTTAAGCTTGTCCTGTACCTCTGCCTGAGTAGCCTTAAGCCAGCACTACGTAGTGGCAGCTGGCCTTGGTTCACAGCTTGGCCTCTCAAAGGCACTTCCAAGCACAGCACAAGTGGAGACATCTGTAGATTTCTTTCTGGCTCCCACTAGTTGGCTCTGGGTGCGGCACGAGCTGTGGCTGAAGTAGACCTACAGCAGATCCCCTCCAAGGTGGTCCTGGGACTGGTGCCCCCAGGGGCCAGCTTTTAAATGAGCTGGAGCATCATCTAGCCATCTCCAAGTACGACACACCTAAAGGGTGGATTGGGAAGGCACCAGAGTCCTGATGAGGCAGATCCTACTCTGTAGGATCAACCACTACACAACAATCCTTGCACTGTAGAAAAGGCCAGCCCTCACAACCAATGAGCTCAAGGGTCAGTCCCTCACATCAATGTGCACTTATCAACCAAGGCTCAATTACAAGAGGAGGGCACACACAACCCACACACGGGACTCACCTGGAGCGTATGGCTCTGGTGATCAGAAAGACTGTGTCACTGAACCCCACAGCACACCTACTACATAAGTCCACTCAACTAAGACCAGAAGACATAGCTGCCCTGCCTAATACATAGAAACAAACACAGGGAGGAAGGCAAAATGGGGAGACAAAGAAACATGTCTCAAATGAAAGAACAGAATAAAGCTCCAGAAAAAGAACTAAGCGAAATGGAGACAAGCAATCTACCAGACGCAGAGTTCCAAACACTGGTTATAAAAATGCTCAATGATTGCATAAAAATAGAGATGGAAACCATGAAAAAGAACCAGTAAGAAATGAAAGATACAATAATGGAAACAATATATTATAGGGAATCAATCGTAGATTAAATGAAACAGAGGATCCAACCAGCGATGTAGAAGATAAGGTAGCAGAAAACACCCAACCAGAATAGCAAAAAGAAAAAAGAATACAAAATAATGGAAGAGTTTAAGAGGCCTCCAAGACAATATCAAGCATACCAACATTTGCATTATAGGGGTACCAGAAGGAGAAGAGAGAGAGCAAGGAATTGAAAACCTATTTGAAAAAATAATGACAGAAAACTTCCCTAACCTGGTGAAGGAAATGGACATACAAGCCCAGGGATCACAGAGAGTCCCAAATAAGATAAACCAAAGAGGCCAACACCAAGATACATCATAATTTAAATGCCAAAGGTTAAATACAAAGAGAGAATCTTAAAAGCAGAAAAGCAGTTAGTTACCTACAAGGGAGCCCCCATAAGACCGTCAGCTGATTTTTCAACAGAAACTTTGCAGGCAAGAAGGGAGTGGCAGGAAATATTCCAAGTAATGAAAAGCAACAATATACAACCAAGATTGTTCTACCCAGCAAAGCTGTCATTTAGAATTGAAGGACAGATAAGGAGAATCCCAGACAAGAAAAAGCTGAAGGAGTTCATCACCACCAAATCAGTATTACAAGGACTCTTAGAGGGACTTCTTTATCGGAGTGGAGTTAAGGATGGGTGAAAGGGGAAGGGATTAAGAAGAACAAATTGGGTGTTATACCTAATACCCAATAGTTATGGGGATGTAGGTTATAGCATAAGGAACATACTTAACAATATTGTTATAACTAGGTATGGTGCCAGATAGGTTCTAGATCTATCAGTGTGATAGATGGGAATGGGGTTGGGGTCAGGGTGAAAAAGGTGAAGGCATTAAGAGATATAAATAGGTAGTTAATACAGTATGGGGAATATAATCAACCATGTTGTAAAGATCATGTGCCAGATGGGTCAGATGGGCACTGGACTTATTAGGGGGATCACGTCATAGACTGTGTAGATGCCTGACCAATGTGCTATACACCTGAAGCTGATGTAGAATAATATTCAATGTCAACTATAACTAACATATACGTATATATAGTCACAGGATTTGGAGTATAACATAGGGAAGATAGTCAATGGTATTGTAACAGCTATATAAGATGTCAGAGGGGTAGTAGCTGGGGGTGGGTTGTCACTTTATGAGGGTTTAAATGTCTAACTATTATGTTGCTTTGTACACCTGAAACTAATGAAAAATTCATTTAAAACAAAAGTCACATTTGAATTTCTTGCTATACACTGTTTTAATCACTAAAAAGAATCTTCTCATTTCATTCCTGCAACAAACCCACAGGGAAGATACTTTAGTATTCCTATTTCACATATGATGAGACTAAGCCAGGCATATTAAATAACTTGCTCTGAGTCTCCTGGTTAGTGTCAGAGCTGAGTTGCAAACCCAGGGGGTCTGATTGTGATTCAAAATCCTAACCGTGGCAACATAATGCTGGTCATGGAATATTTACTTGGCACTGTTCCAAAACGTAAGTGTACCTCTTGATTGGGGAATTTACAATTTAACTTCTTTTCAAGAGAAGCAAAATGCATGTTTCTGACTTCGGGAAATTGATCAATGTTCTATAAAACCTGGGCAACAGGACTTCTTATAAGAATGTATTTAGCACCTATTAGGAAGTCAGGGCTGTGCTGTGATCTGTTTGGAGGACAATGAAAGAAGCATACATGAAATCTTAAACCAGCACTCCGGATTGTAAGAGGCAGAGATGATTTTACTTAGATCGCATCCATCTTTATGCGTCTATGAAAGTAAGCTAGTCTATGAAAGGGGGACCTATGGGAAGATGACATAGGAAGTCATGTTATGTCTTATGATTCCAAAGGTTTGGGATTCCAAAGGCTCCTGTCTCCCACGGACAAATTCTCCACTGGCTTTTAGAGAATTAATATCCCATGGCCAGAGATACTCTTGCTTTAAGTTCTCTTGGTTTAAGACTGCGGTGTGCATTAAAATGTAATGCCTCTGGGAGAATTAACAAGTGTTAATTGCTAGCTTTCTTCTACTCCTTTCTCTGTAAGTGTTCATTAGCTTCATTACAGAAAACAAGTGAGGAGATGGAAAAGGAGGAAAATTCATGATAAAGTAGACATGCTTTCACCCAAACTAAACTGCATCAAAGGCCAAATTTGCCCACTGGATAGTTTTATGGACGTATGGATCAACTGTTCCCAAGCTGGATTTGCTCTGGACCACTGACTGGGGCACACTGTGATGCATTCCAAGAAGTACACCAAGCTTTTGGCCAAATCAATAATTCTGAGCCCTGTCTGTGGCTGAGAGGAACAGATGGGATGTTCCAAGTTAACTGAAGTTTGGGCAGATTTTTCTGGGAGAGCAGGAAGAAAGACACTTAACAGGGCTTTTTAGATTAAACATAGCATTCAGGATAGTAACAAAGAAGGGATTAAAATTTCTCCATGTAGTGAAATAACAGAGATTTTATTTTATCCTTGATACCAAAGACAGGGTAGGTAGAAATCCTGATTTTCTTTTTTGGTTGGTGGTCCTGAGATGGGGAGGGAGGAGGGTTGTTGAAGAAGGGGTGTTAGAGATGGGAGGAATTCTTGGTTAAAAGAGCAGATTCCAGCAAAATGGAGCCAGGCTAAATCCTCAGAAGAGAGAGAGACAGAGAGAGAGAGGAAAAACATTTGGTAACAAATGCTGGAGAAATGACTTAACAGAGCTGTTTGCTATTCAGTTTTAATTGCCTCCTTTGCTGTGGAGTGAATACATACTCTATTCTCCTAAACCTTGAATTAAAGTCCTATATACAACAGTATTATATTGGTAGTATTTTAGCAAACGACAAAGAGGAACATGGGTCATGGTTCTAAATGGAAGGACAGCAGTTGTGAAGGGCAATTGAGGAGTGGAGAAAGTCGACTAGAGTTAGAAGGAAAGAATTCGCTCAGAAATCTTCAGGAACATACCCTGTTTCCCCCAAAATAAGACCTAGCTGGACAATCAGCTCTAATGTGTCTTTTGGAGCAAACATTAATATAAGACCCAGTATTATATTATATTATATTATATTATATTATATTATATTATATTATATTATATTATATGTACCGGTTTTATATTATAGTAAAATAAGACCAGATCTTATATTAATGTTTGCTCCAAAAGATGCGTTAGAGCTGATTGTCCAGCTAGGTCTTATTTTTGGAGAAACACGGTAGTGGGAGGGACTGGATATACTGCAGACACCTAAGATGGGGATTTGGCAATTTTCTTTCGGCTATCAGAGGAAAGAATGACCATGGACTATAAAACATGGAGTCATTTAAATGGCCTGTCTGTATCATATTTTTCAGATATATGCAAATCCAATTGCACTTAATTGTGTATATACATACACATACATAAACATATAAGCATCACAAATATAAACATGATAAAATATATAAAACACTACTGAATTCATAGAAGTTTTTATTATTATGTATTTTTCTGAATCATGGGCACAATACTTTTGTAGACGATACCATGTTCCCCGGAAAATAAGACCTAGCCGGACCATCAACTCTAATGCGTCTTTTGGAGCAAAAATTAATATAAGACCTAGTATTACATTATATTATATTATACCCAGTATTATATGATATGATATAATATGATATTATATTACATTATACCCGGTCTTATATTATATACGACCTCGTTTTATATTATAGTAAAATAAGACCAGGTCTTATATTGATGAAAAGGTGCATTAGAGCTGATGGTCTGGCTAGGTCTTATTTTCGGGGAAACACAGTAGTAGCAATTATTAATACTAAAAAGGAATACATTTGAGAGGGATGAGAAGGAAAGCCTGCAAAATCTCCTTCAAAGTTTCCAATTTACCTGTAAGAAATCTATCCAGAGGAATTGGATTAAAAATCTGTAGGAAAATATGGTTTTCCCATGAACAAGATGGCTTTTCCCACACTGACTTGCTACAACCATGTTTATTCTCAGTACATGTGTTTTGAGAACCATTGCATTTCATTTCCCCACCCCCATAGTGCTTCAGACTTTGACATCAACAAAGAATTAAGTCAGAGACAAGAAAAATTTGTTAGTTCACTCCTCTTGTTTTTGATTGTTCCCCTTTTAATTTTAATACATGTGTTTTCTAGCATAAATAGGGTATTTAACTATGACTGTCATTTATTAACTTTTCCCCCCAATTACAACTATCCTGTCAAGGTCAGGGTCCCTAAGGAGGGAACATATACTGCAAACATGTGCCAAATTATTCTGCAGGCTGAGAAATTAACTAAAAATGAGTAATATGCTTTCATTTTAAATCTGGCAGGGGGGGATTGTACTTTCATCTCCAAATTGAAATCAGATTTCCTCCACTGGGGCTTCTCCAGCTCTTGGCATAGCCTATTAGCAAGGAGAGCTTGGTTCCTCACGGTGTAATAACAGTACCGGTTACAGTTAGAGTTCCATGTGGTTTAATGGGGAAGGCAGAGATGAAGCTGGAGCTAATAGGAGAACCTTGGATTGTGCTTTTATCACCAAACAAGGGAGCATCAACAGAGCCTTCAATAAAGCCTGGACTATTGGTTCTCATCCCTCCATTTTCACAATTAATGCACTCCCTAAGGATCTGTAATTACCCTGGGACACTTGGTGGGCATATTTCATTTCTCAAGAAGAAATTCCTTTTTTCTTTTCTTTTTTTTTTTTTTGTATGTTTAAAGGTATCTGTCACAAAGTATATTCTTAAATGGGCTTTGATTTTTCTACTTTTTATTTCAAGGTATGATTTATCTATTTCTCGAGGCTTCAACCGTTTTATGACTAGAGAGAGAAAGATGAAAGAGGATAGGAAGAGAAAAGGAATATGTAAATTATCAGTGATCAGGTCATGTAATACTTTTTTAAAGTAGGTCAATGAATTTTCAAAGTATATTTTCCTTAAGTAGAATCTGAAGCTCCCTGAGGAGAGGTTAAACGTTATTTGTTATTTGTTTTTTATAGTCACCTATCACAGGAATATCACAGTAATTCTCACTCTTAACTGCAGACTAGAAATACCTGTAATCACAGCATTCCGGGTCCCACTTCAGACCAATTAGTCAGCACCTCTCCACGCAGACAACGTGCAGGCAGTACGGAGAGGTAGCAGTGCTAGCTGATTGCCTTATCTAGAATAGGTGTCATTTGCTATTTTAAGGAACTACTAAATCATTTCAATCTCCACAGAATTCCCATGAAAACAGCAAAACTCCATAGCTATAAGTTTTCCTGTCGTAAATTAGCATTAATCTATTGCGTGGGTAATTGGATAAAACTTTTGTTGAAAACAAGCAAACAAACAAAAAAAGCCACTAAATTCTTTGCACCTCTATTTCATCCCACTTGGAAAAGGTCCTTGAGATAACAGCTGATTGCAATCTCACAAGACACCAATGGATACATGACACGTTCATGAACCTCTATCTCTAATTTTCTTCTAAGAAAGGAGAACAAAAGGAAAATGAAAAGCTTTCTTTAAATAGGGCACTGTTTGGACAGAGTGGTCAGAATATGATTCAAAGAACATTTTGTCATGATCAAAAATATAGTTCAAAGGGATATTAATTAAATACAGTTAAAACCAATTTTCATGTATGTCTGATACTGTGTTTGGCATAATAGATGTATAAAAGAAGTCCAAGGCAATGTTCTTGCCTTTTATTTGTTCATGAACTGCCAGAGGAATTGGCCTTGATTTTCTCCCCTGAAATATGGAAATATAGAACCTCAAGGTAGCTGGTGAGCAATAGCTAACATAATGGAAGAAAAATTCATTTGTAGGTTGCAACACAATATTCCCATCTGTCATAGTTTTCATGTTATTCATCCTATTAACCTGAAATTTCATATGCAAATAAATATTTCTGGGAAATAATGTAAATATAATCAGTAATTATAACTTTTATTTAGCAATTACTCAGTACTTGACTTCCTGTTAAGTACTTTCTATAATCTTATTAAACTTTCACTGCAACCCAGTGAAGAGAGTCCAGTTACCTCTATTTACAGATTTGAAAACAAGTTTGTCAGTTCCAAGTCTCCCAGCGATTTCAAGTGAAGATTTCCTTCAAATATGAAAATTCTTAAATTCTTTGCACATTGGTCTAAGAAAACATACTGACTTGTTTCTCTTAATTTCATTGTATATCATGCAACTTTATTTGCTTGTACATGTACAGCCAAAACACAGAGAAAGGTAAGTGAATGCTACTTTGTCTTATGAGAGTAATGCGCCTCAGGCATGGTGGATTCTAACTCAAGACAGCAATCATTCTATACCCTTTCCTTAAACTCCACCAAACTCTTAAAAAATGAACTAAATGCCCTCTTTCTATATTGATTATGTGATGCATGTGCCATTCCAATTTAAAAGATAAACTTTATATGTAGCGTTTCCTAATTCTTCAAATGGGATAGACTAAGTAAGGTTCCAACTCATTTTCTTCTTGTATTTTGTTTTAAATGGAAGCGTGGTGATATGGGAAAGATCATGTTAGATGATAAGGGTGTACTGTGGAACTAATGCTCAGGGGAGGATGGAGGGGGAAGAAGTAGGTGATCTGAATGTTGTTCTGACATACCTGCGAGGTGTCCCGACACATCTTAAGAGTAGAGAGTGAATTATGCCCAGAAACAGCATCGTATGCAGCTCAATAAATAATAAGCAAACACATCTGCCACCATGTGTTCTGGTCTTTACAGTTTAATCTTTGACTTGTTTCTGTCCCCCAGATTCTAACAATTTTCACAAAGACAAATCATCTTGCAAAACTGTTAATTCATTGACCTATGTCTTAGGCACAGTGTATATGAGAGAATCAACTGGGAAAAACAAGAGAAATATATCCATTTTGATGCTGACCAGAATCTTAGTTTGGGTTTCATTTTAGCTTATCTTTTATTTCAAAGTTACTTGATCAAAGTATTTAGGGGATGCAATTTTTTTCCATTTAACTCCTATAGTCAAAGTACCACTTCTGTAAATGGTTTCAGTAGACTTCCACAGTATGTTGAGTATATCATAAAAAAATAAAAATAATAATAAAAAAATAGCTTGCTTAAGTTTGCAAAAGCTTTGAGGACAGGAATGAGGCTAAATTGGTGATATTTGTTCAGTCTTTTCTTATATCCTCTGTTGAAACCACACTGGGGCCCGGGGGATTTCTTGGCAGAAGCAGTATTGCAAATGGTCGTTTTTTTGGCATCAAAGGCAGCAATATGAAACACTCAGAGCCTGCACACTTTCTCCAGCATCAAGTCCAAATAGAGATCTGATTTTGTCTGTTTATCTGAAATAATTTACTAAGTGATTCATTGCTTCGAGTTTGGAAAGAACTGGGGGTTTGACTGGGAGGAGATGGAATATCAACCACATGGAAGAGAAACAGAGGACTTTGCTAAGCAGGATAAACCATCACAAGTAATATTAATGTTGTCTTTTGATTGTGCCACGGGTACAAGACTTACAAAAGGCAAGTGTCCTCAGATGTCCTGTGATTAGCTGAAACCGTGTCTGTCTTTTGCACACTCCCTCGGCGTTTACTGGCTCTCAGCCTATGGCTTGACAGCTTGAGTTGGAGACGTTTGTGTCAAGTGTGTTCGGTACTACCAAGCCTCCTGCCACTGTGTGCTGATGTCAGTACATTTGCCACAAGACTCCATTAAATGTCACTGAATTCAAATGGAGAAAACCTAGTTTCCAATTCTGGCCCTGCCATTTTCCTAACTTGTGACTTTGAACAAGTCCCTTAACTTCTCTGCAGCTTGACAATCTCACAAGTAAAATAGCAGTAAGGTCTTCTCACCGGGCTCGGTGAGGCTTAAATGAGACGTCTGTGAAGCCCTTGGAAACGGCAAAGTGGTGCATGTTAGCTGGCCTCCCTCTTACACCTCCGCATCTCCAGCCAATGTCAGCCACCACTTAGCAGCAGCCTTGGGAGAACTAGTCTGTGGCAAAGCTAAATACCACATTCTCCACACAGACTGGCCTCGAGGCAACAATTAAGATTTGTTGAGCTTTTTCATCATATTCCCCTCCTTTTCCAGGATCTTGGATTTCAGTAGAAATGCCTTGACTAAGAGTTTATCTGACAGGCTGGAAACCAGAGCAAGAAAGATAATGTGAAAGAACGATATAAAAATATACAAATTTCTTCAAGGTGAATTAGAACATTTTATGCTTCTAAAGCTTCGAAGGATTATTTTCTTTTTTATCCTTTACCCTTTTCCAAAAATTAGTTTTTAAAAATATTTAAACTATGTCATGTATAAGAAAGAGAATACAATGAATAAAGGTAAAAAAAATAAAAATATAAACATCCATGGAACCACTACGTAGCTTAAAAAATAGGATGTCACCAATGTGTTTAAAAGCCCCATGCCCTTATATTTCTCTCTAATCATAACCACTTACTTTTCCACCACTACCCTAAATTTTACAGTAATCATTTTCTTGCTCTGCTTTATAGTCTTACTACCCAAGGATGCATCTCCAAATCATATATTAATAGTTTTGGTTTTTACGGTTTAGTTGGCATTTTATTTAGTTTTAAGGACTATTTTCAGGATTTTTTTATAAATGAAATATGTACTATGTATATATTTTTCTTGTCTTGCTTTTTTTGGTTCAACATTATGTTTGAAAAAGTCATTCAGTTTATAGCATGTAGCTATAGTTTATGAATATTCACTGTAGAATAACATTCCATTTTTAAGAATACGGCACATTTAATGTATCATTATCCTGTTGATGGACATGTGGATTTTTTCCAGTTCATGGCTATTAAGAACAATGATTTTATAAAAAGTCCCTGCACTTGTCCTCCTGTGCAACAGTTTTGCTCCTTTGCTGTGGTCATGCTCAAAGTCTGTGCACTTCTTCAGCTTTACAAGGTAATACCAGACAGTTTTCCACAATAATTCTACTAATTGGCAATTGTGGGGACAAAGTCCCAAAAAGCAGTTTCCAGGCTCTCGGCCTCACATAGAAAGGTGCTGGCTCAGGTAGTAAATGGCCATCGACTGTGATCAAATGGCCATCAGCTGTGGCTAGTTGGCCGTCAGCTGTAACCAGTGAGCCATTAGCCATGAATATAACTGCCGTGGCTAGGCTAGCAGAAAAGGGGGAGCTAGCAAGAACATGGTGGCTGAGCCTGCAAGCAGCACAGTGAGGGTTGAGAATTGTGTCGCTCCTGGTTCCTGTGTCTCCAACCCAGCCGCCAGTGAGAGTATAGTGGTATGACTCCCCTACCTATGGCTCCGTGGGTGTTCCTTTTTGGCCTCACCATGTCCTGCGTTCTTATGTGGGGAGTGGGACCAGAGACCCCGCAAGACACCCTTCATGACAGCAATTGATACTAATTCATAAAAAGACAGCCATTTTCTTTTCTCTACATGTTATCACGTAGACTTTTGCTTTTACCTTAAGTTAGACTTAAGAAAAATTATTGACTCGAATTTCAGTGTCTTATATCTCTGACATAGCTTTGGGGTATGGTCTACCGGAAATGTTGTTGGTGATCTGGGTAGGTTTACAGGATTGGCCTGTGTTGTAGTTTTCTAGGGCTGCCATAACAAATTACCAGAGACTGGGTGGCTGAAAACAACAGGAATTAATTTTTTCACAGTTCTGAAGGTGGAAAGTCCAAAAAACAAAATGTCAGCTGTACGACACTCCCTCTGAAGATTCTAGGGGAGACTCTTTCTTTGCTTCTTTCTAGTTAGTGCTTCCTTCTGGAGATCCTTGGCCTTCCCGGGCTTCTGGCTGCATCTCTCCAATCTCTGTCTCTTTGTTCACATGGCTCCTTCCCCGTGTCCCTGTGTTCTCTCTCCTCTTAAAAAGATACCAGTCATTGGATTTAGGGCTCACTCTAACCCTGGGATAATTTTATCCAGAGATCCTTAACGAATTACACCTGCAAAGACCCTATTTACAAATAAGGTAACATTCCAGATATTGAGGATAAGAAATTCAACATATCTTTTTGGAGGACACAATCAAACTACAATGGCCTGCAATGAGGGAAGGGAAGCGGAAAAATTATTGGTTTGTGAAACAATAACTACACATACTATATAACTTTTTATTGCTTATGATAACATTTCCCACAGGAGAGCAGTGAAAGAGCTGCCCACTCAAAATAACACACCAGCTTTAAAAAAAAAAAAAAAAAAGTCCTTTGATTCTATTAGGTTGCTTTTAAAGGCAAGCAAGTAGTTAAAAAAAGTAGATGAGGCTTCTGGGGAGGTTACCCAGAGCGTGTGTCCTATCTTTATACCTGAGTTTTCCAGGGAAACTCACGATCCAGACAACAGAGGGAGAACTCAGAAGTTGTCCAGAAAGAAGCCATCTTTCCAAGGGACACTCTGATTTCGTCTAGGTTGAATTCCTATTTTTAGTGTCATACAAACAAAAGTTATTAAAGGTGAAAACTCATCTTGTCTATGTAAGATTTTTGTCTTTCGTTAGAAGAACTGATCTGCACTCTTTTCTGATTTGGCAGCGCTGATCTCATGGTTGCACGAGCCAAACGCTCCCACTGACCTCACCCTGCCCTGCCCTTCTCCAGCCACAATGCCTGTATTACAGCTTTAGAGACTGAGTTCTCGCTGTGGGTTCCACTGATGACTATGGGAGCACTCAGTAGAAATAAAACGCTCTCAACTGGAGTCGGGGTGGGGAGGGAAGAGGGCATGAAACAAATTTCAGACGGCACTACTTGATATATTAGGTTAACAGATAATATTTCACAATTTATGATTTGTACTTTCTGTGTTCTGTCTAAAAATCTTTGCCTCTCTCAAGGATACAAAGATTTTTATCCTCATGTAGTTTCTTAAGAAGTGTCATAGTTAAGTTTTACCATTAGGTCTGTGATCAATCTTAAGTTAAATTTTTTTATATGTAGTGATGTAGGAGAGTATAATAATTTTTTTATATAGATTTCTGTACCTCTTCACTGCCACAGTGTATTATCTATAAATATTTCTACATGTAACTGTATTTATATTAAGCTAAACAGAAGTTTATCCTGTTGTCCCCAACTCTAATCCCTTACCATGTGGATTGTTCTAGCTATTGGTAGAGAAACTTAACTTTGATTCTCAACATGCAAGAAAAAGAGAGAGGAAGATACATTTTAATGTAATAGTTAATAGTATCTTTTTTTTCTTAATGCAGAGGAGTACAAAGAAGAAAATAAGAGTTCGATTATAATTTCTCTGCTCAGATAACTCTGTTGGCATTTTTATAAAATGAAATTAATAATGTATTAAGATAGAAAATATAGAAAGGTACAAAAAGGTACAAAATGAAAAACAAAAGTTTTTCCCTTTGCCCCCACCCACCTCTCAGGCTTTATTCAAAATGTAACTGATTGATGGTTTCTTACACATCTAACAACAGGAAGGGCATTGCATATACCAGCAACTCTCTTTCCCCTGTATGTTTGTATCATTATTTTATAGCAAAAGAATCATACTTGATGTACTAGGCCACACTGCTTTATTCACTTCTATTGAGACATTTCCATTTAACTCATTCTTTTTAATGACTTTCTACTGTTTTATTATGTTATTGTCCTATAATTTGTTTAATTCATGTTAACTGACTCTGTACCCAGTTTTAGTCTTTTACAAGGAATGCTTCAATGACCACCCATATTTGTGAAGATACAGTCACACCACACATACACACATACACACAATTGCACACAGATATTTATATAAACTTTTTATGTATATCTGGGGAAATTCTTAGCAGTAAATTTATTTGGGCGTGCGCAGTAAAATTACTGGCTCAGAAAGCATGTGTGTTTTGTATTTTAATAGATATTGGGAAAATTTCCTATATAAAATTATATAAAATTATGATCTCACCTACAATGTGCCAGAGCCCATGTTTCCCAGATCTTTGGCAATACAAGACAACCTCAAAAGTTTAATTTTTTTGTCTTTATGAAAAGTAAAACATGGCATCTCATTAATATTTGATTTACATTTTTATTAATGAGACAAGCATCGCTTGTATGCTAAATGGCTATTTGTATTGCTTTCTATAAATTGCCCCTTCACATCCTTTTTCTACTTTTCTACTGGGTTGGAAGTCATGTTTCTATTGGGTTCATTTGAATAAACTATTTATAAATAGAAAATATAGTTTTTTTATTGTTCATAAATATGGCAAATATGTTTTTCCGTGCACTGTTGAGGTTTGTGTTTTGGTACAGAGATGTAAAATTTTTCTATTATATATTACCTCAGAAAAAAATGCCTAATCAGATAACCATATATCTTCCAAGGAGTATCTTAATTTTTTTTCTTTAAAGTTATATCTCACTATGCAGGTGAAGAATCTGTTTCCATTCAAAGATAGCTTAGTATTCTTTCATCAGAGAGGAGAGAAAAAGAGAGAACAGCTTCGCCTGCCCAGGTGAAGGGACCCAGAATGTTTGGTTATCTGTCCATTGTTGAATGAAGCACTGTTTATTTCCTTACCTTTTCCTGTTTCCCAATTAATTTGGGGGGAAAGAAGCCTGAAATAGATACTAAGAGAAAGAAAGGGTATTTTTGTTTTGTTTTCAAATTTAAAATTTATTCTACATATGATATTAAATACACTTTAAGATTTTTTATTCTAAACTCTTGACATTTTATTTTGTGTGTGCATGTTTAAAATACAGGTCCCTTTCTGTATGGTTTTAATTTAGGGCATTTTTATTTATGTAATACTTTTATCTTTGCCATTTGAAGAGGTTTGAGGAAATTTCAGAGACCAGGTTTATCGTCGGAACTCTTTGGTAAAGAAATAATAGAAATGTATGTCAAGATTCCCAGACTTTATTTACTTCCTCTTAGCTATAGTGGTCACGAAAGGCTGCCCCAAATTTTTGAGATTTTAATAGAACTTCAGAGGTGACTGAAGTAAGACTTTTAACTAGATGATTACGTGAAGGAAAAGAAGATCATTGTTTTTCACAGAGAGCTGAGAAATCACCGAGTCTCGTAATTGCTTCCCAGCTAGTCAACTCTTGGCCATACACTTGCATGGCAGGCTTGTTGGGAACTCCTTAGGGCCCTGGCAGTTGCTTCTAGTCTTTTCCTCACAAGCTGTCTTGCTGGCTTGGGTTTCTGTGTCATGAAACACCAACAGTTGTTTGGCCAGGCTCTCTATCCAGCTTGGTGCCTGGGGAAGGTCTTTACACAAACATCCTCTGTACCTAGAGGAGCCAGTCTCCAATTACAACTTCCTAGTAAAATCTGCAATTTGCCTAAGGTGAGCAGTCAAATGAATCCTCTTAGAGAGAAGGTAGGTTTAGTAGCTTCTCTTTTCCTTTTTCATATCCTCAGAACTGAATGATCCAGCTATTTTATATGAGTTTGGGGGTGATTTGGAAATGGTTGTGATTTCTGTAGGCTTAGTGTATCCATCAGCAGCAACTCTGAGCATAATTTCCAAGTAAGTGAAATACCTACGTCTTTGGAGTCTTCCCATCTCCTCTCGTAACTTGGCCTGTGATACCTGGGGCATCTCCAGGTGTCACTGGACTAAAAATCCCTACTTGGATGTGCTCCTTCCCCTGCTCAGAGTTTCCTATGCTCCAAAATCAACTCCCTCCTTCTTCCCATCAGAAAACATCACCACTTCTTTCTTTTGCTTTTGTAAAACAATTGAGTTGTGGTTGATTTGGTATGGATTTTGGCCTGGATTTGCATTCCATTCGCTGTGCTCTTTTACTTACAGTCAGGGACCCTAAGCCTGCTCCATAACTGGCTCCATTTTAATGTCTGTGATACCTCAGCAAAACAGGAGGGAACAGTTTAGAGAGCACAGTGGGATGGCCCCCATCACCCTGTGAAACTGGAAGAGAAAGGGTAAAGTACACTGGAATGTCAGCACCGTGAGGGCAGGGTTATTTCCATTTGGTTCACTGTTCTATCCCCAGCACCCGGAACAAGCCTTAGCACATGTTGGTGTCTTTTCAAATACTTGAGGAATGAATGAATGAATGAATGATTTGTTTGTTCTCCTTTCCTTACCAAACAGCCAGGCCTCCCTACACCTCATTGCACTCAAACCCCAGGCCTATTTTTCTCATCCAAGAACCTGGAGAGTGGCTGGATATGTCTTGGGGGGGGTGTTCTATAAGTGTAGCCTAGTAGTTCCAAGTACCCACCTCATAGCTTTACTTTAAGGATGCATATGTTAATACATGTAAAGTGATTTGAACAATGCCTGGTCCTCAGTAAATGTTCACTTCTAAAATTATTATTATTATCAATTTAGTGTTTATTTTTTTATTAAGACTTTATTTTTTTTGGAGCAGTTTAAGGTTCACAGCAGAATTAAGGAAAAGATACAGAGATTCCCCATATACCCCCGGCCCCTATAGATGCACAGCTTCCCCCACTAGCAACACCTCCCACCAGAGGGGCACCTTTGTTACAATTGCTGAGCCTACAATGACAAACCATAATCACCCAAAGTCCATACTTTATATTACAGTTTACTCTTCGTGTCGTTCATTATTATTTTTCACAAGTCCATTGATCACAAAAATTCTATTCAGAATTATTGCTTGAGTATTTGTTTTTATACTGATTGATCTTCAGATTAGTGAAAATGAGAAATGGTCATCACTTTTGGTTACCTATGTTATCATAACCAATCTCCTTAAAATGAAGTGGCTTTAAATCACAATAATCATTTATTATCTCTCAAAGTTCCTGTGGATTAGGTTGTGGCTTGGTTGGTTAGTTCTGGCTCAGGGTCCCACGGAGGTAGAAGTTAGGTATTTCTTAGTATTTAGTTGGGGCTGTTGGCCAGAACGTCCATCCACTTGCGGCCTCTCCATGTGGTCTGGGATTCCTGATAACATGGTGGCTGAGATCCAAGGGCAGCATTAAGACAGAAAGAAAGGGAGAGAAAGAGAGAGAGAGAGGCAGGATATGTATTGCTCTTTATGACTTAACCTCGGAAGACATACAACATCATTTCTACCACATTTTAATGGTCAAAGAATTTACAAAGATCTCAAGTTGAATAGGAGGAAATAAGGAGCCCACATCTTGATGAAGGACTCTAACATTTCATTGTAAGAAAAGCATGTGGAATGGGATATAAACATATATTAATGTGACCACTTTTAGACAATACAATCTGCCATGAGATATGGCTCCCGTTGCAGCAAGCAGGCAAGCACACATGAACACACACACACACACACACATACACACAAATGTGCAAGTTCTGACTATAGTGAGGTTGGGCCTAACCAGGGCTCGTCAATTCAGATTTCCATTAGCAAAGGATTATGGGAGGTCCTTCTGCAACGTTTACCTGTGGGGATGAGAACTGCTATGTGCAACCGCTTACAGAGCATTCACTGAATTGCAGTCTGACACCCATTTGAAGGGTGTTTAAAGAAAAAGGAGTCTAGGAGTCAAAATTGAAAGTGCAAATTGCAAATGCTTCCCTTCTAGAGTGATAAGGCTGTAAATACCCAGGCTGTGTCTGTTACACAACAAATGGAAATGCTCCAGAATCAATGAGAGGTGTTAGCACCAGGGAAAAACAGCATCTTAAATCCTTGTGCTAACAATTAAATCAGTCACTTTTGACATTTGATCTGAGATACTCTTGGCAGTGCTTTATTCTTCATGGCATGATGTGGAAACCCACAGCGGGTGACAAGCAGATTTTGGGAGATAATCAGTTTGGCTTTCTCAGCACTGTCCCCAAATATAATACAATACATTTTATTCAAGCGAGTTTCATGTTTTTTGAGAAAAGGCAATTGGTAAAAATGAGTGGGTTTCCAGAAATATATGCTATGGCCTTGAGAAACCAAATAACTGACCTGCTCAATAACAGCTGAATATTAACACAATCAGAAAAAAAGTGATTTATCTATAAGACCCCAAAGACATTCAGTTACAGTCCCTGTAAGTCATGAGAAATCTCTGTCTGAGAGAGTATGCAGCCTTAAAGATTACCCACCTCACCAAATGTTGTGCTTATTCAATTAAAGGAAAAAAATATTTTTCCTGTGATCATTGTTAACTGAGCTGTTTTGATAAGATAGCTAGGCTGCTAAACAAATAATCAAAAGGAAACAATGTATCTTTAAAATTTTAAGAATCCCATTTCTCTGAATGTTCTAAATGCTTGAAGCCTGCCAAAAGGAAATGAGACTCAGAGAACTGCTCTTCCATAACTGGATTGTGAAACAGGTTATTGGAGATACTGACTTGACTCCAGGAGCAGCCAATACTCCCAGCTGCCAAAGGCAGGGAGGCCAGCGCCTAGCAGAGCAGCTGACGTAGGAGCAGCCAGTCCAGCATTCGCTGTGTGAGGTAGCATGAGAGTCAAACTGTGAAGTCAGACAGAGCAGTGTCTAAATCCTGACTTATTCACCTATTAGCTGTGCTACTTTGCTGGGTTCCTAGATGTCTCGGAGCCTCAGTTTCAACACTGATAAAACGGGGATGATGGTACGTACCACATGTGTTCAGGACCTACTCATGTCAGCCACCAGTAAGTGGTAGCAGTTAGTGTTATTGATGGTCTCTGGTTCTCCTCACCACCCCATCTGTTGTTACCTAGAGAGGGTCCAAAGACTTACAGGGAGGGCTAGAGCCGATTACAGAAGTCCTACAAAGTAACCCTGCCAGGAATCTAAGGGTGTGGCCCAGGGAAATATGGACCACAGTGTAAACATTGCTAGGCACGCAAATAAAATGAACCGCCAGCATTCCGTTCAGGTGGCCACTCTTGTTCCAATCTATAAAGGACTGGCACCTGGGCTTACCTCTGGTATTTTAGGGGGATGAGAGCAGATCCTGACACATGACTCTCTGCTCTTGACTTCCCCAGTCCACTGTGTTCCCTGTTAGACAAGGTCCAGCATGCGTTCCGTGACTTGGAGTATATTTGTCGGAATGCTTAATCTGCTCCTGTGGGATTCTGAGGGAGGGTGAGAAGGGGCAGCTCTGGGTGGCTCCTTATATAATCCGGATGAGAGGAAGGGAAAGGTAAGTCGCAGACCCATAGCCACTGTTCTCCACACTCTCTCTTTGCACTTTGATCACAGCTCTGGTTTGTTTGAGGAAGTAAGCAGTGAGAGCAGCACACCACACACTCTTTCAATGTCCATAGCAATAGTGTGGGAGAAAGGAGAAAAAGTCTCAACTCCAAATCTTATCTCTTGATCTTTGTGCTTTATGCTGCCATCAGAATGGA
Organism: Rhinolophus ferrumequinum; assembly: GCF_004115265.2. Lineage (NCBI taxonomy): Eukaryota > Metazoa > Chordata > Mammalia > Chiroptera > Rhinolophidae > Rhinolophus > Rhinolophus ferrumequinum. Next base: position 70,011,896 of record NC_046291.1, read on the forward strand.
AGCTCGAAATCTCCCAATTTCAGCCCTTAGAGTAAAAGCCCACTTTGGTGCTTATATAGTTCCCAAGATTCCTGGTTGTCTCTTTGTTTTTGATGCCCATAGCTTCTTAATTTCATGATGGCTCAGAAAGTTTTTTGTTTTGTTTTGTTTTCAAATTATCCAGAATCTTAGTTGACTTTATCAAGAAACTTATTAAAGGTATTCAAATAGAAGTCTTCTGTACTAAGTGCAGTCCATCATGATGCAAGTATTCAGACATCTTGAAGAATGCCACCTCTGAAATGGAATCCAGCTATTACTGACTCATGAGACACTGGCTGCTGGTTCTACAGTCGTCCCATGCCCTTTGTGCTATAGACCTCCTTGTTTGGCATTCTTCTCCAAGACTTGAAAAGAAGAAGTCTGTTTTCATACTCCTTTCCTTACAAAGAGAACAGGTCATCGGCTACATATTCATGATGGGAAGTGCCGGGAAAAGACTGAGAAAACAACTCTCCAGTTAGATAATCTTCGAATGACTCAAAACAGGCCATGAAATAATGCAATAGAATGGTGAAAAAACAAGGTGAAACAGAGTGTAGGAATGTTGCATCCTCTTCTTGTCCTCTTGAACAATGTTTCCTCTTTGGGCAACCTGACTTTTCCATGTCTTAAGCATTCCAAGTGAACGTGTTTGTAAGACCGCATTGCACCATCCTTAGTTCTTTATGCAAATGCTTATTCTGTGACTAGACTTTCTAACAAACAGAGAACTTATATTTTTTTTCAGTATCTCACCAGCCCTTAATCTAGATGGCCTCTTTCATTTCCTAGCAATTGATTGTGTTACAACAATCTCTTGTATCAACCAGAGTTTATTGAGCATAGTGTTTAAGAACAGAGACTCAGTCCCCAAATCTGTGTTGAAACCCATAGTCATTCGAGCATCAGGTGGCTTTGGGCAAAAAGCAAAACATTCTTTATTTATTAAGTGAGAATAATTATGGTATAACTCATCAGATTTTCAGGAGGTTAAATAAGGTAACATATGTCAAATGCTTAGTTCCCGACCTCATACAGTGCTTTTACCTTAACTATTTTTTTATCAACTTTGAGTGAAGAGAAATCTTTGTGTTTTCCGTGGAATTTAGAGTAGTGTTTTGGGAACTAGGTGATATCAGCTCCCGAGGGATGGAGATTTCATCTGTTTCATTCTTCTCTGCAACTCTGATCCTGCTACGGTGCCAGGCACAGGGTAGACACACAATAAATATATCCATTGAATTAATGATTAAGTGAACAAATTGTAGAGGGTCATAAACTATGAATGGACTATGATGTCATACATAAAATAATACAAAGTCAGGGATGGTGGTTTTCTTACAGGTGACCAAGCTCCATTCCAAAAATAAATTGACCTTTTTTGATAATTTTACACAACAGAATATTAATTTACTCTAATAGTTATCACTTTTTATAATGTAAAGCACTAAATTTATACCATTAGGGCAGAGAAAATAGTTCCTTATAGTAATTAATATTCATTCACTTCTCATTTGAATTATGCTTTGCAATGTTGTTGAGAAAATTTCAAGTGTGTAGTTTTGGTTTTGATCTATATAGTAGCAAGCATCTATGCTATCCTGAAATGGACAAATGATTATAAACAAGCTTTTGAATATGATATTATAATATACTAGTTCCAGATTGATACAGCAAAGACACACTTTACAGTTTGATTTCCACTTATATTTCTAAACTTTGTTGTCTACCTCGTAGACTCAAGAAAACTCAAAGAAATGAGTTTTCTAGGACTAAAATTTATTGTTTTCTTTTATGAACTGGACTCATTATCTATATTAGTAAAATTCATTAATCACAAAATCTATTTGACATTGTTTAAATTTTTAAAGCTAGTGGAGGGAAATATCATGACATGAGTCAGTTATATGGGGAACAATCTTATATTAGCAAAAAATAGCCATAAAATGACATAATAGATCAGAGGTACATCTCATTTCCTCTCTATTTGTAGAGCCACCAAAGAAAGTCCTTAATACAATGGAAGATAGTATTTTATTTTCAATTCGATAGAAACAGTACATAATTGGAGCATGGAAGTTAGAATGCACCTTGGAAAGTTTGGGTTTATTTCTTCTATGTTCCCACTGTGAAGTGCTGGAAAATTCAAGATGTGTCTTAGAGAGCTTTTAAATTTTGTGTAGGACTGGAAAGTGATCTTGTTTATTGAGCATGTACTATGTGTCAGATAGTCCAGGCAGGCACTTTCCCTACTTCTTCTTTTTCATCTACTCCACCTAAGTCTCAGAAGGTTGCCACACAATTCATTTTAAAGACCTAAGGACAGGGACCCAGTTTTATTGCTCTTTGTACCTCCACACAGAGCCTAACACATGCTTTATAAAAATATTTGTGTCCTAATGATTTATATCTCTAGAATCTTACTTCTAAACTGAGACAGCAAAGACACAGCCACAGATTTCCTTCAAGTTAAATTAACAGAGAGAAGGAACAAGTTTGTCTAGATCAGGGGTGTCCAAACTTTTTTCAACGTTTTTCACCAAGGGCCATATGCGGTAAAACACACAAACAGCCGGGCCACTCACTCGAGGTGAAGTACGTATTGCCTCACCTGGTTTATTTAAGTAAACTAATATATTTTTGGAATTTGCTGTCGGCCAATTAACAATGGATTGCGAGCCGCAGGTGGCCCGCGGGCCACAGTTTGAACACCCTTGGTCTAGATGGTCCATTCACCCTTACTTTTCAGCAGAAATTGAAGTAACAACATGGATAAACTGTTATAAATTGCTTCTTTTTAACTTCTTGTAAAAGATGAAATAAGTCCATGAGAATAATGGAGGAAAACTTGTTATTGAGCTAGTTGTTTTAATGTCTCCAACTAACAATTTCTAACATTTATTGCTTAGGTATTTAACAAACATGTCTTAAGTGCTTTACAAGAGTTAACTCATTTAATCTCAAGGGGACCTCATGAGAAAAGTGCCATTGTTACTTTTATTTTACAGACCAGGAAACTAAGGCATAGAGAGGTGCCTTAGTTTGCTCACAGTTACATAGTTATGAAGAGGTTCAAATTGGATTCAACCCCCAGCAGTCTGGCTTCGAGCTCCCTGCTTAGCTCTTCCTACACTGTATTGACTTTCTGTGTGGCCACCAAATGTTAGTTTATTTATCTTTCTCCCACCAATAAGCTGAATCTGGGTCTTTTGGCTGCTTTTAGTTTAGCCCTGTCTCTTAGACTCCAATAGTTATTTAGAATACTGATGCTGATTACCTTTTAACATGGTCGTCATGTTACTACTGCAAGCCCTCCTTCACTCTAAGCACTGAGTACCTACATTATTTTGCCCTTGTTCTCTAGAAGAATCTGACCAGCATTTTAAAATGTGCACACAACATGAGTGCCCATAAGGAAACGGCACCCATGTTGGCTGCATGGGTCCATAGGGTCCTTGTGTCTTTTCCTGTTGAATTTGTGCCCTCCAGTTATTCTGTATTTTCTATCAGTGGTTTTCAGTTCCCCTTGGGTGTCTTGCGTAGCACTCCTGCCTATTAAATCAAACTTGCTTTTGACAGATAATTTGTATAATTTATTGGGATGTGGGAGGCTCAAAAATGTCTCTGCATCTCCAGTGACTTGGTGTAAACTGGGCGGTGATGGACCAGAAAATTATTTTCCCAGCTTCACAGCAATCATTGTGCAGCTCACACCATGATTTAAGCGGGAGGCAGCCTGAATGTTGTGTTTGACTCTCACACAGATTGCTGTCATCCCATTCTGAAATAATTATCATAACCTGCAGATTTGAAGTGCACTCTGTTCAGTGGGTGGCAGATCTGTTTCTAAACATTTCTTCATCGAGCAGATTCCTAGCAGGGTTTATATTTCTTAACTACTCTGTATAGTAAACATGATCCTGTAATGGTCGCATTTGCTTGTCAGTAGTAAAAGTTGTTGTGTTTGTGTATTTGAGAGTGAATAAACACAAAAGTACTTATCTATTTTTATTTTTATTTCTAATGCATCATCTGAGATTCACTCATCTTGACAGTATCAGTGATGCAGAGTAATATGTAATCAAAACACTAAATAACGCTTTCATTAATTTCAGGGGGAATTCCTGGTGATTTGATTCAGTCATTTTTGAAATTTTTAATTATTTGGATAATTGCAATTCCCCATGGTACAATTCCAGGTCCAGAAAAAAAGGTGTGAATTTGCAGATATGTTGCTAGTGACTGATAACTAGTATGTATTAAATTAGCAACGTCAACAGCGTAACTTACCATATCCTTTAGATCTTAAAATGCTGAACTTGAACGTTTCTTCCTGATCAGTTTCTCCAAAATTTTGGAAGGCATACATGCCATGAAGTTTGGTTTGTATGATATCTAACCACTTCAAAATCACTGACACAAGCAGTGGTTTTGTGGTTTTGTGAAAGTTTTTGAACAATAAAAAAAATTTAGGCCAATCATGATCCTTAAAAATGATTTTTATGTGTATATTCTCTGCTGCCAGAACTGCAGAGATGTAACATAAAGTAAAAGGCCCTGTAGGGCTCTGGTTCCCATCAGACCTGTGGAATTTCAATAGAAACCAGGAACAGTTCTTAATATTTTATGAACATGTTTAACTTCCTACAATTTGTTTTTTCAGAGGTATGTTTATTATTTCCTATCTGATTTTCCTTAGAATGTAGCAGTAAAATTCTGAAAATGAGAAGGGTCTATAATATTTGTCCCAGGTCTCTCCTCTAAATTCCAGATGCACAAATAGAGCTGCCCATGTGACATGTCCACTAAGGCAACTCTCAGGGATCTCAGGGCTCACAAAACAAAATGGGTCTCTTGATTGCTCCTGCAGCCCCAGCGGAAACCTGCTCCTACTCTGGGCCCCCTAACTGAGAGAAGGATACTGATATCCACAGAGTTTCCCAGCCGGAAACCTTATTTAAGCGTTACTATTCGTATAGTCTACAAAGCATAAATGCCCGGAATGTAGGCATCTGAAGCATACAGTTGAAGAAATTTCTACATATGAATACACTTGTGATCACTTTCAAGATGCCAGAAGTTTCCCTTGTGACCCTCTGGGAGTCACTGATTCCTTCTTTTCTACATTGTAACCTTCCTCAAGTCCTGACAATTCTTCCTCCATAATTTATCTAGAGCCTTTTCGCTTCTTTCCATCTTTACTGTTCTCACCATGATCATCAATCACCTGGACTACTCCAATAATTTGTCTCCCCTCTTTCACTTTCGCCAGTTCATTATCTCTACAGAGTGATCTTTTAAAAACCATAGGCTTGGTCATTGTACTCCCCGTCTTCATTAACTTACCTTTACATTTAGAATCAAACGGAAACTCATTATTTAGGCAGTGAATGTCCTTAAAAAATTGTCCCTTGCAATCCTCCAACCTCTGATTCACTTCGTCCAAGAATCCTAGACCTCTCCCCAACTCCCAGTTCCTGTAAAATGTCCTTAGAACTTTTTGCACATGCTGTTCTTTTGGTATGAATGCTTTTCCTTCTTCCCTCCTTACTCCCACTCCACTTGCACTCACACTCACACACATACCTATCTATACGTTCTCTTTACATGGCTAATTCCTTCTCAACCTTGTTTTTAAGATTAAATTTCACCTGGCTGTCCATAAAGATTTTTCCTGCCCCCAATCTAATGGGCAGTTCCCCGGTTTCTCTCAGAGAGTTGTGCCCGTTTCCTTCACAGCAGTTGCAATTTATACATTTGAGAGTTGCTTCTAGTTATGTATTGCCTAACTTCCCTGCTAACTGAAGCTCCACTCAGGAAGGGCCAAGGATGTTACTTCATTCCCACCCCACCCCCAACAGCTAGCACTGCACCTGGCATAGAATAAGTACTTAGAAAATAATTGTTGAGTGAATGAGTGAACCAATGTGTACTTGTCTCTGAGAACCAATGCAAAAGGGAAGAAAAGGAGACAGAGAGTGGACAGCCCCTCTGAGGGGAAGTTAAACGAGAAAACATTTGCGTGATTTTCTCAATTGATTGCATTTCAGAAATGGATCTTGGAAGAACTCTAAGCCGAGCATCACCCTGAGAAAAGCAATTTCTTCCTAGGAGGGACATCCTTGGGGAAGAATTCAGTTGGCACAAGTCAGTATCTCTCCTAGTTGACTCATATCTTCTGAACGCACAGCCCATCTCTTTCCATTGGGTCTGGCACCAAATAGGGGAATACTTTTGGAGACACCTCACTGGTTTGTTCTGGAATTCCTATAGATTCAGTGGATAATCTGAATCCTGGAGCACAGTGGCAGGTTGAGGGCAAGAGATAGGATGGGGTGAAGAGGCTTCAAAGAGAGACAGAAATCTGTTTGGAAAGAGTAAGAGGTTGGATTTTATGAGCAAGTGATTTTGCATTCTATTTTCTTCTTTTGCATTGAAATTCACTTCTGACAGTCCCAAGCCGTGGTAAAAATGTAAATACTACAACCTGGTGTTTGCTGTGCTGTGGAAAATTCAAGGAAGATACTGAATCAATATTTAATGCCTAGCTGTACTGGGCAGAAGGGCAACAATGCAGAGCAGGGTTGTGATGAGGAAAGAGGTATCCAGCAAAAATGTTCAGAGGAGCAGATCAGAGCAAGAGCTGCCAAATCACTGCAGGATGGGTGTGTCCACCATGTCATCATTCCTTAGAAGTTGCAGAACTACAGGGAGAGAAAGCTGACATTTCATGGCTGAACAGGACAGGGCACATTCCACATCAATTGGTATTAAATAGATGAGGGATCCCTGAAGCCTAGAGAATTTGGAGATGTTTGGGTTGCACTCCTTGGGTTACTTAAATTTGACTTAAATTTCTCTCACTTAGACATTCTTACCTCAAAGCAGATCTTGACTCAGAAAAATCTACTGCATTTTGGGCTACAAACTTATTGTTTAAAAAAGTAAAAAGTAAAAAAAAAAAAAAAAAAAAAAAAAAAAAGCTGGCTGAATTAACTAGGCCATGAATCAGATACATTTTGGACTAAATTAGCTCAATTCACTTTCTTCAAAGTGCCTAACCTGATCTGTCAATGTAGGAAATGGGAAATGTGATGGACATGCGGGGAGAGAGAGTAAGGAAAGGTCCTCCTGGCCCCTGGGCTCTGTCAGAGTGTATGAGCACCACAGGGCTGGGTCTTTTAGAAATCAGAGTTACACAGAGGGACGGAATGTGTAGGGTGTGGAGTAGTGAAAGAAGACTGGAGAATGAGAAGTGAGATACTGCCAAAAAGTGATTCTGCTGACTTCGTAATTTTGCTTTTGCTACATTTAATCATCTTTAAATGAGTCAGTGATGTAATTGGATGCAGTTGTTAAAATAGCCCAAATCAAATCAGCCTGCCACATTTGAGTGTTTCAGAGGAGTGGGAGAGATGATTTATAATATGGGGCCTGACGCCCGCCCCACACCACTGGTAGTGCCTGCTCTGTAAGTTTGAGTTGAGATCTGAATAATAAGGATGAGGTTGTTTTGCTGGCTTTGCTGGATAATTAACCCAAATCATCTGTTTATTTCATGGCGTATTATGCCTTGATCTAAGAGTAAGTACTTAAAATATTTCTTTCTAAATAGAGATGCCTATGTGTGTTCTTGATTGGAATACGAGCTCAGTGAAAACAGGATGTAACTCTGTTTCATGGTTTAGAACAGGGGCCAATATTTATCAGGGTCTTACTACGGGCCAGGCCCTGTGTAAGAACTCTGTGTGCGTATTTTATGTCATTCTCACTACAATCCTTGGAGGTAGGTACCATAGCCTCCACTATTCCACAGATGAAGAAAGAGATGCCCTGAGAGGTTGGGAATTTTCCTAACCTACCCAAGTCCTCACTGCTAGTGAGGAGTGGGGCCAGAAATCGAGTAGGTCTGTATGAGTCCAAAGCCTCTGATCTACCCACTAGGCATTACTGCTGCCACACATCAGTACCAGTGGTCGTCATTTTCTGTTATTCACCACGGACATAGTATAATGAGTGAGAAAACAAGAGAGCCTGTAGGGTTGCCAATATTAGCTGAGTGGATTGTAGCTCATTCACGATCACACAGGGTCAATCCCAATTTGGTATCTGATTGTAGCAAGACAAGAAACAGTGACCTAAGCCTAGAGTCAGCACCCGTGGTGGTGGCCCTGAGTCCCCAGACAAATCATGTAGGCTCCCTGGGCCCAAGTCTCCACCTCATCTGTGATTTAAAGTAATTACATGATTTTATAAATAATAAACCTTTTCCAGCTCTAACATTTCAAGAGTCATAGGAGAATAGAAATCTCCCCTGCTCTATAGCACATGGAATTCATTTGTAACATGTACTGTCGTAAATTCTGATGCAGCCTGCCCAATAATACAGCCCAAGACCAGTGTAGGTCTTGTAAATGGACTTGGGCCAAAGGAAGAAAAAAAAATATACCAGCTGGCCACTTGGCAGCAGAGATGAAGTTGCAAAAAGGTAGACAAGAAATTTTTGTCTACTGTTGTTCCAGCATATCTCCTCTGATATCTTTTCTTTCACAGATCGACTCGAGGGACAAGCCTCCAGGAGTTTTGGATGGAACCCATGTACTGGCTGGTCACAGCGAACAGTCCTCTGTGAGCCATCCCTACGGTTAAGAAAGTTTGCCAAAAAAATGTGTGGTGCAATCTGTATGTGTATATGTTTGTTTTTTATAAATACCTTTATAAATTCTGAGGTATGATGCCTGATTCTCTCATAGATAGGGTTGCTGGAAAAAATACAGGCTGTCAAGTTAAATTTGAATGTCAGATCAACTGGGAATAAACTGAATGCTCCCCAAATTACACGGAACATATTTCTACTGGAAGGCTATTGTTTGTTTATCTAAAATTCAGATTTAACTGGGTGTCCTATATTTTTGTTTTTCAAATATGGCAACCCTACTCAAAGAAGGATGAATACTTTCTTTAGCTTTTTGGGTGGGATTTAGGTCAAAGGTATTACAAACTAGAACACCAACAATTTGGAGTTGTATTTATTACTTTGTGCATTTCAATATTCTTGTATGAAACATCTGCCATGCTATCAATGTGTTTTCAGTGGGTGTGTTTGTGTTTAAGTTTCTTAGGTTATAAGTATCTCCTTTTAAAACAAAACAAAACAAAACAAAACAAAACAAAAAAACCACACACACATGAAACTCATTCACAAAATCAAAGAGATCCTAACCATTGATATGAGAATTTCTGAAAGAGGCAGCCTATTTTGGCCCACATCTGTGACTGTGCTCTTTGAACTAATTGGGAAATAGTGTATGCTGGAAGGCTTTAATCACAAAATATGTTTCCCCTTAAGGGTGATTTGTCTAATTGACTGTAGAAATGCTTTTTCTCTGCTTCAGAAAGCTTTTTCCCATTTGCTAATGGTACAGCGTCCCCACCTTTCCCCTACCCCCAAACTTGATGCTACATGGAGTTCACTGAACTCTGGAATTTTGTGACTAAGGTGGACAAGCTTTCAGACCTGAATTCAACTCAAATCAAGGCATCTCACCTTTCTGGGTTTCAGTCACCTCCTCTAGACAACGTGTAGGAAGAGATCAGCTCTAAGGCTCCACGGTCTCACTGAACCACGGCAGGGATGGGTTTGCAGGGTAGGAAGAGGGTAAATCCAGAAAGTAAAATGCACCGTTTCAGTTATGGTTTTATTTTAAGGTCTTCCTTTGCCAGGCCTTTTAGCTATGGTGAGACTAGGTTGCCCAACTGAATACATGTTTTCCCATTCAATGCTTTCTGGATTTCAAAAAATTTAACATTTGGTTATAAAAACAAAAAAAATATATAATATTAGAGTTCAAGGAGATATTTTGCTTATATGGTCTGACATATCCTATCTAGAGTTTGAATGCATCTTAATGTTTCAGTAAAATGTTCAGGCTGATGCTTGGCTAAGAAAAGGTGAAATCCATGATGTCACCCCAATGAACAAAGAAGCTAGTTCAGATAATTCTATTAAATGTGGAGAGCCAGACAACTGGTGATGTCAGCAAGCAAATGAATCATACTGACTCATACCTTCATGTCACTGAAAGACAATGAGTATGGGACGACTGTGTGTGATCTGTTCTCTGATGGGGTTCACTTCTTCTCTCATTACCTTTATTACCCTTCACACTGTAGAAGGGACAATGACATCACAGCAGGATGCTGCAGAAAAACAGGTGAAAACAAACATTCATGTCCTTCCTCCACTTAGTCAAGCCTCAAAGCAAAGAGAAGGTAGAGTCTCATCACTTCCTTTTAAAGCATGAAATCAAGGTTATCTCATTGTACAGCCCATACATACATCTATGTTGGTGAGAAAATGATTTTGGTTTCAGGCTCAAAGGCCCATGTTTTATGTCATTGCAAAGTAGTTAAAGGTATATTTACCTCCTAGAAATAAAGATTCTATATTGCTACATTCATAACAATGATTTGCAGCTCACATTTTACCTAAAAACTGAGATTGATTTATTTGTTTAAAAGTGCATGACTAGGTCACTGTTTTGCAGAAATTCAATATGATGTTTAAAATGTAAACCATTAGCACAATCGCAGCTCTTCGATCCGTGAAGTCTGCAATATTCCTTAAAAACAAACAAACAACACACACACACACACACACACATACACAAACCACAAAACAGAATACTTTTGACTCAACCCTCTCCCGAGGAAGAAGAGATACAAAATCTGAGGCCTTTGCAGGGGTCCAGGCAGAATCAGGGCTAGTGTTAGGCGCAGCGTAGCTCTGAGAGGCTAAGCAGTTTTCCTCTGGGCCCTGCTGGGTCTTTGGAGTCCCTTCAGATTGATATTTGCCTAATGTTTCACTTCGTCTCTCTTCCCTTCCCCTCACTGAAAATAACTTACAGTTGATGTAAAAGAAATAAAACTTGCCACATCAGGAAGGGGGAAAAAACCTCTGAGCCATTCCAATGATAATTTATCAATTACTGAGTGTTTATTGTAATAATTGTTTTATTTTTAGTTTTTAGTATATCTTGATTATTTCATTGAGAGAGAAAAATTTTTTAAAAGCGGGGGTGTGGGGGGGGAATGACTGCTTTCCAAATAAGTGTATTCCAATGAACTTTTTCTGTTCCATTAGTGTTCTAAAGATATATCTGATTTGGTTTTCAGCCAAAAAAAAAAAAATCAATGAAAAATAACTTTCTGGCATCTGACTTTGGGTTTATGCTGAATTTTTGTCTATCTTTTTAAAGATAATCCCTCTTCACATCCCCCAAATTTTAATCTAATCAACCTAAGGAAAAAGAAAAGAAAAGCAATAGCATTGTACTTTGCCTTTTGGATATTTTGGGTACTGATTGCAGGGCTCGGTACTCATGAGGAAACAAGGTTACCTCACCATTGTCACCAACTGGCTCTGTTTGACGGATGAAATTGCAAACACTCAACATTAACAGAGTTCTTCTAAGGTAGAGATAGTTCATAAATTCTTAGAGAAACAACGGCCATTTCAAAAGATCTTTACTTGAATGTTTTCAATTTGGCATGGTATTGAACTTTTAAAGTATAGACCTTTGTATTCCTTAATAGCTAAGCCAGCCATAAATATATACTTGTAAAACCCAGAAACATTCAGAATGAACCTAATAGAAGAAGAATCATGGCATTAAACTTTGGCTTTATTGTATTTTTATTCAGTAATCCTGGGTACCAGCATTTGGTAATAAAATACTGAGGTTATGCCTAAGGAGAAAAATGTAATGTTTTGATAAATAAGAGACTTTTGAAATAAAATAAATAGAAACTAAATATTTTTAAATGGTAATATTAATATATCAAAACAAAAAGATAGCCAAGCCAGTGAGAAATTTACTGGTATAGATTTATAGATTTACTTCTGTTTTATACACAGGCTTGTCCTTCTGATAGATAGGGATAATCATCTAAAAAAAAAAAAACCTGTTAGAATCAACTCACCCTATCTTCCATCTCCAAAAATAAAAGCAAAATAAACACACAAAAACAAATATCTAAATTAAGACCTCAATCATCAACCATTCCACATGACAGATATTTTAGAGGGTTTATTTCTTTTTTTCTTTTTTTTTACTTTAATAAGAAAATAAATAGCTTTTAAAATAAAATTAAATGCTTTATTTCTTGTAAAACATTTTGTTTGAAAACCAGAAGAAAGCTAGTGGCTAATTCAACAAACATGCAAATATTTCATACACATTTTCATTTGCTTTCTTACAATAAATTCAGGTGGGAAAAAAAAAATGTGGCCCTGGCATGAAGCTGGCATGAAGTCCCTGATGGACTAAGCTTCTATCTTTAGATTACTTTATACACTTTTTTTCTCTTGGTAAATGTTTGAAAATCCACTTTTGCAATTAACATTGAAAAACCTATTAACAGAATATGGTCTGCTATCGTTCTCCTGTATTGCTACACTTTCTATTTGCTATCCAATCCTGGTTTCCCTAACTCTGAACAAAACAAGGTAAAACTAAACATGAGGGGGTCCTCTTGTCTCTTGTAACATTGGCCCAAGAATTTTCTAAGTATATAATCAGTAAATTGGAAATCCAGTTTGAATGGTCATGATTCCCACCTTAGGGACATGATCTGAAACACTCACTGCCTGTATTTTATGGCCCCAATGGTCTCTGTCCTTCATTCAAACAATTCCAGTAACTCACATAATGAAGACACAGGCCTCTCTGTACTCGTCTTTTTAATTTCGAGGCCTTAGAAGTCTGCCACACTGACATTAATAGGTTATAGCTTTGTATGCAGTTTGATCTTGCTCTGGCTTCACACTGTGAGCAGCATGTCAAACATCCTGGAGGCACCAGTTCTTGCATTTCTGGAAGCCCAGAGTACAACTGGAGTCGTGCTTCAAGTCTCTTCTCACGCACCCCTGCTTTTTCACTCCTCCCATCCCGCACTAAAGAAATCAGAGAAATTAAAAACAAAATTATGCCCCCTTTTGGAACTATCATTGGCTTTTTCCTACAAATTCTCTTTCTCTAGATGTCAGCATCCTCTGTGTTTATTTTGCTCCATTGCTGTGTCCCTCCCAATTGATTTACAATCCATTAAAAAGGCAAACATTTGGAAGCAAATCCAATGTAAATATTGGAAGGATTCTTGGTTCTAATTGAGATACATTGACTTAGTCTTCACAAACTCAAGGAATGCATTTTGGTGTTTTCCTTTTTCTTTTTCCCTGAGGACTCTATCGAAACTGCACACACACATTCAATCGAGAAAATGGGTCTGTGTTCAAGCAGGAAAAGTCAAAATAAAAGGAGAATGGGTCCTTGAAAGTCATACTACTCCCCAACTTCACTGATTTCAGAATGGCTTTAGGGCTCTGGGATTAAAAAAAAGAGGTTTTTGTTGCTGTTGTTTTTTTCTGATTACAAATGTAATACAGACTCATGAAGAGAATTTTGAAAAATCAAGAAAAATATATTTATGTACAATCTCACCGCTAGAGAAAACCCACTGTTGAAATACAGCTATATTTCCCATGTATAACACAGTAATTATAATCACTCTAGATATACAATTTTGTACTCAGTTTATTTTTTTCTCTTAGTGTTTGATGATGAGCATTACCACTTGCAGACTCTGCAAATACATGTAAACTATGGCACAGGTGTACTAGCATCCATTGAGCCAGGCTAGGAGGTTTAAAAATCGACTCTCCTCTCAAGGAAAAGAATTTCTTACATATGCGCAGTCCTCTAAAGGCCTTTCAGATACTTTACCCAATTTAGATCCTCAACATATCACAAAAGATACAATATTATTTTTATCTCCGTATCACAGATAAGGGACTGAGTCCTGGACGTGTTGTGTGCCCAGCCCAAGACCACAGGGATCTGGACCAGCACCCAGGAATTTTTAGCTCTCCATTGCACATGGTGTTACAGGCAATCAGAGGGCAGCGGATACTCACCAAATCTAAAGGTAAAAACTGAACCAAGGACCATTCCCAATCTCTCTCTCTAATGTTCCCTGCTTTAGTTAATGGTGGATCTAAACTTAGATGTCATCTTTAAGACATCCCTCTTCCTTATCCCAATATGAAATATTAAACTGCCAGGAAAGGTAGCTCTTTGTTAACCACAGAAAAATGATACACTCCATGACCTGAAGTCAAGGCTATCTGTAACACAGACCCTGCTACCTCTCCCTTCCCACTCTACACACCGTGCAAGTTTTTCTTAAAGTGTGGACTATGGCCCCTCCATAATAGAATCGCTTATAAAGATGGTTAAAAGACAGGTGTCTGGTAACAGTATGGCAGTTACCAGAGGGGAAAGGGGCAGGGGGGAGGTTGAAAAGGGTAAAGAGGGTCAAATACATGATGACACGAGGAGACTAGACTTTGGGTGGTGAGCATACAATGCGGTATACAGGTGATGTATTATAGAATTATACATTTGAAACTTATATGTTATTAACGAATGTTACTCCCAATAAATTTAATTTTTAAAAAAGATAGGTTTCTGGAAGTGGACCCAGGAATCTTCAACTTTAAATTGTTGATGATTCGTAAGTATGAGAGCCTCAGCTACACTCCATGCAAACTGAACTGTTCTCTTTCTTGGTATACTGCCCACATTCTCTGCTTCCATGCTTTTTTTTTCAGATTGCTACTTTAGTACATAAAATTCCTCCCTTCATATTCCAAATGTTGGGATCCTGTTCACCCTTCAAGGCCTGGCGAAGATGCCACTTCTGTGACTCGCACTTCTCCAGCAGCCTCTCCCTTCCTGAGCTCCTGCACACTTACTGCTTATTAAAGGAATCAGCTTTGCTCTCCATGTCTTACTCTCCTACTGGGTTTCATAAACTGCATTTGTCAGAGTAACTCTGTCAGGGATCCTTTAAAGTACTTGTGAAACTTAGGGCAACTTTCTTATCTGGAGGAATTATGGAGCCTCTATTTACACTCAGGAGTCTTCGTTTGTACAATTGGTCATTCTCTCTGGATGCAGAGACATTAGTTTGAAGTTGTTGCCAAATCTACTAGATACTTGAATCTAGATTCTTCATGAAGAAGTAATGGCTTGTCACCACTTCTTTCTTCTCAAAGATTTCTCATGGATGTTTTAAGAAAATAGAAGATGCAAGACTACCAAAGCAATCCCAAGATTGTGCCCCTTCTGGTAGTCAAATTGGGAGGAGTTCTGTGCAGCAAGACACCAGGCCGTACTAAAATTTCTTAGCTATCGTGGGCAGCAGGGGAAACAGTAAGTGGTATATAAAAGAGACTGCAGAGCTTAGAGGACAGATATAGAAGGCTGGCAGATAATGGAAATGAAGGTTAAGGTGCCACATAGCTCCAGTCACTCGTCCTTAGCACCATTCTTACACTGGGGGCAGAGGAGACATGATGATCTAGAGAACACATGCCCTATGCAAAGAGTCAAATCTATTCCAGCTGATTGGCGCCATGTAGGAATGCAGGACCAGTATGCCAAATACTCAACATTTTCAAGGGAAACCATGAATTGATCTTTATGGGACATCATCTGATTTTTTTTAACATTCACTATTAATTCAAATTTAAAACACTGTGTAAGCCAAATACATCGACAGTTCATTTATTTCATACAGTACAATGCCAATTGTGACATAAACCAGGATTCCACTGCTCTCCCTCCCTGAAGTCATTTGAAAGTCAGCACACTCTACCTAGAGAGTTTGAGGGGGAGATAGAGTTTTCATTCCAGCCAGAAAAGAAAAACAAAACAAAAATTCTGGAAGGCCCCAGAGTTGGATATTCCAGACACTCTGAGTGAAGCCTTAAGCCAATTATAGATGCTGTCCATGAGACCTAATTCCTCACTCAGAGTCCCCAAGAAGGAGAGACAGGATGTGGTGGTGGTGGTGGTGGTGCGACTCGTTTGTCTCTCAATAGATCAGCGTGGGTATATTGCTTTGTCATAGTTCATCCCACACCAGGTGTGAGGAATTGAGGACCTGCATGCTGTGTCCAATATCAGGAAACAGGCCCATGGGAACCAGTTTACACCAAGCCAGGGGGAACTTCTGAGGTGGCCCTGACACTTTCCAGCTTCAAGCTGTGACCTTAGGACTCTGATTGGAGTTTGCAGCTTTGATGATAAAATGACAGTTAACAACTAGAGCCCTGTTAGTATTTTATGTTATAATTTGATTGACACACTTATAAACAATGTTTATTAGTATAAGTGATGTGCATTTACTAGTGTCTTGGTTCCATTTGTGGAAGGAAGTGATTTGTGGGGCTTTTAAGCCCCAGGAATCCCAACAAGACAGAGAGAAGGAATCGGTTTCAGTTTGTTTGATGTCTGTAATTAGAGGTTATTATAGGAGTTCCTGTTCTCCAAAGGGTTATCACCTCTGAGTTTCTGTGGCCACATACAGAGGCAGCTGTAATTTGCACAAGGTCAGTCAAATTTGTGCCCTAAATGGTGGTGGGAATAAGTGATGTGTATACTGAGTACAGTTAAGTTTGTGTGTGGTTTCCATTCCTCCGGGAGGTCTTCCATCCACATCTGACCTCTTCATTAGGCTGTACACCTAAGTTCAGGGGCCCTTTTGAAGGCAGTTATTTTGAGGGTTCACAAGCATTTTAACAGCACTCTGTATTGGTTAGACATGTACCGATTTTTTTAACATCATATTTATTTACTTATTTACTTATTTATTTATTTATATATTTATTACTAACAGGAATTCAAAGTAAGTGTGCAATTTCTTTTATACTAGAGCAAATCAGGAAATCAAGACACAATTGCCATCATCAAATCTTCATCTTCAGAGAACATTTCCATGAGGCTGGCCTGAAGACACTCAGATTCTACTATTGTTTGAGGTGGTCCTTATTTAAGTAGTGAAGGCATTGCAGTTACTTTCAAGTTTTGTTTTGTTTTGTTTTAAGTCATTATTTGGATCTTTCCAATAAGGTTTGTCTCCTCCTTGGCACTAGATGACACAAATCCTTCACTGACATGCTTCAGCCTCTCTCGAAGGACTGGTTGAGCCTGCACGCAGACAGGGCACCAGCTTTTCCCTTGGGCATCCTTGGGCTCTGTAAACCACATGGAAAGTTCTCACCCTTGTGCTGCTCCACAGTGTTGCTGAACTCTGGGAAGCTGGGCCACTCGCCTACTTGCTTCCCTTCCTCCCCCGGCCCCTTTCGGATTCGGAATCTAGAGTGGAAGGGATCTCCTGGCATTTGGAGGGTATTACAGGAGCTGGTGCAGTGGCGCTGGTGCCAGAGCTAAGCAAGCCTGGGCTTCCTCATTCCATTTCTAAACTGGGTGTGCCCTGTACACATGTAGAGGAGCCAGAGTACTTAGCTAAGCTACACTGAGTAACCAACCAAATCCCACCGGCATTCCTATGGTGAAGAGACTGTCTCTTTATTGCCCCACCTCATAAACCAGGGGATGAGCCAAGAAACCAGGAAAGGGGAGACCTGACAATGCCTTGTATTGCCATGACCTGACTTGCATTTTGAGCACTTGAATCATCCTGATATTAGCCAAACAATGGTGAAGTTATCCATGCTCTTCACTGTCGCCCAGATGATAAATTAGACTAAGGATATAATTTTTAATAAAATAAAATGTTTTCATAAAAATTTTTAATAAAAAATATTTTTAATTTGAAGTTTTATTTTTAATCAAATTAGAAAATTTTCAAAAGAAATTTCACGTTTCTTCATTATGTTCTTGGCACAGCATCCAGTTAAGCAATAATATTAACTAATTTGTTCACAGACATCGCAGGACTAGAAACTCCCGTCTGGCTGAAATAACCTCAGTCTGTTCCTCTCACCTTTCGGAGGAGTGCCTCAGTGTCGCTTTTGTAGCATTTGAGGTCCTGGCAGCACACTGGCCCAATTTGTTTGTTTTCTTTGTCTCGTCTGTGGGCCTGCCCCATTTTTCACAGAGGGTGGAAAAGAGGAAGCTCATATTCCTCTGGACACTTCAGGCAGCCAGGGCTCAAAGCCCACCTTTCACTGTGGGGGAGAAACAGAGTTCAAAGCCTCTGTCTTCCTCATCGTTAACAAATGGCCTCCGTCCCAGGAGGGAGACTGAGAAACAAGGAGGAAGTGTGAGAAATAGCTCTAAGCTGGCCTGGGGACCTCAGGCTTGGGTGCACATCAAAACGAACATCATAAAAGTTTCGATGCCAAGCTTGCTGTTCTGAGACTCTGTCCAAGTGCCCGGCTGCTGAGGTGAACAGTGGCCAAGAAGATTCCAGAAATCTCACAGGAACAGCATCTGTTGCTGCTGCTTCTCTGTGGCTCATTCAAAGTCCTAGTGCATTAAAGGGGTATAAAAAAGATAATCTTTGAACCACTAGAGTGAGGTGTTTGTCTTAGGCCTAGGATCACTATTCAGAACACATATGTTTTTGTTGGTTCCCCCCTAATATATGTATGTGGAAAGTGCTCATCTCTTTCATAGCATTCTCTCATTCTTTCATCATATATTCTTAAACACCTCATAACCCAGGAATGCTGGCATGTGACTGTTTGAGCCTGAAGCTACTGCAATTACTACCGCTTATTATTAACCGAGTGCTTGAATGATCATGATATTGGACAGTAGACTTTCAACCTATCTGTCCTGACCACATGCTTCCACTACTCAGAGCAACAAGGGTACATACAACGACTGTACACTAAGCCCGGGTTAGTGGTTTTCCATAAAACCTCCCAGGAGTGTGACAGGATCCTCCATGGGGGACTGAGTAGGGAGACAGAATTCTGGAAGCCTCACATCCACTTTTGTCACCATTTTTCACATTTTATTTTCTTTCATTCCATGAGTCACTTTGCTCAGATTGACTTCAACGCCTTACCCTGATTCAGTACATCAACAGTTTATATATTAGTCCCCCTTTATCAGTGGGGAATGTGTTCCAAGACAGTGAATGTCTGAAACCATGGAAAGTACCAAACCCTACATATATTATGCTTTTTCCTATACCTACAGAACTTTTCATTTAAAGGAAGTACTTTATGGTTTCTCTTTGGTCTATTCGAATTCACTACTCTTGTGCTCTGGTGTCATTATTAAAATAAAGGTTACTTGAACACAAGCATGCAATACTATAGCAGTCTGATATTATCTGATAACTGAGTAGCTGGGAAGTGACTAATGGGCCGGGAGCATATACAGAGTGGATATACCGGACAAAGGGGTGATTCACATCCCAGGAGGGAGAGAGCAGGACAGCATAAGATTACATCACACTGCTTGTAATGGCTCATAATTTAAAATTTATGAATTGTTTATTTCTGGAATTTTCCATTTAATATTTTTGGATAGTGGTTAAAGGCAGGTAACTGAAACCTGGGAAAGGGAAACCGTGGATAAGGGGGGACTACCGTACCTGGATTACGACAGTTCCAGATTTGTCTTTAGAACAGAGAACTGTAGAATGTCTACAATGGCCTTCAAGTTTAGGGGGATGGGGAAAGTGTGTGACCTTCCTGTAAGGGTAACATCCACCAACGCAGAATCCCAGGAAAGTAGCCTAGGGTCCCCCTAAGTGGACGGGATGAGAGTCAAGACCCTTTATGAAATACGTGAGACCAGACCCTTCCTCTCCCCTGTCCCACGATGGTAACCCATCCAGCAACCAAGGAGAAATTTGATGAGAACTTGGTGTTTCAGCAGTGTTCCTGGTAGGAAATGATCCAGGGAGACACTGTCCTGGTTCTTTGACTTGTCTTTGACTGTTGCTCTCTAGTGCCATCCTTCTAAGCCCTGCTCCAGCTGTATTTCCTTGGTGAAGACATCCCCCTAATGTTGCCGTTTTCTGACCTTCCCCACTCCATATCAGCTTTGCCAAACAGCCTCCCATTCATACGGCTTCAGCCTCTCCTTCACTCAACATTTTATTATCAGGGTTCAACGTCAACTTTTTACAAATTCCTTTGTTGTCTCTCAAGGATATCGGACAGTGGACAAAGCTTGCCTCTCTTTCTTTCTGTTTTATGTTCTGTGTTAGATACACAGTAGACAGCCAACAAACATGAGTTGTTAGATTAACTTGTGCTCAATCCATTAATTTAAGGGGAATGGAATGGTAGAGAGAGAATCTGGTCTTTGCCACTCATTAACTAAATGCATGTGCCTATTCAAAAATATTGGAAAGCTCTTTCCTAAGTGAGGATCTACCATGTTTCCCCGAAAATAAGAACTACCCTGAAAATAAGCCCCAGTTAAGACCGTCAGCCAGACGGATGCATTTAATACATATAACGATGTTCCAGAAGAAGATGACATGACTGTATTTGAATAAATGTAGATTGTTGTACATGAAAAAATAAGACATCCCCTGAAAATATGCCCTAATGCGTCTTTAGAAGTAAAAATTAATATAAGACCCAATCTTATTTTCGGGGAAATATGGTATAAGACCTGGTCTTATTTTCAGGGAAACATGGCAGCTATCAGAGAGAGCGTTTACTTAAAGTTTCTTTGTGATTGTGCTTTGTTGATTATAGTTGGTTTAGAAATATTTACTAGTCTTCAGTGGTGTGTATGTATGTGTGTGTGTGTGTGATTGCTTCTTATACTACTCTCAAAGAATTTCTTATTAAAGTCTTAGAATTGCTTATATTCCCTTTGAGGGGTAGACCAATATATCCATCTTTTTTTATTTTACTTATGTTTAAATTTTGTTTGCAGTAGGTTAATATGAAAATCCTGTCACTCTTGAAATAATAGAAACAGCTTTCCATGGCTTTGACTTCCTTTCACAGGACGGCTCGGACATCACCGCAAAGGAATACTGTCACAATCTTTAATGTTTTTCTTTAATAGGGTGGGAGGAATTTCAAAAAATAATATGCCAAGTAACTCTCACTGAGAACTCTGAACTCATGAGTTTTGCAGTCTTTCAAGTTAGGTGACTTTTTTGTTGAACATAAAATAATCTTACGTCTATTTATTGCAAAAAAAAAAAAAAGCACCAAAGTCTTATGTAAGAAATGTGACTGGGGACTTAATCTGCAGTTTACAGCTGAAAGAAGCAAACTTTAATGTGAGTTTTGTGGTCCAATTGTCTCCTCCATGATTTCAAATGTTTGCAGTCACATAGGGTTAAGATAATGGCCATCAGGCCATTCCATTCCTCACATTTCTGGTCAGAGATAAATGAGAATACGCTTCCCTGCTGTGCAAACATCCTGTTTATTAAGACAGAGTGAAAAGAATGTAAGCGCATTGGGCTGCCGAGAAACCTAACAGAATTGGAAATGTAGACTATTGAAGCTCAGAGTCTGAGATGAGACTTTCAAAGGACAAGTGAGTAAAAATAAAATAAAATATTACAGAATCAGCAGCAGATCTGAAATGAAAATGGATCAGCATACTTAAACTGAAGCGTGACACCCATGTGTTTCACCGGCATGCCCATGTGGCCAGGGCATGTTTCGCTCAAGGAGACTCGAGCGCTCATTGTTTATGCAAACATGTGGCAACAAATCACCCCGTGTCTTGTTACTGCACACCTGATATTCTCACATATTTTGTAACTTAGCTGTTAAAGTATTGTTTTATTTTATACGTACATATGGCATGCCTTCCCATTTACAGTCTAAACCATTTGAGGTCAAGAACTACACCATATTTATTTCCACAGGACCCGTCCCAATTCTTTGCACATAATAAGCACCAGTAGCACTGCATTGCAAACTCCAAGGGCATTATTCACACTGCGTGGATGGTGCTCCCTGGCATTGTGCTATCGAGCCCTGGTAGGCACACAGAGGGTACTTGTTGATTTGGTGCAATCCAGGGAAGTCTGGTACAATGTAAGAACTCTCTGTATTCCTTCAGTGATCTGGGGAAAAGAAATGTCCCTGAGCCTACTCTGAATAGATGCTCTTTGGATTCTAAAATGTTAAAAGAAGTCATACGTTTCTACTTCTGGGTGCAAAGTAGTCTTCACGTACGCATTGTCCTACTAGCTAATTATATGAATGTAGAGTTGCCAACCAGTCGAAAAAGCCAAAGCCTAAGGGATTTGGTCAAATTAGAGAAGTTGTCATTTTCATGCAGGAAAATATATGTAACCAGCTCCTACGTTACTGGGCCAGCCTCCCAGTCCTAAGGTTAGCTTGGGCCTAGTGAGAATTAGATTTAATAGAGATTCAATGGACTAAATACTCCATCTGGGCAGAGAGGAGAGGTTTAAGATTCAGTCCTTTTTTCCATTTAGATGTTCTTTGGAGCTTCAGAAGTTTCATTCAATCAGTAGGAAATGAGACAAATTCCTCTATGGATCCAAAAATTGTGTGGCTCTTATTAAATAATATTAAGCATGGTCTCTTTCAAGAGACAGCTCATATTAAAACTGCAAATGTAGCCACCTGTAACTATGGATTTCAGTGATAAAATCATTAATGGCCATGGCTTCCTAGGATTAAAGCAATATGTTCAAAGTAGACCTTCTAATTAGAAGAATGTCCTGTAATCAAGGGTCCACATCCAGAAAGGTGAGAGAGAAAAGGGTCCATTTGGTGGAGAACATCCTGACTCTTTTGATTTTCCACAGTGCTAATCATGTTTTCTCAGTTTGACTTCTCAAAGCTGGAAAGAGACCAATACATTAGCAATGCTGATTGGATTTGAGGAGAGGCTTCTGAAAAGAAATAAATACGTGCAAGTAAATTAAAACCTCAAACAAGACTTGATTTTCATAGGTCAGCTGTCTAGATTTAAAAATATAATCCTACCTGATCATTCCCTTTGTCCGTTTGTCTTTGTTTTCTTTGTTCCTTTTCCCCTTCCTGCTCCCTCTCATCTCTTTTTTCATTTTTCCTTTTTATGCTTTGGTTAGAATGAGATTTTCATCCTCAAATGCTGCAGTTTCAACAAAATGTGGGATTTTTAAAATACAATAAGCTGATTTGCAATCAATGAATGCACACCAGTGCAAGACACGCTTTGAATTGTGCTCATATTCCACTGATGTGAATGGCAGCGTGCAGGAGCCGCATCTTTGTAGACTTCTGGCCCTACAAGGATAAGTAACAAAATAAAGAAAGACTCTCCAGGAGCAATGTGATCTGCGAAGATGAGACAGAGACCCTGCGATCTGAGTGACTATGAAATATCCCTAATGAACTCTCTGGCTCCGTTTCTTCTGAGCTCCCTTCCAGAGCACAGCGACTACAAAGCAAGCCATCATGCTTGAAAGGGCGGCTACTAGGAAGAAGAGAGACAAAAGTGTGAGGCTGAAGGGAGATTCTGAATTAGTGATAAGCTGCCGCATCCCACATGCAGAGGCTTCTTTCAAAATTCCTGGGGAAAGTATTCTATTAAACACACCATACTGCTTTGCAGTGTCCTTCATTAACTTTCTTTTTTGCTAATATGGTTCCTGGAAATAAGCAGATGAGTTTTCTATTGATCTGCATACTATGTAAACAGCTACTACTGGCTGCTGAGGCAAACAGCAGGGTAGTATTTGAAGAGTCTAAACACTCACTGGTCACATTCAGAGTCTGCAGGAACTACTTACAAAAGACCTGAACTGGAGGGAAGCTGGGGCCAGAACATACTAGGTGTGAATATGATTTTACCTATCTTATCTCCCCATTACTCTCACTCTTGTTCTCCCTCTCCCTCCCTCTCCCTCTCCCTCTCTCTCTCTCTCTCTCTCTCCCTCCTTGCTGGCCCTCCTCTAACTTTTCCTTCTTATCGTTTCTGGGTTTTTTTTTTTGTTTGTTTCCTGTTTAGAGGATCTAATACAAAGATAATATAATGAATCAATTGGATCAGTTCAGAATGAAAATGCTTAAAGTGGCAATTTACATTCATGTAACAAAAAATAAAAAATAAACCACCACCATCATCACAACAATGGAAGCAGACATTTCACTGGTTTTCCCTCTTCTAATAGTTGTGTCCATCATACTTGGGAACAGTCTTTTTCAAATGTAAATTTTCGACATCAGGAATGATTGATCTGGACTAGTCTTCCGGGAACAGCACATTCATACAGTCAGGCACGAGCATACAATGAGCTTCCTTCTGTGCAGAGAGAACAGCCCCAGGACCAGGGACTAGGGGTAAACTACTCACTGGAGATGCAACACAGCAGCCAGTGTTCCTGCCCTTAGAAATCAAGTGTCTGATGGTGGAAAACTGGCAAAAATCACAGGCGCCAGTGTACTTTTATTTTTACAGCATGTGCGTATGGACGCACGCTCACACATATTCACACACACACACAGACACAGAGTAATTTAGAAACTGAATTGTTCTTGACAATTGAATATCCTGTCTGACAAAAGTTTGTCAATTCTCAATGAATTAAATACTATAGTGCCTTAATATCTAACACTACAATACTACTGAAAATGCTACTTCTGATGATTGTAAGGCCTATGAAAGCTTTGTAGCATTTATTAGCTGTGGGACCTGGGGTATTATTGTCTCATCTTTATAACGGGGATACTCCTAGTCTTTACCTCATATGTACATTGTAAGAATTAAGCAGGATTACATAAAGACTTAGCAGTCAAAACATGTTAGTCATTGTTAATATTATCTTACAAGTGTTTTTCATTAACAAAGAATCAATTGTCAGAAGTAAAATTACATTAATTTTTGTTTGCTTTTAAAAACCTTTTGATTTTTGAATAAGTTACCATTTACCAAAAATCTACAAAGATATCTTGTGTATACTTGTGTATACCGTGTATACTCTATTCAGTTTCCCCTACTGTTAACATCTTAACATAATTGTGGTACTTTTGACAAAACAAGCAAACCAACATTGATACATCGCTATTAATGAAGCTCTAGGCTTATTTAGATTTTACTAGTTTTACCGAGAATGCCCTTTTTCTGTTCCAGAATCCCATTCAGGATCCCACCTCACTTTCAGTTGTCAAGCCTCCTTAGTTCCTCTGGTCTGTGAGTTTCTCAGTCTTTGTTTTTAATGCCTTGGACGGTTTGAATCATGTTGGTCTTTTGAAGACTATGTGTTTTGTAGAATGACTCAAAACCTGGCTCTCATGGTTTCTCTCCTGATTGAACCAGGGGCACGGGTTTTGGCAAGGACAACACAGGGTGCAGTGCTCTTCTCGTTAAGTCATATCAGGAGGTATACATAATATAATACGACTAAGCGCCGATGAAGTTTGCTTTGATCACTTTATTAAGGTGATGTCTTTTGGTTCCTCTACTATAAAGTTACTATTTTTCCCTTTCAGTGCTGTCTTCTTCGGAAGTGAGTCACAAAGTCCAGCCCAAACTGAAGGGAGGAGAATTAAGCTCCAACCCCTGGACCTTTTGTTTCATTTTTTGAAATATTATTGGAATTCTCCTCTAAGAAAGATCTGGCACCTTCTCTCATTTATATATTAATTTATACAACAATTTTTATCAGTCTGGACCCTTGTATACATATATTTTTATACTTTGGGTTATCATCTACTACATTGTTTGGTTGCTCAAATTGCTCCAGGTTTGGCTATTGAGAAAATAGTGTCACTCATACAATTGCAGCTAACTCTAAGGGTGTCTTTTGTAGCATGGCTTCAATAATTGAAGTGATTGAAGTTCAGTGGAAAGAAATTTTGAGCAAAAGTCTATAAAAGAAACTCCTAGTCAGAGGACGGTCAGGAGGCTGCACAAAGAGGTGCAGATCGGTAGTGGGGTAACATTTCATGGTGACGTTTAAATATATTAATGAAGGTCATAAAAGTAGTATATTTTATGCAGTGGAGAGCTGGTTTTGCTTGGCTGTATCTAATCACTTTGGAAAGAGGTCTTGTATCAACTGATTATAAGTTTGTTTTAGACTATACTGCTTTGAGATGACATCTGTCTAAATGGATCAGAAATATTAACACAAACAGTACATAATGTAAATTTTGATTTTACTTTCACTCATTATAGTGTAGTGAGAAAATAAAATTTTGATCATTGGGACAATGAAGACATTAAAGCATAACTTATAGTCCTCCACGTGAGCCATTAAGTAGAGGGAGCTAATCAAGTGTGGGAAATAGATCTTGTAAACAATATGAATTTTTTGGTTATTCTGAGAGAGGAAATAGAAGAAATGCAGATAGTTGGGTGTTTATGGACAGTAAAAATTACACTAAATGTTCGCACGGGGAGATAAAAGTGGGTTACCAAAATCAGCCTAATTTCCATGCAAGTCATCCTATAATGTTGAGTTTCATACGACTGGACATACAGAAACTTTAGCATGAGTCCATACAGAATGCATACCTCTTCTCCCCTTGATTTCACATGTTCCTTGCTGTTTTTGAAAGTCTTCATGCAGCATGTTTGAATACCACAGGGAAGGTTTGTAAAATGTTAATGCTCATAAAAATGACTCAACGAAAGAGGCATTTGAAAACAAAAAGTGTGCACTATTTCTGTGTGATTTTAGGACACCATAAACGTTCTTGCCTAAAAGACTTTTTCCCTTGCTATGACTCGACCCGGAAAGCTCACGTGTTCAATCTCTCTCTCCCTCTTCTCCTCCCCTTCCTCTCCCCCTCCCTCTCACTGACTTGATTCATCATCCAGGAGGCAACTCAATCCTCACTTGCTCCTAAAACGTTTCCTGAGCTCACTCTTAAATAGGTCACCCCTCTTATACTCTCTTAAAACACTCTGTTCTTAAGCTTGGTGGCATTTCTCACAATTTTGCAAACTTGTGTCATATTAGCTGCCCTACTAGATCATAACCTCTTTGAGGGCAAGAACCTTGTTTATTATTCACCACTGCATACAATACGCCCAATACAGTCCCCTGTATTTATCGATAAATACAGAGGTGCCAAAAAAATGTATACACATTTTAAGAAAGGAAAAAACTGTATTAAAATTGTAATACTCAATATATACCGATAACAAAAGATGAATACAAGTCATGTGTATATATTTTTTGGTACCCCCAGTATATGGTTGTGTGAATGAAATAACACTTAAGCAAAGAATGCTTTTTGGTGCATTAAAATAGATAATCTTGTTTGAGATTTCAGAACGGAACTGAGATACTTTGCTGGAAGAAATGCTGATAAACTTGAAATTGTTTATATTGATATTTCCACTTATAATATGCAACTTTTATAAGGTGTTTTATAGTTTATAAGTAATTTTCTATATATAAATTCAATCAGCCCCAGGTGTCTCTAAAAACTTTTTTTCACTTCTCTGAAGAGGAATCTGAATGAGATTTCAAGAGGTTAAATGAATTAGCAAAACAACAAAATACTTGCAAGAACAGTGAGGAACTAAGCACTGCCTTCTGTTTAAAAGTTAGCCAGCCCACAAGGGCAGTTGGCGTCTCACCAACGAGACTTGATACTGATGAGAATCGTGGTGTCACCCCATAGCAAGTAGGCCTGTAGTTTATTTCTCCTAGTCTGTTGTTTTCTCCCTAAAGTCAGAGACACACTACACAACTTCACTCTGATGGCCACTAAAAGCAAAAATTTCTCTAAATTGTCAATTTGCTCACCCCTCTTTCTATGGTCCCAGAGTATGTCATAACTATTGCCATTAGAAGTTAGTATACCATATCACAGCCGTGTGATTGTATACGTAATGGGTTTCACAAAATTAGTCCTGTAAGAAATAGTATTTATTATTTTTCCCTTTCCTTTAAATGTACCTGGGCCCCTTCTCACACAGCCAGAGTAAAGTCCTAGCTCACTCCTCAGTGGAAAACCCCCCTTGCCCAACACTGCAGAAGTCCCAGCACACTGACCTCCCTCAGAAGACATAAAGATTCTCTGGACACTGGTTACTCCTGTGCTACTTACTGTCCCAGTCCAATTGACAGCTGCAGGTAGGACTCTGTCACCGTCGGGCTGTAGGGAAGCTGGGAGCCTCAAGTGGGTGCAGTATTGGACGATTTGCTGTGGGATACACCATCTCCCTGGTGTGCTGCCAAGGACAGGACAAGACCGCCCGCCACTCATCCTCAGAACCTTCCCCTCTGCACACACTTCCTCCCAGCTGTAGGAGACTTTCTTCCTCCTTTCTCTCGTTTTCTCAGAGGAACTCCCTCTCTGAATTGCTCCTGTGGGATTCATACAAAAACTCTTTCCTGAGCTTGCGCACTTACAAAAAGGCAAGAAACACTGACATCTGCTTCGTCTGTGTTCTGCCCTGGAAAATCCCCAAAGCAATGAAGTAACAAGGAATTAGTAAGCGATATGAGATAAGGGAAGAAAAAAACTACGAGGAGGACGAGCACATGCTATTTTACACATCACATCCTACTATAGGCAGCTTTGCCCCACCTGAGCGTGAGCCTCTTGATGTTAGTAAATACGTGTTCTCAATTTTGATATTACCATGCTTATCACCGTCTCTGACGTAGTAGGTCCTAACATGTTGTGAAAGGAAGAAGTGAGGAAGGGAAGAATGAAGAGAAGAAGGAAGGACAGGAGAGAGAGAGGGAAGAAAGAAAAAGGCAGGGAGGAAGGGGAGAGGAATATAATTATGCATATCAATGCAAGAAGCATGCATTGCACAAAGAGTATGGCGAGCATGCTTCTAAATATTACTGGTCTCAGCTCCCCAGGAGCTCAAAAATCAGAAGAAAAGTATATCAATATATATAAGTAACTCTGAAACACGGCACATGCTGAGACCTGCTCTCCAAGACACAAGGTATCCGCCAAAGGCACAACCTCTCTAAAAGAGACCATTGTGAGCCACACGGACGTTGGCCAACATCACTGCCAACCTCCATTGCCAGACGGGGCGGAGCAGATAGTGGGCAGGCACGTGACCTAAAGGCATTGGCCAGCCAACTGAGATGTGGCCTTTTGTGAACAGAGGAGCTGAGCCAATCAGATTCTCTCTCAGGAGGGAAGCGGCAGGAGCTGAAGATGATAGGTCATCACAGCAAGAGTCTAGGCAGTTCTCAGGGTTCAGGTAGAAACTGAAGTTATGAAGAGCAGAAAATTAAGAGGATGGAGAGGCTCTGTGACAGATGAAACAAACAAACAAACAAACAAAATGAGTGCATGGAGAATGAGGAATGAGGAAACATTTCCATAGAGAATGGAGAGAAAAGCAAACATTCCACCAGATGCAGGCGTGTGTGGGAGAGAGAGAGAGAGAGAGAGAGAGAGAGAGAGAGAGAGAGAGAGAGAGAGAGAGAGAAAGAGAGAGACAGATTTGGTGAGAGAATATATGGCTCAAGATAATGAAGTAACTTGTAGATGTAGGGCTGTCTCATCTTGTGACAGTTTTCCAGTTCTGGCACATATGTGTCCTTATTGTCAACTCCCTTTCTTATTAAGATAACTTGTGTGGTGTCTTGTGTTCCTTTAACTGAAGATTCTGACTAAAACAAGAGTGATAAAGAGCAACTGGAGTCAAGTCAAGCAGTTTCCTGCTCCTCTTCAGAAACAATGGCAACAACAACCCTTGCGGGGTGGGGTAGGAGTGGGGGGTTGGTCCTCAACTCTGGCTGAACCTCAAGTCTACTTGTGCAACTTTAGAATACATTGACATCTGAAAATCCAATAAGTTTAAAATCAGCTGACCTAAGGTGCAATCCAGACATCCACTTTTTTGCAGTATTACAGTAACATGGGCATGGCCAGAGCAGAGAAGACGGCAGTACTACCTCTTTGTCAATGAAGGCAGCTTTGAGTATTACCAGCCTTTACAAAGTCTCCATTTTGTACTTTATTTTTTGCGCTTGGAGTCCTTCACTCTTTCTTCCAAGTTAAAAGATGTACCACGATGTGAATTGCTTTAGTGTTAAACATGTGATTAGATATCTATACGGCCCAAGTTCTGAGCCACTGGTATTCTGTTTTATTCAGTATCCACTACGCTCTTCTTCCTTTCCTTCTTTCTTTTTCTTTCTCTCTCTCTCTCTCTCTCTCTCTCTCTCTCTCTCTCTCTCTCTCTCTCTCTCTCTTTTATTTATTGGGTGTCTACTATATTCCAGGAATTGAACTTGCCGTCTACCCTGTAGGAGGATGACACATATACATATGTAATTACAAGTGAAAGTAATAGGTGATCTGTATCATAAGAATGATAGCAACTTATAATAGTTAATTGTACTGAAGTTGCAAAGTAATGACTGGTGAAATGGCTGATTTCAGGATTTTTGGTTTGTTCACATGGTTCTCAATTTGTCATTTTCTGTAAATCCTCTCCTCTTCCCTGAGCTGCTGCTCTCTAATTTCTGTACTGGTCTGGTGATGTATGAGAAATGTTCCCTACTCTAAGATACTTTCCAACTGCTTGTCATCAAAATATGTTCATATAGTCAGTGTAATTGAATAACAAAGGATACTAAAATGCATTGTCATTTGCATTTTAAAGAAAGGAAGTCTAAAAGGAAGGCAAAGGTGAAAATATCATACATAGGTGATAAGATATCCTTGCAAACAAATAATAGTCATATGGAATCCTGATTCAATTTGGTAAATATTATCTGACTACTGGGAAATCATGAGACATATTGTAGCAACAAAGCAGCATGTCTCCTACAATAACCTTTTTATTTATTTAATCCAGCTCATTAATAAAGATCTCCTTTTCATTTTCTTGATGTGCGAATACTCTAAAACCACAGGCTCACATTTTGACAGCTAATTTTGCAAGATATAATTTTCCTGCTTAACCCAAGAGGAAAAAGAGACGGATGATTGAGATTAATCATTTGTAAAATTATAATTCTGTCACAGCTAATAATTTGCAAGATCTTTCCCTTTTCTGAAATCCCCAGAATGCACCATAAATTGTCACACTTTGTAACAGAACGTGTAACACATTAGGGGACTCCTAATAAAGCAAATCTGCTAGAAAAACAAACCAATTGCCTTATAATTGGCATGTTCCCCACGTGACTATTCTCCTGTGAAGGAACATTGTGCCTTGGGTGAAGAGGGTTTA
The DNA here is from genome assembly GCF_004115265.2 of Rhinolophus ferrumequinum. Lineage (NCBI taxonomy): Eukaryota > Metazoa > Chordata > Mammalia > Chiroptera > Rhinolophidae > Rhinolophus > Rhinolophus ferrumequinum. Next base: position 70,042,861 of record NC_046291.1, read on the forward strand.
AAAATTATTATTCAGGAGGTGGTTATCTCTATCTCTTGTTGCTTTTTGAGCTGTAATAAATGGTATTTCTTTTTTACTTCATGTAAGCCTGTTAGAACATACAATTGTGTGCCTGGAAGGTGACTTGGTCCCTGTGGAAAAGTGAGCAAATTTAGAAAATTTAATTGTTTTCAATAAAGAAAGCCTATCAATCAGACAGAAAAAGTCGAGAACCATATGATTTCACTCATCTGAGGGATATAAAACTGAAAGAAACAAATGAGCAAGACAAACAAACAAAAACTCATAGACAACAGTTCAGTGGTTACCAGAGGGTAAGTGGGGAGGGAGGAGGTAGAAGAGGGTAAAGGGGGTCAACTATATGGTGATGGAAGGAGAACTGACTCTGGGTGGTGAGCACACAATGCACTATATAATGTATTATAGAATTGTGCACTTGAAACCTATATAATTTTATTAACCAATGTCACCCCCAATAAATTCAACAAAAATAAAAAAATAATAATAATACAAAAGAAAGACTATCAAAATGGACCTATAAAAATGACTTTTTCAGAATAGTTACATGCATCCAGAATGGACAGGACTTACTGCTTTACTGGCAGAACTCTCTGTACACTTTGCTTTATTTTCTAAATCAATTTTGTAGGCATTTAATACTGAGGTAAAAAAAAACTTCCAGGATTTTCTGTGAGGTTGGCAGACACTGCTTAGACTGTGTAGGACTCAATGGAAGGATGGAGGCAAGGGTCCCTGAAGTTGCTTGGCCCACATTTAGCTAAATTAATTAGGGCAGGAGCTAATGAGGTCAGGGTCATGGGTTCAGTGCTGTATGGGCCAGCTAGCTGTACTCTGTTTTCATCTGCAGACCACACTCAAACCCCACCCATCCCAGGAATACACGCTTAAGGAGGCCAGATCAGAAAGGGTTTAAATGGGCCAAAACAGGGGCAGCCAGAGGGCTCAGGTGGTTAGAGTGTGAGCTCTCAACAACAAGGTTGCTGGTTTAATCACCGTATGGGATGGCGGGCTGCGCCGCCTGCTAATAAAGATTGAAAACGGCACTGGTCTTGGAGCTGAGCTGCGCCCTCCACAACTAGACTGAAGGACAACGACTTGGAGCTGATGGGCCCTGGAGAAACACACTGTCCCCCAAAATTCCCCAATAAAATGTTAAATAAATAAATAATAAAATAAATGGGTCAAAACACCCTTACCTCTAATTCTTATTAAAAAAAATAGACCCAAAGGCCTCTTCTCCCAAGGACTGACCACTTCTCAGCAACCCTGCCGCTCCTACTTTGATTTGAGCCGCCACTATCTCTTGCCAAGATTATCGTAATAGCTTCCAACTCCTCTCCTCTACATTCTTTGCCACCTTCAGATTCTTCTCAACAAAGCAGCAGAGCAAGTCTGTTAAAATGAAAAGTCTGTTAAAATGAAAAGTCATAACATGTCATTCTTAGGCTCAAAACCCTCCGATAGATTCCCATCCGAATCTAAGTAAGAGCCAAAATTCTTGCAACGGCCAGTAAGACTCCTAGGCCACTTGCAAACCACCTCCACTCACCCCCAGTCTTTCCTCAATGGAAACCCCTCCTTCTGTAATGCCTCCACGGTAAGCATAGGAGTTCACAACAAATAGGGGAAAGATTGTTCACCAGAAGATTTTGCTTTTTGAGACAGCACCTGAAGAAAGAAGGAACAAAGGCCTGACTTCCTTCTTGAAAATTGGAAAAAGGAGAAAAATAGAGAAAAAAGCGTAAATAGATCCCCTATGTTTTATTTTCTTGACAGCAATTTTAAAAACAAAACACAAATTCGTATCTCAACCATCTCAGTAAATATAAATTATCCCACTCCTCATAAAAGGTAGTTTCTTGCTTGCCTCAAAGAAAGAAAGTACTTTCCTAAATTTTTTCTTAAGTACCCAGTTCTGGGGAGACACTGGTATAGAGTGCATCACAATTTAAAGCAAGAGGTAATTCAAGGAGGTTTGCTTTGACCTCCAACGCTCAAGCCAACTCAGGGAGGACAAAATACATAGGGCCAGAATTAGCATTCCTAGAATTTTGAGAAGAGAATTATACAAATCTTTCTTGAGTGTATGAGCAAACTTAGTGAAGGGAGTCGCATTACATAATTAGTTTTAGTAGTTAGCTCTCTAATAAAGAAATAATGATTTACATTTATAAGTTCATGCAATATCTGATTTGAGCATGTGGTACTTAAGGCATCATCCATTTTTTAAAAATATAATGAACACCTATAGGTACTGCTCTAGGTACTGATGGTGAACCAATGAAAAAAGCAGAGAATAACACTGTCTTCATGCAGCTTCTATTCTAGGAGGAGGAGACTATAAAAGACATAAAAATAAACACTTCCTATACTATGTTTCAAGCTAGCAAGTGCTATGGACTAAAGGAAAAGTGGACTTCAACAAGGGAAATCGAGAATTCTGGGGACACGGATGGCACTGGGAATGGAGTATGTAGCTAAATGCAATACATGTTATAGGATATCAAGGACTTTATTGTCCTCCTTCCATACATCTTGGAGGCAAATGGCTTCCCCAGGGATAGCTGACATCTGGCAGAGATAGGTCTGAAGCTTTAAAAAAAACAATTACTTTTTGTTTGTTTTGTTTTTGTTTTTGTCTATACCTTGCTGTCTCCCTAGATAATGGAAAAGAATCGTTTTGATCAGAAGGTCCCTTCGGTCACACTTAATATTTTAACTCTATAACATGGCTCCACCCCAAGTACTCAGGGCCAGACCTACATTCATAGACATGCCTGCAGAGCAGACAAGCAATGAATGGAGAGGCGGGTGCCACGTTCTGTTGATACTTGGAGACTGTCATCCCAGACTCTAGGGCTGTGTACGTTACGTAAGTTTATTGAAGACAACAAAATGACAAACAAATATGATGAATAAATATACAGTGATGCTTTCTTAAGGTGTGTCATTTCAAAAATGGTCTCTAGGATTTCTCATTTACTTTGAATGTCTCCAACATTTCTTGGCAGAAAGTGTTTTGACTGCCCCTAGTAAATTTAAGTTGTTTCAAGTTGAAATAAGGCAGTGAAAAAGAAAGAAATAAAACAAAAAAATGAGAGAGAGATCGATCAGCACCTACTACGATGCCTATTTGTTCACTCTTTCTCAAAAGGAAATGTAGTACAAAAACAAGCCACCCAAGAGAAGTCAATTAGCAATGATTTACTGGTGGTAAGTGACTATGTGGCAAAAGTCCAAGTACCATTTATTTTCGGATTCCAGCTAATGTCTCAGATAATTTTGATTTTTAGTTTAAGAAAGGGGAAATTCAAAAAATGCCTGGTGTATGGCTCAGAGTCTGGATCTTTCATGATATGTAAAAATTATTTGAGCCTACCCTTCAGATGATTATTTTCCTGCAGCCATTTACTTTTGCTGTTGCTTTGTTGCATCTCCCTGTCAGAAGGATACAAAATTTCCCTGTATCTTTACAATCAGTGACCTTTCTTAACATCTGGATTTCTTGGACATCTGCCTGAGACCGCTCACCACTCACAAGGCCACCAGGCGACCTCCACCACAAACACTCATGTAGCCCTGCTTGGAGTTAACTGATACCCTGAGCTAGAAACTCATCCTGGGCTGAAGAGTAACGAGACAAGGGAATCAGATGGTGGATCTAATGGAAAAATTAACAACCTCTGCTATTGCTATCTACATCTTCTTTGTTTAGACTTTCTAGAAGTCTGTTCTTCTAAACTGCCAAATGAGGCTATGCCTACATAATCAAAACAACTGGTGGAAAACTGGAAAATTCAATCAGCCAGTTGTTTTGCCCACAGTCTCTTATGGCCAGTTTGACTAATTGTTTTCACTATGATTCGTTTCTTTTGTAACAATTGTTTTCTACTATATAAGATAATGTATCTTTGTCATGGAAAATATACACAATACATTAAAGTACAGAAGGAAAATTTTGTTTTAAATTCAGAATGGCTGTACTATTAGTATTTTTGTATATCTCTTACAAGTCTTTAAAAAGATTCCTTATCAACATGTATATGTGTTTGTGCGTGCATTTTGTTTTACATATACTTTCTACCTACTATTTTGTAATTTGTTTCTATCACCTAAAAATAAATTGTATTTATTTTGATTATTTTCCTAGATTGTTAACTATTATTTTTAGCATGATTTATAATTACTGAGTAGCACCACAATTTTCTTTAACCAGTGCCCTGTTGTTGGCTAATTAAAGTGTTTCTAATTTTCAAAGTGATAAATACATAAAATACTGATGAAAAACTCTGTACGTAAATTTTGTACATACATCAGGTTATTATTGTGGATTACAATCTGAATGAATTTTTGCTTGAATAAAATTGATGAAATTAATTAGTAATTACATGAAAGAGCCCAAGTACATCTGCTAAATAATTACTTATATTTTTTTCGCGCAGTGGGACAAAACATAGCAGAATAATATTGTCTTAAATTCTATACTGATATATTCAATGAAGTGCTTTTGCTTGCATAAGCTCATTTTGATAGCAATGCTTCCATATTCCCCGTGTGCTTCCTAGGAGACAAGAAAGACGACCAGCACTTCTTAGTTTTACGCTCATCTGCATACGTTACCTCATTCTGGTAGGATTTAAATAGGAGTCTTAGACTTGATTAATATATTATTATTACTTAGGATACTAAATGCATATTAATTAGAGGCAGTTAGGAGACAGGAGTGTTGGAAGCTCTGTCTTTTGTTGAATGTGAGTCTGAAAGGAGATGTGCCATTAAGCCAGGGAATCTCCCTGAGAGGTCTTATTTTGGAAGTTAACTACTTCTAAAGGAGAAGCATAGGCACCAGTGGGGTGCACCTTTTGCTACAAAGGAATCAGAATTTGTGTTTGGCCTAATCAATGAGATACCTTTTGTATTCCATACTAACCTTTGTGAAGGTTTCACACCCTCTTGGCTCTGTCACCCAAACCAAGAGGAACTTCCCAGGACACTGCCCTTCACAAGGGTTTATGTCATGGGGTTTTGAAAGGTATCTAAGGGTCCAGCTGAGCTAAGTTTCTAGAATAGCTTCCATTTGAGCATAGTTACTAGTTGTCTCTTAAGTCTCCGTTGAAGTATATTAGGTTGGTGCAAAAGTAATTGTGGTTTTTGCAATTATTTTTAACCTTTTAAACCACAAAGAGGGACACAAATTCCTAAGGCCTTCACGTCAATTTTTTCCTAATTTGGTTCCCATAATCCCATTACTTCTGATGAAGGTTATCACCTACCCAGGCTGAGGTTACAACATACTTTCTCTAGAGTTACTCTGGCCTTCTCCCCTTCTGCGCTATTTAGAAACTGAAAAGCAAGACATTTCTTTGGTGGGAAGTGAGCCAAATTATAGCATATCTTAACCTCTCTGCAGAAGTCTGGAGGAGACTCAGTCTGTACTGCAGGCCTTTGTGGTGAGGGTTGCACATGGAGACCAACCATGTATGAGTATTTTCAATATGTTTTATAGGACAACCCATACTTGGATATAATGTGTCAGTAGACACTAGATTATACAGGAGTACAGTTCATTTTGGAAGAGATCAACTGTGTTATTAACTACAGAAGGTAATCAGTGGATTGGAACAAATGCGAATTATAATTTGTCCATATATATCCTAAACCAGCACTAGATAAAGCCTATGAAAAAGAGTGAAAAATTGTATACCTAATTTTACACCAAATGTTTCTATTTTCATGGCAGAATATTCAGTAGTATTCACTGGTATTTTAGGTGATGAAAACCTCAAAGTCATTGCTTTTTTTATACTTCGGATCTGGATCATTTAGACTGTTGCATGGAAAAAGAATGGTTCAATATTTTGAACCCTTTGTAGACAACTGGATTAAGAAACTGTGGTACGTTTATACAATCGAGTATTACGCAGCCACGAAGAAGAATGAAACCTTACCATTTGCAACAATATGGATGGACTTAGAGAACATTATGTTAAGTGACATAAGTCAGACAGAGAAAGACAAATACCCTATGATCTCACTTATATGTGGAATCTAAAGAAAAGTATAAATGAATGAAATCAGAAACAGTCTCAGAGACACAGAAGAAAAACTGAGGGTTGCTAGATGGGAGGGGGGCTGGGGATAAGGGGGATAAAGTGATTAAAAAGCACAGTCGGTAACCTCAAGATTGCCACGGGGATACGAAAGTCAGTTTGGGGAATGTAATCAATAATGTTGTAAAGATTTTGTAGGGTATCCGATGGACACTTGTCCCATTAGGGAGAGCACCTCAGGGATGATGTAGATGCCTGATCACTGCACTGTACACCTGAAGCTGAAGCTGAACAATAATGAATGTCAACTACAATTTTATATATATATATATATATATATATATATATATATATATATATATATATATACTTACAAGAAGCGGAGTACAGCATTAGGAATAGAGACAGTGGAAATGTGATGGCTGTATGTGATGTCAGAGGGGTAGTAGATGGGGGAGGGGTTGTCACTGTGTGAGGGATATAAATGATAAATGTCTAACTATTACATTGTTTTGTGCACCTGAAGCTAATAAAAAACGTGTCTAAAAAAATATTTTGAACGCTTTGGGAGGCAAGAAATATGAAGCATGTAAACTAGATAGAAGTTTGAGTTTCTTTTTAAGTACCTGTATAACTCTAGTTAGTTATTAAAGCATACCCTAATTGCCCTGAGGCCATCCAACTGAAATAAACCTTGGCAACCTTGTCCACTTCCTTTGGAAAGAATCAGCTCCACCCCAGCGTGGGAGAATTGAGGGAACCCGAGAAGAGGCCTGTGGCATAGTACCACAGTTTTTGACATCCACTGATTAGGCAATTGACCTGTCCAACAAGTCCCCCTAGCTCAGGAAAGTGAAGATGAAAACTGGGTACAGATAACCATAGCAATGATGAATCTTACTATAAACACATGGAAAAGTTCTTCAACTTGAGTCATGGCTCTTGATTTTCAGGTTCATGCAGGAAGAATTAGTTAAGGGCTAGACAATGAATATGAGAGACTAAAAATGAACCTTCAGATTTATGGGATAATCTCATATACAGTGTCTCAACTCTGGCAAGGAGTGAGTTCCCATAGAAAAATCACATCGACCAGTTTTTACCTTTGAAGTACCAGTTCACTTACTTTCTTTTTACTAATTCTGGTATTTTTGTACCCCTAACTTGTCAGCACATCTTTGTGCATACACCACTGGCTGCAGTCGGTTTGTTTTACTGCTTTAACCCAGGAGACCCAGAATTCTATTTGTTGCATTTGTTGTTAAAAATAAAAATCAAACAAACAAAAACCATCATCACTTTAAGGGACACTGGCTGTCATATCAGACCGCTGCTTTGAACATAATAAAAGACTGCATACTTTTAGCGTTAGGTTTAGTAATTACACGTGTGCATTTTAATTAAACCAACTAATGTTCTCTTAGTGCCTATTGAAACCTATTAAGCCAGGAAGCCTACATTTATCGTGTTCTCATAGGAAGGAAGATAGCATACCTCAGAAGTACAGATTGTATTTTGGTTTGATGTTGACGATGGAATGTCACTCTTTGTTTCTGAAAACCTGAGGTGACTTGGGACATACTTCAGTTCATGGATAATGTTAATTTAGAACAAATAAAATGGCACAATCTTCTCTGACTCTGTTTAAGAATCTAATGCAAGAAGGAGAGATCATTTATTTAGAAATTAAGTAAACTCAACAATAAGGCAAATATTATTAGTAACCAGAATAATCCTCATAAATGGAGGTCTCTGAGTTGATGACCTAAATGAATTTATGCCTAGGGAATTAAAGCTTTGCTACAATGTAGATGAGCCAAACAGCCCAGAATAAAAATGTGGTATATCTTTATGAGGACTGCATCTTTCTATTCTCCATCAGTAGGAAGGCTTTATGTGAGTTTCACAAAGGAGAGACAATGAAAGCATGAGATATTCATCAAACATCTCGCTCTGTCATGAGAACTGTCACATGCTGATATTTTGTCATACTTCGGTTAGAAAAGAGAAGACATCTCATCTCTGGGCCCCATATAAGAAATGAGATGGGATGGATGTCATCATTATCAATCATTCAAGTGTAAGAAAAGGTGGTAGGTCATCTTGTCCCTAGAGAAATGAGACCAGAAGGTACCTGTTTCTGTCCATATATTACTGCTTTACATATATATACATGTATATGTATGCATATATATATAATATATACATATACATAATGTATATATTATGTATATACATAATGACTATACATAAATATATATTCACAGAAAGAAGCCTCCCAACAGAGACATGACTGAGAATCCAATGTGGGAAGTATGTGAATAATACCTAAAATCATCTAGAGCAGAAACTAAAAGAATTTTTAGAAAATCCTTTTAGCTCATCCTGGAGTTCTGAAGTTTTCCCTCAATGCCTATACAAGGGGATTAACTAGGGTGGGGCCTGGAAAACAGAGGAGACTCTCCCTGATTTTTAGCCAAGACTGACACTTCGCAACCACCTGACAAGGTAGTATATGTCACCAACATTTCCCAGAAAAGGAAATTAAGACTGAGAAAGCTCAGATCTCTCTTTCAAGATCACACTGCAAGTAGAGGGTAAAACTGGCAAACCTGTCTGCTAGCGCTAATGCTTTTTTAAGTAGAAGAGCGAGAATGGCAAGATAATTGTGAGACTGGAGAATGTGTATGGAGTTGATCAAACAAAACCAGTGCTTTGAAAACTGGGAAGAAAGGGGACTTCCATGTCGCTGCTATAAACCCCAGCGCTCCAGAAGGCAAGGAGGGATATGCTTCTTCAGAACAGAGATGAGACCTTTCTTAGATGAGAGAGGAAGCTCCAACGGTTGTTTTCCTACTCTAAAGTAAATTAAAGTGGTGATACCTCATGAAAATAAGGAATTTACAAGGCAAATTCCTGTCGGAGTCACTGAAGTAAATATGAAGTTACTCAATTTTCTGGATTTGGACTTGATTGCGTTCCAAGAGCCAAATTCTTTCTGACTGTACGAACATGTGAAGCTTTGGTGAACCAGGGAGCTTTTATGTTTGATGTTAACCAAGGTCTGCACATTTTAGGAAATTTTTTTTTTTTTTCAGTCAACCTTAGGAATGTTTTCGGAGCCAGACAACATAATTACTCTCATTTTTTAGTCAAGCATGCCTTATAATTGAACAACAACGGGGATGTTATTAGTCATGTTGCAAATCCGCTGTACAGCCCAAAGTCGTTTCAAATGATTTTCATATGTAGTAAAAACTTAGGACCTTTTTCAAAAGACAAACATCCAGCCTGTTGTGCATATTCAAAATAATATTCCAAGTCTAGGAAGACAGTTTCTAAAAAGGAACTCCAGCAATTAGAGTGATGTCAGTGCAATTTAAACAGTGGCCTCCAAGGTGACTACAGGAAGCGATTTCATGTGCATGTTTGGGTCTAGAAATGTTTATATAATTAATTAAAGACTTTATCTCATAGCGGAATTTTCTTCAAATAAGAGAATGGCTTAAAGTGTCAGTACTTTCCATGGTAATTTCACTTTTTGATTATGTATGGTTAGAGTTCACCACTATGATTTTTTTCTTTCTTTTCGAGATACACCTTATAGTAAAGGACACAGATCTCATGTGTACAGCCTGAAGAACTTCAGCAGATAAATGCATACTTCCGTGTAAACAACACCGAGATCAAGCTATAGAATTTTTCAAGCACCCCGCAATGCTCCCTGTGTCCTACTGGTCAGTACCCTCACCCCAGGAAGACCACGGGTCTAACTTCTAATCACGATGGATTAGTTTAGCTGACTTTTGAATTTCATATAAATGGAATCATACAGTTGTACAGTAGTCCCCCTTATCCATGAGGGATACGATCTAAGACCGCCAGTAGATGCATGAAACCATGAATACTACTGAGCCCTATATGTACTATGCTATTTCCTATACATACATACCTGTGATAAAGTGCACAGCTTCTCTTTGGCATATCCAAATTGCCAGCATCACTCTCTTGTGCTTTGGGGCCATTGTTAAGTAAAATCAGGGTCACTTAAACACAATAAGCCCTGCGATACTGGGACAGTCGATCTGATAACCAAGGAGATACTAACGGGCGGGGAGCAAAACCAGTGTGGAGACGCTGGACAAAGGGATGATTCACATTCTGGGTGGAACGGAATGGGATGGCATGAGATTTCATCATGCTACTCAGAATGGCAAGCGATTTAAAACTTTTGCGTAGCTTATCCTGGAATTTTCCATTAAAAATTTTCCAACTGTGGTTGGCCCTGGGTAACTGAAACTGGATAACTGAAAATACGGAAAGCGAACCCGTGGATAAGGGGAAACTGATTTATTCATTTGTATCCGACTTCTATAAGATTCATCCATATTGTGTATAACAGGATCCTGTTCCTTTTGTTGCTTTGATTATTTCATTCTATGATTAGACAACCATTCATCGACCCATTCTACTGGTGATGAATGTGTGAGTTATTTACAGTTTGGGGCTATTATGGATAAAGCTGACATAAGCACTTCTGTGCATTCCTCTGGGTGGAACTAACCACTCATGTCATTGGGTATGATGCCAGGAAAAAAAATTGCTGGGTCATACTTATGTTTCACTTTCATAAGCACGGCCAATATTTTTTCCGAAATGTTTGTATCAATTTACATTCCTGTGTTTCTTAAATTACATAAAAAGACTGAGCAATTTACCTTCCTATATTCATCAGTATGCCTTCACAGGAGCTGTTCATTTTTTTTTTAAGGGAAGTTTAGAGATATTAAAACAAAAATTACTGCCGTATTATTTGCTTCTTCGCTTTCCTGGACTATTTCTAATCCATTGGATTTGTAAAATCTCCATCTTCTTTCTTGCAGTTTTCTCCAGAGATCCAGGGTAATTCTTTCATGGCACTTCACGGCTGATTTGTATGTCCTGTCTTTGCACCGGGGGTGAATTGCTGGCAAGACAGTGGGCCAGGCTCTTCTCTCTCACCTACTGCATGTATAGATAAGACTCTGATGGGCATCAGAGGAGAGGGCCATGACTTAACTGTGTGTGTGTATGAGCAGACATGAGATCGGGAGGTTTGCCAAAGGCAGTGTGACATCAACAGCATCTCATCAAACGCAGGGAAGTACAGTGACAAGCTCCCTTCCAAAGCCCATGGTTGCCGGCACCTGAGCCTTCATTTTGTCATCACGCCTCAGGATTTCGTCATTAACTCATCCAGATAATTACCCTTTGGTGAGGCCAAGGTTCTGATTCTTCGTCAAGAAAACAAAATATCACTGGCGGCTCTTCCCAGCTGCATGTTTTAGTGATTCCAGATGTTCAAATCAAAGAAATGCTGGTAAAAATGTGCTGTCCAAATAAAAAGGAAATGAAATGTGTAGACTGTTTTCTAAACATTTCAAAGACCCTGGAAATGCAGCCAGCACCAAAAGCAATATTTGCATTTTAATCTTTGCTTAATTTGAACTATTAGAGACTCTACCAAAGATAAAAGCCATCTGAAGTAGAATTTATTTATTTTCTCCCATTATTATTTTTGTCCTTACTACTTTTTTGTAAAATCTTTTGGAGGAAGCAGATATCTGACATGCATCTTTCATTTTCAAAGTAAATACCCTTATATTCTGGGAACATATATCACAAATCCCGCATTGGGAATTCTGTTTATAATACATTACCTTATAATGTATGGCTTAACAGTTGTTTAATTTTTTTTAACTTAGTGGACCTGAACAAAACTTAATGTACAATTTGTACTAATTTGGTACTAATTTCATATATGTGTACTGAATAACAAAATAAAGCCCAAAGAATTAGCAAAATGTTATGACAATCTTCAAAACTGCACCTCATTACAAAGTAATAATAATAGTAACATTATATTATGTGATCACAAAAATAGCCTATGTTAATTCAAAACAATAGCCCATTTTTGTTTATACTTTGCCTCTCTGATCATTTTACCCCACTAGAACATAAGAATGAGAAATTAAGAAGAAATAAAGAGGCAGCATGAGGCTAAATAGACACATCAAAAGTCATAAAATCATGTGATTTTTTAAATTTAATTTTTTTCAATTTTATTGCAATATAACTGATTTACACTGGGTGTCAAAAAATGTATACATATTTTAAGAAAGGAAAAAAACTGTATTAAAATTGTCATACTCAATATATACCAATAACAAAAGATGAATACAAGTCATGTGTATATATTTTTTTGGCACCCCCGGTACATTACTGTATAAATTTAAGGTGTAGCGTGTAATGGGTTGATGTACATGTCTTGTGAAATGTTTGCCATAATAAGTTTAGTTAACATCCTCATATGCTTTTTAAAGATCACTTCAGGCATCCACTCAGGACCTATTTATACTTAATTTATGCACAGTCCTAACCAATGATGCAACTGGCTTTCAAACTCATGGTAGACGAGAAACAAGATGAGTGAAAGTTTAAAATAGTTCTATAGAAAAGCACATGGATGTCCTTAAGAAATGACAGCTAATGGCAAAAAAGGAATAGCTACAAAAAGTATAAAAACAATAGTAATTACTTTACTATTATTACTAAAGAAGCATGTTTAGCTGCAGCCATCACGTTTGGGGAAAACTGCTTACCTGAAGTTTCCTGCCTTCCCTTTTCACGGTAGTAGTGGGTGCAGTGAGTGACCAGCTGCAGGCAGCTGTAACCTGAAAGCCACGCAGCCATTCTTATGCATAAGCAAACCTGGATCTAACACTGCTGGAGGCCACTCTTGACCTGCACGGCAGCGTCAGTGGATAAATAGCCCTCTCTTCTGCCCTTGGGGGGACAATACTGAAGTTCACCTTCAAAAGGTCCTAAGCTAAGATGGAGCCCAGTTGCCTACTGTGTGAGCAGCGTGAGAATGACCCATGGACTGGCTTTCCCTACTTCCCAGTTCCATTCTTCCCAGTCCCAACCTCAGCTCCTTAGGTTTGCTTCCCCAAATTAATGATTTGCATGCAAGCCACTCAGGCTCTGTTTTTCCAAAGAACTTATATTAAGACAGTTGACACCTAGAAATAAATCCTAAAAAGCAAACTCCTGGCATGGGATTCAAGAACTGGATTTTTAGATGCTGTACAATTGACCTTGTCACTTGGCCCACAAGGTTCAGCAGATCTATTGGTGCTACAGGTGTCCATGTGGATCGGATACCTGTTCCAATAGAAGAGTCATGGCAGAGACATGTAGAGGTCTAGAGCAAGGCTGGGCCTCATGTGACAGAGATCCACTCACTGTCGGCAAAGTAGCGCCTGGCCTAGTAGAGACTGGGCTCCCGACCATGGGATGTCAAGTGACAATCTAACCTGAGTCTACACGATTCCATCAGATCCCCCAAGTCCTAAGGTCAGACAAGTGCCCAGTAATCTATTGTCTGAAGGAAATGGCACATATGAGAGCTGGGCCTCAGCAGATTTAGAGGGCAGAAGTAAGTTGACGAACAGGTTGTCCTTCTCTCTTGTCACCTCCTTCTGTTGTGTCATTGCCTCTCCCTCATCTTATACCTCTGGCCTCATAGAGACTCACAACACCCAAACAAGAGAGGAGGAAACCCCTTGAACTTGCAACAGAGATGGGTTACTTTTTATATTTGTACTAGCTAGCAAGGTACGATAGCCTCACTCCAGTAAGGCCCTGAAATTGTGGTGAAGGTAAATCCTCTCATTTGGCAGATCTGTGAGCAGGTAAAGTCAGTCTCTAAATGGGGAGCATTGATTTGAATGGATAGCTAGCGGTCTTACGAATTCATTCTCCCTGTACCCTTCTTCATACAAATTATTTGGTGCTATATGTGGCAGGCATTATTCTACTCAATTTTTATATTCAACCCGACAAATTAGTATCATTTTGACATGCAGTTTTGTTTTTTTTTTAAGAAACTAAGATAGGTTAAGTTAATTAAGTAACTAAGATAGGTTAAGTTATTTGCTTAAGGGCACAGCTGCTAAGTGGGTTGTATGCCATGAACTCCACTGTCCATGCTCTTTCTATGGTATTGTATTAACTATCAAGTACAACAGCATATATTACAGCTTCTAAAATGATGATTCTAAGCCAAGAAAAATTAAAATTTAGTTAGCATGCTGTTTAGGAAATACACAGTGTACTCTGGAAAGATATGAACTCAAACTGTCAAGATTAGAAATTTGGTGTATATAAGGGTGGGTCTCTAAATAGCGAGAAGAAACCCAACTGTTATGAGTGATATACAACGTGTGGATTCAAGAGGACATAGAATAGCAGGAGAGCAAAGAAAATATAGGGAAACTGAGAACACCAAGTCAAAGTCAGTTTTCATCTTGACTAGTAGTTTGCAAATTATGCTTCAGAAGCACCAGGATTATATAATTGTCCTTCCAAGGACTATATCATGGGGTCAGAGGTAGACTTAAAAGATGGCGATTTGGGCCCACTTATCTGCTTTAAAGGCATTCTCACTTTTCTCTCTAAATGTGGAGGTTCTACCTAAAAACACATTTGAAAGAATTCACTACTATAAAAATAAATTTTGTAAACCATACCTGAAAATCTTCATGTATACTATTAGGGATATTTCAAAATATTGGTTTGGTTTTAACTTGCAAATTAATTCTTTGAAGCACCAACAATTTCTAGTCCAACAATAAGTTATTATAACAGGACGTCTACCATTACACATTAACATCAGAGTCAGCTAGGCTATGATATTATAATAATGTTCTTATCTAGTAATATAAATGTACATTACTTTGGAGTAACTCTATACCTAAGTTCGGGCTTGGGCCTGGCATTTCATGGTTGTGGGAGTGAAAAGGTTGAGATAAATAATATTTTTAAAGCCCCAGCTACCTTTCCTTGTCTGCAGTAGGAAGTGCCTTGCAGAGTTTTGTCTGTGGTACTGAACTCTGCTAGACACATGGGATTTGATTGGTCTCTAGGCTTCAAGTGCTCAGTAAATGCTTCAGAAGCACAGACAGGAACGTCGTGGACACTGAGGGTGGTTATTTGGAGGCGATGCACACAGATGGTGTCTGAGCATCAGAAATACTGTAGTGTCCCTGGGAGGGAAGGCTGCCTGCAAAATGGAAACTCATTTTTCTAAGCAGCCGGGCAGCCTCACTAATTTGGATGCCGAGTTGTTTGAATGGCCTTAGAGTTGTTAGAAGACAGACTCTAAGGTCAGCCTGAGTTGCATCAGGCTTCAGGCTCATTTATTATGTGGAAATCTTATAAGAGCCATAGCTTAACAATAAGAACAAGCAAAGTTTTCAGGTTTTATCCATGCTGGGGTTTTTTTTGTGTGTGTTTTTTTTGTTTGTTTTAACTCCCCAAGGTCATATTTTTATATTTTTCCTTTTGTTTAGTTTGCAGCTTTTGTCTAACCCAGGTGAGCCTCTACTGGATAATTTGCTCTCTAACAAAACCAATTCATCTTCCACTGACCTCCACAACCAATTATGCTATTTTGAAAAACTTCCTAAAGTTAAAAATTTTCAAGATCTGCTGTGAGCATCAAGGAACAAATCCTATCATTAAAAAAAAAGACCTTCAAATATATATATTTTTAATTTCCTGCTTAAAACACAATATGAACCGAAATAACAAAAATCCCATCCCCCCTCTTTGACAGCCCAGCCCCTCCCCCAAATGCTGCAGAAAATAGAGCAAAGCCAAGTAGGCAGCATCTGTTCTCCACATCCAGGCCCTGCCCCCAACTCCCTGTCCCCAACTCCAGAGGGTCATGTAGATTGTGGTCATCAAGGACTGGGGGTAGGAAACCCTAGGATGTGAGGAGGAACTAATTTGAGCTATTAAGATTTACTCTCAAAGGGGAAAAAGTTACTAACTGAAAAAGAAAAGGCCATCAGTGGGCTGCAGGTCAGAAGTAGTTTAAGTAAGAAGGGAGGAGGCCAGGGGTGGGCCTGTACCTTGGGTGGGCAAGTTAGGGAGCCCGGGAGGGGAAGAGAGGGAAGCTCAGCCAGCTCAGGAGTCCAGGCTGAAGAAGTGCGGCCCTTCAGCTGCATCCTAGCCCCCAACCCTCACTCCCCTTTCTAGTGCTTCTACACTTCTGCAGCTTGTTAAAATGCAGATTCTGATACCATGCAGCTGGAGTGTGGCCTGAAATCCTGCATTTCTAACTCACTCTCAACTTGACGCTACAGGGCTAGGAACCAAACTTTGAGTAACAAGAATGTTCTTCCAGAGGCAGTTACTGAACATACAATCATAACATGAACAACAAGTTTTTTAAAGATATAATAACATACTGTATCAGCCAACATTCTCCTGATAAAACAAATAGAACTAATCTCTGTATTTTGAGAGAGCTAGAGAGAGAGAGAGAGTTTAAGAAATTGGCTCACACAGACTGGCAAGTCTGAAATCTACAGGGTCGGCTGGAAATTAAGGTAAGAGTCGATGCTGCTGTTTTACGACAGGATTTCTTCTCCAAGAAACTTCAGTTTTACTCATAAGGCCTTCACCTGATTAGATGAGGCCCACCTGCCTTATTGCTTTATTTAAAGTCAACTAATTATAAATACTAATCACACCTACAAATCCTTTCACAGCAATAACTAGATTAGTATTTGGACAAACAACTGAATACCACTGTCTAGCCAAGTTGACAAATAAATTAACCAAAAAACACTATATAATTTTCAGCAAATTTGCTTTTTCCCTCCATTTAACACATCTTCGTAATCATTCTTTATCAATAACTACATTGTATTCTATTACATGAATGTATCATAATCATATAAGTGGTCTTTTATAGTTAGGTATTTTACTCTTCACTAGTACAAAAATGTTTCAGTGAACATGCTTGTAAAAATGTCTTTAATTACAAGTATGAATTTATCTGTGGTATAAATATTTACACCTGAAAATATTGGTCAAGGGGTACATAAAGTTTTACTTTTCTTAGCACTTGACAAATTGTTCTAAAAATACTTTGCTGATTTATACAGTCAATGAAAATGGGTAAGAATTTCTGTTTCTACACATTCACAATGACACATTATATTACAAAAACATTTCACCTCTGCTATTCTGATACATGAAAAACAATGTATCATTCAAGATTTATTTTTGTGGATGATCACTTTTCTTTTTATATTTAGAAGCTGTTTGTATTTCCTTTTTTTGTGTGTCTATTGTTCATTTACTGAAGCCATTAGTGTTTTTATTATGGTTTATTAGAATTCAATATATTTTAAGACTACTAGCCATTTTTTATATATACAGTGCAAATATCTTTTATTCTGTTGTTGTTTGTCTTTTGACTTTATTTATGGCATTTTTATCCAGGCAAATATTTTAATTTTTATAGAAAGCTATTTGTGACTCTAATTTTTTGACTTGTGCGGTTTTGTGTCTTATTCCACAGACTTTCCCTCTAAGAAACTGTAAATAATTTGTCCTGTATTTTCTCCTACACATCTATGGTATCTCATTTTGTGTTAAAATCTTTGAACCGTCTTATTTATCTTGGTGTAATGAGGGTAATATAGTCCCATTCTCAGTCTTCTCTTCCATAATTTTGTGCATTTGTACTTTTTCCGCCTCTTTGAATACATACCTTTTTTATTCTCTCTCTCGCTCCCTCTGCTCTCCTCTCCCAGCCACTGTCTCTTCTCTCTTCCTTTCACTTTTGCTCTTGTGTTAGCTCTCTTTTTTTTTACTTTCAATTAACCAATTCTTGAACTCCATTATCAGTCTTATTTTTTTGTTTCCTGTTTTATAAATTATTTATTTCTACTTTTATATTTACATTCCTTTCTTCTTCTTTCCTTATGTTTATTTTGTTGTCCTTTTCCCAACTTTTTAAATTTGATACTTCATTCTTTTTTTTTTTTTTTTTTTTTTTTTACGGGGAGGAAAACATTTATTTTTGTGGGCGAAAGGATTTTTTAAGTGCAGTAGGAAATGGATTCCCTGCAGTGTTCTTTGAGGTTTATAAGTAAGAATTGCAAATATTTCCTGTACTTTTCATGTGATAGACTCCTTTCATTTCAATAGATACAGTTCTAAAATCAGACCACATGGAAACCCATATTTGGTAGGGCTTTAAGTATTATTCAAAGTGACTTTAAGAAGATTTACTTTTTTCAACACTTAATGACACTTCAGAAAGGATACATAGTTAAATGACCTACCTCATAAGTTTTCTAACTTATTCCCTCTTTTCCATAGTGCAGGCCGCTGGACCATCACCCCCAGCTGAGGAACCATTTCTGTAGTTGAATGTTTAGGGAGCTCTAATCAACACTTAGGTCGCACAATGGAAAGTCTTTCTTGTCCTGCTCTAACCTTGTCACCTCGTTATAATGTGGCAATTCTTGCCATGCAAGTCCTTGCCGTAGACCTCAGATCTGCAAATAGATCATTGTATGACTTCTTGAACTTGAGTACCTCTCTTGATAGCATGTCTCTATCAATCTCCATTAAAGTGGCGTTTGGTCTTTGTCTCCATGACTCTCTCCAACCTGCCCAGCAGATATGAGCCATGGCTCTGACACCAATCTGAAAGGGCAGGCCTTGTTATTCATTAACAGACTTCCATACACTGATTCATTTACTCACTCATTCATCAAGTATGTATTGAGCACCTACTTTGATTCAAGCAGTATGCTAGAAAGAAGAAATTAAAAAAAAAAAAAAAAAAAAAACACAAAAAAACCAAAAAAAGGTTAAGATGTGTGCTCTTCCTTCCTGTAGTACCCAATCTAGTGGGAGGCGACCCACAGACATGAACTTGCAGTACTGACTAAATACAGATTCTTGGGTGCTAAGTTGTAATGTGACACCCTAAAACCTCTTGCTGGTTTTGCTGGTTGCCTGCCTTAATGGTTATATGTAATCTATTCCCATAGTGTCTTGATTTTTTTTCCCCTTGTTTGACGACATCGGCCTTAGTTTCACAATGTCTGCCTCTTCTGTTTCAGGTCTTGGTTCCACATACGTTCCTCATGCTGCTGCAGTTAACCCTTCCATGCCTGATCATGCCAGAGGCCACCACTAGTACTGTAAGACATTAATTCTGCATGTGCTTCACTGAGGCAGAAAAACCAGCTCAGGAGCAAAAAAAGTATAAAATACTTTAAAAAGTTATCTGTATACAATACACATATATTATATGTCTTATAATACATGTATCATACATTTAGTGAATCAAGTATATGTCACAGCTGTTTTTGTTTTATTTTCTTTGAAGTACTGAACTCTGAGTTCATAGGCCATTCTCCTTTTCAGAGAGAAAGACAAAGAGAGACTCCTCGCATTCCTGAGGGTTATATTCCAAGATACTTGGAAAATTTCCAAATTTGCAAACATTGCTATTACAGTTAATTTTTCCTCAGAAAAGTATATATGACAGCAATTAGAGAACAAAACTGAAGCAGCAAGATGGTGACTCATGACACCTGACATTCAAATATGTATCTCAACAACAATGACAAATGATTGCATGCCATGACCCAGTGGTCATTAGCAAGTAGTACACACTGTGATTTTTAAATCGAAGGATGCCAAAGATCTCTTGCACATTAGAATCTCATTGTAATGTGACAAAACAAGGGATGGGGTTATTTCTAAAGTGGGCCAATTACTTTATACTTATGAGGGAATTTGTTGTGAATAAGCATCAGAAAGAATTTAGCTTCCTCTTTCCCTGACAACGTGGTTCCCAGCACGCCTCCCAGGGGTGGCATTTGAGTAAGACTCTAGTGTATTTTTATAAAGTGGAAAGGAAGTAACACACTAACTAGAGTCACTTCTTAAAACTTCTCAGAGTAAAACTTTGACACTATGCCAAACATCCAGATGAAAACTGAAGAACAAAAACAAGTCTCCAGATGTTTTCCCTAAGTAAATGTATAGGGATTACTGTTCTTGTCCTTTCTTTAGGGGAACAACTCATGCAGCAGATGAGAACAAGGACCAGATGAAATGTCAGAGTCAACAAAGGCCACGCTGGCCTCCTAACAGGAAAACAGCACAGGTGATCCTGGATAACCAAGACAGTGTAAGGTCATCAATCACCAAAACATCACCTTGGTGCAGACGGCAGATTAACTGTTTAGCGCCAATTTCTCACTCCTCTCCATCCATGTTTTTAGCCATTTAACTCATAAAACCTTGTGTTTCTTCCTACTATGGACAGAGTGTACTTCCTGGCCCCTGACAGGACCAATGAAACATTAGCAGACATGATTCATGAAGAGGTTTGAAATGTGCTTATGCAGATGGTTTATCCACTTGCATTTTTGCTGTGGCCATGAAAGAAACTGTCCCAGGTAGCTCACTGGTCCAGGAGAGATGAGAGACTCATGCAGCAAATCCAGCCCCAATCTGCTGTATAGAGCTAAGCCCAGCTTAGATCAGCCAGTTAGATGAAAACGACTTGAACTTTTCACCAACAATTCATGGCTCTTGCATCACAACAATGCACCAGCTCACACGGCACCGTCTGTGAGGGAGCTTTTAACCAATAAACAAATAACTGTATTGGAACACACTCCCTACTCACCTGATCTGGCCCCCAATGACTTCTTTCTTTACCAAAAGATAAAGTAAATATTGAAAGGAAGACATTTGGATGACTTTCAGGACATCAAGGGTAATATGACGACAGCTCTGATGGCCATTCCAGAAAGAGTCCCAAAATTGCTTTGAAGGGTGGACTAGGCGCTGGCATCAGCGCATAGCTTCCCAAGGGGAGTACTTGGAAGGTGACCATAGTGATATTCAGCAATGAGGTATGTAGCACTTTCTCTAGGATGAATTCACGAACTTAATTGTCCTACCTCATATGTGGAAGATACAGTATGACTCATGGAAATGACCCTAAGACCTGGGACTCTGCCTTTCTTTGGCTCAAGGGCAGGGCCTAGGATACTAAACACTTAAATGTCCAAGGAAGAAACGCTTTTGTCTGTTTAACTTGGCATCTTGAAGAAGAGATGTGGGCTATTACAACTCAGTACAATCTAATAGAGTTGTTTTTTTAAAGTAAATTTGAGCTTGATTCTCAGTTAACTAAAAAATTCCTATAACTTTATCAACTTGTAGTTTGTGAGTTTGTGATGCTGTGTGTGTGTGTGTGTGTGTGTGTCGTGCACTCAGCTGGGGCAAATAAGAATTAGTATTTCTTGAAACCTTATATTTGTCAGGAACTGTGCTGAGTAATTTACAGGCGCTATCTCATTTGGTCCTTATAATAACCTTGCAATGTATATAAAAATCTGCTCATCAATAGGTGTAATAAAAACGCTAATTTGGGCCTGAGTAGTTTATAAATGACACCCTAGGGTAGCGGGTCTCAACCTTAGCTACGCATTAGAATCATTTGGGAGATAAAAAAAAAAAACCATACGCAGGCCCTATGCCAGGACATCAGAATCAAACTGTGTGAGAGGGTAGGACGTGGGCATCAGCACTTTTAAACTCCCCCAGTGATTACCATGGGCAGCTATGTAAGTAAATGTGTGAATCATTGGATTTATAATCCCATTGATGAGCTGAGAACCTGGACACTTAGGGATTTGTCTGTTTGGTCTTAAATATGGTTGCACTTTTGCTGCCGTGAGAGGGAAGTTAGCAACACAGCAGTCATCAACACCCATGTCATACTGGAAAGAGCATCAGCTGTGTCTGCTTCAAGTCATTCAGACTGTTTCCCTCAGGAAACCACTAGGATAAAGTTCCTTGAATACATGTTTCCATTATCTCCTAGGAACAGGACTTCAAACCCCTTTTTCTCAGTTAGCAATTTCCCTAGCCGAGCAGAAGTGTTGGTCAGCATTTATATTACATATGTGTTAGACAACGACACAATGCCAAGGCCAGATTAAAGATGAGATGGAGCTGCAGTCAGAGCATATACACTTACAACATGTGGCCACGCTTGCCAGGGTGCTAGTCATCGGCTGAAGCCACCCTTTCTTTGGACCGTTCTGGTATTCGATCTCTCTGTGAGTAACTCTGGCTTCTGCGCTGCTCCCAGAAGCTGGGTGACACAGGTATGGGTGAAGTCTGCAGTATTTCTGCCAGGTCTCCAGTGGAGAAAAGGAAAGGGAAAACCAAGATGCCTGGTTCTTCAGGCTGCTCAGTACCACCACTAGCTAAGTATGTAGTTTTGAAGGACCACAGATACAAGAGGACCTGGAGGCAGTATTGGGATGGGGGGTTGGCTCCCATATAAATCCTCTCCATTTTATGGCAGCTGTGAATAAACTTTGGGTTCATGTCTGAGGAGAGGCTGTTTAGCTCCGTGCTAAGAGCGTGGCCTGTAAAGCCAGACCCTTGCACTCATTTCCTCGTCTGTCCAAAGAAGGTACTTAATTGTACTTACTTTTTGATGTATGCTTTATATAAGTAAATAGATGAAAAGTATTTAGAATGATACTTGCACATAGTAAGAGTTGTCTAACTATTAGCTCTTATTATTTATGTATTCTTTCATCCATGCAGTCGTTCATTAATTTTTTTGAATAAAGTATTTAGAAAGTCCTACGATGTGTCAGGCACTGTGTGAAGCTCCAATAATGCAAGGAGGACAACATAATATGTTCAGGGAAAGGGAGGAAGAGAGACATGTAAAATGTATCTAGTATCAGACTAGGAGTTTAGTAATCACTATAAATAAATAGTTTGGGGGCCGGAGAAGGAGCACCTGGGAATCATTCATTCTTTTCTTTCTGTTGTGGGGACCAGTGATGACAAGTTGATTGCTCCTTGCGTTAGGATCCCCCTCCACGTCTGATACTGGACAATTTATTCTCCGAATTGACTGTCCTCCTAAAACTTAGTCTAGCACACTAAGACCGTACTGGTTTGTTCTCTTTAAATGGTGTGTGGCCTGAGCCACACCCTTTATTTGTGTGGCCTTGGGCAAATGTGGCTTCTTTGATTAGTAGGTATTTTCCAGTATAAAATGGAAATAATGCCATCTACCTTGCAAAGTTGTCGTAAGGTGACAGATATATATAAAACACCTTGGGCTCCCTTTATATTTGCAGCGTCCATTGGTTTGGAGTAACCACCCTGGATCATCCAACCCTGAATATACCCAAAACCACTAAATTGTACACTTTTAAAATGGTGATTTTATGGTATATGAATTATATCTAAATTGACAAAAACTTTACAGGATCTCTCTAAGGAGCTCCTTGGTTAATTTTAATCTTAAAATTTGTATGGAACCCCAAATGGCCAAACCAATCTTAAGGAAAAAGAACAAAGCTGGAGACATCACACATTCTGATTTGAAACTATATTACAAAGCGATTATAATTAAAAAACAGGATGGTATTAGCATAAAAACAGATGTATAGACTAATGGAATAAAGAGCCCAGAAAAACTCATGCACATATGGTCAATTAATTTATGACAAATAAACCAAGAATATATAATGGAAAAAGAACAGTCTCTTCAATAAATAGTGTGGGAAAAACTGGACAGGCACATGTAAAAGAATGAAACTGGACCTTTATCTTACAACATACACAAAAATCAACTCAAAATGGATTAAAGACCTGAATGTAAGACTGGAAACCAAAAAAATCTTAAAAGAAAATGTAAATGGTAAGCTCCTTCACATTGGTTTTGGTGATAATTTTTTTGGCATCAAAAGCAAAAATAAACAAATGGGACTACATCAAACAAAAAGCTTCCACACTGCAAAGAAACCATCAATAAAATGAAAATGCAACCTATGGAATGGGAGAAAGTATTTGCAAACCACATACTCGATAAGGGGTTAATATCCAAAATATACTAGGAGCTCATACAACTCAATAGCAAAAACAAACAAACAAACAAAACCAAATAACCCAATTAAAAATGGACAAAAGACCAAAATATATCTTTTTCCAAAGACATACAAATGGCTAACAGGTACATGAAAAGGGCTAAACATCACTAATCATCAGGGAAATGCAAATAAAAAATAAAATGAGATATTACCTTACACCTGTTAGAAAGGCTATTATCAAAAAGATAAAGGATAACAAGTGTTGGTGAAGATGTGGAGAATTTGCAATTTGTTGGTGGGGATATAAATTAGTGCAACCACTATGGAAAACAACATGGAGGCTCCTCAAAAAATTAAAAATAGACCTACTATGTGATCCAGCAATTTCACTCCTGGGTCCTGGGTATATATCCAAAGGAAATGGAAACAGGATATCAAAGAGATATCTTCATTCCCATGTTCATTGCAGCATTATTCACAATGGCCGAGATAAGAAAGCAACTGGAGTGTCTATTAACAGATGAATAGATAAAGAAAATGTAGTGGATACGTACAGTAGAATATTATTTAGCCATGAGAAAGAAAGACATCCTGTCATTTGCAACAACATAAAAGAATTGATTTTGAGGACATTATGCTCAGTGAGAAAAGGCAGACAGAGAAAGATAAATGCTGTGTACTATCACTTATATATGGAATCTGAAAAAGCCAAACTCATAGAAACAGACTAGAATGGTGGTTACAAAAGCGGGGAGGGGAGGGAAGTTTGGTCAAAGAGAACAAACTTCCAGCTATTAAATGAATAAGCTCTCAAAATCTAATGTACAGCATGGTAATCATAGTTAATGATACCGTATTATAGACTTAAAAATTGCTAAGAAAGGAGATCTGAAATTCTCTTACCACAAAAGAAATGGTAATTATATGCTGTGATGCAGGTGTTAAGTAATTCTATGGTGATAATTTACAATACATAAGTGTATCAAATCAATATGTAACTTACACAATGTTATATGTCAATTATATCTCAATAAAGCCATGGGGAAAAACGGAAAATAACAAGTGTTGGTGAGAACATAGAGAAATTGAAACTTTCATGCATTGCTGGTGGGAATGTAAAATGGTTCAGATGCTGTGGAAAACAATTTAGCAGTCCCTGAAAAAGAATTACCATATGACCCAGCAATTTCACTTCTAGGTATATACCTGAAAGAATTGAAAATATATGTTCACCCAAAACCTTGTACATGAATATTCACAGCAGCATTATTCATAATAGCCCAAAAGTAGAAACAACACAAAGTCCATCAAGTGATGACTAGATAAACAAAATCTGGTACATTCATACAATAGAATACTATTCAGGCATCACGCGGAATGGAGTAGTTACATGCTACAACATGGATAAATCCTGAAAACATTATGCTCAGTGAAAGCAGCCAGACCCAAAAGGCCACATAGTGTATGATTCTATTTACATAAAATGTACACAATAGACAAATCCATGGAGGGAGAAAGTGGATTAGCTGTTGCCAGGGGATAAAGCAAGGAAGGGAATTTGCACTAATTGCTAATAGGTATGGAATTTCTTTGGGGGTTGGTGACGGAAATGTTTTGGAATTCAATAGTGGTAATGGTTACACATCATAGTGAATATACTAAAAACTACCAAACTATACGCTTTTAACTGGAAATTTTATGTGAATTACATCTCCATAAAAATGCTAAAACAAAATGAAAATAAATAAATTACAAACTTTAAGATTAATTCTTCAGCATTGAGGTGACTATTTGTATGAAGTCTTAAACTCACTATTTCTTTTTTTTTAAATAGCTGAATATTTATTATAAACTTTAATTTTTGTGTGTGTGTGAATATGTGCGCTTGAGAATGTGTCTCCTGGGAGATAAAAGACAGTTCAGAAAGAAAGGAAAGAAACAATATTGTTAAAAATATTTGCCCAAAGTTGTCATTGATAAAATTATTTGCCCCTTTGGGCCTCTAAACATGACTAAAAAGTAAAATAAAATAAAAAGTAAAATAGTGACCTCATGATATGTGTATTGTACCTTAATTCAAAAATAAACTGCAGGACTTCTCTAAGGAGTTTTTTGACTAATGTAGATTTTAAATTTCCAAAATGCAGATACACAATTTCATGTTTTCCATCTTTTTT
This sequence comes from Rhinolophus ferrumequinum, assembly GCF_004115265.2. Lineage (NCBI taxonomy): Eukaryota > Metazoa > Chordata > Mammalia > Chiroptera > Rhinolophidae > Rhinolophus > Rhinolophus ferrumequinum. Next base: position 70,068,892 of record NC_046291.1, read on the forward strand.
AACAACGGGAACTTTTCTGCATTGGGTAGCTCTATGCAAACTGCTATAGGAAATATTTCTCTAGCAAATCCACTCCAAATAAATATTAATGTAAGAGCATCGAGCACTTGGAGTACCTGGTTTGGCTTGAATGATTCATCAGTGTTGATTCTAGGTCATTACCATTTGTCCATTTCATTTTGGCTCTGTTGACAGTATCTTTCCCAATGCTAAGCTTTGGTGGCCCTGCATTTCATTACTTCTGGCCTGAGAAATTTGACTTCAAAAACCTGTTTTCAAAATAAGGTCACATCCTGGAAAGTGAGCGCAAGGTAACTAAGATGGCTGTAATTTAATAGGACACATGGAGCTTAAAATACACACAGCACTTTTAATCCAGCTAAGGCTATAATGCACAAAGCATAACACTTTAAGCCTATTAAGTCATTCCACCATGATTAATCTTCAGGTTGGGCATATTACTCTGGAGACTATTGTCATAATGTCATGGGGATATTTGTGCTAGTGGATGTTACAGGTACGGATACACACTGGTGTCTATGACACACCGGCCAGTACAGCTTTAAGAATAAACCTTATATGTTTTAAGTCATACTTCTCTTTAAAGAGCAATATATAAAATAAATAACTCTGCCATTTAAGGAAACAGCATGATTAAGGAAACAGCATGAAACCAATACATACGAAACTCAGCTTGCATTCTTTTATATCTATGATAATTTTGCAAAAAAGAAAAAAAAATGCTGAATTACAAAATTCAACAAAGAGAAGGGTAAGAAAAGGAGAAGGAGGATAGAGATAAAGAGAGCGAGGAAAAGAGGAAGTAGTAGCACATCAGAAACAACAGTCTTTTCTTCAGTGCCTCTGCTTCCTCCTGATGCCCTTAGGAGCGTTAGTTTAACTAATTATCTGAAGAACTCAGATATTGGTGGACAAATGTCATTTCTAATTGCTTTGTGCATTACTAATTACTTGCTTTTCTATGAGCAAGGAGCCATAACTCATTTTCTTTTTTGCATGTTTAGATTCCAAACATATTGTACACCAGAAATTTTTTTTTTTTTTTTTTTTTTGTAGTGGTGTGGAAAGCAAAGCCTGATATCATGTGAACCAGATGTACTTGTTTGGATGGAATACAAGAAAACCTGTGAAGATTAACAGTCAATCTTTTTCTGTGCTCACAAACTGATGAAAAAATTGGCATAAAATGTGATACTACTAAATAAGTTATGCATGTATATCTTACTGGCCACATACGAGTGAATGACCAAGGTCATGTTTGCTGTTTCATAAAAAGAGGCTTAAAATAGAGTCAAGGGTATGTCTCACAACCCGAAGCATGCATGCCTTCCACATTCCTCATTCTGTGAATTACTCTCTGATGGAAACCTACCTGCTTCAGGGGGAACTTTGACCATTGCGAGACATTCCCGACACAAACCCAGAAGCAAAGGCACTGACTCTTCAGATCTCCTGGCACAGAGATCATCTCAGTGCATGTTCAGAAACTAATCCTACATAGTCCACGTTTTCACATTTTGAATGAGATTATTTTTGTGACCGATGTTCAATCTTTATATCTGTATGCCCTGCTTCCCTAACTAGGCTATATGCTCTCCTCGAGATCAGAGTCCATATTTTCCATACCTTTTCTACATGTCCAAAGCATCAAAGAATAATATCGTGGTTTTTTTTTTTTTTTTAAACCAAAACATGTCCTTCGATTTAGAAGAGACTTTTTCTCCCAGAGAATGTGTAGTAAAATATTGAGGAACGGTTGGGTGATTTCTTCATTATTTATTGACCACATATTCATAGAATGTCTACCAGGTGCCAGCCAGCAATATGTTAATATGTTTAAAGACTATATTAACTCCCAGAGTCTTTGTACCAACTTAATGTTGATAAGTTCTATTACTATCATTTCCACTTCACAGATGAAGAAATCGAGGCACGGAATCATTGTTGCCAATAGATAATAAATAGCAGATGCAGATTTTGGACCCAGGCAGGGAGGCTCTAGAATCTGTGCTTGTTTTAACTGCTATGCTCTGCTGCCTTCGATGGTCAGGCTGTGTTGACTCCAATTTTTCTTCACCTCTTATTAGTTTTGGTCATTGTCAATGACATGTCATACCTATGCTTATTTACAATATTAATTGTGAGGTGACTTCGACTAGTTTGTTTCACATTCAGTATGGAGCACATTTGCAAAAGCATTCCAAATCCCATCTTGCCACCTCTCTTGTCGACTTCTTGCTAATGACTGCCTTGTTGCTTTGATGCCGTTCCACTATTACAGTGTAACTTACAACAATGCTACCCTGTTCCTTTTTAATTACTGTTCAGTCATTGAGAACAAACATTCCCATTCTGGTTTCTTTTCCTCTAATCCATTCTGGCTACATATACAGTGTTGATGCCTTTTGATGGAAAATAGAACACCAAGAACTTCTATCTTGGCGCCACTTTCAGGCCCCATAAAAACAGACCTGTCTCAGACTCTCCCTGGCGCTACATTACAGCTGTGACGGGAAATCATCATCATATCCTTAATCTGCTCCCAGAAGCTACTCAGCAGCTCCAGCCAAGCTGTCCTGAAACAGGAGTTCACCCTGAGAATCTGCATCTATTACAAGCAGTCTTTTAAAGTCTCCTTTATGCTAATAAATAAAGGTCCATTGTAAAGACGTTCCCACTGGAAGCAGAGAGACAGTATCCTAACTGAACGATGCCGGCGCATTTTCCTCGGCCGGTCAGTCCACCAGCCACAGGATGCCTTTCTTTACCTCTAAGTGCCAGAGCATCTGTATAATCAAGTAGATTTGATGTGAGCCGGGGCAGAAAGGGGTCAGGGGATGGGAGAGCCTTTGTGGAGGAAACCTTTTAGCATGTGCCCCCTGTTGAGGGTGGAGGAGAAAAACGATCAAAGCATTCAGAAGGGGCCAAGTCTCCTCTAAGAGGACACGTACAGGACAAAGAGTGTAATATTGAAATATCTAAGGACCTCTCAGGGCAGCACGGAGAAACAAAACACGGGCACAATGCCTCGTTTATGTAGGCCAGCCTACTTTGTTTCACAGTGTCACGTGTGCATTCAGGGCTGACCAGCGACTCAGGCCATCATCCCCAAAGTCTGGGTGGAAAAACTTCAGAATGTCTATTAAATCTTGTTTTGGGGAGCTCTTTAAGAAAGACTGATATGAGCGCCTTTCAGAACTCTTACGTTGCTTCAAATTGCTAATGGCAACTTACCTACTTAACTTCAAATCTCTACCCTCTACGTTACGTGCACGAAGCATAAGGTTGAGAATAGACATACAATTCAGTCTACAAACACTGAGCACATATTGTGCCTGGTGAGGGAACCCATTATACACTGTGCCCTCCAGAAACTTCTCCTACCATCTAGTAAAGATTAGAAGCACAAGGAGATAATCATCATATAATGACAAAACCAGTGTGTTTTAGAAGGATCTGTCCCAACGGTGTTACAGACCAAAAGAAGAGTGTATCTCTTAATCAGGGTGGGCTTCATGGAGGAGGCAAAGGAATCCACACTCAGTGGATATGTCCATATCATGAATTCCCAGCCTGGTGAAATTATGTTGCAGACAGTTTGATGTATTTGCCATCTAGACCTTAATATCTCATCTGCTTTTCTGATCCTGTGAGTGACACAACTCTTTTGTCCTCAAAGCTGGTTGAAACTACTGCCATTCAAAACCTCAGTTATAAAAGAGTTAAAAATGGGCCAACCCCATTTCGCCAATTTTCCAATTAGGAACATTTTCGCCAGCTCTGTCTTTGTTCTCCCAGTACTCGGTATTGTCTCTCCCTGGTTATCTGCCTTATTTTTGTTTTTATATGCATTTCCCTTTTTCTTTGTAGCAATTTTTCTTCCTCCTACCTCACTTCTCCCCCCACCCTACTCTGCCACAAACATAAACACACCACAGTTACATTACACCAGGATGATTATACCTAGAACATATTCTACTTGTCTCTTAAACATATGTTAAACAAGAAAAGGTAATACTAGGGTTATTTTAATTTCAGGGAAAATAGTTCTGAAGACAACATGGTAGTTGCATGTAAGTTCCAATTCCCAAATATTGTTGGCTGTTGTATTCATAAAGAAGTCCAAGCTACAGTTTCTGTTGTCATCCCCGGTGACATGAAAAGGCCAAGCTAAGACAGAAACCAGGGAAAAATTAGGTCAGTAGAGGAAATAATAACAAGTGTAGGTCATGATCCAAAAAGCCAAAGGCCAGACACTGCTCTAAGTCCTTTATGTACAGTAAGGGATTTAATCCTCATAATTGCCATATGAGATAAGTACTGTAATTATCACCCTCATTTTATAGATGATAAAATGGAGGCAGGGAAAGATAAGGAGACATGCCCGAGGTTAGGCAGCTAGCTAGGAATCGGCAGAGCAAGGATTTGAAGGCAGGCGGGCTGGCTCTGCAATCAGAATGCAGGGGTGCCCACCATACACTCAGTACACGAAGTTGTCAGGGGTCACACACAACGCTTCCCATATCGCTAGATGTAACAGGACTGGTCCCTAGTCCATGAGGGGAGCCCAGATCGAAAGGCAGGGCAAGGGCTTGTGTTCCATTACGGGGCATCTTTACAACTCCAAAAGATTTCTCCTTGCCCAGGGCTATTTTGTTACTCTAACTTAACTTTATTTTGCTAATATAAGCCTTACAAGATTCAGAAGGTTATTGCTAGGCTGCAACATGCTGCATTGTAAAACCAACTACATAGTCAGGAAGGGAAAGAGGACATAGGCTAAGAAGAAGTGAAGTGACAAGGGGGGAGGGGCTTTGCTATATAGAGGACCTAACACCAGAAACTTGAACTCTCCTACCTGTTGACTTAAACACCCTGACTTGCTTTCTGAAAAATCTGCTTGGAGCTCTGTGAGCCAAAGTAATACTTCTCTGTATCACCAAACTTTATGGTTTCCAGAAAGTTTCAAGAGATTTTTGTTACTGTCTTCCTCAAAGTTAGATGGTGTTATTTTTCAAGAGTATTTATTCTATTTCTGGACATCTCAAATAATTAGAAAGCGTGTCCCGGTACTGCATAAACTCTAACATAGCATTTAGAACAACAGCTGGTACTTGATAAAAGCTCAACAAATGTTAGCTTTATTATTATTAATTATGGGCAGTTTTGTTCAATGCATCATATAGGCTTACCTAAGTATTCAGAAAATATTTTTAAAATACTGTGCTCCTTAATCTCTTGATTGTTGACACACCTTTATACGAATCAGCTTTTTTACCATAAGGAAAACTTATCTGAACAACACGAAGAAGGAATTGTTTGCTGCCGGGTGACAGCTGCTGCAATAAAGTATCTTCTAATTAACCAATATCAAAATCTACTCATTCCTAAACTGTTGCTATCACCAGCAGGACAAATGTTTCTCGAGCATAATGTCAACCATATGCCAGTCAGTAATGTTCACATAGCACAACCTTAGCTTGACCAAAGCGGCCCCTTCTCAATCCAAAGCAGATGGAGTAGGAATTGCCCCCATGATGGCCATTGGGATCCCAGACCAAGAACCAGAGCTGCAGAGGGCGTAAGATCTCCCAGGTTTGCTGAGAAGAAAGGGAAGACATTTGCAAAGGAATTTGACATCCTTCACAAAAAGAACCTACGTGGTGACAAATGCAGTGTTACTGTTTGATGATTCAACAGAAATAACCCAGGAGTCTAAATTATTTATCACCAGCCCCTTTCTGTCCCTGCATGCCCCCCACTAGCGCTGTTATGCAATGACAGTTACTAGTAGGTTGCTTGCTAGAGAATCAAGTAAACAAGCTGTTATTCTCAAAACGAGTCGGGAAAATATTAATTTTCGTTTGGGGAAATACTTTTTAAATGCCTGTCAGGGATGCGTTTGAAATGCAACAAAAGAATGAATGAAAAGAGCTTCAATTTTCACAGTTTCCTATCAGAATGAAAAAAACAAAAGAAAACATTGTTTTCCAGAAATCAGTATTTCATTGTAATTATAATGAGCGATTCTGGCCATTTATTTTTTTCCTGCCTGGGGCCACCATTTGTCACAGTATATTTTGCATATTAAGTAGGGGAAAAAAACCTAATCTTAAATTAACAACTGCACAAAAGAATACATTTTTTATAAGAAAGGGGAATTCATGTTTAGAGTTTATCATGCATTTAAAACAGACATTTAACCTTTACATCTAGCCCTTTTTTCTCATGAAAAATCACCTAATGCCTTATGTTTTCCCCTTACTTTCCAAATCTAGTTGCAAAGATATCTATATAGAATAGACACAAAGAACTAGAGATCCATTATAACTAGTAGCATTTTGGGAAAACTTATACCACTATAATAAAACTGAAATGTTGCTGTAGAAGAAATGCCATAATTTACTTTTCACTGTTTGCAGTCTTCAATTCATTCATTTATTTATTTTAGCTACTGTTACTGATGATAATAATAATAATAAAAAACAAATGCCATTTACTAGGCACTTACTCTGGGTCTGACACAAAGCAAGGCTCTTTTCACACCTTTAATATTCACAAGAGCCTGTAAGATGGGTATTATTAACCCCCATTTAAGAGTTTGGCAAAATAGAGTTCAGAGAGGTTAAATAATCAACATAAAGCATGCAGCAAGTTAATGTTGGGGCTGGAATGACCATGGATACCTTGGTGTTTCTGTAGCCTGCGCCCATCATCTTTTCTGTCTTCTAAAAGAGCTTGTCCGTATCCCTTTTATATTTGACTTGAAAAAAAAAATAAAACAAAATAAAATAAAAAAAATAATAAAAGAGCTTGTCCACGAAGCTCCTTCTGAGATGACGGAGATGTTCCAATGTTAGTCATTCTTCTAAGTAGTGGGACTGAGCACTTGAAATGTAGACAGTGTGACTGTGGAAATCAAGCTGTAATTGTATTTAATTTAAATTAATTTCAATAGCCACATGTGGTTGTGTGCTATTGTATTAAACAGTGCCACTCTAAAACAAACAAGAACTGTAAAGCAGAAGATACCTACCCTAGTATACTTAACAAGGGATGACACTTGGACAGAACAATGTTTGATTGGAATCATCCTTTCATTCTTTTGCAATGAGAGTCACTCAATGTGGGCAACACGGGAGCCCTTTTCCACCTTGAGAGAGTGAGCTTGCATGCGGGTGTGCCCCACGCCCCACTGCCTCCTCGAGTCTGCAAGTAGATCTGGGGCCCCTCTATTAATATTCTGGTCCCCATTCTGCATCTGCTACCCATTTTTTCTCCTGTCCACCAAAACCCCATACCCCCACAAAATTAAATATCCTGCTCACCCACACCATTCGTTTTCCAAAGGGGAAGGGGAAGAAGACACTTCAGAACTTCCTCCCTAAAAAATTACAATTTTTCTTTGAAGCATTATGAAATGTTATCTGTTAACACCAGCTTAACATCACCTCCCAGCCTTTAGAACTGGATAATGGAAGTAACAACAAGTTCTCAATGTCTACTCTCAAGCGTCCATCTCATTTAATCATCAGTACAGCCCTATGAGGTAAATATTAATATAGCCCCTGTTTTACAAAAGAGGAACGTGTCTGGTTCACTTGCCACCCCTCTACCCTGTCAGACTTGTCATTGTCTCCCACCTCTGTTACATATTCATCTAGGTGATAGGACAAATGTATCACACATAAAGAGAAGCAATTAGACAAATGTCAATACATGAGAGGCCTGAAAAAGGCCCTTGTAGAATCCTAATCTTCCCTAGATCAATGTTGGCAAAATAAGGAAAACGTGTAGAAGTTAAAACCCAATTGAACTTATTTGGATTAAAAATGAAATCTGATTACTGCTAAAGATAAACTGCTGAGACCACATCTATGACAGTAAAATTAGATTAATGGAAAGATGAGATTTGATTAACTACTTAAGATCATCCATCAAGATTTCATTGTGTTAAACTAGATTCTATTAGGGAAGGGGGAAAAAATCAACCAATGTAAAGTTATGGGGTTTTTTTTGTTTTGTTTTCTGTGTTTTTTTTTTTACAGGACTTTATTGGGGAACAGTGTGTACTTCCAGGCCTTTTTTCCAAGTCAAGTTGCTGTCCTTTCAGTCTTAGTTGTGGAGGGCACAACTCAGCTCCAAGTCCAGTTGTGGTTTCTAGTCACACTCCAACCAACTGAGCCATCAGGGAGCTCAGCGGCAGCTCAGCTCAAGGTGCTGTGTTCAATCTTAGTTGCAGGGGGCGCTGCCCACCATCCCCTGCGGGACTCAAGGAATTGAACTGGCAACCTTGGGTTGAGAGCCCACTGGCCCATGTGGAAATCAAACCGGCAGCCTTCGGAGTCAGGAGCACGGAGCTCTAACCGCCTGAAACACTGGGCCGGCCCCTAAAGTTATGCTTTTAATATGCATCCTTGTAGTACAATATTTGATGAGTGCTCTATCCTGAACCAGAAGATCTCAGGAATGCCTTCTCAAAGGCCTGCAATAGCAACAAAAAAAAAGACAACAACATCTCCTTAACACATTACATAGTTCTGAATCTGTCTGAAGTTGCTAACTAAGTTGAATTTGCATTTGTGTATTGACTGCTAGGGCTTCCATGCTCTTTTACAGAGAAAGCTGTTACCTAGAAAACATTCCTCAGTCTTCGGCATCTCTATTTCTTTATGAGAAAGCAGAGGATGGAAACAATTAGTTTCTGGGTTTTGTTAAGTGCTAATAGATCTAAAGATGCTTTCCTCCATTTAATGGTTTACCTATAAAATGTCATTTAATGTGAAGTGTGTGTGTGTGTGTGTGTGTCAATGTGTGTCTCTGTTAATATACAGTTTTTATTCTGGCTTAGTCCAGCTCTAATTCTCACCATGATGCCCTTTAAAAATTGAAATGTTTGCAATCACAAACAGGATTTACACTTTAAAAAATTAAGAGACAGATAGTAGGAGATGCTCTGCTTTGATCATACTCGCTCAAATTTTCCACATAACATTCTTAGCATGGGTATGAAGTTATATGGATGGTTTCAAAATCTCTTAGATTGCAGTTCCAAAGTGTAAGACTGCTTCTCTTGATCCTAATTTCCTGAAAGGCAAATCCAAGCATCACTGCCATATTTTTTTTTCTTGGCGCTATGACATTGATTTCCCTATGTACCAACTAATTGTATTTTCCCCACAAGTCTATATTAAACTACATGGCTGCAGCTAGTTATTGCTCTGCACCCTTCTCCCAATGTAAAAGCACCATCTCTGGGAGCTCTAGGGACCCATTGCAAATGAAGATAAATTGACAACGTGCCTGGGGAGCTCTGGTCAGAAATGCAATTTTCAAGAAGATGGTGACCAGCCTCCAAAAGTATTCATGTCAATGAAACATGACAGGTGTCACCAAGAACAGAGATCCCAGGCAAGGAGAAATTAGAGCCTTTCATGTCCCTCCTCATTTGTGGTTTCCTAATTGCGGGTGTTGGCATTAATTGATGCTGCTGCCATTTTTGATAACGTGAGGCTGTCTTGAGTGCCTTGAACTTCCAAAGGGCTTGACATTCTGAGAGCCACAGCATGTTTGGATCAAATTTGCTTTCAACCTGCCATGTTCAAGAATCTTCTTCCCAAAGGTCATTAGTGAAAATGACCTGGCACATTCATTGCCCCCTGAAATCGCACATGCTGCCGAGGAAGCTATTCACGGCCCATCTTTCCTGCAGCTGCAAGTATTGCAGGGAGGGTAGAAATGCATCAGTGTGGCTGGAAGGTGGATAATCAGACATGGATTTCTGATAGCTATCTTCTCTCCCAAATGAAATTGTATGCTCTCCTTTAGGCATGCTCTGGAAGACAACTGCATTGTTATTTAATAAATGTTTTTATTGGTTTGAATGAGACAAAAGTAATTCTAAATTGCAAACGATCTTTCCCCTCGAAGAGGAGAGTAACTTTATAATTTTAGGTGCAGCATAAAAATTTGTCATAAAGGAAAGAAAGGAAGCCCATATACGTTTTTCCATTGATCTTAGTTGTAGGTAAAGCAAGGGAAATTATCCTCGAGTGCCATTTTGTTCTTCAGGAGACATGTAAACGCAGATCTCATGACATGTCCTGGTGGGTCTACGAAAGACTTACACAACTCAAAGCACTCTGGGCATTGATTTGCTTTCTTTGTGCCAAGAGCTTAAAGATGAACATTGTTTCAATACTGAAAGCTTCATGATATAAATGAAATACAGTATGATGCCATCCCTGGTCAGTGGTTCTGCATCTCCAATCTGTGATACTTACCGGTTAATAAATACATCCACCAGCAGCAATGTCATCTATTACCAATGTATTTTTTATCATCATTAATCGTTATTATACTATTAATATTACCAGTACTATTATATGAAATATTGCATGTTCTTTACACATTTCATTTAGTTTAATCAGAAGTACTGACTTTCCTTTTTCACAAATTTAATACAAATACATGACGTATCTTCTGGCCCTTGGATTCCAACTTTTTTGAGATTTAGTTATGTAAACAGCCATGTTAAGACAATTTTTCTTCGTATGTCTTCATGTCAGAATAACAGTTTTTAAATGGTAGTCTGTCCCCTGGAAATTTACCCAGCAAGGTGATAATGATTTAAAACTGTATTGATAAGCATGATCTACAATAAAATTCCCAACGTCATGTTTCATGTAAAAAGTGCCAAATAATCAAAATGCAAAACTGAAAATAAGTTTGCAAAAATAAAAATAAGTTTAATTTCGTGCCACAATCAATACTCAAAATACATGTTCTATCTATACTATCGTTGGGTAAATGTTTTGTTTTGTTTTTTTAATTGAAAAAAAATGACCATAAATAAAATTGGCTTTTCTCCCTGCCACCCCTATCTACAGCTCTAATCCTTTGTGCTTCCCTCATACTCTCAGCTTTCTCTTGTGCAGCGATTCTTTCCTGTGTCATACAATATGTGGCAGAGATCCCTTTCCTCATTTTCCCCAAAACACTTTGAAAAGTCTGTTGTCTATAATAATAAACCCTCAGCTCTTGGCCTGTCAGACATTCCCAACTCAGACTATTTCTCACTGGTTGATTTTTCTCTAGTCTCTCATTCTCCAACAATGGGATTCCTCCTTCATCTCCCCAAGTTGACTTCATGTCTGTACTTCTGACATTGCTCCAAAATTGTTCATTTCCCAAATTTGAATGGTTTTACTTTTTCTTTCTCCATCTCTTTCCCCCAAATCATTCCAGCTCTACCCACAAAGCCTTATGCAAGTAACTGAATTCACCCTTTAATCTATTCTTAAACTGATACCATTTCCTGGGGGGAAATTCTGTGGATAGCTGTTGAAGTTACATTTTTAATGGAATGAAAACTAAGGGCACCATTATTTCTGAATTGTTCCATAGACCCGCTTTATCAGGTGTCTTCTTGATGCATCAGCCCTAGCCATTCTCAGGACTCACTTCTATCCTCCAGCGGCTCCAAAGAGGTCTCCTGTCTCAGCTGACCTTCCTCTTCTCTCTCCTCCCTCTTCCTTACCCTGTCTCCACCCTCTCCCCATCAAGAAAAGGCCTGACATTTTGTTCATTAGCATAGCTGCTTAGGAGCTGGAAAAAAATAAATAAAAAACAACTGGCCCTGAAACTAGGATTTGCATATCTCCCAGACAAAGGTGCAAAGTGCTCTCCTGCCCCAGTCCTCTGTGCTCAGCTTCACCACAACTCTCGTGCCTATGTGTAGGGAAGGCAGAAGAGATAAAGCACCCCTTTCAAATTCCAAACCCTGATAGAATGGAGACTAGGTACGGAGTATATTATAGTAAAGTGACATATCACAATAATGGATAATCTACATTCCAGAAATTTAGAAATGAAAATGGACTTTGCCAAATAGTCACTCAGATTCAGATTATTCAGAAGAGCATTTCAGATAATAACGGCCTTGAGCAGTATCAGTTCATCAGGACACAGAGTGATTTGGGAAAAGCACATTAATGGAATGTCTATGGAAATCCTGTAGGGACAGCTGGTCCCGGGAGACTTTCAAGCCTTTCACTTTTCCCCCCTGGGGTTAAGGCTGTGTCACCAATATGAGTTCTTTGAGCAGTGAGTCTTTGCATCACCCTGGTAACTCATTGCCTTTTGAGCCTTCTTGGAGATTCATAAACTGTCTTCCATCCGCGTAGTCATCAGTCTCAGTTACAGTTTTGCTGTTTTGTAATTATATGTCATTATCTATACATCACCTCATCCAATCTTCCCAACCGATGTCCAAGCCCCATACTGAAAGGCACATGCTATTTTCTGTGGCACTGAAAAGCCTGGTTTATGACCTCCCAGGTTCTTTAAAATCAAGGTCTAAAGCAGGGAGGGATGGCATCCCTGCTCAGAAAACTATCGCCACTGATAACCAATTACAGTGTTAAAAGCGAAATCTTGTAAGCTTCCCCTCCTGCCCTACAGGGATTATAGAGTTTTGTATGTGAAAACAAAGCAACCACTTACAATGTAACAAGGCACATTCCCAAACTAAAACCATGACTCACCCTACACATGCAATATTGATATTTCAGATTATATATAATTGAACTGAGGTTGCAGTTTATTTTCCAAATGCAAACATGTGTTTAATTAGAGCAAAATGTGCAACTCTATAACACTGAATTTTAAGCACCAGGTTCTAAAGTTTATTGATTGATGATTATTGTGGGGAAACATGAGCTCTTATGCATAAATCTTTTGACAGGAGCTGTCTGTCAAAAATAATGATCCTTTTAAAACTCATGAATAAATAATGATGCAGGTCCACTTTACATAAAAATACATACTCATTTACACTCTGTCCACTGAAATGAAATATGGTTATTTAAAATAATGACTGTGTGATGGGTGAGTAACGCAACATTATTAATTTAATATACATGGTATTTTTTACTCACTCTCAAATTACATGCATCTATTTTCAATATTAACACAGTGGGTTATTTTTTTTTAAGACCTCGAACAAAACATCTGGTACAGAAAATCCTTTCATGGATGAGACTGTGAATTTTAATTCTGCTACACGGGGGTCTCATTTTGGTCACAAGCTGGAAAGTAATCAGCGGGCTGTCACTGTGGTGGTGTTTTATTGTCTGCCCCGACTTGGAGCATCCAGGAGGAGCCACTTCCTTTTCCTCCCATAGGAAAAAGCGTGACTAGTTGAGAAGGAAAGCCAGAATGCCCTTTGCCTTTCTTCATCTTTTCCCATCTGGAATTCGACTGTGTTGATACATCTTTTCTCTATTCTCCTCTTCCGTTATCCCACCCTGATTTTCCATCTGTTTGCTAAGGAAGAGTTAGGAGGTGATCCTAATTTTTGGCACTTCTCTTTGCTCTTACCAGTAATTCAGAAACAGAGGAACAGGGAACTCGGGGAAATTATATCCCACTTTTTTTTTCTTTTTTAAAGAAAATTTAAATTCACTCTTCTGCTTCTCCTAAGACGTTTCAATTATTTATTCAGGCCCCCCTTTTGATTTCTGCAGTCATGATCCAACATCAGAAGTAGCGATAGTGGAAAAGGGGGTCTGGTCAGGATTGGGAATGAGGGTGGCCAGCTTTGGGAAAATGGAAAAAGAGGAATCATTGCTTCATTTCTTTTCCCCCCATTTTTCCAAGCCCTGCGGCCCACCTTTGAATCCTTAGCTGCTTTTCAAAAGCCTAGGTTTTTGAGTATGAAGCTCTGTCACTACTTTACAGATGGGGAAATGAAACAATGTGCTTTGTGCACATATACACAGACACATCCCTACTCACAAGCAAATAACCTTTTTGGTAGGAAACAAGTGTACAATGCACTGGAAATAGCATCATCCCCGAGCCTGTCACCGGGGACTTCCGAAGCTCTGTTTCTTGATGCCACTCTTCCTGTTGGGCCAATACAGGTTCTGCTGACTCAAGCACATGCCACTTTTCAAACCACAAAATGCACGTGCAACAAAAAGAAAAAACCTTTGTTCCACATTTTATGTTTTTTTTAATTTATTTTTTATTACTTCTTTCTTTTATTCAGTTCCAATTGACATTCAGTATTATTTCATATTGATCCTTCAATATTTGATATGCGTATTTTATTTTGATAGGTGTACAACATAGTGATTAGAGACTTACACAATTTATGCATGATGGCCCCTGATTAGTCTAGTACCCACCTGGCACTATACATTGTTATTATCATATCATTGACTAGATTCTCTATGCTGTATTTTACATCCCTGTGACTATTTTGTAACTACCAATTTGCACTTCTTAATTCCTTAAACTTTTTCATCCAGCTCCCCGACTCGCCTCCCCTCTGGCCACCATCAGTTTGTTCTCTGTATCTATGAGTCTGTTTCTGTTTTGTTTGGTTGGTTTTTGTGGTTGTTCTTTAGATTCCACATATAAAGTGGGATGATATGGTATTTGTCTTTCTCAGTCTGACTTATTTCACTTAGCGTAATACCCTCTAGGTGCATCCATGTTGTCACAAATGGTAAGATTTCATTCTCTTTTATGGCCGAGTAATATTCCATTGTATATAAGTACCATCTCTTCTTTAGCCAATCATCTATTGCTTAGCACTTGGGTTGCTTCCATATCTTGGCTATTGTAAATACTGCTGAAATGAACAAAGGGGTGCATATATCTTTTTGAATTAGTGTTTTAGATTTCTTCAAGTAAATACCTAGAAGTGGAAGTACTGGGTCACAAGGTAGTTCTATTTTTAATTTTTTGAGGAACCTACAAACTGTTTTCTGTAGTGGCTACACCAATTTGCAATTCCACCAACAGTGCACAAGACTTTCCTTTTCTCAGCATCTTCACCAACACTCGTGGGTGATTTATTAATGATGGCTATTCTGACATGTGTGAGGTGATAACTCACTGTGGTTTTAATTTGCATTTTTCTGATGATTAAACATTGAGCGTCTTCTGTTTGGATAAATGTCTACTTACCACATCACATGTATCATTGGCAAATATCTTCTCCCATTCAGTAGGCTGTCTTTATGTTTTGTTGATAGTTTCCATTGCTGAATAAAACCTTTTTAGTTTGATGTAGTCCCATTTGTTTATTTTATCTTTTGTTGTCCTTGCCTGAGAGGACAGATCTGAAAAAATATCACTAAGAGCAATATCATCTCTTTTTTCCTGATAAATCTGGTTAAAAGTTTGTCAATTTTGTTTATCTTTTCAAAGAACCAGCTCTTGGTTTCATTGATCTTTGTGTTTTTGAGACTCTATTTCATTTATTTCCACTCTGATCTTTATTATTCCCTTCCTTCTACTCACTTTGGGATTTATTTGGTGTTCTTTTTCTATTTCCTTTAAGTGTAAAGTTAGATCATTTATTTGATCTTTATTATTTTTCTTCTTTCTTGAGATAGGCCTGTATTGCTATGAATTTCCCTTTTAGGACTGCTTTCGCTGTGTTCCGTAGATTTGGAGTCATTTTTTTTTTCATTTTCATATTTCTCAAGGTATCTTTTGATTTCTTCTTTGATCTCATTCTTGATCCATTCATTATATAGTACATGTTATTTAGCCTCCAAGTGTTTGTGTTTTTTTCACTTTTTTTCTTATAATTGATTTCTAGTTTGATACCATTATGGTCAGAGATGACCCTTGATATGATTTCAATCTTCTTAAGTTTATTGAGATCTGTTTCGTAACCTAACACGTGCTCTATCTTGGAAAATGTTCTATGTTCACTTGAAAAGAATGTATATTCTGCTGCTTTGGGGTGAAATGCTCTAAAACATCAATTAAATTCATCTGGTTTAGTGTGTCATTTAAGGATGCTGTTTCCATTTTGATTTTCTGTCTGTAAAATCTGTTCATTGTTGTCAGTGGGGTATTAAATTGCTCTACTATGATTGTGTTACTGTTGATCTCTGCCTTTATGTCAGTCAATATTTGTTTTTCTATACAGAGGGTGCCAAAAAAATGTATACACATTTTAAGAAAGGAAAAACCTATTAAAATTGCAATACTCAATATATACCAACAACAAAAGATGAATACAAGTCACGTTTGATTTCTACAATTACAAGAGGTGCTCAGAGTGGTTACCATCAGCGTCCAGACACTTCTAATTATGGCAAACTAATGCTTGAGCAACACTGACCAAAGTGTACACCTGTATACATTTTTTGTCACTCCCAATATTTATGTACTATCTTGGGTGCATAAATGTTTACAAGTGGGATTGATAGTTTTATTATTATTCAATGCCCCTCTTTGTGTCTTATTCTAGCCTTTGTTTTAAGGTCTATTTTGTCTGATATAATCATTGCTACCCCAGCTTTTTTCTTGTTTGCCTTTAAGTGAAATCTCTTTTGCCATTCCTTCCTCAACTTGTAGTCTATGTGTGTCTTTTGATATGAAATGGCTCTCTTGTAGACAGCATAGGGTCTTGTTTTCTTATCTATTCAATTACCCTATGTTTTTTTGATTGAAGTATTTAATCCATTTACATTTAAAGTGATTATTGATAGATACATCATTATTGCCACTTTATTATTCATCTTTATGTTCTTTTCCCCCCCTTCTTCTTCTTAAAGAAATCCCTATAACATTTCTTGTAATATTGGTTTGGTGGTAATGAACTCCTTTAACTTTTTCTTGTCTGGAAGCTCCTTATCTCTCTTTCAATTTTAAATGATAGCCTTGCTGGGTACAGTAGTCTTGGTTGCAGACCATAGCTTTTCATCACTTTGAATTTCATGCCCTTCTTGCCTGGCAAGTTTTTATTAAGAAGTCAGCTGACAATCTATTAGAGATCCCTTGTAAGTAACTAACTGCTTTTCTCTTGCTTCTTTTAAGATTCATTCTTTGTCTTTAAACTTTGGCATTTTAATTATTATGTATGTCGTGTGGGCCTCTTTAGGTTCATCTTGTTTGGTGACTCTTTGCATTTCTTGGGCTTCTATGTTTATTTACTTCACCAGGTTAGGAAAGTTTTCAGTCATTATTTCTTCAAACATGTTCTCAATCCCTTGCTTTGTCTCTTCTTCTGGTACCCCTATGATGTGAATGTTGTTGTGCTTGATGTCGCAGAAGTCTCTTAAACTATTCTCTTTTTTTTTTTAATTCTTTTTTCTTTTTACTATTCTGATTGGGTGTTTTCTGCTACCTTGTCTTCCAAATTGCTCTTTTGATCCTCTGTTTCATCTAGTCTGCTGGTGATTCCTTCTAGTGAATTCTTAACTTCAGTTATTGTATTCTTCACTTCTGACTGGTTATTTTTTATGGTTTTTGTGTCCTTTTTTATGTTTGCTATCTCTTTGTTGAAGTTCTCACTGAGTTCCTTCAGCATCCTTATAACCATTGTTTTGACTCTGTAACTGGTAGGTTGCTTGCCTCAAATTTATTTAGTTATTTACCTGGAGTTTTCTCCTATTCTTTCACTTGGGATGTATTTCTTTGTTTCCTCCTGTTGGCTGCCTCTCTGTTTTTGATTCTATGTACTAGGTAGGTCTGCTATGTCTCCCAGTCTTGGCTGGATGGCCTTATGTAGTACATGTGCTCCAGGAGTATTCTTGTGTGGCTTGTGTGTGCCTTCCTGTTATAGTCGAGCCTTGATTGCTATTGGCACATCAGTGGGTGGGGTTGACCCTCATGCTGACTGGTTGTTGGGTTTGGCCATGTTTACAGTTTACCAGCTGCTGTGTAAGGGGCTTACACAACAGAGTGGGATTCACCCCAGTGGGCTCTGGTGCCTGTTGAGACTTCTCTTTGGGTGTGCCACTTGTGGGTCTAATTGGGTGGTGCTCTGCTGTAGTCTGAAACTGATCTCTATGTATGTTGGTTCTGGGGACTCTTGGGAGAGACCTAGGTCAGCCACTGCCTGTGACTGTCGGTGAACTACCTGGAGGAGCTAAAAAACAATCCTTGGTTGGTCACTACTTGCGCTGGACCCAGAGATGCATGGGAGATGCCATGCTGAGAACTGAAGATGGCTGCCACCAATAGTACCAGGCCTGGGGGAGCTCCACAAAAAGCCCAGGACACCCCAGGCCTGCTACTGTCTGCTGGCTCCAAGGCTTAGCCACTGATAAAGCCTTCTGTGTATGTGATTTGGGTAATGCAGGGTCCCAGGGAGTCACCAAGCTGGAGCGAGCAGACCTCACCAGGCCAATTAGATTCAGATTTGGCTGCACAGGGGAAGGGCTCAACAGAGGCAAAATGGTGCCTGCCTGCTGGCTGCATGAAAGGAGAACTCTACACAAGGAAAATGGTGACTGTCCCTTCAGTCCTTACCCTGAAGCCACACCACTTAGTGTTTTCCCGTATGTTTCTGATTCTGCCTGAGTCACTGCCCCTCTACTGGAGCCCAGGGTGAGTTCCTGCGAGTGAGTAAGTCTATGTGAGGGCCATGTAAGAGGATGTCTCAGTTTCCTGAAGCCTTCTTCCCACTCAGATTGTCAGAATCCCCACTGTGTTTTCGCAACCAGATGTTGTGGGGGCTCCTCTTCCCAGCAGCGGTACTCCAAGCTGGGGAGCTTGGTGGGGAGCTTGGGTCCTTTGCTCCTGGGAGTTGGGGAGGGACTTGTGCTGTCAAGATATCCCTCCCAATTCACAACCACCACACACTGGTGTGAGGCCAGCCTGTTTCATGTCTCCTCCCCTCCTACCAGGTTGGATTGGCTTCTTTATATCCTTAGTTATTGTTCCACATTTTAAATACACCGTTTAACTCAGGCAGCATTGTTTAGCCTATAAAAGCTTCCCGTATTCAAAAGATTGACACTTTTTTTTCATATTTAAAAATTTGGTGCAACCCTTAAGATAATTTTAGATTCCCCTGTCATGTTGCAGTAGAAAGTTAGGGCATCTTGGCGTTACAGGGGCTTGAAAGACAAATAGCCAAGTGAAATTAATTTTAAATCTTTGGCTAAAGGCTAACTGTTTTTAAAAATAGATTTGAAAAGTGTCACCTTAAATGCCTTTCAAGTGAATGTTTCATACAGAAAAGTGATTCATAAAAATATACATCTACAAACTTCATGGTTAAATATACCTCTTATGTAATTATGAAGTATGAATTTAGACATTACACAGACACAGTATTGGGAAAGGTTAACTTCAACTAACAAATAACTTTTTTTTTAAATTGTATTCACATGCGACCCCTGACCTGAGAAGGAAGATGTTTCTATGAGTGTCCTTTTCATTTGCTTATTTATATAATGAAATTGGCTCTTTTCCTCAATATTATTCAATTGCCAATTGTGTGCTAAAGTTACAATTCTACACTTCATACATATGATAAAATTTGTTTCTTCTCATGTTCTAACTTTTCTTCGGAAAAAGACATGATTTTTTTTTATAGGCTTTACCCAAAGTTATTATTCTAAACTTGTGTTATTAGATTTAGAAAGAGTGCAATTTTAGTTGCCTTTTATTGCCAATATAATGTTTGTCAAATTAATTTAAGACAATAAATAACAAAATTTGTAGTTTGTGCTAAGTGTAGCATTGGGCCAGTCGAAAAGAAATCGCATTAAAACGATAATCACAAACCTAAAAAAGAACATTGTAGGACATCACATTCACCAACACTCCTCAAACAGGACATAGAAACACCAGGTAAAATAGAACATTATTCATTCAAACAGTTCTCTTTAAGAATTTTAAGAATTTCTAAATATACATGTCATTTAGGGACTATTTTCTTTTTGTAAATAAGTATGTTCTAATTTATACCTTTGAGTGATAACTTCTGCAACTGACTTTAGGCTGTCTCCAAAATAACGCATTATTAACACTTGGATTTTGAGCAATGGGAGCCCTAACATAAATCTGACAACTTTCAGTCCAAGACCAAGAGGATCCATTTAACTGGAAAGTGACAAAAAGAGTACAGGGAAAGTCCCCTCACTTTTAGTGAAGGCGTACTAAATTTTTGAGGCAAAAACCATGGCCTTAGCATTCTGGAGTCAATCTACTATTTTTTGTGTATTTTCTTGGCCATTTTTACCACTACATTGGACATAACAATCTCTGCAAAGATGGGATTTAATTATTAAGGTCGTATATTCATAAAGATAACAGCCTTCTGAAAATTGACAAATTAGGTAAAATCAACTTTATGAAAACATGGAGACAATCAAAAGGAAATTGTTTTTCAAACAATAATTTATCTGCATCTGAATTTTATGTGAGAGTAAACAGACAAAATTTGTCATTCAGGCCACTTGTTTCATATATAATAATAAATTATTTCAGTGTTCAATTTTGTTGTTTTTGTGTCTTTCATTATTCATATGGTTGAAACATCATTTAAGATAAAAACATGTTTTGAAGACTTTCTAGTGAAGGAAAATCTTTCTAGAAGAGAAAGTGAAAGTAGCTTTGATCCAGAGATCAAGAGCTGTGGCTGTTTGTATTCTTTGCTTTGTCATGATTTGTGTGACAAATCATTGTCACATCCTGATAATCATTATTTGAAAAAACAAAGTTTAACAAAAGAATTCAGACACAAAATATTACAAAAGCACATGTTATTTGAGCCTGTATATATGAGGTACAAAGACTGCTGTTTAAAGTAGGACAGCAGCTCTCTTTGGGAGGGTGATTGGAAGGAGGTAGACTGGGGGTGGGGGTGTGAGGGGAGCTCTTGGATGCTGGAAATGATCTTTATTTCTTTGTGTACTTTTCTGTTTATTATTATTATTTTTCATCTTGATGCTGGTTACACAGATTGTGTTTAGTTTTTAAATGTAGTGAGCTGTATACTTTTGATATGACACTTTCTGCATGATTATTCTAGTTCACTGAAAAGTAAAAGAAAAAAAAAAGGAAGTTAAAGTAAATTTTTCTAATGTTTTTTTTCCCAAAATGTTCCTATTCTGTGACAATTGCCCTTATTATGGGATACCCACCATAAATCAAACACTTTTAGGTGACTCAGGGACATAATTTTGGACATTTATGGATGTGCTTGCGTACAGTAATAGATTTCTATTTGCTGTTTATTTTTTTCTGATTTCTCTCTTTATGCTCACTCTTGTGACTGTCATTATGTGTGACGTCCAACAGTCATCTCATCCTGACTTCTTATTTACTCCTAATCTGTTGCAGGCTGGAAAAGAAACAGATAATCAAGCTTATCAATGGCTTGATAAGCTTGACTATCTGTTACTGCCAAATTTAGCAGTAGAGATCTGAATGCCTACATTCTGAAAGCTCAAGGTTGCTGGAAATCTGTAGATAAGTGAGGCAGTTCTGCACCTCACCTCAAAAAACCTTAACCTCACAAACGACCTCGGATTTCTACAGTGGCCTTCCACATGGCCAGGGATTATTTTAGCGGGATCCTCAGAAGATTTTGTTACTTTTTTAGACTCTCTGAATACTTCCAAGGATTTTCAAAAACAACTTCGCAGCTAACCCAGATTTTCTATTGCAGAATATTTATTGTTAATAAGATTATTCTCTTTTTTTAAAGCTCATATGTATCTCCCTATAATTTCTATGCATTGGTCCCAAGACTTTCAATTAGACAAGCAGAATAGGTCTACACTGGTGGTTCTCAACATCAGCTTTGCACAATTGTAATCTAGGGAGCTTTGTGCAAGACATGCCCAGGCACCATCCTGGGAGGTTCTGATTTAGTTGGTTTGGAGCGGGCTGAGGCATCGTGGTTTTGCACAGTTCTAACAGCTGATGCAAATGCACAGTTAGGTTTGAAAAACGTGCCTACACTTTCTACATGACAGCTCTGCCCTTCCAATATGGGCATTTTGTGCCTTCTCCTTCCAAGCCACATTGCTCTCGTTTCTTCAGCTTTTCATTCTCACATCTCTCGTCATTTAGATCACCACCCCTGAACTGAACTTTTTTTAATGAGCTTTTTGGTGTGGCAACTGAGTATTGAACTTAAAGCTGCATATGTGGTCTCATTAGAATCGAATCGAATTTTTCCCTCCCTTTGTCTAGATTCCAGGCTTCTATTGCTGCAGTCTAACAATTTGTTTGTTTTAGTTGTATTGTATTGTTATTTTATCCTGAAGGTGTGGCCATAAATCTCAGGACTTTTACCTGATTTTTCCTTCCTTTCTGCCTGTCTGCCTGCCAGTGTTCCTCCTCTCCTTCACCAGTAATTACTGAGTGTTACTTGGGGTTTGGCCTTGGGGTTCAGGAAGGAATTAAAACAGACACAGTCCCTGCCTTGCTAGAGTTGGGATTCAGACAAGCAAAGCAGCAATTATGTCTTTAGGCTAATTCTCACCTATGTTGTGCTGATATAACTGATTTATGAACATCTCTAACTTGAGCCAGAAAGGATTTAGGGCTGTTGAGAGAATTCTTGAAGGACTGCAGCTTAACTTATCTTGCTCATGTGCAATGCCAGAATCTTGCCTGCACCAGTTGGGTAGGTTCCGGTATCTGTATTTAACAACACCTGGAAGGGTTCTTAGAGTCAAAACTTTATGGGTACAGCCAGAGGATTTGACGAGAGTGAGGGAACTCAAGTCATGTAGTAAGAACTATAAACATTTTATTACCGAGTCTTATATTCTCCAATCGTGACTGCCAGGCTGGTGGAGGAAACCATCTCTGTTCTGGTTCTTCTGAATCCCCTTTTCTTTGTCCCCTGATGATTGTAATGAGGAGTCTGGGCTGCAATTCAGGATACATTACTATTCTCAGTGAGCCATAGTTTTGCAACTGTGTAAAGAACCATTTTTTAGTGCTGAGTCTTGCTCTCTTCCCCAACTCTGGTTGTCTGCTTTGCCTGGTGGTAGGAACAACGTGGGCTGTTGTTGCTGCTCTGTGGTTTTTGCTCCTGAACGCCGTGTGTGTGTGTGTGTGTGTGTGTGTGTGTGTGTGTGTGTGTGTGTATGCACTTTGCTGGTCCTCTCTGAGAGTTAACTATCCTACACGGTCCTGCAATCGAGGGGGCTTGTTAATTCCCTTTGAATGCAAGAGCCACTTGTTCCTCGGAGTCCCCAACCCAGATCAATTCATGAAGCCTGACTGATATTTCCACGGAGACCTTGTGAAATACATCTTGGTAGTAGGAGCCCTGGGGCTTTCTCTATCTAACCCCCTATGGCCAACGTTTGATGTGCTACATACATTATCCCTGATACATTTCCTCTTGTTGGTTTGGGGCTAGAATGACAAGTCTGTCAAGACCGTTTTGAATCCTGATTCTGTTACCCATCTTGGTTTTATGCTTCTGAAAATTTCATAATCATGGCTCCTTCAATGTCATATAAATCCTGAACCAAAACACTGGCAGTTTCAAATTAAGAACAGAGAACTGAGAATGCAACAAGACATCTCTAAGTGGATATTGATCCACTAATTTGTTCTATTTTCTTATGGCTATCAGCCAGTCTATATGTTTTTGTTGTTTTGAACATTTTATAGTGTAAAATACAAAATACATACTTAAAAGTTGCTCCCTCAACAAAAAAAATGCAACTTAATTATTACAAAGTAAACAACTGTGTCATCTCTTCCAAAATCAAGAAAAGAAACTTCTCTTTCAGGTACTACCCAATCATTACCCTTTTCTCCCATCCCCAGAGTTAAGCACTGTCCTGATTTTTATGGAAGTCTCTACTTTGCTGTATAGTTTTATCACATAAGTATATACCCCTAAGCACAAGTGTTTAGTTTTGCTTGTTTTTTGAAGTTTATATAAATGGAATCATAAAGCATCTCTTCTTTTATGTCTAGCTTGTGCTTTTATACTACTTGTGGTGTCTTTGATAAATAGGAGGTCTTAATTTTAATAAAGTTTATCAATTTTTTTTTCTTATTGTTAGTATTCTCTCCCTAACCAGATCATGAAGATAATCTTCTATTTTACTGAATAGAAATTTTACCTTGTCAACAAACAAGTGTTGGCAAGGAAGTGTAGAAAAGGAAACCATTGTGCACTGTTGGTGGGATTGCAAATTGGTGCAGCCACTGTGGAAAACAGTATGGAGGTTCCTCAAAATTGAAAATAGAACTACCATATGACCCAGCAATTCCACTCCTGGGTATTTACCCAAAGAAATCCAAAACACTAATTCAAAAAAAATATATGTACCCCTATATTTATTGCAGCGCTATCCACAACAACTAAGATGTGGAAACAATGAAAATGCCCATCTATAGACAACTGAATAAAGAAACTGTGGCGTATTTATAAAATGGAGTCTTGCTCAGCCATAAAAAAGAATGAAATAGTATCATTTGCAACAACATGGATGGACCCAAAGAGTATTATGCTAAGTGAAATAAGTCAGACTGAGAAACAAAAATACCATATGATCTCACTTGCATGTGGAATCTAAAGAACAGAATAAACGAGCAAACAAAACAGAAATAGACTCAGAGATATAGAGAAAAAACTGACGGTTGCTGGATGGGAGGGGATTGGGGGTGAAGGAGAAGGTGAGGGGATTAGAAATTACAAATTGGTAGTCACAATATAGTCATGGGGATATGAAATATGATATGGATAATATGGTATGGACACTGGACTTATCAGGGGGATCACTTCATAGACTGTGTAGATGCCTGACCACTATGCTATACACCTGAAGCTGAAGTAGAATAATATTGAATGTCAACTATAATTATATATAAATATAAATATATGTGTATAAATATAAATATATATGTGTGTATATATATACATATATACATACATACATACAGAGAGAGAGATTATATATATATATATATATAAATAGATAGATTGGGGGTTTATAACTTTGTGAGGGGTGTAAATGTCTAACTATTATGTTGCTTTGTACACTGAAACTAACGAAAAATAAAAATAAATAAAAATAAAATAAATTTCCTGTGGAAATCAAATGTAAAAAAAAATTTAGTGTGAAAAAATAATGTAAAATATCCCATTCATAACTTTTATTATGATTATGTTGAAATGATAATATTTTGATATATTGGATTAAATAAAAATATATTACTAAAGTTAAAAAAAAAGAAATTTTACCATGTTTTCCTTCCACATATTGATCTCCAATGAATCTAAAATTATTGTTTTTTTGTATGGTATGAGGTAAGTGAGTCATGATCCACATACCTATACTATCCATTTATCCACTATCCCCAGGACTATTTATTGAGAAGCCATGTTTTCTCACTGCTCTGTAGTTGCTTTGTTATAAATCAACAATCCTTGTATGAGAGGGACTTCTTTAACCTAGTCTACTTGTCAACTTTGTGCCAAGATAACAATGTCTTAGTTTCTGTAGCTTTAAAATAAGACTTGATACTTGAGAGAACAAAGTCTCACACCTTTCTCTTTTTCTTCAAGAGTGACTTGCCTTCTCTTGGTCCTTTGTGTTGCTATGCAAATTTCAGAATCAGTTTTTCAAAACCCCAGTGTTTCAAAATCAATAACATATCAAATCATTATGTTGTATACCTGAAGCTAATATGTTATATGTCAATTACATCTCATAAAAAGTAATTTAAAAAATTAAAATATTTTCAATGGGAAAAAAACAAGAAAATCACGTTGGAACTTTTTTTAGTATTTTATTGAATCAACATAAGGAGTATTGATATCTTCTGAATAATGAATGTGGTATATCACTCTATTTAGATCATCTTTGAGTCTACTTATTAACATTTTATGTTTTTTTATGTTGAAAGTTTTATGTACATAGGTTGTTAAATTTATTTCTAGCTATGTTATTTTAAGGGTTTTTTTTTTCTAAATTTTATTTTCTGTTTCTTTCTTGTATATAATAATGCACTTGATTTTGGGCACTTCCATTTGGCACGTATGCGAAGTTCACTTGTGAATTCTAATGATTTTTTTTTTTTTAGATTCTTTTTAAAAATAAGATATTTTTAGTTCTTTGTTTCTAACTCATATGCCTTTCTTTTTTTTCTTGACTCACTGTGTAGGTCTTCCAGTACAATGTTGAATAGAAGTGGTGATAGCAAGCAACACTGAATTTTCCCCAATCTCAAAAAAAAAGAAAAAAAATCCAATACTATGGCAATAGACATGATGCATTCTATAGATTTTTGCAGATAGCTCTGATAAAATTAAGTAAGTTTTCATCTATATATATACTTTGCTGAGTGTCTATTCTTTAATCATCAATGCACTTTATATTTTATCAAATGTTCTTTTTGCATCTATTAAGATGATTATATAATTTTTCTCTTTTATTTTGCCTATATGGTCAAAACATTGATTTTTTTTTTTTTTTAATGTAAAACCAACCTTTAATTTCTGGGGTAAATCCAGGTCGTGGTTTATTATCCTTTGTATACAATGCCAGATTCAATTAAGAAGCAATCTCTGACTGTGTTTCCTTTGTGAAAGCATATTTAATTAGAAAATCAGTCTATTAAATATTATAGGATGATGTAGGTTTTCTATTTCTTTCTATTTCACTTTTTGTGTGTTTTATACTTCTAGGAATATGCCAATTTGATCTAAATCCTCAAAGTTATTGACATTAAATTTATAAAACTTTTCTTATTTTTCTATTTTTTGCTGGCAGTGATATCTGTTCTATATTTTAAAATACTTTCTAATTTACAAATTACTTTCTTATTTGATCTATGGATTAATTACGTTTCTTGATTTCCACAAAACAAAACAAGATTTTTGAGTTAATTTTAAAATTGATTTACTCTGATATATCTATACATTTATCATTTACATACTTTTAAGCATCTCTCAGGTTTGAGATCATTTCCCTCTGCCAAAAAGAAATCCTTCAGTATTTATTTTAATATAGATCTACAGGTGATTATGTAAAATTTTTTTTGCTTGTCTGAAAAATATTTTAATTTTACCTTCATTCTTGAAGGATATTTTTACTATCTATAAAATTATACGTCAGCAGTTTTTATATCAGAGTTTTAATTTAAAATGTTATTCCATGTTTTTCAAGTTTACAACATTTCTTGAGCAATTTAACTGTCAGTTGAATTTTTGATCTTTAAAAGTAATCTGCTTTTGTTTGTTTTTGCTACTTGTAAGGCTTTAGTATTTTAGGGTTGCAGTAGCTTTTCTTTAATCTGTCTAGATGTCGATTTCTTTTTTATTTCTTGCTTTGAAGTTTTACAGATACTGATGTCTCCCATCAGTTTTGGAAAATTCACAGCCATTATTTCATCAGTTGCTGCTTCTCTCCTATTCTCTCTCTTCTCTCTTTGGGAGACGTCAATGCACACATATTACATCTTCTTGCTATACCTCTATGTCTCATACCCACTATTCACTATTCTATTTTCCATCCTTTTACCACTCTATGCTTCATTCTGGATTTTTTTTCTCTCATTTCCAGTTCACTAATTCTCCAGCTGAGTGTAATCTGTTATTAAGCCCATTCACTTAGACTTCCTTTTTAGTTATTATATTTTTCAGTATTACAATTATAATTAGGTTTTCTTTTATAGTTTCCAGATCTCTGTTAAAATTTAAATTTGTCTTTTATACCTCTTAACATAGTAGAATAATTGCTTTAAAGTCTGTATCTGATGACTCTGGCATCTGGAGCCCCTGTGGCTCTGTGGTTCTGTTTTTGTTTGTTGTTTCTATTCATGTCCACTCACCTTGGCTTGTCTCCTTTTATGCCTTGTTACTTTGGTTTGTTTCTTTTCTTTTATTAGTAAAAATTGTTCATAGAAATAATTTGAGGCCTGACAATTTGAATGACTGACATTATAGTCCATCCTGTTAGGTCTCTCTGATTCTATCAATTAAATTTCAGAAATTGAAGTAATTCAAAATTGTGTTGTGGTCCCCAGTGTCATCTGTCTACGTGCAACTTAACCATTATTCCTAAGGTCTCAAAATTCATGATTCCAACTGCATGTAAAAGGCTTTCACTAGGGTTCCCAAACGTGAGAATTTTTATTTCTAGCTCACTAGCTTAGTGAGACATTCAGAAGCACCATAAGTCTTTTCTCCCCTAGCTATTGAGATATAATTGGCACAGAATATTGTGTAAGTGTAAGGTGTACAACATGTTGGTTTGATATACTTCTACATTGCAAACTGACTGCTACTATGGCATTAGGTACCACTTCCATCTGGTCATAGTTACTATTTCTTTTCTGTGCTGAGAACATTTAAGGTTCACTGTCTTAGCAACTTTCAAGCATATAATACAGTACTGTGTTTCCCCAAAAATAAGATCTAGCCTGACAATCAGCTCTAATGCGTCTTTTGGAGCAAAAAGTAATATAAGACCCGGTCTCATTTTACTATATAATATAAGACCGGGTCTTATCTCACATAATATAATACAAGACCAGGTATTATACCAATTTTTTCTCCAAAAGATGCATTAGAGTTCATTATCCGGCTAGGTCTTATTTTCGGGAAAACACGGTATTATTAACTTTAACTACTATGCTGTACATTAGATCCCAAGAACTTATTCATTTACAACTGTAAGTTTGTACTCTTCGCACAACTGGAGATGTTGTACCAACATCTCCCCTTTTCCCCACCTCCAGCCCCTGATAACCACTATTCTAGTCTCTGTTTCTGAGTTCAACATGTTTAATTCCCCATAAGTGATATTACAATATACTTTTTCTTTCTCTATCTGACTCATTTCACTTAGCAGAATGACCTCAAAGTCCATCCACGTTGTCATAAATGGACCATGAAGTTTTTTAATCTCTCAGATACTTCCACTGAAATCATCAAGTGCACCTAGGAGAAAAACAATTCCAAAATACTGGCTTTATTCCCATGGGCATCAATACTGTACAAGATCTGATCTCAGTAATTCTTTACTATTTTGTTAACTCCCTAACGTCATCAAAGATATTTTTAAAATATTTTGTTCAGCTTTGCAAGGAGTCTTTAGCAGGAGTGTTAGTTGAATCACCTATCCTATTATTAACAGATATAGAAGTCTTCCAATCTATATGTTTTCCTCTTATCCATAGGTATAACTAGAGACATTGTCAACAGCTTCCTGAAATCAAGATTCTTTGTTAATGATTTTCTATAACATCAATATGTAATTAAATTTAACAATTTAGAAGAACTAAATTGACTTGGCTTTACATTATTTTTTGCTTAATTTTGAAACTTAATTTTATTCAAGTTTCAATGATTACAATATTGTGTGTGTGTGTGTGTGTGTGTGTGTGTGTGTGTGTGTGGTCTTGGTGTTCTTTCGCAGACTTTCACATCTTCATTCATCGTATTTCACACTTAACTGTTTAAAGCCAATTTTCCCTTCAGGTAGTGGTTTTCACAGCAGAAATTAGCCATGCCTGCAAGGGCCATCAACTAGGATTCTACATGATTCCTTAGCTATCCTTTTTCTGTCACGTGTAAACCTTTTTCCCCCTAGAATGAGCCTCACCACCTGGCAGGGTGGGAATGAAGATCCCCTTCAAAGGAGCCACATTTAAGGCAGCCTTAAGATGAACATGATTTTAATGCAGCATTAAAAAAATATAATTGAATGCAAGCAAATGCATGCTGCACAACAAAAAATCAAACATTTAAATATAAAGCCAGGGTTGGTATTACTGGTTTGGTTTTCCTTCTGCTTCAGGCTCCCCTTATTATTAGTCCTGTCATTTGGGTCAGGGGCTTCTGAGCCACCGAGAGACCAGATAGGATCCTTTCTCTTAGTGGAACTTAGGGCCACCACAGGACCCCCGTGAATCATCCTCACCTGGGGAACTGCTTCTTGAACTGCTCCAGGATGCCCTGATAGTTCGCCCCAGAATGAGCCATCCTTGGGGGTTGCCCTGGGAGCTGAGATGGCCCCAAGAGCTCATCTTTAGGTAGTAGTCACAAGGACTCTTCCGTAGAATAGAGGTCCAGAAGGAGCAAGGAGGCAGCTGCGTGGGTGAGCCACATTCAGGCAGAAAAAGCACGTGTAAACTTCAGTAGTCATATTAATGGTATTACGAACTTGTATGAAATTACACTACATATATATTTTATAAAGGCATATCTGTGGGAAAGTATTATCATTGAGTGTTTACCCTGAGTTGTAGCTTCTCACTGTTAAGGCAAATTAAAGGAAAAATAGTCCTTGCCGCTTGAAACTACATGACATAGATTATCTTCAGGTGGACTCTGCTGAAGACACGCAAATGTCATACATGATGCATGGGATATGACCGTGGAGTGTAGGTGGTGGGAAGGGTCACTAGGGCAGAAGGGAGTATTTTAGTACTGATGTTATTTAGAGTTTCTGGAGTACACTAATAAAAAGAAGATTGACTTGTAGTTTAACTTCTTATTGCAATCTTAACTCAGAAGGACCATTCCCCCTGTCCTGGGATAAATGGCCCAAATCCAGGCTAAATACTAATGAATGGGTAAACAAAAATATGAAGACTATAGTTGTTATTTTATGGCATAATATTGATATTTTACAAATAAAGGATAGAATGCATTAAAACATAATTAATCAATATTAATAATAAAGTCATATTTTAATTTTATTTTTTGTTGTTGTTGTTGCATTCCATGACGATGTATCCTGCTCTAACAAATACGATGAGAATAAATGAGTTAAGTCAAAAGCATTATGAATCTTTTCAGAATAATGCCAGAATGGTACATACAAAGAATATTGTATGAAGATTCAGATGGCCTCTTTAAACACTTAATCTTTGAGCCTCAGTTTTTTCACCTAAAAATAGATAGTTATGACTTTTTGACTACTTCACAAAAAGGTTTTGAAATTTAAAAAGATGTAGCAAGCGAACACACTTTGAACATTATAAATGTGTGCAACATAAGCCAATATTTTATAAAACTGAACAAAGATATACTAACTCTTTCAAAAGGACATTCATTCATATTAAAATGTTACCAGCACTTTCTGTGAGATGGTTCAATTTTATACTGTTTCCTCAATTCTCACAGTATATCTGTTTCTAAGGCTACTCTATTCTTATTCTAAAACAAAGTAAAACAAACGAACAAAAATCCTCATTGTCTACATATTCTGTTTAGTATCCTATCATTTACTGAACCAAGAAAACAACACAAACAAGAACACTCTCAGTTCCTCTACATTTTCAGTTTTGTCTTCTAGAGTTCAAGTGGAGTGATATAGATTCAACCATGATTATTTCTCCAAAATGAGTCATTTCTTTAGAATTTTTATGTGATTAAATTTTTGTCATTTTTATTTAATATTTTGATCTAGAAAAATGACTTCATTTTCCCTACAGTATTTGGATTTTTTTTAGTTTATTCATATGAATATTATTTTCCTGTCAGTCTATCCAAATGAATGTTATTTTTTCTCTGTGAACTTTTTTTTTTTTATTAGAACATTACGTCTAATAGAAAGATTTGGTAATAGGTATAGGCAGTTTAAATTATGTAACCAAAGTAAAAACAGAAAGAAGTAAAATACATCAAAGTTTTGTCAGTCTCTAAATTTTAAAGTAGGTATGAAGCTGCTACTAAACTATAAAAAGCCATTGCTGATTTTATAGAACATATAATTTGTGGGCTCAGTCAACGGTATGTGGGAAATTGGGACCAGTTCTTTTGAAGGAGATACACAGAAAACAATCTTTCTTTCTTTTTTTCAAGTTTTTTTTTTTTTAAGGGATCCTCATATTAATTTCAGGATATCATTGATTCTTGCAGCTAAACAGGAGTGTGTGAGTGTGAGAAAGAGAGAGAGAGAGAGAGAGAGAGAGAGAGAGAGTGTGTGTGTGTGTGTTTATATTTCTATTTGCATAATTCTTCCAAATCTACTCATTGCAAGAACCAAAACTATCATTTTGGTTCTAGTATTATTTTTTTCCCAACCATTTCTTCACCAGTTTTCCTTCTGAAAGTATTTCCTCTCTTATTTTAAACCACCACAACAGATGGATTTTGAGCACATTTCCTGCTTCATTTCTAGAGTGGCTTCTTATTATGAAGCAGAATTGTTCCAATATCTGTAGTGTTTGGCAAAGTTTTTGCCCAACACATTTAGGAGAACTGCCTAATACTTTCAGTCATAGGACTCTTTTAGATCTTTATTTAAATTCTTGGTTAACTCATCACATAGAAGTGTTAACATGGCTTTAGTTTGGTAGAGAAACAAACTCTGGTCAAAATTAATTCCAAGGAGCACTCCTGCTGAAGTAATTTGTATTTGATCCCATACAGAGATTGTTAACATGAGCAGATGTTATAGAAGCATCTGGCATTGCATGTAAATTTCAAGTGATCACTAATAATTATCTAATAAATATCATAAAGGAATGATTACTAATAATTATCTAATAAGTATCATAAAGGAGAAGGAATTTTTTTCTTTTTTCAACTTTACCTTTCTGGTTAGAAAGGGACTCAATCGACATTAGGCATTTAGTCAATGGGAAAAGATTGGATATGCAGCCAAATCATTGAGACTTGGGTTCTGGCACCCATTCTTTCACTTACATATTCTGGTTTTGGATACACAATAGCTCTCTAAGCATATTTCCTCATTTGTAAACCGAGAAGGTTCAATTAATCAGGCTTTAAGGTAGCTCAATATTTCCAGTGGAAAAAGAGACAAAATATTAGGGAAGGTATAAAGGCATACCAAAACCTTTCCTCTCATTAGTGTTGAGCAGTGGAAGTACTCCTTCTTTGTTAGCTGTGTAAATCAGCAATCTAAAAGGCTTTTGATGACAAAAATGGCTGAAAGCCCCATGTTTATGAAAACAAATATGCCCTTAGAAGAAACATTTGACTTTTCCAGTTAAGAGAAATGAATTAAGTTGATAAGGAATATGCTAAACAAGAATTTTGAGTACTAAGCATGGGCACAAATTCAAAATATTTAAGAATTGGAGAGTAAGGCATTTCCTTTGAAATGTTTTCTAGAAACATTTATATTTTAAACATAATATTGCGCAATACTGAGCAATATTTAAATTTAACTTATAAGGAGTTTAACTTCTGTAAAAGAACTTGTTTCATTTCTCCCTTTCACAAGCAAAGTGCCACCTACACTTATTGTCACCGTTTCGTTACCTCCTACATCTTATCCTTCTGCCACTGGATTGTTGCTACCACTGCTTCACTGAGACTGCAACTGCCAACGTCAACAGTGACCGATCTGTTTTCACAAGCAATGGACTGTCTCAGTCACTCAGACTTCCCTGCATCACTGAATACGTCGTCCTTGAAACGCTCCCATCTCTAAGCACTCGTGGTCCATCTTCTTCACCTCTTTAGATTTTTCTTCCTCTTTTCTGATCCATCCTTTCCAGCCTCTTTTTTTCTTAAGATTAAAACTAAAGTTTATTAATCAGTACAGCGCATGTCACAGGGGAGGAACCAAAAACAGAAGTAACTCAAAATAACATATCAGAATTCCAGCTTCTATAGCATCTCATCAAAGGACAACTAAGTTGTAGAGAAATGACAGGACAAAGGAAAGCAGCTTTAGACTTCCAGGGTCAGCAAATGGTGTGAAGGTAAACATGTGGGAGGGAAATAACAAAATAAGGTTTGTTTGCAGATTTCCCTAGTGCCATCTCTGGGCTCATAAGAGTGTCTTCTTTCCTCCTGGTACAGGAAGCGTACCTTTCACATGGGAGTTGTATCTCCATGTAGTGACAATCGATCACTACAGAGGTTTGGTTTGGCTTTCTGGTCTAGAACACTTCTTCTGTTCATTCCTTAAAAGTCTGTTCACAATTGCCTTTCTCTCTTATCACACACTGTCTTGATATCCTCATCTATTATCAAGGCTATGTGCTGATGATTCCCAATTCTACAGCTTTTCACAGATTTGCCTCCTAAATTTGAGATCCTTATATCCAACAGTCCTCTGTATATTTCCACTTGGATTTCTGGCCAACACCTGAATTACACCATACCACGGTCTGAGTCATCTTCCAGGAACTCAGACTTGATTCTTAGGTTTCATACCCACCATAACTCTTATTCACCAAAGGAATTGATAAATCTAGATATTTACTATGTATTCCTAAAAATCATTTACTCCTTTCTGTCATCATGGTCATCTTTGCCTCCATCATCTCACACTTGGATTGCTATCATTGTTTCCTAACTAATTGACCTACCACGGATCTGTTTTCTCTACTCCAGTCATTATGAAATTTTAAAAATACAAACAAAATAATATTATTGTCTTTCTTGAAACTCGTCAGTGTCTTCTCATTGATGTTAGAATAATGTCTAAATTCACTACCAAGTTCACTACAAGAATAAGTCCTGCATGATCTTCTTTGGCCGCTGCCTGCCTTTCCAGCCACAGCTCTCACCATTGTCCCCTTCCCTGCCCTTCTGCTTACTACACTGAATGTTTTTCATTTCCTGGGACACTACTGCTCCCGTGAGGCTCAGTACCTTTAATAGAATGGTTTCTCTCCTAGCACTCCCGTGGCATTCCCCAGCCTCTCGAGTTTGCCTAAGTCTTACAGACTCTTCATGTCTCAAATCAGCAGCACTTCCTTGGTGAAGCCTTCCCCGATGCCCCACCTGCCAAGCCTGAGGAAGATCTCCCACTAGGTATTTTGCACAGACCTTTATATGTTCCTTGTAAGAGTCCTTCTTGTACTTTCCTTTTCTCTCAATGGTGTGCAATTACCACGAGGACAGGGACAGTGCAGACTTCATTCACCCTCATATTTCACACCCAGAATGATGTCTGACATATAGAAGGTGTTCAGTAACTACTGAAGTTTTGTTTTCATCTCATATCGTTTGTTTCACTTTGTTCATGTGTTTCATCTCAAATAAACTGTGCTTTTGCATAAAGCATGATGGATGCTACACTGATCACCAGGGGTCATTGACCCCAGATTATAAGTTCAGTTTGTTGGAGTCATGAAAACCATCCTTTGAGGGCTGGAACATACAGACATAGACATAACTGTTAATAGACGGGCCATATGGCCTGGGCAAGGCCTACATTGAGGTCATATACAACATAGCAAAAAGATTTTATATAATAACGTTGATGATGGTGATGACAACGATGGCCACAGCAAAACAAATGTCATCATAGCACCAAACCCTAGACACAAGTTGTTATTTTAAACCTGGCAATCGGCGACACTCAGAATATATGATTTTTGAATGTAGTGTTTATAACAAGAGACTCATTATTCAAATCGAATCAAATATTCAGAGGCGTTTTTAAACTCAAGTTTGTGGATTCCCTTAAGCACATTCAACCCCTGATTTCTTTCTCTGCTGCTTGTCTCAGTGACCAACAGCTAGAAAAAAGCAGGAGAAATGAAAGGAAATGAAATTCATACCTTCTAATCTTGCTTCAAGCAATTTTACTATTTTAAAAATTATCAAGTTGGGGGTGGGCAAGGATAACATCACTGATAAATGAGTTTGGGAGACTCTGTGGAATTCAGTGATGCTCCTCGTACCCCCCATAAGCATGACTAATCATAATTAAATTATAGGTTACATTTGCCTTTATGTAGAGGCAGCCCTGACTCACAAACCAAATATACACACATCATTCGAGGGTTTTGCTTATGAAATCCACTGTCCTCTCTGAAAAATAAAATATAGGTGATTGCTATCTGTCACATTCTTTTTCACACTGGCGATTCATAAACATCTTACAGGATGTTCTCACCGAGAATTATGCGATTATGAACACCACTGCTGCTTTGTTCCTTTCTTATCCGAACACATCTCCATGAAGAGTTCTAAGCATCTTTATCATATTTCAAAAGACCCCTGATTACATTTGTAATTGAGTCAAAATAAAAGATTCAAAACTGATTTATTAGAGGTAGCATTAAATAATACAATTTAATTATCTTCCACTATACCACTACCATCATGTAACTTTAATTCATTATGATAACCAAAAAAAGAAAAAAAATTCACCCTAATATGTGTTCTGGTTAGAAAAGTCATCTTTTATACTCCAAATGTTGGACCATGTCTTTGTACTTTTATGTTAGAATGTTTGTTCTTGTACTCTCAGACATATTAAGATGCCAAGAAGATGCCAGAAAATTGATATTTTGAAGCAATAGTTTAATTCTAATGTGGCATTTAAATATTCATCTTCTTATCTATTTTCAGCCATTCATCTTATTGATTAGTACATTTCACACTATTTAAATATTTATTTTAAAAATGTTCCTTGCAACGAGGTATGGTGTGTGCTTCTCCGAGATGGGCTAGGTAGCTTGGAGACAGAGTTAGGAGGAAGACGTCCTGTGGAACTTTGGTACTTCTGATATTTGATCCATGTGAATATTATCTATGTAAAATAAATATTAAGTGTTTTGTGTTTTTTTTTAAATGCAACACAAATATTTTCTTTGATACAAATTACACATGTGTTTTGACAGCTCAGAACCACTTTCTGAGTGTAAGAGGTCATAATCAGTCAAAAGTTGTTAAGAATTCAGATCCAATTGCCCTTTTACATGCCCATAAATAAAGACCATAGAAGTAGTCTGTGTGGCATCAAAAGAAAAAAATGTTTGCTTCAGATTAAATTTTGTACTTTGATTGGGAGATGAAAATTAGTCTGTGACCTTGAACCCAGAATCTCAAGAAGTTGTGGGGCTTACTGTGCATAATCCTTGAGAGATAGATAAAAGGATCAGTGCTTTGCCAGGACAACATTCCAGAGAGTTTTCAGCGTGCTCCTCAGCCCTCTCCCCACGTGGTCAGTTTATCACTCCAGGGCCTGGAAGCCATAAAGGATAGTAACATATACAGGAAATGGTTGTAAAGAAATAAGAGAAAATGGCTTAACCAAAGAACATGGAAGTTCCTTGTTAATTATTATCATTTAGGGAAGGAAAAATGAAAGAGAAATGAAAACTGGCTTTTATAAAAGAGACGCTTACCAAATGCTAACTGAAAATTCACGTGTGTTGTTAGTGAATACTAGCAGAGAGGAGGTTTGTGAACTCCGGAACTCTCATTCAGGTAATTATCACATGCAAGTTTGTACAGGGAGTATACCAGGGGTGCCAGAAAAATGTGTACAAGTGGACACTTTGGTCAACTTTGCTCAAGCAGTAGTTCGCCATAATCAGAAGTGTCTGGACGCTGATGGTAACCACTTTGAGCCCCTCTTGTAATTGCAGAAGTCAAATGTGAGCTGTATTCATCTTTTGTTATCGGTATATATTGAGTATTACAATTTTAGTACAGTTTTCTTTTCTTAAAATGTGTATACATTTGTTTGGCATCCTCTGTATGTGACCTTTCTATCTGAATTGTAGGCTTTTGGAGAAAAGATACAATGACTTTTGTTTGAAAGGGAAGAGGTTACATGCATGTACTTGAGGTCAAATCCTGGCTCTATCACTTACTAGGTGCAGGACCTTGGGCACCGTAGGTAGCAGAGGTTCAGCTTCCTCTTCTGTAAAATGGGACTATAATAGTATGTACCCAAAGAGTAGTTTTAAGGATAAAATGAGTTAATGTTTGTAAAGATCTAAGACTGGCACATCATAAGTGTTATATCAATGCTTGTTAAATAAAAATACATGTGAGTAAAACAGCAGAAGTTTGCTTAGGTAAACTCAACTAAATCAATATCTATTGCCTCTAAAACATTCATTGAAGCCTTAAAACTCTGAATATTCATGGTTACCAGCCAGTCTCTTGTCGATCCCCTGCTGCCACCAGTGGAATTGTTTGCTTATTAAACTTGGTTGCGCTTATTCCCAGATCTTTTTATTCCCAGATCTATCTATAATTTTTGTTTTTTTAATTATGCAATTGAATCTTATGACTAAGCCTATTAAATAGGCATTCAATGAAGAATTGTGTGTGAGAACTAGATTGAAGGCTTTGAAGAAACTTGATAAAGAGAGGTTGCTTTAAAAAATACTCTTGGATTCAGTGTTTATGAAGCAACTGAACAGACTGAGGGGGAAAATCATAGAAATCTGGAATGATTTTGTGCTGAAAACTGTTTTCAAAAGTCTTTAAGTTCTGGATCCACTTAATAGAAACTGAAACTGGAAATTGTAGAAAAGGCTTTGTGGGTGTGGTTTGTGCAAGAAAGACAACGTAGAATTCCAAGGGAATGAACTATATGCAATAGCAAAGCTTGGCTTTACAGTGAAAGTTTGGTCAATTTATGTGGATTTATATGTTTTAAGCTAAGAGAAAACATCTTTAATTATTATGCATCTTTTTTGATGGTTTTATGAACAAGTAACATTTTCAATGTCAGGTAAAAGGATTTCTACCACAATTGGAACTATTGGGTTTTAGAGTACTTGGCCTGGCTTTGAATACAGGCTTGGCCACTTATTAGCTATGTGATCGTGGGAAAATAATTTGCTTAACTTCTCTAGAAGTCAGTTTCCCCAACATTGAGGTTTTCTGGAGGATTCAGTGCAACACTGCATGGAAAGAAAGTACTCAGCACTGTGCACAACACATGGTGAACACTGACCACCATTATTATTATGCTTTCTTGCATTCCATTCACCACCTAACTTAGTGCCTTACACGTAGTTGTTATGGAATAGATGCTTATTATTATTTTTTAAGGTAATGATGATTAAATCATTCAAGAAGTAATTATCGGGCCTACTATTTGTCAAACACTATAAACGATGATGCTTAGAACATAGAAATAAAGTAAGATATAGTTCTCTGCCCTATTTGAGAAGCTTTTGCATTAGCCAGAAGTTAGATTAGACATCGCAATGAACCTCACCATTGTCGATCTTGTCTTGTTGCCAAATACTAAATGGAAAAGAAAAAATGATATTGATGATGATGGGTAAGAATCTAGCTATTACTGTTTTGGGAAATAGTCATTTATCCTTTCATTCAATAAACACTTATTTATCAAGATATATCCTAGAGGAGGAAATAGGATCATGGGTGATAAAAACACCTAAAGTAAATAACTATATAGAAATGAAACCCATGATAGGGGAGCACAGAGAAGGGAGAGAAATGACAGCAACTTTATGTAAAGATGCATTATATGTCTAAATGCTTCTACCATACTTTACCCATACATAAATCTAAAGAGCCTGTTCATAAAATCAGACACGATGTCAAGTAGGATCAGCTGTTACAAGTTGATGAAAGTATGTGTTGGGGGTATAAGCATGGATTTCCAGTAAAACCGAGATTGGAAGCCTGACTCTGCCACTTACTAGCTGTTTGAGACCGAGAAACTTACTAAACCTATTTAAGCCTTAATTTTCTTGTCTTTAAAAATAGAGTTAAGCCCAACTATTGTGAAAATTCAATGAGAAAACATGCCTAAGCTGTCTGGAGCTGTGCCTGACAGTACTACTTCAGAAGGCAGCTGTCAGGACATGCAGGAATCAGCATTTTCCTCAGGCAGCCTGGCGGAGTGCCAAAACGTGGCCCCCAGACCATAGGCAGGGCCAACGCTTCTTGGAAACCCTTGGTAGACACTTAGGGAGTTTGTAGCTTGGCTCAGTCCTATGTGCCTATGTTGATCCACGGAGCCAACCTCCTATAAGGCAGCTGTTCTTTTATCTGTTCCACTTTTTAGTCAAAGCTTATCTGTACCGTGTATAGCTGAAGAAGTTAAATTCACTCAAAGACATCAACCCTGTATGTCTAAAGAAGGTCTTTTGATGTTTTTGTTTGTTTCTTTGTTCAGTTTGTTCTATTTGGGGGTCCAATAGGACTCCTGGTGCTCGATTGCAGCTACTTGATTGCATCTATCACTCTACAAAACATGCACAATTTTACAGAGATCTTTTCATGACATACCCAGCTCCTCTGAGCACCTCCTAAATAATTATCCACAATATTTGATGACTATTAGTTTTTGAGCTTAAATTCTTTCTCTGTGGCTTAGTAATATGTTCCAACTCTCGATACCTTGTTCTATCAACAGAGATGTCCAATAAATATTTGTTGATTGATTTATTTTGCTGAGTGAGTGAACTCCAAGGCCTCATTCAGTGTCCTTATGCACAGCTGTGTAAACTCTGTTGAATGAAACTGAAGCTTGCCGCATTCCAGGAGTAATAAGGAATGAGTTAGCCAAGTACTTCTTCTCTAACGTGTCTTCCTTCAAAGAGCCTTAACATCTTGCTGACATAAAAGCAGCTTCAGGAGAATAACACTATGACAAAAAAAAACAGAACCACTTACATAAAGGGTTTAATAAAAAAAGAAATAGGAAAAGGACAAAAATGCATGTGTCTATTAATAAAGTGAGGAGAAAGAGAGAACATCACTTTCAAATTGCAAATGAGAGTTAAACATGATTTCATAAATTCTCATGGTTTCTCTTCCACCAGTGTAAAATTCCATATCAACATGCTAGGAGGCTGATACACTTTAATTAGATCCCTAGATATGCTCCTAAGTTTAACAAGCAACCTTATACCTTCAGACAGACACTCTGGGAGCAGGAGGAATTGTTCTGCTGCAGCTAGCGCATAACTTTAACTACCTTTGCTCCCAGCCACAGCAACAGTCATAACTGGAGGAAAATGAAAATTTCATCTCATCATATTAATCTCTGTTCACACCTGCTTCAAAATATAATTTTGGAAAAATTAGCTTGCATGTTAGGGTTCTTAGAAATTCAGTTGGTTTTCATCTCTGACTTGGCAATGAATAGCTAGCTACAAAAATTGATTGACTGACTTTCCCCCACACCCTCCCATCCTAAGCACTTTCCAATT
Organism: Rhinolophus ferrumequinum; assembly: GCF_004115265.2. NCBI lineage: Eukaryota > Metazoa > Chordata > Mammalia > Chiroptera > Rhinolophidae > Rhinolophus > Rhinolophus ferrumequinum. The sequence goes on from NC_046291.1 coordinate 70,109,539, forward strand.
TAAGTCAAAACTCATTCCTTGCACTTATGTGTGACAGAAAGAAGCAGGAAAAAAATGGCATTATATATGGTTTCTTGCTTGAGCCCAAATAGGCAAGATGAAGTGACAGAAGGAACACATCTAAACTTATTGTGAGGCTTGCTAAAATGCTATTTCCTACAGACGTCTTTGCATGGGGCTTCCCAAAGGGCTCTTATCCTCTCTGTCCAGTTTTCTAGCATTTCCACTGCTCCCATCAATTAATGCCAGGCCAAATCCTTCAAACTGCTTTGTCTCTTACCTATAAGGAATAATTAACTTGCAAAGGAAAGAAAAGGGGGACGAGATGGAAAAGAAAGAACTATGCCCTATAGCTTCCAAATGCCATATTTTCCCAGAAGTTGTCCAGAGACAAGAAAAGGTCCTGTTAACATCAATGAAGAGAGAAAACCCCCTTCTTTGTGATTGTCAAAGACCTTTGGCCTTGCTTTGTGGAAATCACACCCTGGATAATTTTGCATGGCTTGGAATGTGACAGGGAGGAGGAATACACCTTTAAGTTTAGAAAATACTCCTCCCCCCATCCCCCCCCACCCCCTAACCCCCTCACCGCCTGGAGCTCAAGTCAGCACAAAGGAAAAAGTTGACTTCTGGACTTTAATCCACACTGTGGGCTTCTGTTTCCCCGCATTTTACAGGCACTTAATTTACAATGAACTCGACTCCCATGACCTTTAGGGAAGCACAGAGGGTTGTTTTCTGTGGGTTTTTTTTTCCCCCCAGTGCATCCATTTCTATCTCCCTGTCCTGCCGTCCATATGGAAAGCAGATCTGAGAACCAGGCATTTCATCTGAGTAATTCAAAAACTTGAGTGGAAAAATATTTCAGCTCTAATCCACAGGTTTAAAGATCTGCATGTTTCTTCTGTTGATGGTGACTGAAGAAAATAAGCACACAACTGAAATGGAGAAGAGTCTTCCTTCAAACATACACACGCACACGAGCACACACACAAATGGTGCAGGGCCCCTTCCTGATCCAGTGCTCTTCTGTCCCTCTGAACTTCCGACTTTCTTACATGCTCTCCTTCCTAAGTGGGCATTACTTTCACAGACTCTTATTTGAGTTTGCTTTATGCTCTAGGCTTTCTCACATCATCTAGCTGACAGCTTCTATGAGCTGTAGCGAAAGAGGCTATTGTCATGAGATTAAAGGAGAAATATGCTAAGACGTGCATGTGTATTAGATGGAAATTCCCACACATGCTTTTATTACTCTGAGGATAATTAATTAATTGTTTTGGGGTAATTTAAGCAATAGAAAAATGAAAGTTGATTTCAGTTGTATCATCTATTATACCCTTAAATATCCTCACATACATCACAACATATGTCTTAATTCTGGGTTAGGAAATTGTTTGCCATCCTCACAGCTTCTATTTCTCATACAAAGGATGTTAAGACATATTGTTTACTACCTTAAATCTTCATAAACTAAATATGTATTTTCACTTGGGCAACCTGGGAAGGTCAGGAACGCAAATGATTTTTGGACCGTATCCAGCAATCACTCTGCACTTGACATTCCTCCACACACAGTTCCTACACCTCTCCATCTCATGTTTCAAAGACTTTTCCTCCAGCCAAACAAGAACTTTAGAAACACTAACACTAAATAAGTCACTAATTTTGAAAAACAGTTTTAAGATACAGTTCTGCTACTAGTAGTTGGGTGATACTGAATTGCCACCAAACCTTGCTGGGCCTCAGTTGTTGTATCTGCAAAAAGAAAGTGTTGTAAAATGTGATTTTTCAGGAACTGTCCAGCTCTACCATTTTGCTTGTCATATACCATCTCTCAGGTATTTCAGCTATTTACGGCTGTCTATGCCCACTATTTTTTGCAAGAATTTTATACTTCTCAAGGAATACATTTTACAAAGGTCTAACTAAACATAACTAGGAGAGTTCTGTGAAACACAGCTATGAACTAAGCACATTATGTTTTCAAAAAAGAGTTTTGCCTAGCAAACTAAGATTTCCATTAAGTAAAACAACAACAACAACAACAACAAAAAACTATTACGCTCCCCATCAAAATCCCAATGGCTTATTTTAAAGCAATAGAACAAAAATCATCAGATTTGTATGGAAAAACAAAAGACCCCCAAATAGCCAAAGCAATCCTAAGAAAAAAGAACAATGCTGGCGGTATCAAATTCCCTGACTTTAGATTGTACTACAGGGCAACAATAATTAAAACAGCATAGTATTGGCAGAAAAACAGACACACAGACCAATGGAGTAGAACTGAGGACCCAGAAATAAACCCACATAAATATGGACAGATAATTTCTGACAAAGAAGCCAAAATCATACAATGGAGGAAAGACAGCCTCTTCAATGAATGGTGCTGGGAGAATTGGATAGCCACGTGCAAAAGAATGAAACTTAGACTGCTATATCTGTCACCATGTACCAAAATTAACTCAAAATGGATCAAAGACCTAAACATAAGACCTGAAACAATAAACTGCATAGAAGAAAACATAGGTACTAAACTTATGGATTTTGGGTTCAAAGAGCATTTTATGAATTTGATTCCAAAGGCAAGGGAAGTAAAAGCTAAAATAAATGAATGGAACTATATCAAACTAAAAACCTTCTGCACAGCAAAAGAAACCATCGACAAAATAAAGAGGCAAACAGTTGAATGGGAGAAGATTTTTGCAAACAATGCCTCTGATAAGGGGCTAGTATCCAAAATATATAAGGAACTCATACAATTCAACAAGAATAACAAAAAACAATCCAATTAAAAAATGGGCAGAGGACCTGAAGAGACATTTCTCTAAAGAGGACATACAAATGGCAAATAGACATATGAAAAAATGCTCAACATCACTAATCATCAGAGAAATGCAAATAAAAACCACAATGAGATATCACCTCACCCCAGTCAGAATGGCTATCATCAACAAGACAAAGAGTAACAAGTGTTGGAGAGGCTGTGGAGAAAAAGGAACCTTCAATACACCGTTGGTGAGAATGCAAATTGGTGTAGCCGCTATGGAAGGCAGTGTAGAGGTTCCTCAACAAATTAAGAATGTAATTACTATATGACCCAGAAATCTCTCCCTGGCTCACTGGTTACAGCTGACGTCCAATTAGCCACAGCTGGTGGCCATCCAATCACAGTTGATAGCCATTTATTACCTGAGCCAGCACCTTTCCATGTGAGGAAACTGCTGTCCTGGTTCTGTCCCCATGTTAGTGTCTCAATACCATGTTTTTGTTTTGTTTTTTTTAACAAGAAACTTTTCAGATGAAAACTTTGAACAAGCATTGGTAGGGCATACTGTAGGGTGACTCACTCAACACCCATTCTTATTCATCTACCTCCTTGTCTGCCTTCTTTATAGAGGCAGGGAAGCCAACATCCAATTTTCACATCTAGGTTTGAGCTGGCAGCAGCCACTTAAGACAATTGTGTCCAACTGGTTTAAGCGGGTATCTGCTGGGAAAGTCTTCCCTTCCTAAAAAACCACAACCACCACAAAAAACAATGCAAAGTCTTACATGAAAAAGATTTTTGAAAAATTCCTTTTCTACCTTCTGATGCTGGAGACACAGCCACTATCTTGTGACCACGAGGCCAAAAGCCACGTGGCAATGACAGCAGACAACAGGAGCCAGTGATTGGTTGTTTCATTGTTTACCATGAATCCTATTGGGGCATCTTTGATATCACAGTATCTACCCCCAAAATCTGAAAACATTTATTCATAAAGACATATGTGCTCCAATGTTCATTGCAGCTTTATTTACGGTGGCCAAGACATGGAAACAACCAAAGTGTCCTTTGATAGATGAATGGATAAAGAAGGTATATATACACAATGGTGGTATATATACACAATGGAATACTATTCGTCTATAAGAAAAGATAAAATAGTGCCATTTGCAACAACGTGGATTAATCTTGAGATAATTATGCTAAGCGAAATAAGTCAGACAGAAAAAGTCGAGAACCATATGATTTCACTGATATGTGGTATATAAAACTGAAAACAACAAAACAACAAGAGAAACAAATGAAGAAACAAAAACTCACAGACACAGACCATAGTTTAGTGGTTACCAGAGGGTAAGTGGGCACCGGGGTGTTCGATACGGGTAAAGGGGATTCAATATAAGGTGATAGAAAGAGAACTGACTCTGGGTGGTGAACACAGCATATAGATGATGTGTTACAGAATTGTACACCTGAAACCTATGTAAATTTTCTAACAATTGTCACCCCAGTAAACTTTAATTAAAAACAAACAAACAAACAAACAATTACTCTGATCTGAGAGAAAACGCAACAAGGACCAGGTAAGTGCATTGATCCAGATGTATCAAACTTCAGTGTCCCTGATTCAATTTAAAAGGATGGAGAAACACACCCAGCAAATGCACCATTACTTCACATAGCCCTTACATTTCCTCCTTTTTTTCTAATTTTTTTGGTTAATATTACCAAAGTACAAAACTTACCTTTAGAAACACTCCCATTTCTAACACGAGTACCTCTATGAATCTGCTAAGGATAATTGAAACCAAAATTAAAGACACACTGACAATCTCTTGCTATATTATTTTGTCAAGACGAAAACCATCAGGGCATGCAGCAGGACACACATGGTGCCTGTGATTATTTGAATGCAGGCTTTTGGCAATAGGAAACAACTTTTAATTGGTGAGTGGCTATTGCTCACACACATATAATGCAAACACATCATCAGCAATTTATTCCTTACCTGAGAAGAATTTTCCTTTTACTTCTAAGTGATACATATGGTGACATATTAAAACGCAAATAGAATGGTAGCTGGTATACATCTAACCTGTGTGTTTGGAAGTGACAGGTCCTGTCGTTCCACAGTCAGCCCCAAGAGTGACAACTCGAGGACTTAGTGTTCCTCTCAGAACACATCAGCGTGTGTTCACGCACACTTCTAATTACTTACCTTCGACTCTCGCAGTCCTGTGAGGGAAAGATTGTCAAAGAGCAGAGAAATGGCAAAGGTAAGCAGGCAGTGCCTAAGAAAACCATTCTTTCCTTGAGCTGAGCTCAGTGTGTCTTAGATTTGGGTTATGTGGCTTGGTGCAGAAGGAAACAGATGCATAGATATGAACGCAAATGTCTAAAATGTGTTATTCTTTTGCACATTTGTAAGAGCACAATGTCTAAAATGTGTTATTCTTTTGCACATTTGTAAGAGCACGTAAGAACAACTTTGCTGGAACATGACAGACCAAAGGGAATGTGGCAGTCTATAAATCACATGTTAAATGCTGGAACTGGGTGATATGCTTGGTAATTTTCTGGAAAGACTTTTCCAAAAAATCTTTCCAAGGGATAAACCTTTCCTAAGCTGATCCTCTTCCTCCCTTGTTGGTGAGAGGATATTTAGTTAGGACATGTTATCTTAACTCAACATGAGAATGGTGTCAGGCCCATCTTTATTATCGGAAACCTACAAGCAGGTGAAACCTCGATCGCTAATTTAGTTGCATATAGTGGAACTATTGTATGATAATGTGACAGAGGATCCCCCTTCTCCTTTTCCTTAATACTTTCCTTTAAAGGAAAGAGAAAAATCCTCTGAGAAAGTGTTTTCTTTTTTTTCAGTCCAGTGTTTTGACCATCCAAATAGAAATCATACTATAAACATATATTAATGTCTAAAAACTATTAGAATAACCAGCATATGTACCACCTGAATTATCTGCATTGGAGACCTCTGCTGAACTCTGTACTCTTCTGGACTATTTTAATCAAAGCCCAACAATCTTTTCTGTCTAAGAATATAAAGTGATTACACTGCCTCTCATTTGATAAAGGAAGTTTAAGTATGAAGGGAACTTCCAGCTACTCCTACGCCATGCGAACTCATTAGGGTTTGTATCAAACATCGATATGATTTTCTCGGATGAAAAGAGTGGAATCTGATTTAGAGTCAGTGTGTACTGTGCATTTTTTACACCCAAGCCTGTATTATCATCTAAAACAAAACAAAAGGTATAATAGTATTTACCTCAGAGTTAATGCCAGTAGAAAACAGTAAATATGAAATAAAAATTAGTGGCCATCTCTTACCTTTAATTTTTCCTTTCACCTGATGCTGTAGTTCAAAGATATATCACATCCACTAAAAAAATAAAAAAGAAAGATAATGTTAGTGAGTATATCAGTCGCAGTACAATCAGGAAAACAGAAATACTCTGAAAATTTCAAATAGAAGTGAATCTAATCCAAGATACTAGTTATACAAATTTTAGTTGGGTGGAGGAGTAAAGGGGGTGGGGAAGGAGCACGATACGGAGATATGGATTTGCTGCTAAGGTCACTACCAGTGCCGCTGGCGTGCATAGTTATCTGTCATTCTCACCAGTGCCTCCCACTATTCTGTGATCCATAGACACAGCTGGATGTGTCAGTTACTCAGCCACCTTCACCTTTTGGCTACGGTTCTGTCTGGAACCAGAAGCAGAAAGATTTCCCCTTTCATTGTCTTTGCAATTCCACTAAAATGTTTCCTACCAGCAGAGCCTAATAGGAACCAGTCAGCAGGACAGTTTGAGGAATGCAATTTCTAGAAACTTCCTTCAATACAGAGGAGAAAGTGGGATGAGCACCAGCAGACATTACCTAGAAGAATAAATAATCTCGGTAGTTACCATCCCAGCACCAGGAAGCCAGCAGTAATTCTGGCTCAAAACAATGATATGTGTTTATCTCTCCTCCAAAATCCCATAAAATATAATATAAAAAATATATATTATAAATATTATATATATATAACTATATATATTATATATTTATATATCTATTATATATATTTATATATCTATTATATATATATTTTATATATATAATGGAATGGAAAATGAGAAGGAGATCTGTGATAGTTAATTTTATATGTCAACTTGACTGGGACACACAGTACCCAGATATTTGACTCAACATTATTCTGGGTGTGTCTATGGGTGTGTTTTTGGATGAGATTAACATTCGAATTGTTAGACTGAGTAAAGAAGATTGTCCTTCCTAAAGTGGGTGGTCCTCATCCAATGTGCTGATGGCCTGACTAGAACAGAAGGCTGAGGAAGGGAGAACTCACTCTCTCTTGCTTGACTGGCTTCAAGCAGGGACACAGGTCTTCTCCTGCGTTTGGACTCAGAAGGGAACTTACCCAATCCGCTCTCCTGGTTATCAGGCCTTTACTATGGCCATTCTTAGTGCATGTGAGGAATACGTGACTAAGACTACGTCATACTTTTCTTAGCACTACCATGAAAAAACCTATTCTTAAGAAGACTTACCCACCATATGTCCATCAAAAGGTACTCACTGAATTTAATGCTTAATTGAATATACTTTCAATTCTTTCCCTTACATTTTGCATTGTCATTATTGGTTGTCCTGGGTCTCCAGCTTGCCAACTGGAGATCTTGGGACTTCTCAGTCTCCATAATTATGTGAGCCAATTCTGTAATAAATAAATAAAGATAGATTAAAGTGATAGATAGATAGATAGATAGATAGATAGATAGATAGATAGATAGATAGATAGATAGATAGATCCTCTTGGTTTTATTTCTCTGGAGAACCCAAACAAATACAAGATTCATCAATAAATAAAACGTTTTGGTAAGTTCCTAGATGAAAAAGTGCAGATGGGGTCACGTTGATGAATAAACCCCCAAAGAGAAGACTGTATGCCCCAAATCCACAAGAGTCAGTCACACCGAGAGGCGCAGCTACCACTCCTGCTGGTGCCCAGCAGATACAGCTGATGCCAAAGCAGAAATGGGCTATAAATAGGACACTTGCAAATGGAGTGGCTGTGGAATAGCTAGAGCAAATTGTTCTTTCCCAGCTCCTGTATGAAAAAATAAAAAGAATTGTGCAAGAAAGGTGTGGCCCAAATATGAAGCGAAAGAAAATTTGGCATGACTTTACACCAGTAAAGGTGTATAGAGCAAGAAACTCTGCAATGACTTTGAAACTTGAAATATTATCAATCAAGTAAAGAGCTTAATAACACAGGATTACATTTCTTTCTCTAGGAGCATAATCACACTATTTGGTTCTTGCAATACAAACATATTGTAAATACTGCTTATTGATTTTCAATTAAAGTAGAAAACGTCATTACAGTTACAGAGCAGAATGCATGAAATATGTTTTGGCAATGGAAAAGCAAAGGCGCAGCCAACCAACGCTGGGAGGGAGAGGTGGACGAAGAGAAGTAGGAAAAAACGCTCAAGCATTTATTTCCTCATCTAAGACAATGTGAAGTCAATGGATTCTGTCTAAAATTGATGAGTCAAGAAACATATTTATGTGTTTCATTTAACAGTTGTAAAGTTAACCCCTAGAAGAATTTTAAAAATTAACAACAGATGAAGAATGAAAGAAGAGATGGAAATAGAGCTAGATTCCTCATTGTTCATATTTAGGAGTAAATAAAGTCTAAAATGTAAAAATTAAGACATCAAGTTACAAATACATAATTCAGTATTATGAATATGTAAAACCAACAAGATCAGAAAGAGTAAAATTTATTCCCTCTTGTGAGTAAGGCTATGGTTGATGGAAGGAGGGTATTTTATTTTGGTGTTTTAATGCTTTTTCATCTTTTGTATTTTTTAATGCATTTAAATGTTTAATTCTGGGCATGTATTATAATTTTATAATCAAAACAAATAAATACAGAGGAAATTTCCCTGTCAGTGGAGAGGGTACAGGAGGGGAAGTAATAGAAGCAGCCCTCTTTTGCCTCAGCGCAGTGCTTAGTTACAATGATGTTAGGAACATAAAACAGCTACAAATGTAAACTGAAGAAATAGCTAAATGCTACTGTCTGATAAAGTGCAACCAACAGCATGTATTACCAGACGCACCAGATCTAAGTTATCTTTCCTAGAGTCAGCTGTCAAACAGCAAGAAGTTTTCAGGCTGATTTAAACTCCTTTCTTTCTCTTTCCAATATTTAATTATAGAAGTTAACTCAAAAATAATCATTGGAAAGACAAACTTTCCCAAGCTATCTCAATGGGAAGTGCTCCTCAGTTTCTTACAGAAAAAAAAAAAAAAATCACTGTTATAAAAAAAGGTAAATACATAAAATTCACTATGCCTAACAAGATTATATGGTCAAGACCTCACTTTGGTTTTACATTAAGGAATGATTCAAGTGGGCTGCACTTCTCTCATTTCTGGCTGAGAAATGCAGAAACTGGGAAAAAGTCCTCTTGTATTTTGTATTCTCCATAAAAAAAGCTTTTTGAAATGCAGTCCCAGCTTAGCCTGCACTCTGACGCCAGTCCTCAGTGCACACTGAAGCTTCTGGCATTTGGACCACGCCTCTGTCACTACCTACAACCTTACAATAGCTCACCTTCTTGATGCAAAATGGTGACAGCTAATAGTCACTTCATAACTAATCCATAAGAAAAGTGTGAGCAATCTTTTTTGATCCAGAATTGCCATGACGCCCAGACATCAGGGTCAAAATATTTGGGCTAAAATAACAAGTCAATACATGTTTTTTTGCTCATCATCCTATTCCCATTGCCTTCACTTCCTTTAGTTAAAACTTAGCTTTGCAAGTTCTTGGATAGTTTATAGTTTATCTAGTTGTTCATAATCCTCATTTGCAAAAATATTCCCAGTGTGTATAAACAAAAACCCATTTACCAAAATTCCCAAATAAAAACCCATTACCTCCAAACAATCTCACCAAGTTACTTTTTTTGGATGCCCAATGACCTAAGGGTTAAGTTTTCCAACTAAGAGAGCCCGAAAGTCCCAATTTGAATGGTCCTAGTTCTTTGCAATTCTCCCACAAGTTTCCAAACCCATCAAAAAAACTAACGTGGTCACAGAACCCTTGGAAGTTCATATATCCTTTTGAAAAATAAAGTCTTTCTATTTAAAAATGAAACAGAGCAAAACACAACCTATGCTAACCCATAAGCAAAATAAAGTACCGGTGTGTGGAGAATTTCCAACTTCTGAACGACTTGGTTTTCCCACAGAGTCAAGATTAATATGATTGCACTCTGACTGGCTTGTCCTGTCCCCATGGGTGGAAGTGGGCTCAGAAACACGTTGGGTGAAGAAATTTCCCAGCGTATCACAGTGACCACGCCAGCTGTACAGAGTCATTTCTACACAGATACAGAAATATTACAGATTTTCTGACAGGCTTAATTATGGTATCTATTTTGTGAGCTCTTGGATCTGGGCCAGATTATGAAAAACATGGGAAGTTTGCTGGACAATGGATGCTCCCATGCATCTTAAGGAAAATCTTGGCCTGAGACTTCGCAGCTCTAACTCCACATCGGCATAGACACTGATGTTTATCAGAACATACACAGCAATAAAAATTAACCACAAGGTTCAGAGAATTGGAGGTTCAGGTTTCCATTTAACTTAATTTTCTGGTTGACAAGGGATTAAACAAACAAAAAAAACACTTATTTTATTCAAGCCTTTGGAGAGGAAAAGGAAAGAAACTAATACTTAACGACCATCGCAGCAAATACTATGCTAGATTTTAAGTGTGTTATTTATCTTCACTGTAAGTCTATGAAGTGTGTATTATTTTAAAATATGTTATAGGTGAGAAAACAGACTCAGAAAGGTCACGTAAATTGTTCAAGTCACAAAGCTAGTGTTCAGAAAATGTAAAATTAAAACCTACGTTAGTCTTCTTCCAAAAGACAATGTCCGCCTAATATTTTAACAACAAGAAATTCTATTGCCTTATATGTGTAGATTTAAAATAATTGGCATATTTTAATTTTTATCAAAACAGTATTTGTTCAATGCTAATCTCTGAGCTCACTGTTAAAGTTAAAAAGGTAAAGTCTATGTAACAATGCCTAAGAAACTTTCAGCAGAACAGGCATTATTTAGTAATAAGTATTTAGAATACAATATTTATTTTTGTGAAATAGTCATTTTCGTGGTATGATGGGGATGAGCTAGCAGGACCTACTACTAGTAACTAGAGGTGGGAGGATGGCATCAAAAAGAACTTCAGAGAAAAGACAATTTCAGGTGAGTTTATCAGTGAGAAAGATACATACACCGGGTGGGGAACAGAACAGGCAATGGCACAGAGGCATGAAAGTACAGGGCACATTTGAGACTCTACAAGTGGCTCGGCACAGTTAGAATAAAGGGGACATGTGGCACACTGATGGAGGGGAGCTAGAAAGGTAAAGACAGAGCCATAGCACACACGCTGACTTGCTCCATGTGGGTGACTGAAACTGTGAAAGAAAGTGGAAAGACAGCAGATTTTCATTTAAAACAATCTCTTCAAAACAGAGGGGATTCACTTCAAATTACTTTGTAGACTCTAAAAACTTGGTGAAGGACTACCAGTTGAAGGGAGAGGGGAGGCTTCTGGTTTAAATGAAAACTCTGCACATCTGCAGTCATCCGTAGGAGTCTGTTACCTTTGGGAAATCTTACAGGGGTCGAAGGCAGATGATCCTGGATTGAATCTCACCAGGACCCAGGCTTACTTTAAAAATTAAATTTAAAAAATGTGTTATTGATTTAGGTACCTGATACTTGCTTTTCTAATAAATGAGGGGTAATAGAAAAAAAAATATTTGACTGTTTCTATTAATACATGTGTTACTGTACATTTCAAAAGATCAGCTGCTGTTATTTCTCCTGATGCTGTCATTGAAATCCCCCACAACGGTGGATTTTACCCTTTATCTTCAAAGTGTCCCAGTGGGAAGAGGGTGAGTGGCTACACCAGAAGTTTCAAAAACTGGCCAAAGTTTCCGATTTATTTGAAGTCATTTTTATTTAAGTCATACCAATCATATATTGTGCGCCATAATATACTCATTTTTAAAAATATAAAATACTGATGTAAATTCCTTCCCGTATCCCCCAAATATCCTTGAATACATTTGAAACACCAGGAAAATATACCATGTTTACCAGGTGAATCTTTGTTCTTCTCTGTCAGAACCCCACTTTACTTGGAGACTCCACTACTACACTACTTTGTTAGCCAAAGGCAGGCAATCCAGTAATTTAGGAAATTAATAAATAGACCTTAATTTCTTATGTCAATATGTGTAACTACTCTTTCTTGAACTTTATTCCCAAGAATCACGTTAGCTGTTAAAAAGGAAAATCAGATACCCAGGATTTATCCAGGAAGACTATTTTAATTTAACGTATCATGCAACTGACATTTAAAAAAAAATGCACATACATTCCTAAAACATTTGAAACAACACAAAGGGACCCTCAGGTAAAGGAGCCAAAATTCTCACATCCTCTGGACTGTGGGTATTAATTCAACTCAGACTAGAACTGTGACAGTGGAACTATAGTATTTTATAAAGCAAATTATGCTACATAGAAGAATATTTTTAAAGCATATACAATATATTATAAAATAGTGCTAAAGTAAAAAAAGGCAAAAACAATAAAATAGAGAAAGGAAACCTAAAAATAAATTGTTATGGTGTACCTTCCAAAATCTGTTAAGCTGAGCCTTCCCTGAACATTTCAATCATTGAAACTAAGAGTTAAACACCAGGAAAATATACCATGTTTACCAGGTGAATCTTTGTTCTAACGCACACTATCACATTGAACCAGTAATGAGGTATGAATATCTTCCTATTTTTTTCCAAAGAGAAGACAAAGGCTTATTGGGGTAAGTTAAATAGCAAAGTTAAACAAAAGAATATCAGCACACTTCCAAACTTCTAATTACTCTCTGGAAGCACTGACACCTGCTTGTAATGGGAACTTGGCAACCTTTATCTTCTTTGGGATTGTCCATTCACATTTCTTTGCCACAGCTTGGAATGCTGAACAAAGTCTCCTCATCCACCGACGTCAAATGTGAGCCGACAGATAACCTGGAGGCAGCCATTCATCACTGGAGATGTGAGTAAGGCCACAGAAGAGAGGCACACCGTGCTACTCCCCCAGGTTCCTCGCATGACCTAAGCTAGTATGGGCACCTCACCCTGTACCAGCTTACTCCAGGCCCACTGTTCTCTCTCTGCTCTAAGAGTCACAGGTGAAATGCATCACTCCAGCCCACGTGTGCCAAGGAAGTGTCTGCCAGGGAAGTATCTCTGGTTCTAGGGGAAGATCACTGACCAGTTATCAGGCCTTCAGCCAGTTTTCAAAATGAAACAAGAACTTCCATGCCAAAGTCTCAATCCCATTTCAGTATTTGAATGGGCTAAAATGAAACCAGAAGGAAAGACCTAGATATCTTCTCTACAACAACAAACAAACTTGACATGGAAGGTCTTCAAGAGAGTATTTAGCCCAGTGCTTTCCTGATTTAGTGGGTATTGCACTAAATCCTGTGGAGAGAAAAGTCCTAAGACCTAACAGGCAGAGGCTGTATCCTGTGAAGAATTTATGATTTAAGTGGTTTTATTCTGAGCAAACATCTCAACCCAACCCAAAAGGGCTTGACTAAAATAGCAAATTGGAAAATGCCGAAGTAATACCTAATTGGTCACACCCAAATGTTGTTGCTTCCTGTCTTGGAAGTCAAATCTTGCTGTTACATGATTACGGTAAGAAGCCTTATTCTTGGCAGGTTTCTTTCTCAGGCCCTCCTGTTGCTTCTAGAGGAATCTTTGATATGAAAGTCACATCCGCTTCTCTTTCCCTAGAGAAGAGATGCGGTGGCTGTTGTTTGAGTGGTTGGGGTCAGCCCCTTCATTTGATAGCACCAACCGTCTGTCATTTAGGCAGGAAAAATCTTCAGGAAAATGGGGAACTGGCTCTTTCACACTAGCATTTTATGGGACTTCGAAGTCAATTACAGATTGAACCCCAAAGTACAGTTTCCTCAGTTTCTTATATGCTTTGCTGCGTTCTGCTAAGCTAAGTGGAAACATTTCAGTCCTGGAATGTCAGAGAAATGAAGAAAAATGAAACCTATCGGTTGCTCACTCGAACATAAGGAGGATCTGTCAGTAACTACCGTGAGGTTTCCTCCAGCTCTAAGCCCAGAGACCTCTGGAGATTCAGTAGCAGTTGGATCCACATAGAGGATAGGAGAGCCGGATTCCAGTTCCAGGAATGTGACCGTGGACAAGGCAGTGTTCACCTTTATGAAGTAAAGATGAAGAATAAGCCCCCATAAACATATTTTTCTGATAAAATTTCCAAGATTCTGGCAAAGCATTGTATGTTGGAAAGAAAACAGGATGGAGAACAAGGAACAAATAATAATAATACTTTTCATGCAAATACACTGCTGCACTGAATTCTCTCAACAGCTGTCTGAGGCCAGTGTCAATGTCCCATTTTTACAGATGAAGAAACAGAGACATGGAGGTGTGCAGACAATACAAAGTCACATTTAATAGGTAGCAGAGCAGAGATTCCAACCCATGCCTGTCTTCTTCTGAAGTCCACTACACTTCATGTCCTCCCGTCTGGCTCACAAAAATGTTGTGAGTCTGTGTGCCCATTACTTTCCTTCCTTGTACCTTAAACCTCTTTTACAGTCTACCCTGAAGGGACTTAAAAGGTAGACCTCAAGCACATCAAGTGTGAGAAGGGTCCATGAGGAAGCAAAGGAGAAATGTTCAGTCCTCACTTCCCCACTCTCCTCTACTTCCAGAATAGTTCAGCTGTTAGATATTGATATACTGATCTTCTTAATGAGATCCGTTTAACGAAAAAAAAAATGGTACAAATGGCTTGAAAAAAAAGAAGAAGGGAGGGAGGGAGGGAGAAAGAAAGCAACAAAGAAGAAAAGAGGAAGAAATTGAAAACTACTGAGTGACTTTATTGCTTCATATCTTAGGATTTTTAGAGCTTAAGCACTCTTTATTTAAAATCTATTTTTCAATTACATTTGACATACACTATTATATTAGTTTCAGGAACACAACATAGTGATTAGATATTTATATACCATATGACGTGATCACTGCTTACCATTCTTTAAAGTGGCAAATCTAGAGGAGATTTTACATTTATAAACTACTGTATAAGCTACTTCATAAACCAGGTGGCACCCATCAACTTTTATGCTGAAATAACAAAAATTCCCAAATCTCTATGGCTAACAGTAACTAACGTCTACTTTTCACTCATATTACTTGTCCTACACAGATCAACAGCGGCTGTACTCTTGATGTCTCCATTTCAGGACCCAAATTGAAGAAGAAGTTCCTCTCCAGGGCAGAGCAAAAAGAGCAGTGCTAGATCCATGAGATACTGTTTAAAACTTTTGTGCAGCAGTGAATTATGTTGATCCCACTCTCCTTTCAATTACTTAAGTCACATGGCCAAGCCTGATAGCTAAACATGGAGAGAAATGATCTTCTTATATGGAGTGGTAGCAAACAATTAGGAACAATAATGTTCCTCACATGACTTATCCATTCTACCCTCTAGTCACAATGTTGTGTGCGTTTCTGTCCCTTTCTTGAATAAAATACACTCCCCGCTTCTCCAAGAAAAATACTCGCTAATCCACTCCACTCTAATCCAGTCGTAGCCCCAGACGCAATGTCCAAAATTTTATGATATTCCCCATGTCAGGGCCCGATGGAGGTCCTTTTGAGCCAGAGATTATGAAGGTAAAACCAGTTATTTGCCCCCCTGTCACACATCCACAGTAGCTGAATCAACCACAAGGTCCCACAATAGATTATCCCAGGAAGAAAGGGGAAGATGTGAGGAGCACAGCAGTCACAGGCGTATAGCAGTTCTGAAACTGTGCTAGTCAAACATTGCAAGTGCTGTCCGCTGGGGCACAGGGAGTGTTCCACAATTAAGCCCTGGGTCCGGTCCCCCGGAAGAGCTCGCCAGAATGTTGGTTGCATGGGGTCTTGGCCCCATTCTCTGAGAGGGTCTTATTTTTTCATGACTCTTGGCCACATAGGAAGACAGCATTGGAAAATCTGTCTTGTGGGGGGAGCAGGGGCTCTGTAGCTATCTCAGCCTGCTTCCTGCGGAAGGTTGGGACAGCAAAGTTGTTTGAAATCTCAAATAGTCACAGTCTCTTACAATTCAGGTTGGCGGTTCTTGTGATAGTATAGTTCTCCCTAAAACACTATTGCTATTTCTTTATTTGATTCCAGACAGTACCATGTACAAATAGCCACATAAATCTCTTGAAGACATACTTCTCTCATCAGACTTAAAGACAGCAAATAACTGAGGAGAATCATACAAGGTACCATGCAGAATAAGACAGAAAGGTCCATGAGTCATAGGGAAGATACAGGTGCTGTAGACTCTTTGCAGGTCTACATGAAGGTTAGCATACTTCTAAAAGCCTACATATGTACAGGGTCAAATTTAGATTTCTTAGTACTGGACTGGTGTGTGCTAGTCTTGTCCCTCTCTTGGATAACTAACATTGATCCACTGCCTTGTCTCTGTCTCACAGTTTTCTTCAGATACCCTTAAGGAGCGGGCAGCTGGCTGTATAAGACTATCTCCCTTTTTCACAGTTTACGGGTTAGACACCTGAACTGGGAAGCTAATCAAATTTCTGTCTGAGATTTCAGTTTGGAACTTAGAGAAGTTAGTCTCTGCGGGAGGTTTGAAAAAGGAGGCCATCATTCTGGCTACATTATACTGAACACAGAAGCTGATGGTCTGGAAAGAGAAGAGAGAGAAACAAATAATGAAACATACACACTGTTGGAAACAGAGAGATATGTCTGTCCTTAGGGTCTAGACATATTCCTTTTCAGAAAGTTCTTATTTGCCTGAGCTATTTCAAGTGTGTATCTGTAACTTGCAACCAAATAATCTTTCAATCTTTGAAACTTAAATTCAATTTCCTTCAACAAATTCTTCTTCAATTTCCATGCATACAATGCTAAGAAAGAATTCTCAAAGGATACAAAGATAAATAAGACACAATAGCAGAATTTAGGGTATTTAAAACTTGTAAGAAAGATAAGTTCACAAATTCCCATAAGACAGATAATGACAGAAATGTATAAAACACTGCGGCAGCGCAAAGGAAATCACAATCACATCTGAGTTCAAGAACCAGGACATTTTTATGGAAAAGATGCCAATTGAGATATTGAGTTAAAGCATAGACAAAATCTAAGAAGCGGAGATGACAGAAGGCTTCAGTTAGAGTGGGTGACATAGGTAAAGGCCTGGACTGAGGAGGTTTTATGTGTGTTACGGAACAGCACAGAGTATTACCATTTACCTGAGACATAGGAAACATACTGGGAAAAGGAGGCAAACACCTGTAAAGTAGTTTGGGATATTGTTCCAAAGGATAATGGATACAAATATTTATCGACTTTCCTATGTAGATAATAGAAACCCATAGAAGGAAACACTGTAATCATTTGGAGATATAGTCCCCCAGCAAGTCATATAGTAGGTTCAGATGGAAACCATAGACTGGAAAATGAATAGTCTATTGAAAGAAGTCATAAAGTCTTGAATCCGTCTCAGTGTCAATGGGAATAAGAAAAAGAGTGCATCTGACCGGAAATGAACACACAGAAGAGGGAGGATTCAAAGAGGAAAAAGATTTCAATTCCATCCAAGGACAAGAATGAGACGTGGAGGGAAAAGGCATTTGGACTTATTGAATTAAATCTGCCAATGGAATATCCAGGTTGAAATAGCTAAATGGTAAGCCATGGATATCATGAAATCCTAGAATTTTAATCCAGGAGAGTGCTTAGAAATCATTCTGTACAACTCTTTCCTTATATAGAGGAAAACTGAGATCTAGAATACTTGTTAGTGCCTTGCCCAAAATGACAAAGCTTATAATCTAGGAAATCTATTGATAGAGATGTAAGGAGTGTGAATTCAAGGTTGACTGGTCAAGCAAACATCCAGACTGAGCAAGAAGAGCCAAAAAGCCTATAGGATAACTCTCCATCGTGTCAGTCAGTGTGAGAAGTGTGGAAATGCTGTCATTGGCACATGGCAAGCCTGCTGTATGCTAAGTGCCACACTAAACACTGCGCAATGGCTCAAAAGACATGCACAACCACAGACACCATGTGTCTGGGGAGCTCAGGGCTCTAATTGGGAGGGCAGGCCAACTTGGAGAGAGAGAGCAGGCCTTGCTGAGGGGTTTCCAACCCAGTGTGTAAACAGGGAGACCTGAGGCTCTTGAGATTAATCAAGGAAGAATCGTTCTAGGTGTCTTTAATCCAAAACAAAGACACAAGGAGAAAATTGATTATCTCAATAACAAAACCAAGATTTATCATTTTGTAAATTCTACCGAGGATCTCATTGTCAAAAGCTGAAAGTGACTTGCCTTCTTCCTTCAGGGTGGTTAGACTCTCTTTACTGAGTTTACATTCAGGAAAGTTGATGGTATTAAGTAGGTTCTGGGAATACCTACAAGTTTTCAAGTTAACAAATTGGAATTAGTACAATAAATATCATGTTTATCTGTTCCCTTTAGGTTTTAGGGGCTGCTAAACTATTTTAATTAGAAATTGTAGTTTTTAAGACAGAATAGAAAAAAGAGCTTTAATTATAATTATGTTTTATTAATATCTATGCAAAGTTATTGTTAAAATAAAAGTTAACTATATTCCTTTGGGAGATTTGGCTGTGATACATGGGTTTAAATATTTGTTATTGAAAAGCCTGAAATTACCAATGAAAACTATTTTGAGTAATACACTAGTGGAAGCATCCCTGGAAGTTCCTAGAATTTGGGACAGTTCCTAGAATGACATTCAACTTTTCCATTTGTCTCCTCTTACCCTCATCATACTCAAAAGGACTAAGAAAGACAAGATAGATTTTTTTAAAATTCTCATCTATGGCCACATAGGCACACTCCCTGACTGTTGGTGATTATTGTGACCTATTTATATGCAAATGACGAAGGGCCCTGTCCACTTTAATTTGGAAATCTTGCTTGCACAGCTGGGATTTTGCCTGCTTTATCAGGCAGTATATTCTTATTCCCAAGATTTTGGCAACTAGATGGAACTTGCCTGCTCTGTAAGTCAGCCTCTCACAGGTTTACATGGGAGGGCACAAAAGAAAACACCTCGCACAACATAACCTCTGTTAGGCAGCATGTGGGAAGCCAAGTTTTGTCTCAGGGACAAAGCTTTTCAAGGAGCCCACATTTTAAGAGACACGCAGATGGTGCCACTTAAGCCCTGAATAGGGCATTCTTCACAGTTCCACAA
Source organism: Rhinolophus ferrumequinum (assembly GCF_004115265.2). NCBI lineage: Eukaryota > Metazoa > Chordata > Mammalia > Chiroptera > Rhinolophidae > Rhinolophus > Rhinolophus ferrumequinum. The sequence goes on from NC_046291.1 coordinate 70,128,763, forward strand.
TGCATGTCTTTCAGAAGCAGCATTTCCAATCCTGCAGGTTATCAGAATGTCAAAAATGTTTGGGCCAGAAACACCTACGCAAACTCTCACACAAAAAGAAAAACACACACAGCACAGTTTCCCGATCAAACATATTTTCAGGCACTTTTTCTTTTTGTCTGATATGGATGACTCATTTTCTGCATTGGGAAAAAAAAAAAATCCATCCTCATAAAAGTTAGTGTCAGAATATAAGGTAGGTGTGCAAAATAGAGAATTGCCACCATGAAGCATTTTTATCCTCTTGCAGAAGCATTTGTGGCTCCAGCATAACATGCAACATACTTCAAGGTCACTTGGAGGAAATGCAAAGAGAATGACTTTTTTCTACCAGGGCAAAAGAAATCACAATGACATATGTCCAAAAAGCAGTCAGTTCAGTTTACTGAGAGGTGATAAAGAAACTGGCTATTTGGTTTTGGCTGTAGAACACTGACACTGATCTTCCTCCACTGAGTATATTGATGAGTGACTCACAGATGGGACAATATTAATAAAATAAAAACATGTTTTAAAAAAAGATTTTGTATAATAAAATCAAAGAACTGGTTTTAAAACCAGTAAAGTGGCATTTAAATTCTGGCTTAGACATGTACCTGATACAGAATATTGGGTAATTTATATCTGTGAGAATAAGATCCCTCACTGAAATATTAATATCTAGTGGACCTGTCAATCAACACACACCAAATTCAGGAACTGAGGCCAAAAACTGACTTACTAGAAGGAAGATAGTTCACAGAATCAGCTGAGAGTCTTGGGAGCCATGTTGGGAAACAAAAGAACGTAAGAAAGACTGGGTATGTGAGAACATACATCGAGACAAGGAGACTGCCTGGTAGGAGCCCTGCCAGGGTCACCACTAGCCTCAAACTCTGGACATGAAATGCTGCCTCTACAATGAATTCCCACCAGTCCTTGGTACTTTGGGGGATTCATGGTTTAGAAGCCAAATTCCTGCCAGAAGCATTTGTTTGGTTATACTTAGATCACATATCTCAGATCAGCTTCTGGGGAAGAGATGTCTGGTCTTCTCAATTACCTCAGAGGGAGACCTAGCCCAGCCTTGCAAAAAGAATCACACAAGGAGGATTTCTGAAATATAAGCACACTACATCATTTTTGTAAGATTGTTTCAAAATTAGAAAATGCATCTAAATTTCATAGTACATTGCTGAGCCCAACCTGCTTTAATATGACAGAAAGAAAAAGTATGTATTGGGTACCATCTATGTTGTTAAGAACAAGTATACTTAGAAAGCCAGTCGAAGGCAGTTATATATGTATAATTATGTATACTTTATTTGTACATAAAATATATATAAGTATATAAGGTTTGTTGCTTGGATGGCATTAAGGTTTTTTTTTTCTACTTTATAGACAGAAAAGTAGTCAATATGGTCCTACCTGTCATGGACAGAGATTAAGAACCTCCTAATGTAGAAAAGGCATGAGCAGGAGTTGAGAAGGAGGGCTAAATGTGGAACAAAAAGGAAAGATGGATGGAGAGACAGACAGACAGCAGACAGACATAGATATCTATATATATTTATATACCAGTGGTGCCAAAAAAATGTACACAAGTGGACACTTTGGTCAATGTTGCTCAAGCAGTAGTTTGCCATAATCAGAAGTGTCTGGACACCGATGGTAACCACTTTGAGCCCCTCTTGTAATTGCAGAAATCAAACATGACCTTGTATCCATCTTTTGTTATTGGTATATATTCAGTAGCACAATTTTAATAGTTTTTTCCTTTCTTACAATGTGTATACATTATTTTGGCACCCTTTGTATATAGATATCTCTCTCTATATATAGAGATATCTATATACATAAATATATCATTTTATATCTATATATAGATATAAAATCTCTGTGGCTTCATATATTCTTACTTCACTCAATGGGTTATAATCCTTACTATCATTATGGGAAGAGGTTTTTTAATATATTATGTTATATGAAAATATAATTGTTTGTTGAGGTACAACAACTAGATGGATTATGGAGAAATTGTCGTGTTTTTAATTAATTGACTAAAACAAGACCGATCTGGGGTGTGAGCAGGGGCATAAATGATGGAGAAGATTGATGTAGGGGCACTAGAAGTATCCATCTGCCTGTTTCCCTTTCTCAGGGAGAAGGAAGCTCTGCCTGTTGGGCTGTCATATGCTGGATATGTATACTGCTCTAAGCAGGATTTCGATATGAGTCAGACCACACCTAATGGCTCCAGGTGTGGTAAAGAGAAACCCAAGCACAGAAATGTAAAAATAGCACCTCATGTACACAGTTAGATGAAGAAGTAACATGCTCTTTCCGCCAAGAGTTTTCAGTTGCTGGATGGACGTTATCTGGCACCTGGTGGTGTCGTTCAGGAAGCAGATATCTAGAACATTCTTGAGTGACGGAGAAGTGAGTGAGAATGAAAAGGTTACAATCTAAAGAAAAGAAAATCCCAAGTAGAACAAAGGAAAAGAGGCATCTTGACAATAGTCAAGGATGAAAAACAAATGGGAACAATTGAAGAAGAGGTCATTTTTTTAAATGAACAGATGGAGAAGAGAAAAAAAGACAAAGCACAGAGCAAGCAATCCTGAAACATATGCTAATAGTGGCCAAGGAGTGAATTCAAAATAATCCACTGTGGCAATCAGAGAGAGACAGACAGGCCATTTCCTCATGTCAGGAGTCTTAGGTAAGCACAGGTGAGGCAAACATTATTGCTGTGACTGAGACACCAACATGGGAAGGAAAGCAGGAGAGGGAGAGCTGAATGTCCTGCCAATGAGTGCCGAGTGGTTCCAAAACAAACGCTAATCAGGACATACTTGAAGATTTAAAAAATAAAATTTTTGGAATATGACATATATACAGGCAAGTGCCTACATTATAAATTGATTGCTCAGTGAATTTGCACAACTGAGCACACTTCTGTATCCAGTACCTAAACCAAGAAACAGAATATAATCAGCACCCTGAAAGCCCTTTCTCTTCCCCGTTCAATCACTACCTCCTTTCCCACTAAGGATAACTAACATCTTATATACGGCACGGTGGATTGGCCTTTATTTGAATTTTAGAGAAGTGGAATCATAGAGTATGGACTATTTTGTGTCTGCCTCCTTTTGTTCAACATTATGTTTGTGAGATTTACCCATGTTGTTTGTATCCATGTAGTTGTTTTATCTTTAATTTTGTGTGATATTTTGCTGTGTCAATATGCCACAATTTATTTATCCATTCTCCTCTTGATGGACATTTGGATAATTTTCCGTTTAGAGTATTATAAATAAAGCTGCCATGAACATTCTAGAACGTGTCTTTTGGTGAATATATCTGCTTAGTGTCTACCTCCTAAAAATGGAATTATTAGGCTATAGCTATGTTTTGCAGACACTGACAAACAAGGAATACAAATTTCTATTCCCCCCAGGCCCATGCATTCTTAAAACACAAAGCTTAATGATAACAGTTATCAATGAATTTATGTTTTCCCCGAAGTAAAGAACGAATGGCATTAAGGTATAGCATTATTTCACGTGGATTATAATGAAAGCACTGACAAGCAAACATAAAAATAGGATGTAATGAAGCAAAGATGAAAAAATCTTACTTCAGAAGAGGGATTTCCTTAAATTTGCAGATTGTGAAATTCTCATTTTTGTATCTCAATAAAGCCTCGTAGAGAAAACGGAATCAAGAAATATTTGCTGTTTGTAAAATGCTTTTTAAAAAACCTCGTGAGTTATATTATTTAAATTTTCTAATGAATATATATATATATAGAGAGAGAGAGAGAGAAAGAGAGAAGTTGGGCTTTAGCAAAGTCAAGCAACTTGCCTATCATTAAAAGAAGTGAAAACTGGGAAGTTAAATCTGTTAGGACCTGTCATCAAAACTCTGCAAGGCAGTAATGACATAATATTTGGCACACTGTTTGCTAGAAGAATTAATTTGTGAATTATGATCAAATGACTGATTTCATTTGTATCACATGATATTAAAGTAGCAGTTAATTCTAAGAAATCAGGACAATTTTTACAAAAGGAACATCTGGAATCTTTCTCTTCCAGCGAAGTGGTATAAAATTCTGTGGCTGTTGTTCACATCAGATTCTTTAACCATCTACTCTGTGTCTTAGGTCACACTGAATATTCTCATCGACAGAAGGAGATATTAAGGCACATTCCAAACCCAGAAGAGTTACACAAACCAACTTTTATACAGCTTAGCTGTGAAAACAAACCATAGCCACCAGAAAGGCGAAATGAAAGTTCAAGAGTAGAAAATAAATAAGTAATCAAGCAAAAGGAGAATTCCACATGAGACAGACAGCAAGTTCGGTGAGGTTTCAGGAAGGTAAGAGCCCTGTGGGTGGCATGTATGAGAAAGGACTTACAAAGGAAATCAAACTGGAATTGGAGCTTGAAGGGAGGATGGAGTATGGGTAAGTACGTAGAAGTTGGGGAGCACATTTCAGCTAGGGTGGCAATGTGACCAAAAGCAGGGAAGTAAGGGTGCCTGCGTCATTTGGCTGGAGCCAAAGGTTGAGGCCAATTGCTTAATCTTGAGCAGCAATTCCTTAATCCAAAGCTAAGGAAAGATGACAGGCCTTGGAATGTGTGGCATTTTTATTACTGTCAAGGTTCAGGGCTGAAGAAAGCCCAGGTGTCTCTGAGCATGAGAACTGGCAGCATTGCAGACACACCTATGCTCTCCACCTTTGAAAATGATCTTCAAACGTAAAGTTCATCCCAGCTGCTGGAATGCTGTCACTGGGGCTGCATCGCCCAGGTTTGTCACATGATAGAAACATAATCAGCCACACGATGGCATGCAGCTCTGGGAGCTTGGCATGTCCTTGAGGGCAGAATGTGCATGAAATAACAAACATGACATATAGGTGTAAATATGGGACGAGAGATTTAGCTGGAAGATTCTCCATCTGGGAGGGAAGGCCAAGGGCAGCCATAACACCCTTTGAATACACCACAGGGCTTCATGAAGTATTGGAGGAAGAGTCATTTCTAGTAGGAAGGAGATTGAGCTAAATAAGAAAAAGAAGGGGGTTGGGTGCACAAAACGTCTAGTGGGAGCAGATTCACCACTCGGGCAAAGCATGATTATTCACTTTGCAAAGAAATTTTCCTGACTGTTAAACGGCAGATCCATTTCAAAGTTGAATCTTTCAACAAGATTCTCCTGCTATTTGCAATTAAGAGGAAAATATACAATATCATCTATTTGCACATACTACTAAGAGTGAACGTTGTTCTGAATGGTTGGAGTTGGGGAACTTAATGTTTTGCACTGATCGGACGAGACTATATTTCTCTATATTGGAATAGACTTCCTGTGCTATAAGCCCCACATACCGACAGTGTTGCTTTTAAAACAAAGTTTGGGGAGGAAAAGGACTTAGAATGGAAATGAAGAGAGGAACATCAACCGCAGAATATTTGTTATGCTGAGCAAACAAACACATGGGAGCAGACACACCTCCCTGAGACTGATCCCATGGAGATATTTTTCTAGTTTTAGTGTGTTTCTTGGTGGCTGCTTAACAACAATATATGAATCATGACTTGAAGAAAGTTAAAGTTGCTATTTTATTTTGGAAAATTACTTTAAAATTCCTAAGGGGAAATCGAATCTTAATATTGCCAAGTATAAACAACACTTTCCCAGACTTCCATAACCTTCAGCTAAAAACTGGGACCCACGGATGTTAATGTCCCTGTGCGATTGGCTTGTCACCCCCATCTGAGGGCTGGCTTTGGAGGTCTCCTCCTCCCAAATCTCCGTATGCTGTGTCCCCAAAGTGTCTCTTGTAATGTCACAGGGACAGATCTATGCTGTAGATGCTTGCTGCCTCGAGCTTACTGGAGTGGTCACTTCAAACATGCCACCGTCTCCATGGAAACGCTTTCCTGTCTACATGCCATTTCCTTGGGACGCTGGGGCCTGTAAAACCATCAAGATGCCAGAGTGCACTGGGTTCCCTTGAACTTTCATAATGCTAAAGGTAAAAAGAAAGAAAGCCAGTCTCCCCAATGCTAGACCTTGAGTTAGCCCGGTCTGGAGTCCAAGTTTCATCGAAGTTTTTGTGAAGATTTCCTCTTGGCCTCTTCCCACAGAGAGCCCAAACATTATTCTCTGTGATCTAAGCAGAAGGCAAATACAAACCTCTCTATTTCCTGTTTCTACCCCAGGGACCTGCGCTCAAGTCTTACTTTTTACAAATTCCCGACAGCACCATGTCCCCGTCATGTACATGGACTGATGCTGGAGGTTGACAGCTTTGCAGTCACGACCAGATTTTCTTTCCCAGTTTAGGTTTAGCCAAAATGCCCCTGTTTCTGGAGAATGTGTACATCAGAGGACCGAAGCCTTAACTATTTTCAAAGGATGCACACAATTTAAGACAGAGTACAAACAAATGTGCTTACCGTCTATGATACTCCCCCCCTTGGGGTCTATGTACGGCATCCATGCCTAGAAAAGAAGCCCATCCAGACACCGATTACTAGAACCTTCACAAGGTCTAGGATGCCAAGTAGGAAAACTCTGTCCTCTGAGCAACTTCGGCTAACTCAGGAAACCTGAGTCTCCTACCGCCTCTGACCTTTTGGTGTCTTGAGCAAGATGCCTCGTTGCTCATTTTAATGTAGTTAGATTAGGCATTTTTAGGTTCCTCCCAATACTAAAATTCTATCAGTCTGTTCATCTAGAGGCTTTTCATAAAGCATTTCCCCTCTTTTAACATCTTTTCTTTGATAGTGCAGGAGAATCAAAATGCTTGCACTGGGAGGGGTTTAAAACAGAGTCACACAAAGATAAAGCATCAATAAACAGAAAGCTTGCCAGCATAAAGCTAGGGAAATGCCCCTGGTATCTAAGGGACAATCACTTCTTTAAACATGAACAACAAGGTCCTGCCAGAAATTCAGCATTGGCATTTTTGTGGTCCCCCTTCTCAGAGATTATTATCTTTGGATCCTCCTTGGGTGGGTGGTCCCTTATGCATAATGGAGACTGTTGATTCTGCAGTAGGGCTTGACTTAAAATAACCACAGGTTTGGTATTTTCTAGTACTTGTTGCAGATTTCCTTTCCTAAACACCTCCCTGTTTTACTTAATCTCCAAAAGGAAGTTTGGAGCCCTGATGGTAAATCTCCCTTTTTACCAGAAAATGGCGAGTTGCCAATTTGAGAAGAATTAAGGCAAAATATCAAAGCAAAATATCATTCTCTTAGTCGCAAAGAGCAGGTAAATTCTGGACTTTCTCTGAGGATACTAGTTCCTCTTGGTTGTGACACCATGAGAAAAATTTTAGACGCCAACCTAAGTGAACTAAACTCCAGTCTCCCAAAAGTTAAATAAACCAGGCTTGGCTGTACAACAAAATCCCACACCCTTTTTTATCTTACATGTACTCTCAGGATATCAGATATCTGAATTGTGAATGAGAGGTAGTTGCCTCACTCTAAAATAGGGGTTTGGAAACTGCAGTCCCTGGCCCAGATTGAGGCTGCTGCCTGGTTTTGTAAAGTTTTATTGGAACATAACTACGCCCATTTATTTAGGTATTGTCTGGGGCTAATTTCACACTCAGCCATAGTTGAATAGTTTTAGTAGAAACTGCACGTCCCATAAAGCCTAAACTATATACTGTATGTCCCTGTACGGAAGAGTTTTGTGGACCCCTACTTAAAACAATTCCATCTGAAGATTACCAAAAAACAAGGCTGTAGTTTTGAGAACTCTAACCTCTGAACAACATTTAGTTATGTTGTTTGTATTTAGAATAGTATCAATTAAGCTGAGGTTCCCGGAATACCCTAGTTCTGCAGAATGTTACTAGATTTAACAAAAGAAAAAGAATCATGATGAAATAAATGTAGTAAATGCCAGTATAACCAAGTGAAACAGGGTTATTTTGATAGCCCTTTTCAGGTCACTTAATGTTCTAATGTATATGACAAGCCTACAAAAGAGGGTGAGATTATATAGATTTCTAAAGTCACTTTGCCTTACACAAACCTTCTTTTTCATGGGGCATCTCATAGACTTAATGTTCAAGAACATACTGTGGGAAAAATGACTTGTTTAGAGCTGACAAATCTGCTAAATACTATATGAGATCACACCATGTGTGTGTCTTCAAGGATGCTTAACTTTAAGAATAAATTGGCTGGCAGGAGAAAGGTAAGTACCACAGGTTACACAATTACCCTGGGTTCACATAAAATTTAACTCTTTCAGTAGCAGTTAGCTCTTCATCCGGAATGCATTAGAGACAATGTTATGTTGATGACATCGTTATGATGACAGAGCAGGACAGAACTCCATGAACAAAACTTCCACTCAGTGCAGGGAAATTCTCAGGCCCTTTCTACACCCCTCATGCCCCCAAATATTAGAAAAGCAAAAAGTCTGTGGAACAAGTGTTCAAATCACAGTCCCTAGTGAATGCAGCTTACTTCTGACCGCCAGCACTTATTATGGAAGGTTACGTGGACGTCAGAGGTCAAGGAAAGTCTTATGTGCCCTTTGGGGGACACTGCAAGGAACAATGGAAAAGTTCCTGAATATCGGGAAATGTTTTCTCAAGATCAAGATAAGTATTGGTATGCGGGCCAGATTCCAAAGTAGCTCGATTGCCCGAAACATTTCAAATTTGACTGCTAGCTGCCAGTGCCAATTTTGTCAAAGGGCAACTTTAGTACAGTGGTACACAGTGTCCTCGGCTGCCTAAGTAACTCAGACCAGTGGAACGGCGACTGCTTTTCCAAAGGTAGGGTTTTCAACCAAACATAGTTTTAAAATTCCTACGGACATCGTCACCTACTTGCCTAAGGATGTTATTGATAATAAGCCAGGTTATTTGTTCACTAGTCAAGCGGGGCTTAGAAACCGAAACAATTACTCCACAGTCCGAAGTAGATTTGGCAACTCCAGTGAATGACTTCCAGGTCAGAGAGTGCTAGGAACTTCCTGCTCCCTGGCAGGAAGCTAAGCCTTCATCTGGCGATGCTTCTGCAGTCACCTAGGTCTGAGACTGAAAGCCGCCCTTGCTCAGCGTGGGGAAAGGAGCAGAGAGGTACAATGATCAGAACTTCACAACGGACCTGAAATGGTAAGGTTTCCCTGCACTGTGCTTTGTAAACATTCAAAAACATGCATAGGGGACAGAGCCCGCTCCAGGGTCCTATGTCTAAAGCCTCTGTCAAGATGCTCATTATATAATAGTCCTTGGCTGGATGCTGTAAGGAGCCTTTTCCCCAATGACTGGCACCCCTCAGCCTTTCCGGAATCAATAAACTCTGCAACTCAGGACTTCAAAAACTAACAAGAGGAATTGTTTTTGAAGAACCAAAACTGTGACATCAACAAATGATTCTCAGCCAGATCCATTATTAATATTAATCGGAATTATGATCACTAATTTTTGACCCCCCAGCAGACCATTATTGACAGTGCATTTGTTATCCCGTTAACCATAACAGTAACCTATAAAGTAAGGGTGAAATGAATAAAACTATTCTACACAAGAGAAAACAGAGGCTCAGAGATTGGTTGTTCTGCCTTAGGCTATATATAATTCAAATCAAAGTCTGTCTGCTCCAAGATGTAAAACCTGTTGCCTGTGTTTTATGAACTGAATCCCATTTAGGCCCAAGTTCCCTCTCACTAAGAACACTCTACTGTTCAGAAGCTCACAATCAAATCCTTGCTGATTAGAACATTCATTTAGCAAATACGTACCGAGGGCCTGCTATATGCCAGGCAATGTGCTTACTGCTGGGGATATTGCATTGAACATAACAGCCTTCAGTTATGTGGAGAGGAAATTGATGCTTAAAAATAAATTCTTACATTGCATTATATTATATTATATATCATACCATGTTATATTAATTATATATCATACCATATTAAATTAATTATATATCATATCATATTATATATGAAAAGATACTAAGTGCTTTGAGGGAAATAAGTCAGGGATGAGGAACAGGGATTACCAGAAGGATACAATGTCAAATAAGGCAGTCAAGGAATGCCCCTGGAGAAGCTACCATTTGATGAAAGATCTACAGGAGGTGAGAAAATGAGCACTGGGAATATCTGGGGAAGAGAGATCCAGGCAGTGGGCACAGCAAGGGCAAGGCCCTGAGGTGGGAGCATCACTACCATATTTGATCCAGAACAAGGAAGGCAGAGCAGCTGGAGACGATGAGCAGAGAAAACAGTGGGGGGTGCAGAAAGAAGTAGGGCAATCAGTTTCCTTTCACACTGCAATGCATCAGTCCTTGACTCCATCGTCTTTGGCCACCTCTTCGGTACAGGTGAGTAACCTTCCACTCTTCTAAGCTATTCTAGTCTATCTGCTGGAATTACAGTTAATATTTTTTCACATTTTTTTTTTATCTTGGTTCCACTAGCTTGACCAGTGTGTCTGGTGTTTTAAAAGCCCACATAGAAATAATTCTAATACTTTTATCATTGATATCTCTCTCTCTCTCTCTCTCCCTCCCTCCCTTCCTCCCTCCCTCCCTCTCAACTCTTAAGACTCAACCACCTGACCTTTCGTATTTGTGAAGGGGTTGGGGATTTACGTTCTGGAGGAAGCTCTATGGTTTTGTCAAGAAGAGACTAATTTTCCACGGCTTTTGTTCGGTAAAACCCCTCTATCTCCATATCCCTGGAACGGTATGGTACCTCCCCCTACCTTCACCCACCTCAGAAACCCAAACAGTTTATTTTTAACTTAACCTTCTAAATTTCAGCTGATTATTATTTTCACAGTTATTTGGGAGTCAAACATAGGTCTCTATAATTAACTGATGAAAACATAATTTCCTTTGGTAGTGAAGTTGTCCTTGCCCTGTCCATATCCTTCAGAACGTCCAGCTAACTTCCCACTGCTAACATTTGTATCTCTCTGGCTCAGTGCACCCACTCCCAGAAATGCAGAAGGCACTTCCAGCACGAAGGCACAGGGCAGGCTGGTCACCAGGGAATTCATTCCCTCAGGAGAAGCTTCCCATCTATCACTCTCAGGAGTTACTATATTAATATGCCAGCACCCATGACCTTCAGTAGAGATAAATTGAGATAAACTGGAGCATTTCTCTAAAGGATTAGACTCCATTCACTCACCATGGTAGATGACTTAACAATTTACCCTTGATTGGCCCCTTCTTTTCCTCCTATAAATTCCTAACTCCCTCACTGGTATTTCCTACACCTTCCAAGTTAATTAGTTGCCCTTGAATCCTCATCTTAGGATTTGATCTGGAGAAATCCAAACCAAGCCATCTTCTCACGAAAATTTAGATTATAAAAAGACATACATTACTTGAATGAAGACACTTTTCATTTGTTGGGGGAGTTAATTACTACTTTTCATTATCTTAGCTTTTATCTCCCAAATAAATAACTGAAACCTAACCATAAAAATAAAAAATGAATAAGTGAGAATAAACCAATGATGGTTGAATTTAGGTATGCAAGTCCTATGTAGGAGATGCTTGTCAAAATATATTTAAGTTAGAATGTGTGTTCTTAACAATGCTGGAAAACAGAGGTTTTGTTTGTTTCTTTGTTTATTGCACACATCGAATGATTGCAGTTGAAAGACAACACTGTACAGAGCAAAACACTGAAGAAAGAACAATTTGGAGCGATAAATCTTGGTGCCTTGCCTGGATCCACAACATTCCACATGGGTCATTCTGGGAAAATTATCGAAGTTCTCGGAGCAACTTGGAAAAGCTATATTTTCCCATCCAATGATTAAATCAGACAATGTGCATAAAGTGCTTATCAGAGGCCTTGGTTGTGGAGTAAGTGCTCTGTTAAGGTAGCATTCCTAAGAAAATCAGGTTTTGCCCAGGCAGGCAGAGATTCCTGAATCATTTCCCAGCCCACACCACAACCACAACTTTCCTGATGTTACACAAATCGCTAATGATACTCTAGTCTGTGGTTACTCTGGCACTGGACGTGTGTCCATATACAGACAATTCACACTACTTATGGCAGCACAGAAGTGCCTCAGTGAAGGTAAAACCCCTTCTTATTCCTAAAGTAATTCACTGCCATGTTTCTCTGGTTCTCTACTCTGAACTCTATCAAGATCTTTGAAACTGACCAAAATTTGTAGGTATTTTGTGATAGGGCTGAGGGACATGGTCCCCATCTGAGACGGACTACAGATAAATTGGCAAGTAGTCATCAGCGCTTGCATTTCGCAGCAGTTAACAGAATCTATGTACTCCCGCTATGTATGTACTCCTGCTTCATGGGTTAACCCACACATGGCTCTTCCTTTAGCCTTTTTACAACAGGCTCATCTCTAAATAATTTGTTCCTTGTTAGTTTAATTCTATAGACAATTAAGGTTCTAGTAGTTGGAAGAAAAAAAAATCAAAAGAGATTGATATATTTAAATCTTGCAGGGTTATGTGATGATTGAGGTTATTTAATACAATGAAAATTTTTATCTGGTTTTAGCTTTGAACTTGAGAATGTCAGATCCCAAAACTACTGTAAGCTTCTTAGGAACAGACTGGATGGGAAAACATGCTACTTATCTCTCAGATGCTTTCTGTGAGCAATAAACCTCAGACATTGAAATTATGTGGAGCCTTCATGTTGGAAATTATAATTAGAACGTATCATGATAAGGGGCCTTTGCTGAGTTATTTATACATTTGTGGGTTTTGGAACTTGGTTTGTAACTTACCATTACTGGCTCTGGCATTCTCTGTGGAGGTGGCTGGACTTAGCTTTCTCTGTGTATGGCTGTCATGATCACAAGGGTACAAACCCAGTACACAAGGGTCTGCAAGTTGTGGTGCCCCTGGTCTCACACCCCGATACACAATGAATTGCTTCCTTCTTTCCTCAAGATGGCCCTGGGTAACAAGTCAGGCTCCCTTTCTTATCACCGTTACTGTCTTGAAAATCCTCTTCTAAAATACATTTCATTCTTAGGTATTTAACAAATAAATACTCTCCTCTGAGCCTCATCTAGAATTCTTTCTCAGGACCCTGAACTCTGTGTGAATGCACTTGTTTGCCCTAGTTACCATAACAAAATAGCACAGATTGAGGGGCTTAAACAAGAAAAATATTTTCTTGCAGATCTGGAGGCTGGAAGTCTAAGATCAAGGTGCCATTAGGGTTGGCCTCTCTCCTTGGCTCGTAGATGGAACCTTCATGTTGTCTCCTCACATGGTCTTAAAAAAAAAATTATATGTATACAAAGGATGCCAAAATACTGTATATACATTTAAAGAGATGTTAACACTTTGGTCAATGTTGCTCAAGCAGTAATTCGCAATAATCAGAAGTGTCTGGATGCTGATGGTAAATACTCTGAGCACCTCCTGTAATTGCAGAAGTCAAATGCGACTTGTATTCATCTTTTATTATCAGTGTATATGGGGTATTACAATATTAATACAGTTTTTTTCCTTTCTTAGTATGTATATACATTTTTTTTGGAACCCTTTGTATGTGTGTGTGTGCACATACCTCTTATGTCTATTTGTATGTCCCAATCTTCTCTTCATAAAAGGGAGCTAGTAAGACAGAATTATATTTATCAGGGTGATCATTTCCTAAGGTATATAAATGAATAATTACTATGTCGTACACCTGAAACTAATATGTCAACTATAATTGAAAAATAAATTTTAGACATCATCAAAATTGCGGCGTGAGGTGAGCTTCTGTAAAGCTCCCCTGGAATTTACAACTAATCGAACAACAATAACTCCACAAAGGACTCCCTGCACAGCAGACAGGCAAGACAAAGAGGCCCACTACTGAATTCACCTAAAGGTGGGCGAATTGTGAGAGCCGGGGAGGAGGGAAGAGAGAAGTGTGGTGAAGGAGCCCGCGCGGGCGGGCGCAGGATGCAGACCTAGCTCAGTGTTCCGAGCTCACTGCATCCCGGAGCTACCGCAGCTGCAGGAAAGGGAAGCACTCAGACTGCTAGGGCTCCGCTTATGGCCCACAGGGCTGAGGGGGCAGCATATAACACGGCTGAATCCAACGCTCATGGCAGAGACCTCAGAGCAAAGACTGAGGGAAGAAGGCTGAAAACGTGGTTTAAGCCCTCACCGTGGAGCAGAGAATGGAAGCCTTAGGCACTGAGACTAGCCGCCCCCTCCCTACCCTCCCAGAGCTCGCCCCGCCACCACCTGCTCGGTGCTAGAAGCGGAACAGTAGCAGTGTCAGATCAAAAAACAGAATATTTGCTGTTCTGAGAACTGTGGACCGCAGACACAGATTCGCAGCCCAATTAGCTCCGGCAAAGGGGAGGGAGCTGTGGAAGCAGGACCAGCTGTGGTGGTGGTCGCTGCCATTGCTCTGGGCCACCTCTCACAACTCACCCCGCCTCGGGCCCCACCTATCTGGGCAGATCCCTGCAGGAGTAAACAGAACTGCTGAAACATACGGGCTCTGAATCTGGTGCAGGAAGAGCTTTGGAACTTCAAAAGCTCTCCGCATACCCACACGGACACTGCACCTTTGACCTAGGCGAACTATTAACAGAGGAGAAGCCCGTCTCCCAAGGAATCCCCCCATTGTGTGAGAAGCTGGAATAGTGCAGAGAAAACATAACACTACCGTGTGAGAGAGAAAAAAAAGGCTACAGTCGGAGAGAAAATAAAACATTCTACCAACAAGTACTGGAAAACAAAAGAAAGACCTCTTCCTATCAACCTGTTGCAGAAGACACTCCTGTAGATATCTAGAAAGAGAAATAATAAATCAGTAATTGCCATGAATAACCAAGGCAACAAGGCAGCTCAGAAAGAAAGTGAAAAGTCTCCAGGAAAGGAACTTAAAGATATGGAAATATATGACTTAAATGACAGAGAATTCAAGATTGCAATTCTGAAAAAACTCAACGAGATGCAACAAAACACAGAAAGGCAGTTTAATGAACTCAGAAACACAATAAAAGAACAACATGAGCATTTGACAAAAGAGATTGAAATTTTAAAAAAGAACCAAATAGAATTTCTGGAGATTAAGAGCTCAATAGAAGAAATTAAGAATGAAATAGCCAGCTTAGGTAGTAGAGTTGACCAGATGGAGGAAAGAATCAGTGACATCAAAGATAGAAACCTGGAAATGACACAGATGGAAGAAGAAAGAGACTTGAGACTTAAAAGAAATGAAAGAATTCTACAAGAACTTTCGGATTCCATCAGAAAGAGCAATATAAGAACAATGGGCATACCTGAAGGAGAAGAAAGAGAAAAGGGAACAGAGAATATATTCTAACAAATTGTTGATGAGAACTTCCCAAACTTGTGGACAGAACTGGATCCTCGAATCCAAGAAGCAAATAGAACACCTAATTACCTCAATCCCAACAGGCCTTCTCCAAGGCACATTGTATTGAAGCTGTCTAAAATCAACGACAAAGAAAGAATCCTCAAGGCAGCCAGGGAAAAGAAGACGGTAACCTACAAAGGAAAGCCCATTAGATTATCATCAGATTTTTCAGCAGAAACTCTACAAGCCAGGAGGGAGTGGAACCAAATATTCAAACTATTGAAAGAGAGAAATTATAAGCCAAGAATAATATATCCAGCAAAGATATCCTTTAGATATGAAGGAGGAATAAAGATTTTCCAGACATACAGAAGCTGAGGGAATTTTCTAATACATGACCTGCACTACAAGAAATACTAAAGGAGGCTATTCGACCACCATCAACAGGGACAATTTGTGGCAACCAAAACATAAAAAGGGGGAGAGTAAAGGCCTGAACCGGAATATGGGAATGGAGAAAGTAAGCAGGCTGAAGAAAATGGAATACTCTAAATATCAAACTTTCTTTTACATAAACCTAATGGTAACCACTCAAAAAAAAATCCAGAACTGAAATATATGCTGTAATAAAAGAAGAAACAGAGGGCGACATCATAGAATACCACCACACAGAAATAATAGACAATAACAAAAAGGCAAAGAAACAATGGAGACACAGCCTTACCAGAAAACTAAAGCTAGAATGACAGGAAATCCTCACATATCAATAATCACCCTAAATGTAAATGGACTGAACTCACCAATAAAAAGGCAAAGAGTAGCAGATTGGATCAAAAAACTAAACCCAACCATATGCTGTCTCCAAGAGACACATCTCAGTTACAAGGACAAGCATAGACTCAAAGTGAAAGGGTGGTAATTGACACTCCAAGCAAATGGTACCCAGAGAAAATCAGGTGTAGCTATACTGCTATCAGATGAAACAGACTTCAGGGTGAAAAAGATAACAAGAGACAAAGATGGACATTTCATAATGGTAAAGGGGACTATACAACAAGAAGACATAACAGTCATCAATATTTATGCCCCCAATCAGGGAGCACCGAAATATACCAAGCAACTACTAATAGAACTGAAGGGAGAAATTGACCAAAACACAATTATACTAGGGGACTTAAATACATCATTGACAGCTATGGATAGACCACCCAAACAGAAAATAAATAACGAAATAGCAGCCCTAAATGACAAATTAGATGAAATGGACATAATTGACATATATAGAGCACTTCATCCTAAAACATCAGACTATACATTCTTTTCTAGTGTACATGGAACATTCTCAAGGATAGACCATATATTGGGACATAATATCAGCCTCAGCAAATTTAAGAAGATTGAAATCATACCAAGCATATTCTCTGATCACAAGGCTTTGAAATTGGATATCAACTGCAAAAAGAAAGCAGGAAAAAAACACAAATACATGGAGGTTAAACAACATACTTTTAAAGAATGACTGGGTCAAAGAAGAAATTAAAGGAGAGATCAAAAGATACATAGAAACAAATGACAATGAAAATACATCCTACCAAAATTTTTGGGATGCAGCGAAAGCAGTTTTAAGAGGGAAATTTATATCATTACAGGCCTATCTCAAGAAACAAGAAAAATCCCAAATAAATAACCTCATGTTACACCTTAAAGAACTAGAAAAAGAAGAACAAGTGAAACCCAAGGTCAGCAGAAGAAAGGAAATAACAAAAATCAGAGCAGAACTAAATGAAATAGAGAACAAAAAGACAATAGAAAAAATTGTCTTTGTGACAAAGAGCTGGTTCTTTGAAAAGATTAACAAAATTGACAAACCCTTGGCTAGACTCACTAAGAAAAAAAGAGAGAAGACACTAATTAACAAAATCAGAAATGAAAAAGGGAAAGTTATCACGGACACCACAGAAATACAAAGGATCATCCAAGAATACTACGAAGGACTATATGCCACCAAATTCAATAACCTAGAAGAAATGGACAAGTTCTTAGAAACATATAGCCTTCCAAGGCTGAACCATGAAGAACTGGAAAAATCTAAACAAACCGATCACCAGTAACGAAATTGAATCAGTCATTCAAAACCTTCCCAAAAGCAAAAATCCGGGACCAGATGGCTTCACTAATGAATTCTACCAAACCTTCAAAGAGGATCTAATACCAATCCTGCTCAAACTCTTCCAAAAAATTGAAGAAGAGACAGTACTCCCTAACTCATTTTATGAGGCCAACATTACCCTGATACCAAAACCTGGTAAGGACAACACAAAAAAAGAAAACTACAGACCAATATCTCTAATAAATATAGATGCAAAAATCTTAAACAAAATTCTAGCAAATCGAATACAACAATGCATTAAAAAGATTATTCATCACGACCAAGTGGGGTTCGTCCCCAGGGCACAAGGATGGTTCAACATACGCAAATCCATCAATGTGATACATCACGTAAACAAAATAAAGGACAAAAATCATATGATTATATTAATTGATGCAGAAAAAGCATTTGACAAGATACAACATCCATTTATGATTAAAACACTTAATAAAATAGGTATAGAAGGAAAATACCTTAACATAATAAAGGCCATATATGACAAGCCCTCAGCTAATCTCATAATTAATGGGGAAAACCTAAGCCCTTTGCTCTACGTTCAGGAACACGACAAGGCTGTCCCCTATCACCTCTGCTTTTCAACATAGTGTTGGAAGTCCTTGTCAGAGCAATTAGGCAAGAGAAAGAAATAAAAGGCATCCAAATTGGGAATGAAGAAGTTAAATTATTACTCTATGCAGATGATATGATGCTATATATAGAAAACCCTAAAGACTCCACCAAAAAGCTATTAGAAACAATCAACGAATACAGTAAAGTTGCTGGCTACAAAATCAACGTACAAAAGTCCATTGCATTCCTATATACTAACAATGAAATCTCAGAAAAAGAAATACGAAAAACAATTCCTTTTGCAATTGCAGCAAAAAGAATAAAATACTTAGGAATGAACTTAACCAAGGATGTGAAGGACCTATATGCTAAAAACTATAAGACATTTTTGAAAGAAATTGAAGAAGACACAAAGAAATAGAAAGACATTCCATGTTCATGGATTGGAAGAATCAACATATTAAAATGGCCATATTACCCAAAGCAATATACAGATTTAATGCAATCCCCATCAAAATCCCAATGGCATTTTTTAAAGAAACAGAACTAAAAATCATCAGATTTGTTTGGAACCACAAAAGACCCTGAACAGCCAAAGCAATCTTAAGAAAAAAGAACAATACTGGAGGTATCACATTCCCTGACTTTAGCTTGTACTACAGGGCTACAATAATCAAAACAGCATGGTATTGGCAGAAATACAGACACATAGATCAATGGAATAGAACTGAGAACCCAGAAATAAAACCACATAAATATGGACAGATAATTTTTGACAATGAAGCTAAAAACATACAATGGAGGAAAGACAGCCTCTTCAATAAATGGTGCTGGGAGAATTGGATAGCCACGTGCAAAAGAATGAAACTGGACTGCTATCTGTCACCATGTACCAAAATTAATTCAAAATGGATCAAAGACTTAAGCATGAGACCTGACACAATAAACTGCATAGAAGAAAACGTAGGTACTAAACTTATGGACCTTGGGTTCAAAGAGCATTTTATGAATTTGACTCCAAAGGCAATGGAAGTAAAAGCTAAAATAAACGAATGGGACTACATGAAACTTAAAAGCTTCCGCACAGCAAAAGAAACCATCGACAAAATAAAGTGGCAACCAACTGAATGGGAGAAGATTTTTGCAAACGGTGTCTCTGATAAGGGGCTAACATCCAAAATATATAAGGAACTCTTGAAACTCAACAACAAAAAAACAAACTACCCAATTGAAAAATGGGCAGAGGACCTGAAGAGACATTTCTCCAAAGAGGACATACAAATGGCAAATAGACATATGAAAAAATGCTCAACATCACTAATCATCAGAGAAATGTAAATAAAAACCACAATGAGATATCACCTCACCCCAGTCAGAATGGCTATCATCAACAAGACAAATAGTAACAAGTGTTGGAAAGGCTGTGGAGAAAAAGGAACCCTCATACACTGTTGGTGGGAATGCAGACTGGTGCAGCCGTTATGGAAGGCAGTGTGGAGGTTCCTCAAAAAATTACGAATAGAATTACCATATGACACAGCAATCCCTTTCCTGGGTATCTACCCAAAAAATCTGAAAACATTTTTACATAAAGACACGTGTGCTCCAATGTTCATTGCAGCTTTGTTTACGGTGGCCAAGACATGGAAACAACCAAAATGTTCTTCGATAGATGAATGGATAAAGAAATTGTGGTATATATACACAATGGAATACTATTCGGCGGTAAGAAAAGATGATATAGGAACATTTGTGACATGGGTGGATCTTGAGATTATAATGCTAAGTGAAATAAGTCAGACAGAAAAAGCAGAGAACCATATGATTTCACTGATATGTGGTACATAAACCGAAAACAACAAAAGAACAAGACAAACAAATGAAGAAATAAAAACTCATAGACACAGACAATAGTTTAGTGGTTACCAGAGGGTAAGGGGGATGGAGGATGGTAGATGAGGGTAAAGGGGACCAAATCTATGGTGATGGAAGGAGAACTGACTCTGGGTGGTGAACACACAATGGGATTTATAGATGATGTAATACAGAATTGTACACCTGAAATCTATGTAATTTTACGAACAATTGTCACCCCAATAAATTTTAAAAAAAAGGAAAATAAATTTTAAAAAACATTAAAAAAAAAAACAAGGGCACTAGTCAGAGAGGATTAAGGCCCAGCCTAAGGGCCTCATTTTAACTTCATCGCCTTTTAAAAGGCCCTATTGCCCAACATAGTCACATTCTGAAGTCCTGGGGGTGGGGTTCAAATATATGAATTTTGAGGGGACACAGTTCAGCCTATAACAGTGACATTTTCATTTCATCAGATTTATTAGTTGCTTTTGCCACTTGAAAAGCTATATTTCTCAGAAAATTCGTGACAAAAAAAGACAAAAAGAAGGAAAAATTAGTTGTTGCTATTTATATGTGTATTAATGTATGTATTATTTTTCAATGTTTAGCATTGCTTTCACTTACAAAGGCCCACTTTTTATGAGTGCTGCAGCATATACAGAGTGTGCTGTGTTGGAATCAGTGAGCAGGTTCTAGCTGGAATAATTTGAACCCCCTACCTGTGTCAACTACTAGCAGAACTCAGTAAGGGCTGCGGGTTAGATATCGAGATGCTTATTCTATTTTACTGTTTGCTACTAACTGAAATACTGATTTTTTTTTTTTTTGAAGAAACTCATGAAATCCTTCTGAGACCTAACCTCTCCTCTTTGGCTGGTTTCTCTTATAATTGGTCTGGATGGAAGAGTTAGTGCAGGAAACCAAGAATTAAGTATGTTGAGCTCATCTGAAGAGCGGAAATCAGTGAATCCTTGTACATTTAACCTTCGTTAAAAATACATGAATACTTCAGTTTGCCAAATAGGTGACTGATTGATATGGTGTAAAGTTTCCTTAATGGATCGCATTTTTTTTGTTGTTTCTTTAAAGAGATTTCCCAAAACTATTTTCTTATAAAGTACTTTATACTGAAGTCTGGGCCAGGTTTATCTAAGCTTATCTTCAGGGTAAGCCATTAATGCAACAATCTGCAAATGCTTTCCAAACTCTAAAAATGATGAGTCTAACTTGGGGATTGCTACAGATATGGGAAGGAGCTCCTGGAAAAGGGTGGGAGAATCTCAGAAGCTAGAAAGATGCTATAAATTTTAAGCATGTTGTCCATATATATCATTTTAACATGAATTTTATTAAAATCATAATTTGAATTCTGAGCACAATTCAACTTAATTTTTTAAATGTAAATGGTGAGTTATTTTGTTTGAAATAATTTCAATCCACATTTTTCAGGTCATAGGAAGAAATTTTTATTTTTAGAAGTTACAGCCAATGCAAAGTACTTGAATATGTTAACTACAAAGAAAACATATTATTTTTAAATTGCAATACTGTAGTAAAGTATAAAGTAATAAGTAACTGTCCTCTTTTTCTTGCTGTCTTCCTTATCACAATTCCAACTTAAAGTCTTTCAATTTCCAGAGGAAATCACTGGTAATAGTTTCTTCTATGCCCCTACAGAGATGTCCTATGCATATTCATATATATCTTTTTATGCAAATAGAACCCTACTCTGGACAGAGTGCTATGACTTGCTTTATAAGCATAATTCTAAATATATATGCTTGCAAAGCTTATCTACTGGATATATCTCTCTAGATGTGTCAAATGGTATTCACATTTTGAATTTCGGGAACCAGAAACAAATTGTCCTCTATATACTACTATATATCTATTAGAACGGCTAAAATCCAGGGGGAAGGAAAAAACAGCTGGGAAAATGAACTGCTGATGAAGATGCAGAGCCACAGGAACTCTCATTCATTGCTGGTGGAAATACAAAATAGTGCAGCCACTTTGAAAGACAGTTTGTCAGTTTCTTACAAAAGTAAACATAGTCTTACCATGAGATAAAATTGCATTTACCCGATTAATTTGAAAACATGAATTTAGGTCCACACAAAAACCTGCATGTGAATGTTTATAGTGTCTTTATTTTACTTTTAATTGGCCAAAACTGGAAACAACCAAAATGTCCTTTAATAGGTGGATGGATAAGCAAGCTGTGGTACAAAAGATTAAAAAAATAAATGAGCTGTCAAGTCACGAAAAGATATAGTTGAATCTTAAATTCATCATAATAAGTGAAAGAAGCCAATCTGAAAGGGCTACACACTGTATGTTTCCAACTATGCAGCCATCACATTCTCAAAAAAGCGAAACTTCAAAAGAATACAAAAATACAAAGAAGACAAAAGAATTAGAAATAATATATGTAGGTTTTCTATCAAGGATGTGGAACATAACTCCCAGTTCCTTAAGCATGAGGTGCACATAGAGACTTCTTTCCAAAGAGAACAGTATAGAAATGGTGAGAAAGAGTGATTTTACAATGGAGTAACATGACACGTCAGCATCAATAGTGACAGTACAAATTTGTAGTGAGAAAATAGTCATGAGGATGTAAAGTACAGCATAGAGAATATAGTTAATAATGTTGCAACAATTGTGTATAGTGCCAGGTGGGTACTAGACTAATCTAGGGGACCACTGCATAAATTATATAAATGTCTAACCACTATGCTGTCCACCTGAAACTAGCATAAAATAATATTAAATGTCAAAAAAAAAATTTTAAATAGTGACAACTTATGTTCCCAGTATATACCCTTGTTATATATGATGTGTTGAAAATGGCATTTTACTTCTGTGGTCTTCCTCCTATGGCCAGTCTGATCATGAGAAAAACATCAGATTCCATTTGAGGGATATTCTACAAAACGCCTAACTAGTGCTCATCAAAGCTCCTGAAGCCATCAAAAGCAAGGAAAGTTTGAGAAACAGTCACATCCAAAAGGAGCCTAGGAGATATGAGGACTAAATATAATGTGATTTCCTGGGTAAGATCCTGTAACAGAAAAAGGACATTAAGTAAAAAACGAAGGAAATCTTAATAAAAGATGGACTTAATAAGCATTCTAATATTAGTATGCTTATAAATTGTAACAAATGAACCACATTGACATAAGTTAATAATAGGAGAAAAGGTATGGGGTGTGTAGGAACTCTGCACTGTCTTCACAATTCTTCTGTAAATCTAAAACTGTATTAAATTAAAAGTTTATTTGAAAGTATATGTGAATTTATAATCCTGCCAGTATTTAGAAAACTTTCTATTTCCCAAGATCTTCTGCAACATTGACTATCATTACTTTTTGTCTTTGTCAACTTGACAGGTTTTAAAAATGTTATTTCATTGACTTACCTTTGAAGCCTTTAGTTACGAATAAAATTGAGCTTGATTTATCTTTTTTTTGGCCATTTTTAGTTATTTATTGAAAAAAACTTCTGGATAAATTATTCGTTCATTTTCTTTGCTCATTTCTCTATCTGGTGGGTATTTTCTTCTTTCTTATTAGTTTCTGGATATCCCTTATATTTCTATGTATTCTATATATATTGGGACTATTTTCCTAGTGTGACATTTGTCTTTTTACATACTATTATGACATATGAGGAGCTGACTTATTTTTACTATTTTTCCTTCTGTCTCCCACCTAATCAGTCCTCTCAGTTGAGTTTTATCACAAATTTTAGTTCAAAAATCAGTTCACTACAACTTAAAATGATATATTAATTCCTTTATTCTTTATCCTATCAATATGAAGAGTAGTTTTTGACTTTATAGGATAAAAATTTTATCATCCATACTATTCTTTTCAGCTCACCTGTTTCAATTCCAAAATTATATCATATGTACTTATGCATTTACATTCTTTTCTATAATCAATGTGTTTACATTTTTATGACTACATATTTTTCTCTGAAGAGCTGTGGATCAGTATGATTTCATTGCCTTTTATGTACCTTTCTTGAGTTTCTACTTGTCTTGATTTTCCATTTTTCTTTTCCTTTCTTTGTGTTTGCTTTTCCTTTTGTATAATTTACAATAATATATCTTTACATCCACCCACATTTCTGAGAGGAAGGAGTCAAACGGCTGGCCTATGAGCATTTCCCTCCTTTCTAGTCGGCTTGCATAACGATGTTTTGATCAAGGACCAATTGCTTATATGATGATGGTCCCATAATCATAGGTGAAAAATTCCTATCTCCTACTGATGTCATAGAACAATACATTACTTACGTGATGCTGGTGTAAACAAACCTACGGCATTACCAGTTGTATAAAAGAATAGCACATACAATTATGTACAGTACATAATACTTGATAATGATAATAAATGACCGTGTTACTGATTTATGTATTTACTATACCATACTTTTTATCATCATTTTAGAGTGTACTCTTTCTACTTATAAAAAACAGTTGGCTGTAAAACAGTGTGCTGTGTTACATGAGGCAGCAGCCTCATACATCTCTTGTTTATCTCTTGATTACATCATTTTCTCTTGCGCTTGATGTAATCTCGTGCTTGTTTGTACAGTAACATTGTGTATAGGTTTGTAGCCTAGGAGCAGTAGGCTATGCCATATACCCCAGGTGTGTAGCAGGCTACGCCATCTAGGTAAGCGCACTCTATCATGTTCCCACAATGACAAAACCCCCTAAGTACACATTTCTCTGAACAGAACGTAACCCCATGGTTAAGAAGCACATGACTGTAAAACGGACATTGATGTGATTTGTCAGGGAGATGCCTAATCTACAAAATGCCTTTTGTAAGATATACCTGGCCAAAGGATTATCTGTAGTAAATAAACCCAGGATCTACAGATTTTGAAGCATACCCCTGGAGAATGCTATATAAACAAATCAACTCTCTGGAGTATCAAATGAAGACGGTTCATCACTTAAACATTCTCTGCTATGTGAATAAGCCCACAAACCTCACTTAGAGAGTCATTTATTATTGTGGGCCAGAGGTTCATGGCCAGTGTCAGAAAGAAGGACCCAGGGAACCATTTGGGATGTTTCATACTTCTCTCTACTTCATCTAGAGAGTATCCTTGTATCCTTGAAATTATTAGTAAAGCTTGATACTGGCAAAAATCTCTGATTTGTGTGAGTCTAATTGACAATCTAGTCTTATGGTTTAGCTCAATGTCCCTCCTTTCAAACCTTCCATATATTCTTCGTCTACTACTTCCCTCTCTTACATACTGATTTCCTTTCCAAGTCTTTCTGTCTTGATATAAAGCATAATGAATTCATTTCAGCACTGCCATAAAGAAACAGGCTAATTCATGAAAAAATGAGTCTCCAAAGTATGGATTTAGCAAATAACCAATTTGCCAAACTGATTTAATTCAGCTTATTTTCAAGAAAATTTAAAAATATTGTGTTTATTGACTATACTGAATAAATATTATATTCACTGCTTGAATATTCAAGAATATTCTATATAACATATTTATTATGAAAAAGAATATGCCAGAATTCAAGAGAAAATTAAAGCACTTACTGTTTTCAATGAATTAAACATTCTTTAAAATAATGCTATAATATTCATATATATAACCATATGAGGAAAATATTAATATTTATCAGAAAAGCCATTAGCAAATTGGAATATTTGGTCAATTCAGTGAATTTATATTTTTGAAAACTGATCCCTTAGTTAAGTAGTTCATAAGAAACTGATTTTCAGGAAAATAGCTATTAGATATAATGATTAGCTAGATTCTGGGACATTTGCTTTGCCCTGAGATTCATAATTAATATTGTGGAAGTCTTATGGTAAAAAGCCATTTCTTATTAATCAACAGTCAAAGGCTTACTACCATTTGACACTTGAGAATTTTAGAAATAATGCAACTGCTGAAAGTTCATGGCATATCGTGACTTATATTTGAAGTTTTATCCAAAAGTGTGCAAATATTGTTTTCAATATTATAGAATTTAACTGTATAATTCATATTCTAAAATTGAAAATTCATATGTTTAAATTTTTTTAAACTAAATTTGAATGATATGTGGGTCCATTATATTCCATAGCTCATTTGAACCTGACAACTATTCCATCATAAGCAATAGCTATGAATTATTCTTAGGTTAGAAATGAGAAAATTGATATCAGTGATTTTAAATGATTTCCCCAAGGCTCTTATATTTAGTGGTAGTAGTGGAATTTCAACCTGAGTCCTCTCCATCTAAGCCTTGTTTTTTGGAGAATTTCTCATGATTCATAAGCCTTTATATTGTTTATTATTCTAGATAACATTGTATTAAACCATTTGTTATAATTTATTTTAATCAAGGATTTTAAAAATTTTGCTATTGTGGAAGTATTATACATACAGAAATTCTATAAAACTTATGAATAATAAATAACAAAATAAACTCATATGTCCACATAACAAAACTTTAGGAAAATAAGATCATATATACTTTCAAAACCCCCTGTGTGATTCTCTTTCATTATATTCCCTTAATTTCCCCTAAAAAAATCTTGATTTTGAGTTAATAATTCTTATTTTTTAATTATATTTTACCATTTCTTTAGTGTTACTATTTTCCAAGTTTATGTAAATAAACTCATACTGTGTGGATTCTTCTATGACTTATTTCTTATCCAAGTATAAACTTTTCTGATTCATCCATGTTAATGTTTTATAACTGTGGTTCATTCTTTTTCACTGCAGTATAGCTTTCTTTGAAATACCATCATTTGTATTAATCTCTTTTTATTGTAAATATATACTGCCATTGTTTCCAGCTTGGAATTAAAAAATATATTTCTTTGTTTGTTTGCTTATCTATCATGAACTGTGAAGATTCTTTCTTATCCATGTGGCGGCATGCATAAGTACAAGAGTTTCTCTAGGATTCCTAGAGTGATATTTGAAGAATACATGCAGAGTTCTCACTAAAGACCATAGAAAATAACAACATTTACAAATGTGATTAAATAAATCCTTATATTAGGTATATATGAACAGGTAATAGACAAGAGGATGGGAACAAAGAAGATGCACTACTGTTTGAGCAAGTATTTCATTTGACTTGTCTGCACTCATCAGTGATACTTGGTGTACAACAAAAAGCAAATGTGGCACTGATAAATAATATATACAGTGTTTCCCCGAAAATAAGACCAAGCCGGACCATCGGCTCTAGTGTGTCTTTTGGAGCAAAAATTAATATAAGACCCGGTATTATATTACATTATTATATTATATTATACTATATTACATTACATTACATTATATTATATAAGACCAGGTCTTATATTAAATATTAATTTTTGTTCCAAAAGACGCATTAGAGCTGATGGTCCGGCTAGGTCTAATTTTCAGGGAAACACGGTATATGCGTGTGTACATGTCCTTATTTACTAGTATTTATGCTTCTTCATCTCTTCTTCTTGAAGAAGACCCTACTGTGCTTTCTTACAATTTTTTAATATCCTGAATGATTTATAATAAATCCTACATTCCAAATTTTACTTTCAATAACAAAATATGTACAAAAATCTTCCTTCCTAAAAGCAAAAATATATTTTTAATTAAAAAAAAAATGGAATGATAGGGAGCTAGTCTGTCAATGCCATACAAATTGAAGCTTGTAGCTATTTCTGTCATTGAAGAGTAAAACCTGGTATATACCCATCCTACTTGCGAAATAAATATTTTTTTTTATTTTGTTTGATTTCCAATGGAATCTCTGATCCATCAATACATACATATTTCTTGGTCCATATACTTTCTATAATTAGAACCAAAAAAAAATCCAAATATATATTTTATTTGAAGAATTATCTTTTACCATGGTGGCTTTTGGTATTGTAATATTCTAGCATCCATAACACTTTATAACAGATCGTTCTATGAAATAAATCATAAATACAGAGGGTGCCCAAAAAATGTATACACATTTTAAGAAAGGAAAAAACTATAATAAAATTATGCTGATGGTAACCACTTTGAGCATCTCTTATAAGTGCAGAGTCAAGTGTGACTTGTATTCATCTTTTGTTATTGGTATGTATTGAGTATTACAATTTTAATACATGTTTTTCCTTTCTTAAAATGTGTATACGTTTTGGGGGCACCCTCCGTATACTTAAAAGGCCCCTAACAAAATCATGCAGCAAACTCATGACAGCTGGCCCTCTTAGTGTTATCAAAATACCAAACTTATGAGATATCCAAGAGCAGTATAAATCCCACAAAGTAGAAAAATTATGAATTACTACAAATATATATTATCTATAACACATGTTTACATACAGACATGAATATTTATGCATCCTGATTTTTAGGAGCACAAATATGACAGGTTATCTGAACACTTTAGTTCTAGTGGAACATTTTATCTGACTGTCCACAGAAAGGTAATTTATAACATATAAATAATTCATGCCATCTTATAGGAATTTCAGTGATTCTCATATATATGGGGAATTGTGTATGAGATCTAATTCTTAACTTTAAGGAATTTACAATGAGGTGGGAAATGAGTCAGGTAGACATAAAACACATTAAGATGTAACAAAGAATTAAATTAATAGATGAAATATATCCCTCTTAAGTGATTTAAAAAAAAACGAACTATAGAAAATAAACTCAGACTTGAGTTGGACATATTCAAAATTCTCACCATTGTCGATTTCCCACTCTTATAGTATGTTTATGTTTTAAAAACAGCAGGGAGAAAAATAGAAAGATTTACCAGAATAAGCTCCCCAAACATCATGAAAATTACTTGTTGCCACATATAATTTCCCTTCCCTCCATCAGGATTATTCCTGGTCAGAGGAAGGGATGTGGAAATCCTAGAGAAGGATATCTTTAGGGAGGTAGAAGATTCCTAGCTTCACACCTAAAAGGAGGAAGTCCATCAAAACCTACTGAAAGTTACTGTTTGTCTATACTTACACTATGCAACTGACTTTTTGAAGTAGGTAAATAAATAGTGATATTTTTTGAACAACTCCATTCTAAAGAAATCGGGCTAATATGATGGAATAAGAACTGAGTTAAGAGGCAAAAGACAAACTCTTTATTCCTTCAATTTGTACTCATGACTGGCCCTCTGACACATATATCTTAGTTTCTTTGTCAATTAAACTGGAATTAAAATATCCACACAGGATAGTAGTTATAAATGTTAAGAGAAGGTTTGTGAATACAAATGCCTCATATAATGCCAGAAACAAAATGTACACTCAGTAACTATTAAACAATGTATGCTGATCATGCATGAACGGTCTTCGATAAACATTTATTGTCTTTGACCTAGAAAGTCTCCTTCTGGGGATATTTTCGAAGAACATAATCCTAAAAGCAGAAACAAGTTTATTTACAAAGAAGTTTATTGAAGCTTTATATCTACTAACAAAGAAGTTAGAAACAACCACAAGGCCCCAAAATAGAGAAATTATATTGTAAACTGTAGTGCATTCACTTGATATAATATTATACAGTCTTTAAAAATAATGTTTACAAAGTACTTATTATAACATTAACTTATGATATCGCATATCAAGAAAGAACAGTACCAAAAGCTGGATATATAATATAACCATAAATATATGAACCAAATAAAGATTATGTGTTGAAAAGAAAAAAAAAGAAAAGAAACACTGGGGATAAACACTCCAAAGTGTAGCAGAAATTGGTTTTATGAGATGAGGCTATGGATTATTTTAATTTTTCTTACACATGTCTGTATTTTCTAAATGCTCTGTTCCAGTTATTAGTTCATTTTATAATGAAAGAAGAAGTGTTGTCATTTTAGGTATGTGTTTTATCTCCCCAACAAACTGACATGTTTCTTGAGGGCAACAACTGTGTAATTTACTCCTTTGAATCACAACATACTTTTATGCCTAAATGAAGTGCCCACTAAAAATTTTCCAATTGGCCAATGACTGATAGTTTTTTTCTCTCTTAATTCAAGTACTTTCTAGGACATCAAAAGGGAAGAAAATGTGACTCCATCTGTTTTGTTTCTAAAACACATCCAAAAAATTTCATACACGCACAAAATTATGAGGCTAAAAACTAGGCTGTTATAAACTGTTTTGAAAAGTAAATTAAAAAAAAAAAAGTCAGTTTGCTAAAGCAATGTGAATAAAGTAGTAAATTGGCACGAACTCATACTCTGATATCACCAGACTCTCAAGAGCAAACCATTTCTTGTCTTTTCCTCACTTAAAGGAAGAAATATCATCTCCTTCTTCTGAGGAACTAAAAGATGAGGTGAAAAAGAGTTGGTTGCGTATTTCTACTGGAAATCCTGTCCAACACCGTGGTTGATAGTAAGTAAACATGGTCTCACAGCCGCCTATACTTTGTCCCATCTGTTATAATGGCACCGTGCCCAACCACCAGGTGGTGTACCGACTTCACAGGGACAGAGGCGCCAAAAGATGGCTTTAGAAGACATTATTAATGCCACCTCCTTGGGCCTCCCGCCTCAGTAACAACTCACCCAGGTTGGTGCCCCTGTCATATCTCAGACTGCTTTCATAATTTCTAGAAATAAGCGATTCCAAATACCTACTAAGTCACTTCCTTGCACTGCCCACTGGTTTCTGAACTTACAAAAGCTGGAAAAGAATACCAATGTGGGGAAAGAAAGGCTGAGAGTATCCAAACACTTGAAGTTGCCAACATCTATAGCTTGTGCCTGAGGGCCATTAGGATCATATGATGTGTCCAACTCTATTACGTAAAGGTGGAATGTGTAGGCGCTGCTTGTGAAATGTAACCAGTCTCAATGAGAAGAGCACTGCTCTATTCCATGGAAGAAACAGTTTATAAAGCCCACTCATCCTAAAGAAAAAGAATAGCTCTAGTGATTTAAAAAACAAAAATACAAACAAGCTTTTGTTATGGAGTCAATGAAAGAAAAGAAAATTCCAAATGCATTTACTAAAGGCTTAAATATTTCTTAAAAATCTTGTGCTAAATAAACAAGAATAAGCATAGATTCTATCAAAGGATAATTTAAAAAAAAATTAAAGACAAGTCTTTTATGTAAAAGATGTATCACTGATGAGTGACTCATTAAAGCTGGTTCAAAAAAATTAAGGAACAAGTTATATACCGTAGACATTTAAAAACATGAACATTAGTTGTCTAGGTAAGATACGAAGTTTATTCAGATGCAATAGGACAATAAGACCACAACCTTCATTCCATGGGAATAAAAATCTGCAAGTAACATGTAGCTTCAGACCTATATTCTCCAAGAGAATCAAATAATCCAAGGATGGACCTGTTAACAAAATGTCCTAGCTCCAAGTATGTCATTGAAAAAATATCTTGTACCCTCTTTTGTCTTATTTCCAAGTTTAGGTTAATGTTTCCTAACTCCTATGGCTACATCAGAATGGAATCACAGTAATTTTACTTAGCTACAGTAGAGATGGGATGGGTTCCTATTTTCCTGGGTTGTAGTCCATTTGTCTTTCTAGGCAGTTAATCTCTTTTTCTATGGCACTCTATTCCCTGATAACCACAATCACCAAAGAGGTCACTTGTATTTCATTCTGAATCCTCTTACCCTAGGATCTTCAATGACCTATTCTTATCTCAAATGTTCAGCTATCCTCATCACACATAAGCATTTTCTTATGTACTTTGGATAGAAACAAAATACTTCAACATAAAATGAAATAGACATCTGCTGACTGAATTCGGAACATACATTCCTCTTTTTCTGTCATCATCTGCTCCTCTAACTACTCTCCTCTAGGATCAAATGGGTTTGAAAGGGATCTTAAACCCTGTAGCTGTTACACAGGATTCAGGCCTAGTATAAATCTGCCCTCCACATTCTCAAATATGTATACGTATTTCTGTGTGTATATATGTGCATATATGTGTGTGTGTATACAAAATACATATGTAAACACATATTCATACATAAATGTATATGTGTATATAGTCTTGTACTTATTTAGAGAGTAATTCTAAGATTCTGACTTTTCATATTTAGGTGAGTTCAATCAATCATTCATTCCATCATTCCATCAGGCAATATTTTTTCAGTTAAGTAGTCTTCCTTTATCTGCAGGGGACATATTTCAAGACCCCAGTGGATGCCTGAAAACATGGATAGTAACAAACTCTATGTATTCTATGTTTTTTCCTGTGAATACATAACTATGATAAAGTTTGATTGATAAATTAGGCATAGTAAGGGATTCATAATAA
This sequence comes from Rhinolophus ferrumequinum, assembly GCF_004115265.2. Classification (NCBI taxonomy): domain Eukaryota; kingdom Metazoa; phylum Chordata; class Mammalia; order Chiroptera; family Rhinolophidae; genus Rhinolophus; species Rhinolophus ferrumequinum. Next base: position 70,160,975 of record NC_046291.1, read on the forward strand.
TTAATCATAAAATAGAACTATTATAATAATGTACTGTAATAAAAGTTATGTGAATGTGGTCTTTCTCTCTCTCTCCAGTAACTTTTATATTTTTCAGTCCAAACCTATTCCTGAATCTGTGTAACCATCCCTTCCTTGCAGTAAATGGCTTGGTGTCATGTATTTCAGGGGGTCCCTTGCTGAAATCTTCATATAAGTTTGATGCTTTCTAGTGCAACTCATTGCCATCAGTGCTACCTCAAAACTAGCATGAATTTCTTTTTCCTTCCACACAATTTCACAAATAGAAGATTCATTCTTATCATAGATCTTAACAACCTCACCATATTAAATTTTTTTTCTTTCTTAATTGAGAACTTTCCCCTTTTTACTTAAAGGAAGCACTTCAAGTCTTCTTTTTTGGCATATCTGAATTGCCAGCGCCACTACTCTTGCACTTTGGGGTCATTAAATAAGGGTTACTTGCAGCACGCACGGTGATTCCACACAGTCCATCTGATAACAGACAGGTGAGTATGTATGCATTCAGAGTAACGGGAGGACAGCATATGCAGCGTGGATACACTGGACAAAGGGATGATCCACATTCCAGCTGGGATGGAGCTGGATGGCATGAGATTTCATCATGTTACTCAGAACAGCGGCAACTTAAAACTTATGAATTGTTTATTTCTGGAATTTTCCATGTAATATATTCAGACTACAGTTGACTGCAGGGAGCTGAAACTGTGAAAAGTGAAGACAGGGATAAGGGGACTACTGTAATATTCTTTCCATACTAGACATTGGGCTCAGTGCTAGAGATAGACTTTTTTTAAAAAAAATAGACACAAAGCCTCCTTCATAGAGCTTTAAGTCTGTGGGAAAGACATTGAAAAACAAATTTATCTATCTGTCTATCTATCTATCTATCTATCTATCTATCTATCTATCTATCATCTATCTATAATATGCAAAGGAAATACAGGGTACAATGAGAATGCAAATCAGGGAAAATAACCTACTCAAAACCAGAAAAGTATTCCCTGAGTCAATATCAGGAAAGCTAAGAAACAAAGAATAGGAAAGATTTATTCAGGATCTCATGGGCCATGTTTGGAATAACATTGGAAATAATTAGATAAGGTTTTGATATCAGAAAGACAAAGGCTCTGTCTTCCATTGTGTGCAAGATGACCGTGATGTGTGTGTATTTTCGCTTTCTATTATGAATGACGGAAAACCCAGATCAAACTTATTTAAGAAAGAGAGGAATGTACTGCCTCATGTAACAGAGCAGTGATTTCAGATATGGCTTATTCTAGGGTTCAAATAATTTCTCTCTCTTTTAATTACTTATTTGGTATTGGTTTCATTATCTAACCCCACATGATTGCAAGACAGTTACTTATAGCCCTTGTGGCAATTCTTCCAGGTTTGAATTCAGCTGAAATAACCTATTACTGTTATTAGATCTGAGATTCAAATCATACCAGCTCAGGTCACCTTACTAATCCCTGAAATATTATCACAAAATACCAAAAAGTGAAAAAAAATACATAATATTAATACTTAACCACATCTCTAAAATTCTATTAATCTTACTTTTTTTATGATGGCATACTATGCTTCTTCAAATGACAATTCTATATTTTTTACAGAGAGAATGGAAAGCCAATTCAATGTTTTCTCTACATAGTTGATACATTTTTACTATTTATAGATTAGAAATGTTATCTTTGTTATGTAATTTATTAGTAATATTATGCTATTTGGGGGAATCATTGTCAAATTTGTGAAAAACTCTCAAGGTTATGTCTACCTCATGTATCATCAGCAATCAGCCCTTATTGTCATTTCCAAAATTCCATTCTGATAGCCTTCTGTGGCTGCTTTTGGTACCTCTGTTTTTAACCTGGGTGTCTCTGAATATAGAGCCTGAGCTAAAGTCTTGTATGTAGGTACATCAGTTAGCAAGTGACATCAGAGGACAAGAGTAAAAGAAAGGGAGAGTAAAAAGGAAAGAACAGTAGACCAGTTGTATTGGACAGCACTGCAAGGGGCCAATCAGACCCTTTGGGGAGCATTATTAGATGAGTCTCTGAACTGTCCTTTGAGAGAAGAAAGGGAGCATATTTACACTTTGGATTCCTTTGGATTCCTTCTTCCACTGGTCAGGGGTGACACTTGGTCATTAATATCTCATTGCACCTGCCTGAGTGCCAGGTGGATTCCCACAGGTATCCCACATCACTGCATTGTAGAAGCCCTGGGCCAGAAAATGATAGGTAAGTATATTGTGTAGGTCCAAGAGCTATTTTGTTAGATTATACTGGTGCAAAGCTGGTGCAGAACTGGTCGGGGCAACAAGGGCTAGAGGCAAAAACGTAGGGTTGAGCGGATTTGAAGTAAACACACAACCCCATTTTCTTTTTTTGGGGGAAAAATACTTAGCCTAGAATTCATAAAATTTCAATTTTTGGAATATTAAAAGGCAGACAACGTGCGTATATGTTTATATTCAAATATATGTCATATTCCAAGAATACTTTTCGTCCACAAAAAGCAATCTTATAGAAATAAAATGTTCTTACCCATATCTCTTTGATGCATTTCATTTCTGTATTATTGCTTTTTGTCACATGAGAGAAAAGTAAGGCCCTATCTGACTCAACATAATATCATCCTAAATAAATCATTAAATAGTGCATATACACAAATAAAGCCTTTCAAGGAAAAAAATTCTGAATAGAATTTAGTTAGCCATTTCTATGTCTATATTTCTGTAGGTCTCCTTATAGCAATGTTCCATGGAAAACTCCAATTGTCTAAACTGGAAATGTTCATACAATACTCTAAACACTTCTTTTTTGTCTATGTCTTCTAAGTCTTCTAACTTGAAAATAAAAGAAAATGTAATCATCCCCACTGGGTGAAGGTTTTTCTTAGACCTAAATGGACAATAAATTCCTAGTTAGAGAAGGTGATTTCCTGCCCTTGACTTATCTCTCAGCTGTTATAATCATTTGCAAAACAGATTAAGAAACACCTTTGACATTCTCCAATGGCTTCAAGATTGCTACATAGCTATTCATTCTTCACAGAGAAATTGAATGAATGAATTACTAACGTTTGACACAAAAAAGAAATTCTCATGTGAAAAAAGGCTGGGAAATAGTTGAAGAGAGCAACAGACTGTAATCTAGTTAGTAAATAATAATGCAAACCACAGCTCAATGGAAATGAAAGGAGAACAAATATAAGTTGGCCTGATTAAATTTCATAAAATTTTTGGCACAGAACAGCTGAGAAAATTACCTTGTCAATTCATATAAGCTAAAACATTTCCTATTAATAAAAGCATAAAGGAAACTTTCTGTAGCGAGTTCTAATAGGTTGACTTGTTCTGCATTTTTTGCTTCACCCTCCTTTTGCAAAAGCATTAATTATTTTAGGACATCAGGGAACCAGGTAAATTTACCTTTGTAAGTTTTTATGTACAAAGTAGGTAGGAAACTGAGCACAGCTTAGAAATCACAGATATTTTTCTGAAGCTCTCCAGGAATATAAGTAGATACATTTGTTTTTTCAAAAAAATATTTTAACTGCACAATTCGTGTTAATTTGAAAAACTGGGAAAAACACATGAGAAAAAATTCTATTTGCCTATACTCTTAACACCCAGAGAGAAGCACTCAATATGTCAAGTCTTTCAACTAGCTATAATGCTTACATATGCATACAAGACACATACACACACACATATATATATATGAAAATCCCAAAATAGATCATATTGTACCTAGTCTTCTGTACTTTGTTTATATACTCCAAAAATCCTTCTGTTATTGGTAACCACCTATACATTTGCTATATATAATATACCAGGGGTGCCAAAAAAATGTATACACTTAATGTGTATTCATCTTTTGTTATCAGTATATATTAAGTACTATAATTCTAATACAGTTTTTTCCTTTCTTAAAATGTATATACATTTTGGGGCACCCTCTGTATATAAGCTAGAAGTTAAAAACTAGAAATCTGCACTAATAGTTCTGAAGAAACAGTGACCTTGCTTTTGAAGTAAAAATGACTCATTCTCATTTTATTTATTTATTTATTTTCATTCTCATTTAAACACCTCATTCCAAGGAAAACTGAAAAGGACTAAAAAGAAGTTTTTAAATCCCATGACCTGAAAATAACCATTGTTAACTTTGGAAAATATTTCTAGAATATTAAGGGTAATACATTTATTTAAAATAATGTTTAGTTTATTTTCTTATTTTATAAAATTATTTCTGTATATATGTTTAGACATCCACCCTATTGGAATATATGTCTAAGGACAATGTTTGATTTGATTGTCCATAGATAGGGACCTGGGGTAACAGAGCTGTATCAGCTCATAACCACACCATCTGGAACATGCAGCCTTCTCACTTGTGGCATTAGAAGAGAGATTGAAGAATTGAACATCGTCTTTTCACTGTGTCAGCCCAGGATTGACACGTGTCACTTTGCTCATAGTCCTTGGACAGAATAGTCAGTAGCCTCCTGCAAAGAGGCTGGGAAATGGAGGCACTCACATAAAATATTTGATACCATTATTGTCTCTCCCACAGTTTGGGAGCTCAGAATTTATTTTAAAACACATCTAAGAATAAAAACTAGACATTATGACAAAAGAACAAAATACAAGTCCTGTAGAAATAATACACAGAAATTGAGGGATAGGGAAAGAGAATTGGGAGGGTGTGGAAGCGTGCTAATATCTTTCTCAGGATAAAATAATGTTTAAAGTTGAAACATGGAACATTGTGAAGAACTCCAACTGTTTAATGTTATCATATGTATATATTTTAATTTTAGGGATAGTTTATGAATCAATGCCTATTACAGTGAAAAAGCATTTATCAGAAACGTCAACAGTTCTATCAGTGCCAATTGCTTCATTTTGCTTTGTATTTTGTTCTTTTGTCATAATGTCTAGACAGAGAAAGATAAATACTGTGACATTTCTTATATGTAAAATCTAAAAAAATAATAAAATACAAAACAAAAGTCAATCTTACAGAAAAAGAGATCAGATTTCTGTTTGTCTGATCTAGGGGATGGAGAAATTGAATGAAGTTGGTGAAAAGATACAAACTTCCAGTTATAAGTAAGTACTAAGGATGTCATGTACAACATGGTTATAATGAACATTGTTCTATGGTATATTTGAAAGTTGCTAAGAAAGTAAATCCTAAGAGTTCTCATCACAAAAAAAAAATTTGAAAAACATTTGTGAGATGATGATGTTAAATAAACATATTGTGGTAATTTCACAATATACATATATCAGGTCATTATGCTGTGTACCCTAAACTTAAAAATGCTACATGTCAATTATATCTCAAAACTGAAAGGAAAAAAGGAATTTGTTTTTGGTAAAGTGATGGATTAAGAATATTAACAAAAGTGTCACTTTGCTTGCCTTTTAAATGTGAAAACTTGTATAAAAATGTATAATCCTGTTCAGTGTAGTGTTTAATAAACACATATTTTAAGGCAAATGTTCCACATAGATTACAACGATGTTGCTCAAAATATAACCTTTTATCCCTAAAAACAAACAAACAAAAAGTAATTATGATGACTAATTTATTTAAGAATAGTGAGAATTATTTCTTTGAACACTTTTTTTTTCTTTTCTATTTTTTTGGCGAAACACCTCTATTTTTCTATAATGTACGTTTGCATTACTTTTTATTATATTTATGTCCTTTCCTTAGTTTTAAAAAATATTTACTTCATTTCCTGTGGGGATTAGCAATAAAAATGGTTTATCTATAAGGTTTCTCCTGCAGCCAGCTCGGCCTTTCTCTCATACAGAATGAATTGGGTTTCTATTGAGACATCTTGTTCTTCCACACTTATTCTTTACACCGAATCATATCATTCTATCCTATGCTTTTGGTTACCGTGACTCCTCCTTTCAGGAAAGAATGTAGCCCAACCCAAGGCCTTAAAACTATATGTCATTTCTCCACATCCTTATTAGTTTTCGTTTCTGTAGTGTCACTGATCAGACAGATACAGTATAAAATTTATGATTTCAGGTTTGGACATTTTCTTGTTTCATTAAAGACTGAATTATTCTTTTTATTTATTTTTTGTTCTTTTTCTAGTTGTTCTTAGTTGAGGGAAAGGAGTTGTGGATGGATTGCTGATTATTCACCAAGCCATTTCTTTGTAGGAGGACAGCTAGATGACATTTCTCACATCTCTTGCATTTAAGTGTGGTCATGCAACTGAGTACTAGAGAGTAAGACATAAGAGAAAGCAAGGGTCATCATTTACATTTCTGGCCTAGAACATCTCCCACATACCGTGTTTCCCCGAAAATAAGACCTAGCCAGACAATCAGCTCTAATGCATCTTTTGGACCAAAAATTAATGTAAGACCCGGTCTTATTTTAATTCAGACCCGGTCTTACTATAATATTTATCTTAAATTATCTTATATTTATCTTAAATTAATATAAGACCCGGTCTTACTATAATATAAGACCCAGTCTGTAATATAATATAATATAATATAATATAATATAATATAATATAATATAATATAATATAATACCAGCTCTAATATTAATTTTTGCTCCAAAAGACACATTAGAGCTAATTGTCCAGCTAGGTCTTATTTTCGGGGAAACACAGTATCACCCTCCGTGCTCTTTTCCGTTCTGCAGCAATGTTAGAAGTTGTGTTTCAGAGACCGTGGAGCCAAAAGACAAGAAAACTGGGTCCCTGTATCACTCCTGCAGGGAAGCCGCCCACCAGTCAGGAACACCCATTTTGTTTATGTGACTCTGAAGAGCATTTTTATTCTACGAAACTACTGAGGCCTGGGGATTCATATAGCAGCTAGCATTACCTTAATAACGCAAAACTAGAGTAAAAGTGAGGAAGAAAAATACCCTCAAAATTATTCTTAAGAACCAGACGAGGTATTCTAAAATAATCTATCTCAACTATGAGAAACCAGAAGACACAAGCCAGGGATTGCAACCTCAAAAGCACATAGAGCCCAGGCAGATAATGTAACAAAGTAAGAAAAGGCAGAATATGTGAAAATATCAATTATCACATACATAACAAAGATCTCTATGTTTTTATTAAACAATCTTATATAAATATACAAGTTAATTCAACCATGGATTGTAAGATTATATTTCAAATTGAAATTTTAAAAACTAGAAATGGAAAATAAATTTCTAATTATTGAATTTTTCTTTCTTCATTGTTATTACTTTTATTTTTACCTGGAAACCTTCTTCTGCACCAAAATATCCATTTATATCTAATATTCAAATTATGATATGCAGTAAATAATTGATCCTTAAAAATGTTAACTGAGAATATTTATTTTTATTCTGTTTCATAATGTAAAACAGCTGTTCACAAAGATACATACTTTCAACATGGAAAGAATCCATGAATGGTCCTTTTTATGGTTAGGATAATTACTCTCAAGATATTACACAAACCTGGTTCTAACAGTTTCAGATTTAGTTTTCAGTACCATTTTGCCTTCAGTTCAGCAATTTCCAGGTGTATTTCTTCATTCATACTATCAGTGTTGACTGAGAAAGAAACAAATCAATTTTACTTCATTTTCATAAGTCTACAACTATATAACTGTCTTTGAAATTCAATTTTCATCTTCACAATGTTGGAAATGTAATCCAGGAAATTACTTTCATTTCTTGAACACGATTTCAGTATAGCAGAATGGTCCAGATTTTTCTTCACCAAATAAATTTCCCAAAGACAAGTGTAGTGGGTGAAATGGTGGCTTCAAAGATATCAGAATCCCTGGAAGCTGTAAATATTTACCCCATTTGGGGGAAAAAGTATTTTTGCAGTTATGATTAAGTTCAGGATATTGAGCTGGGAAAACTATTTTGGATTACCTGGGAGGACCCTAAATGCTATCACAAGTGTCCTTATAAGAGAGAGACAGAGAGAAATTAAACACACAGAAGAGGAAGAGGCACTGTGACCATATAGGCAGAGATTGAAGAGATGCGGCCACAAACTGAAGATTGCTAGCTCAGATTCTCAATGAGAGCCTCCTGAAGAAACATGGCTCTGCTGAGACCTTGGTTTCGCTCTAGTAAAACTGATTTTGGAATTTTGACCTCCAGAACTATGAGAGAATAAATTTTTGTTTTCAGTCACCAGGTTTGTGGTAATTTGTTACAGTCACCATGGGAAACTAATACAACGTGCTTTCAACTAGCCATGAATGAGAAAATCAAATCATAAACATTGTAACTAATATGAATTCCCTTGCATAGAAATATTCATAGAAATTTTGTTAGGTTATTATTTAAACCTACCAAGAAAGTTTGATCTGCCATTCCATTGAAGAACTGAGGTGGGAATTTTCTTTGGAAGACATGAACAAATAATTTTTTTTGTTGGTTTAAAAAAAATGCCTCCACCACCTCACTATCACGTAGCTTAAATGAAATACAGCACCTACCATATCGTGCATCCAGTTCAAGCTGGGTCAAGACATGGGAGTGAATTCAGTTTACAATGTTAATTACTATATCCATTATGTATCTTATTTTCAACATTTTAGCACAAACCTATGCTAATAAATAACGCAATTTTCAAACTGAAGTTTCTTGTTCCTACCAAGTGTGCAACTTTGGGTATGTTTTCTAGAAGAAGTCCGATGTCAACTTCAGCCGTCTCAGGAGTATTCTTTTGAGATAAGCTTATAATTTGCTAAGACAACATTCAACTTTTCAACACACAAAACTATGTATTTTCTAAAAATGTGCCTATTGTAGGCTAACGTCCAAAATTTGTTGACCATATCAAAATTTCCATCAAGGCTGTTGATGTAGCTAACTTTGTGGTATTTTTTATCTGTGTTTTCACCAGCTACAGTAGAAAATGCCCTAAATGGGAATAGGCTAGTCCCATATCCGCGTGTGGCAGTAAAAAATCAGGATGGATATCTTGCCTGTGGATGTAGGGGTCTCAGCCTCACACCAGGCTCTCCAGGCCAGGGCTCCCGTGCCAGGAAGAGAGGTCTCCACAATTTCTGGCTGTGAAAACCAGTAGAGATTGTGGCTGAGTGAGACGGAGGGCTGCTGGAGTCCAAGGCATTCCTCTTAAAGGGCCCACCTATGGATTTACTTGCTGATAGACTCATTCTCTCTGAACTCAAACACTAGGGTAGCAGCTCAAAAAGAACCAGGGATATGCAGGGAGGAACTGAATTGTCTGGATTCAGGGCGAAGGCTGGAAGGATAGCTTTCTACCATACAAAGGTGTTGGCAGAAGCCATTGTTCCTCTGTTGAGCTCTCTGCCCACCCAGCCTGCATCCACAGGCAGGTGCCATATGTGAGTCTCCATCAACATAACTAACACTGCTTGCTCCTCTCTAGTGATTCACTTGTGGGCCCACCCATGCCACTTCCAGTAGCTTTTCCATACAAATAGCCTGTCTTGGCTCATGCTATGGAATTTTCTAAAATGTCTCAAAGGTTTACAAGCCCTAAACAAGCAACATCTGGTGTTGGAATGTCCTGTACCACTTGCTGAGCAGCCCCAAACCCAGCACTAATAGTGGCCAGCTTCAGTTTGCAGATGGCCTCTTCCAGGCACCTCCAAGCCCAGTGCAAGTGCCAATCATGTGCAGATCACTTTGTAGCTCATACCAAATGGCCCTCGGCAGGGCACAGGCAGCAACTAACCTTGGCCTGGAAAAGAGATCCTCCCAAGAGGCCCAGAACCAACACACCCAGTGCCCATTTTCAGACCACACCAGAGTACAACCTAACCACCTCCACAAAATACACACCCAAAGGGCACACTGGGCAGGCACCAGAGCTGTGCTAAAGCAAATCCTGCTCTGTGGGGTCAGCCCCTTCACAATAGCTCCTCCACTGTAGTCACCACAGGCCCTCACAACCAATCAGCCCACAGCTATCCATCCTATTGACGTGCAAACAGCAACCAAGGCTCAATCACAACAGGAGGGCACATACAACACACACAGGGACATAGCTGGAGCTCCCAGCTCAGGTGACTAGAAAGACTGTGTCACTGGACCCCCCAGGACACCTACTACAGAAGGCCACTCTACTAAGACAAGGAGAAATAGCAACTATACCTAATACATAAAAACAAACAGAAAGAGGCAGCCAAAATGGGGAGACAAAGAAACATGTCCCAAATAAAGAGCAGAGCAAAACTCCAGAAAAAAGAATTAAACAAAATGGAAACAAGCAATCTACCAGTGGCAGAGTTCAAAACACTGCTTCTAAGGATGTCCAATGATATCAGCGGGAACTTCAAGAAAGAGATAGGAGACATAAAAATGAAGATAGAAAAGATACAATAACTGAAATTTAGACTATATTAGGGGGAATAATCAGAGGATTAGTTGAAGCAGAGGATCAAATCAGCAATTTGGAAGATGAGGTAGCAGAAAACACCCAATCAGCACAGCAAAAAGAAAAAAGGATGCCAAAAATGAGGGGTGTTTAAGGGCCTCTGGGACAATATCAAGCATACCAACATCTGCATCATAGAGGTATCAGAAGGAGAAGAGAGAGAGCAAGAAATTGAAAAACTCTTTGAAGGAGTAATGACAGAAAATTTTTCTGACCTGGCAAAGGAAATAGATATACAAGCCCAGGAAGCACAGAGAGTCCCAAATAAGATAAACTCAAAGAGGTCCACACCAAGACACACCATAATTAAAATGCCAAAGCTTAAAGACAAAGAGAGAATCTTAAAAGCAGCATGAGAAAAGCATAAAGTTATCTACAGGGGAGCTCCAATAAGACTGTGTAGGGTAGATGTTGAAGAAAATTTGCCTTCATTGGTTGATGTGAGCTTTTGTCTATTAGCTTTTCTTTGTTCCTGTATGTGAGGTGATTTCTGTGCTGTGATTAGGGGTTGAGTAAATCCCCCATTTGGTCTCATTCTCCCGAGCAGAGGAAACATGAGATGATGTTTGCTGTTCTGTCTGTGCTGTGAGGTGATTGTTAGCTTAGGATTAAAGAAATTCTTGATCAGGGGTTGAGAGAATTCCCTCCTTGTTCTGTCTGTTTCACCCACATCAGCAGATGAGGTGAAGAAGTAGCTAAGTTTTATCAGGACGACATGACAGGCACATTGCCAGGCTTTGGAAGACCTTGGGCTGATGGTCCCAAGCAAGAACAGTAAATATTGCTTATCCAGATAAATTGGCCCTTTAGCCAGATGGGCAGCATTCATATCAGTAACTGCCGGACCCTACCGGAACTGGCCATTCCCAGAGGGGGAGGCAGGAACACAAAAACTTGGTTCGGGGGTGCATCTAAAGAGATATGTAAGACAGACCTCAGGTGGATTGATATTGATTGATTGCTGTTTCAAGAAATTGCTATTTACATGATTTGCTGTTTCAGGACTGCTTTTCAGGATTGGAATGTTTCAGAGTCAGAGATCGGAACTTGCCTCAATGGACAGTACAGACTTCTTTTGTTGGTGAATTGACATCATTCTAGCATCTTTGGGAACTTGCATGCAACTTGCAGCTTGCAGTATCAGAAGACTTCCTAACTTCTGACAACTACAACGACAACAACGCCTACAGCAGCAGCATTCTTGGGAACTAGCAAGCAGTGGTATGGGAGACGCCTGAGCTTCTCTCAGCTACAGACCTGGCAAGGTTTTGATTTATGAATTTTTCAGTGCTGTTCTCCCCCAGTTTGGTGAGCTTTTAACATCTACTGTAATAGTTACTATCCTATAGAGCTTATTACTGCTTTTGCATACTCCTTACTGATGTTATTTGTGTATTTAGCCAAGTGATTTTGATCAATAGTAAACATATGTTGGGATCTCTTAAACTTATAAGTATGTGTACTCCTTTGACATGACATTGGTATCAAGGTATATTGTTTAGTCTTAACCACCTTTACTTTCTGACATTAGCATATTCTATTAATTGTCCTTGTCTTTTGCTATTACATATTGCTAAATAAATTGATTACATATTGCTAAATAAATTAGTTAGCCCCATTCTAGCATGTGTCCCTCCTCCTGCTTTTCCACCGTTCGTCATTACAGACTGTCAGCTGATTTCTCAACAGAAACTTTGCAGGCCAGAAGGGACTGACAGGAAATATTCAAAGTGATGAAAAGCAAGGACCTACAACCAAGATTACTCTACCCAGCAAAGCTATCATATAGAATCTAAGGACAGATAAAGAGCTTCCCAGACAAGAAAAAGCTGAAGGAGTTCATCACTAGCAATCCAGTATTATAAGAAATGTTAAAGAGACTTCTTTAAGAAGACAGGGGGAAATGATGAATAATAAAATGGCAATAACTATGTATCTATCAATAATCACTTTCAATGTAAATGGATTAAATGCTCCAATCAAACGATAGGGTGGCTGAATGAATAAGAAAACAAGACCCTTACATATGCTGCCTACAAGAGACTCGCTTCAAATTCAAAGACACATAGACTAAAAGTAAAGTGATGGAAAAGATATTTCATGAAAATGAAAACAAACAAACAAACAAAAAAAGCTAGAGTAGCAATACTTATACCAAACAAAATAAACTTTAAGACAAAGGCTATACCAAGAGACAAAAAAAGGACCCAGTAATCCCACTTCTGGGTATTTATCTGAAGAAACACAAAACTGTTCTACTACTTCAAGGGGATGTGTGCATCCATATGCTTAATGCAGCATTATTTACAGTAGCCAAGATATGGAGGTAACATCGGTGTCTATCAATGAATGGATAAAGAAGAGGTGCTACATACATACAGTGGAATATTACTCAGCCATAAAAAGAATGACATTTTGCCATCTGCAATAACATGGATGGACCTAGAGAGTACTGTGCTGATTGGAGTAAGTCAGAAAAACAAATGCCATATGATTTCACTTAAATGTGGAATCTAGAGAACAAGATAAATGAACAAACAAAACAGAAACAACAAACTCATAGATAGAGAACATTTGGTGGTTGCCAATTAGGGGGCCGTGTTGGGCAGACGGGTGGAGGGGGAGGAGATTACAATGTATAAATTAAGAGTTACAAAATATTTATAGGGATGTAGAGTGTAGCATGGGGAATATAGTTAGTGATATTGTAATAATTATATATGGTGTCAAATGGGTACTGGATTTCTTGGGGTGATCATTTTGTAAGTTATACAAATGTCTAATCATTGTGTTGTACACCTGAAACTAGTATAATATTGTATGTCAACTGTAATTGAAAATTAAAAATATATTTTTAAAAAGAATATTCCCAAAATGATTCATTTTCTTAATTTTTTCTATAATTTCTAAACCATAGCTTAAATATTCTAAGCAATAGTGTTTTACTTATATTTACAAATGTGAATGCTTGTTCCTGTTTGGAAAATGTAATTCTTACTGTGTTCAATGGAATTTTTTTTTTTAAGATGCCATTGTGAATAACTTTTAATTTGGTGGCAATTTTACCATCCACAAACATTCCAGAAATAAACCCTATGACACACTGAAACATGAATACCATTTTTTAGTTTTTCAGTTTACTTTTTTTTTTTTTACTTTATTAAAGTGTTAATTTTCTTTTCTTTTTTTTCCCTGATTTTTTTCCCTAGTTCTCTTTATGGGTTGTTTTATAAAGATGATTTAAGTTCAGCACAGATAGTTTTTGTTTTCACATGATGAATGAAGAAACATTTTTCACGTCCACAGAAAAAAATCTACACGTGTCTATTTAAAGAATATATGCTCTTATAGATGATTTCTGTCTTCCTGGGTGATGGAGTCTCAGGACTGGGCCACTGGATTAAATGATATGATATTCTAAAGGGGATGTGTATTATATTTTGATAGATGGAGCCACGTACCTTCCAACTTGGCCTTAACAGTTCACATTTCCATAAACAACTCTTGAAAATACCTTCTTTTAACATACCTTCTTTTAAATACCTCTGTAACGATTGGTGTCTTAACTCTTTTAAAAATTGTTACCAGTCTAATAGACATAAAGCTATAGCTCATTACTTTAATTTGCATTGTCCAGGCTATTCTGAGTTGGAGAATCTTGTGTATGTTTTCATTTATTTAAGAAATGTATATTAATTACCTACTATATTCCTATGCACTGTTCTAGAACAGGAAATAAATACATTAGTGAACAAAACAGGCAGAAATTCATCTTTGCTCTTGTTGAGTTTACATTCTGCTGCTTACATTCTAGCTTTTCAAAAGCATACATAAGCACTTATGTGAAATGCCTATTCATATTATTTGCCACATTTTATTAGCTTGCACACCTTTTTCCAATTAACTGTTAAAAGTTTTATGTGTTATTTATTTATATAAACCCTTAATTTGCTATCCATGTTTTATATATATGTGTGTGTGTGTGTGTGTGTATATATATATACACACACATACATACACATATATATGTTTGTCTGTATATGTATGCTAATACATATGCTATATATATGTATATATTATATATGCTAAACTTACCATTTGTCTATTGTCTTCATTTATGGGAATATATTCTTCACAATATTTTTAAATTGCTATGTAGTTAAAATACTTACAGATACTGTCATATCTTTTGAACTTCCTAATTTCGTTAAGAAGTTTTCCCCCGATTCTAATTTGTCATGTAGTCTCCTAGATTTTCTTGAATTTTTTAACAATTTATTGTTTTATACCTTTCTAAAGGAAAACCACCATTTATTTAAAAAATGAACATACACAATCTTACTTTTTCTGTGCAATTAAAGATCTTTTTGTTATATATTACTTCTTGCATGTACAAACAATACCATATTACTGTAATTTTCTATTTCGATTCCTTATTAAACAAATTCACCTACTCTTACTTCTCACAATTTCTTAGCTATTTCAGTCAGTTATCTTTGCAGGTGAACTTAAAGAACATTTTAACACACTATTAGAATTCTAACATATTAGATTAAATTGATATTTTAATTTTATATTTGTTTACATTGTTGTAATATTTAAGCTTCTCTTCTAAAAATAAGACATACATTCCCATTTTTTTCTGATCTTGTTTTATATATTTCAGTAAAGTTTGACAGTTTTTTACACATAGGTCTTATTTTTCTTGCTAAACTCTTCCTATGTATTTAAGGGGTGCTGCTAGCTAAGTGGAATATTTCCCCATTGTGATTTTAAGGGCTTATTGTTATTCAACAGCCTAGGATTCTGTGAGAATGTGGAACAAAGGAACTTACACTGCTGGACAAAAGGTACACCATCAAACAGTTTAGTATAATACAGTCAATCCTCCTTATTCGTGGATTCTGTATCTGCGAATTTGCCTACTCACTAAAATGTATCTGTAACCCTCAAATCAATACTAGTGATGCTATTGCAGTCATTTGTGGATATACACATAAGAATGCAAAATTCAAATTGCCCAGCCCAGTGTACACGTTCCCAGCTGAGAGAAAACAAGGTAATTCTCTGCCTTCTTGTTTCAGCTCTCACTGTAAACAAGTGTCCTTTTTGCAGTCTACTTACCGCCATGTTTTTCACATTTTTGTACCCCCTTTTGGGTGGTTTGGCAGTTTAATATGGCCCACAAAGATAGTGCTGAAGTACTGCCTAGGGTCCCTAACTACAAAAAGGCTGTGATGGGCCTCACAGGAAAAATATGTGTGTTAGCTCAGCTTGCTTCAGACATGATTTATAGAGCTGTTGGCCATGACTTCAGTATTAATGAATCAACAGCATATATTAAATAAGGTGTTTTTAAACAGAAACACATGTAAAATAAGGTTACGTATTGACTGGTTGATGAAAATGTTATGACCAGAGGCTCAGAGAAACCAAACCTCATATTTCCCTTAGGAAAAATTGGTCAGTATTTGCTCACTCGGTGTTTGCAGTGACTTTGTAGAACATAACTAACACAAATAACAAGCACCTACTGTATTTCCTCATTCCTGTATACATTATTACTTCATTGGCAATTTTTATTTCTGTAAGAGAAGCAAAACATTTTGATGGCATATTCCTTTATTTACAACAAAATATTCTCCAAGAAGAGTGTGTGCTTCTTGCTACTGCTTTCTGAAAAGACCAGCACTTTATATCCTAAACATTCACAGACATTCTGACATTTGGTCTTCTTTTTGAAGGAGAGGTAGACACCTTTGACTGGAGGTTAGATAAGAAAGAGGAATCAAAGGAACAAAGGGCTTCGCAGGGCTTCGCAGACGACCGGACAGTCACTACACCCAGGACAGGCTTGGCCCTCCGTGGCCTGATTCCGACCAGCAGAAGGACGTTCCTATGACTAAGCCACGGCTTCCTTTTCTTCCACACCTCCTTGGAACTCAAACTTCAAGTCCCCGTGGCGTCATTCTCCGTGAAACCATTCCACAACTCTGACTTTCCATATTCCAAATCAAGCAGAATGCCTTGGAGGGGGAGACAGTGAGATTTCTGAATCACTAGTTGCAATCTGAGCATAAAAACCAAAAAGCCATTGCCAACTTGAAAATGACAATCATCGCAGATAATACATATTGAGTTTTTCCTATGCACCCAGCACTACAGTAAACATCTTTTATGGACCATTTTAGTGAATCCTCATATTAACTCTAAGAGGCAGATACTAGGAGTATCCAAATTTTACAGGGGAGGAAATTGAGGTTAAGTGAATGTTCAAGGTTAGATATCTAGGAAGTGGTAGGGCTTGGATTTGGAACTTGTCAGTGTAATTCCAGAGTGTTCTCTTAAACCACTCCAGGTTGCTTCCTCCCATGGGATTGTAAATTTCCCAGTCAAACCTAAGAGTTGAAACTCTCTTCACAGAAATACTCATCTGAGGCCTAGCACAGCAGAATTGCGCAAAGCGTGAAAGAACAGAACTCAACTACTTTCCTACTGCCTCGTATCACATGGGTGTGCACTTCTTTTTCTGTTTTTGGCAGCTATCTAATTTAATGAACTTTTCTATTATATAAACAGAGACTGAAGTTATTTTTCTCATTTTCAGAAATCCATCAAGTGGGTGAAATTGAACCGTGAGTGTTTTACCGAGGAGGGTAACTTGGAGATGACTTGACATTCAGGCAGTGTGGGTTAGGGGTGGGCAAAGGTAGTATCTTACTAAGATGGCATGTGTTGATTATAAGCTTGGGACCAGGGAAAGAATTAAGCCTCCCACTGGTCACCTGAGGAGAACGGAACTTGTACTTCTATTTTCCCTCATCTTGACTCCTGGGGGCATCTCAGTGCTCACGTGGGTCATATTTCAGCTTAGATTTACTCTTCCTCCTTTTTTGGAGCTTTTCGGACAGTCTCATACATATGCCTAGCAGAAACCTCCTAATTTATTTAACAAGATGATCACAGAGATGGCCACATGCTGATCATCTTGGATGCTTTGCACCAGGAGAGAGGAAAGTCTTGTCAAGGTGGGGTGCTAAGAACGTCTGAGAGTAAGGGGGTGTGTTGTTGGTTTTCTACAAAGGCATGGCCTATGAAGACGTAAGTAACTTGAAATACACTATCAAGTTAAGTATAATACAATTAGTATGTTGTTTTCAGTTGTTCAGGACATTGTTCCTGTGTTCCTCATGTGATCCTGTATAAAAGCTCAGGTTCTTTTATAATATATAGTGCTAGACATACGTGTTGTCCATGTACATACATGTACACACCATATAAGTCCATAGCAACACATTTACTAAAATCTCTGTAATTGTAGGCACAAATGATTACTGACTTCTCTTTTCAACTAGATACTGAAAGCAGATGTGATAGGTTGATCACCAGACATTTGTCTCTTCAAGGTCAGATATTATCAAGAGATATTTGCACCACATTTTTAAAGGGATTCTGAGAGATGCAATCAGTTGTAGCACATTTGATGTCTTGAAAGTAGAAAAGAGTTAATGAAACACAAATGGAAACTAGTTTATCCAAAGGAAATAGTCTATAAAAGTGCTTTGTACCAGAGTTGGCTTTTTGGGGGTGCTAGAACTTTGACTCTACTCATCAGGTAGACTGCACCCTGGCCAAACGGAAAGGGTTCTATATAACAGCATCTCTAGGGAATCTTTAACACAGGGATCTTCAAGAACATAATCAAGTTCAAGTAAGTGTTTGTTGAGAGGGACTCGAGCCAAGTTTTGAACTAAGAACTGTTTGCATTTTATGCGGTCTAAACAGACACATGGGCACCTCAAACAGACTGATATTTGGTTCAACTTCAAACAGATATTTAAAAATATTTGTCTAAATATTTTATTTAGAGTGAAAGCCTAAAAGCAGAGTAGGGAAAGAAAACTACTGGCAATATGTTCTCTGTTGTCTTTGCATTTATCTCTGGCTCTGAATTTACATATCTATTTTGCAAAACTAGAGAAGAACATTTTTAGAGAATTTATTGTTACTCGGGCATGTTCACGCGTGTGTCTTACCTCTACACCAAGGCTCTGTGGGCATTATTCAAGAATTCCTGCCACTAATTATAGAGTTCCTCTGGAGTTGAGTTACAGTTCTAGAAATTTCGCTCACATACAAGTATCTGATCTCCTTCTCCTGTGAGATCTCTGACCAGCTCTCCATCTCAGTACTCACTAAGGGAATCACAATCATCATGACTAAAAATACAACTCAGTGCATTGGTACTAACCACCACTTGTTCCTCTGTGGGTGAGGGGAGTAGACTGTGCGAGAATACCCATACCCCACGTTACGTTGTTTTCTTTGTTGCTGATTCTCTTCTGTGAGACCTCCAAGTCTGCAGGGTTTTTTTTCATTATGTAATGGGCTGTTGTTTTCACATTTCAGGTCCCTGGAGATAATATTTACATAATCCTTAATCATTGCATCTGCAAGGGCTCAAAAGTCACTTTAAGTGCTCTCTTTTGGAAGGCTTCACTTCTTTCCATCATGCGTATACAAAATATGGACTGCTGGGTATTTTTGTTGATCTTTGGGAAAGTTTTGGTCATTTTATTTGATCCAGCAGATATTTTTCTTACCTAAGTTTTCCTTCTCTCAAGCAACTGCATTCTCTGTCCTCTGGGCAGCTGATGGAAGGAGTGTTTGGAAAACCCTTTCTTTTCTTTTTCAAGGTCAAGCTTGTTTTGTGCCATTATGTATTATTAATAAGCCTGATCATGTCCCACTAGCTAATTAATATCACAAGGATGTTACTATGTAATTATGTTATATCCAATACTGATTTTGGTATATATAACCACATACCCAAAAAAGGATTTCCTAAGCCAACTTTCTGTGAATACAGTGACAAAAACGTTCAGCTTAGAGGAGGTGAGGATCTTTTTTTTTTCCTTCTGATTTTGAGTCTGTGATTGCAACAGACACTCGTGAAACAGAGAAACCATGGGTTTTGAAATTTCTTCATATCAAGTTTCCTTTGGTATGTTCCATGTGTTTAGTAAATTCCCTTGGCTGTTAGAGAACTACATTGGTATCCAATTTTTATTAAAAGCATCTAAAAGCAATTGGCAGATTTCTTAAGCAGAAAAATTGTAACTCTGAATTTGAGGTTTCAACAATCCATCCCTTGCAAAATTTAGGGAAATTGTATTTGACCATGCTTTAGCTCACAGTCCCCACTGGGGAGTTCTGATGGGTTGCAGATCTCAGCTGAATCCTGGGAAGGGACGTCTGGTCACTTCTGTTAATTTCTGAGACTTCTCTTCCTTTTACAAATGAGCTCAGCAAAGCAGCAGGTCATGTAAAATAATTTGTTCTGTAGACTCCAAATTCACTAGGCTGGGAGCTATTATGGAATGAGAAAGAAGAGAAAAGAGGAAACACAGGGACTCTCATTTACTGAGTATCTACTCTCTGTGTTAGACTCGAATGAAGTCTTTAATAATTATACAAGACTTCTTCTCAATTAATTTGAATTTCATGAAGTGGAAATGGTTTAAGCCAAACTGATTCAGGTTCTTTTAAACAACGAAGAAACTCCCCAACAAAACTATTATCCATAGCTTTGCAAACAACCATGGGTTTGTTATCCCAAATTAATAGTTTTCTATATAATTTATGTGCTAATTTCAACTTCATTGCCAATCCCATCTGTTATTGCTTCAATCCTGAATTAATGAGGCAAGTTAGGGCTGGAAAATGTCAGATAATCTGAGAGCATCATTCTTTCCTAAGGTCATATAAAATGAAGAGTACTTTTGTCATCATTCAAAAATCTATCCCATTTTATAGAGTCATCACATGCTAGAGCTGGAAGCTTTGTAAAATATCATCAAATCCAGATTTATAGGTAGGAAAACTGAGATCCAAAGAGGTAAAGTGATGCATTTAATTTTTGTTGCCATTTTTCCTTGTCCCTTGTTCTAGCTTTAGGAGGTCTAGAGGTAAACTTGAACTCATCTGAATGGCACATTCTCCTACTCTCCACAGGCAGATTGAAGGACGCCCCACCTTTCAAATGCTCCTGTTCCAGTAAAGAGGGACTTGAGTTGCTTCACTTCCTTTTCTCGACACTTACGGATTCTGTTCACTCCATAACTGGTGTGCACTTACGGAACGCTCATCACTCCAGCCTCCTCCAGTGTCCTGTTTTATTAAAGAGGTCCCCGCCCAGGAGCGAGTCACTGTGTGAATACTTTTACATGCATCACCACTTTTACTCTCCATACATACAGGAAAACTGAGGCTTTCAGGGTGGGTTACTTGTCCAAAGTATTATAGGCATTAGGGTGGAAAGGCAGAGGTCAGAGATCTGGGGACTGTGCTCTTAGCCACGGTGCCGTGTTGCCTCCTTTCTGTGGGTTTGAACCTCTCTGCTATGCCGACCTGCTCTAGGAGCTTCAGCATTTAATTCTGAGCTCACCACCCCACCCTCCTCCAGTACTCCTGTTTTATTAAAGAGGTCCCTACCCGTGAGCCTCTGATCCGCAGTTCCCTCTAGGCTCGAGAAGCAGCATCCACAGTCTCTTTTGATTGCCCTTCTGAAGTCTGGCCTGGCAAACGTGGCTCGCTCCCCAGAGAGAATTCTGACTTGGCATTTTTCACCTGTCTGCCTTCCCCAAGTCCACCACCTGAAGGCTGGCACACTGCTGCTCTGACCAAGGTCTGGGCAGGGCTGCTGGGGGGGAACAGCTACTTATCGATAATTCAGGAAGCAAAGGAAGCGCTGTAGGAAATGGGAAGCCAAAGGGACAGGAGCTAGGTCAGTGGCACTGTGCAGGTCACACTGAGTTCAGACGTCCGGAGGATGGGCACCAGCTGATTTGTCACCGAGGCAGTGACAGGCCTGAGTCTGTATGATTATCAGAGATAGAAAGTTTTCTCTAGGAGTACGGGAAACATTTGGAGGAAGATGAGGTGAAATGATCTCTCCTTCCTGCTTTGCCTCTCTGAGTCTTGCACATTCCCCATGGTAGAACTCCAGTTCATTTTCTGGACTGAAATCCCCACTAGTACTGAGACCTCAGTGTTCCCTTCCTGCTCTGATATCCTCAAACACGAAGGGCCCATGTGACTAATTTGCAAATTAACAACATGCGACAGTGTGACAACCTACGCTTTTTTTATATATATAATCTGTCTCATACAGGAGATACCGTATGTAATAAATATTTGTATAGTATGAACTTGTATAATATAAAGTAGTTTGATAAGTTTTCATGTAATATATATGTGGTGGTATATAACCACCACCAGAATCAATACAGAATATTTTTAGCATCTCAAAAAGTTCTCTCACACCCGCTTGCCATCACTCTCTCTTCACCCTTAGTCATAGTCAACAACTTATCTTATGTCTGGCTCTAAAATTCTGTCTCTTTCACAAAGTCATGTAAATGGAATCATATATTATAATGTCTTTTGTGTCTGGCTTCTTTGATTCACTCTAATACTTTTGAGATTCATCCATGTTATTTTTGTCTATCTGTAATTCCTTTGCATTACTGAGTATGTAAATGAACCGTAATTTTTTTAATCCATTCACCAATTGATGGATATTTGAGTTCTTTTGGGTTTTTTAACTACAACTAAAGCTGCCATAAACATTTGCATACAGGTCTCTGTGTGATACATGTTTCCATTTCCTTTGGATAAATACCTAGAAGTGGGATTCCTGCAATGCATGGTATGCATATATGTAACTTTATTAGAAACCACCAAACTATTTTCCAAGTGTTTGTACATTTTATAATCTCATCAGCAATGTATGAGATTTCCAGTTACTTTACATTCTCGTCAGCATTTGTAATATCAATCTGTTTAATTTTAGCCCAACTAGTGGATGTGGAATAGCAACTCAATTTAGTTTTAGTTTGTATTTCCTTAATAAACACTGATTTAAGAACTTTTTATGAGGTTATCGATATATTTATATCTCCTTTTGTGAAGCCAGATCTTTTGCAGTTTTAATTTTCTCACTTTCTTATTATTAAGTTGTGAATTTTTAAAAATTTGTCCTGTACAATATACACATTAAATAAACATTAAATAAGTTATTGCAAATATTTTCTCCCAGTCTAGTGACTTGCCTTTTCAACTTTACTTACAATGACTTTCAAAGAGCAGAAGTTTTAGTTTTGATGAAGTCCAACTTATCTTCTTTCTTTCATGCTTTTGGTGCTAAGAAATCTTTGCTTAAGCCAAAGTCACAAAGATTTTCTCCTATATTGTCTTCCGAAAGTTTTACGGTTTTATTTCTTATATTAAGGTCTATGATACATTTTTAGTTTATTTTATGTATTGTACTAGATAAGAGGAGGGATTTGTTATTTTGCATATAAATGTCCTATTATTCCAAGACCGTTTATTGGAAAGACTATTTATTCTTTTACCAATTGCATTACCCTGGGATCTCTGTTCCAAATCAATTGACTACGTATTTCTTCGTTTCTGGATTTGTCATTCTGTTCCATTGATCTACATGTGTCTCCTTAGACTAATATTTCCTCACATGTTTACCTTTCATTTAATGCTTGGACTGTTTTGTTTTTGTTTTGTTTTTTCATTGCTGTTGTTGGATTTTTACCATATTTCTGTGCAGAAAAGAGGTATTAGAATATGCCTGACATTGCTATACTTAGAAAAACCTGCTTGCAAAGGTTGGCCCTTGGCTGGAATCTGGGAATCTGGATTTCAGGAGGGTGCCCACCATTCCTAATTCATAAGAGTGATTCACCATGCCTAAACTGTGGGAAAAGTACAGTTACGCTGAACATCTGAGTTCCTTCTGGAAGTCTGAAATTTTGGTGTGTGCTAGGCAGATGGCACCTACTTGACCAATCCCCAATAACAACCTTGGGCATCCAGTCTCTACGGCACTTCCCTGGTAGACATTTCACCCAGGTTGTCACAATTCATTACTGGAAGAATGAAGCACATCCTGGGTGACTTCACAGGAGAGGACTCGTGGAAACTTATGCCTGGTTTCCTCTCGACTTTGCCGCATGTGCGTTTTGGTTTTGCTAATTTTACTTTGTATCCTTTGCTGTGATAAACTAGTGCTGTGAGTATAACTATATGCTGTGTCCTGTGAGTCTTCCCTAGCAAATCACCAAACCTGGGAATGTTTTAAGGACCCAGACACTGTGTCTGCCATATCTCTCTATCTAGGTTATGAATTTATTCCAGGGCAGTGACTGTAGCTTAACTGTCTTTCAATCTTCCCATGATGTCTATACATGGCAGATATCTGATAGATGTTTATTGCTTGAGATAAAGGATCTAGAGATATACAAACTAGAGTTTCATTAGGCCCTTAGTTAGAAAGAAAATTTAAATCTAGAGAGGTATATTGGTGAACATAGACAGAACTATGAAATCATTACTATTTTGTAACTACTTAGAAAAAAACCTTTGCATTTGCTTTGTATGCAGAGTACATTTCCCACAAGTTGGAGAGAAAAAACAACAGTAAGTTAAACTTCTGCCTTACTCCATGGCCCCACAGAAGTAGTTAACAGTCGGCACCAATCCATAAAAATCCCTGTCCAACCATTTCTGCCAGCCCATTTGGAAATTCGCCCATCTTTCAGTGGCTAATACATTTGAAAACAAATGGCACTTTCTCCTCCCCCTAGGCTCACTCCAAGTTTTTCTCACTTGAACCAATTCGCAAAAAGACCCAACCAGAGTAACCGCATGCTAAGAGATGGGGTTTCTCAAAGTTAGTGCAAAGAGCAGGATACACATTTTGTTCAGTTTGCAAAACCATAATCCTAACATACACAGTCTTAACATGGAGGTGTCCTCCTGAGACAAAAATCAGTTTACTTGGAGAAGATACTCTTGTTAACCTCATCTCAAGGTTACTTTTACAAAGTTCTTGACAGTCATGCACGAATGAGGAAAAGGCAAAAGAAAAACATCCTGTTGATTGCATAGCTAATGGAAACATGTACCGAATCACGGAATAAACAAGTCATTCTATATTTGGAACTTATCAGATATTATTAATCATTTGTTAAGAATTATATGCATCAGGAAAATCCAAAGTATGCTCTCCTGGCTATTCTTTCCTTCCGTTTTCTCTCTATTAATTAGCATTTAAGAAAAATTCACTTTATCTACCTAGATCCATTAATATAGTCCTACAGCAAGACCTAGAAACCTAAATTTGTTTGTCATAAATCATTATAAACTTTTGCATTCCAAATAAGGAAACTGCACTTGCCACAAATAAACAAACAAATGTCAGAAGATTAGAGGTCAGTGGAGAATTGAGAAAAGCTGCACAAAACCACCGTGCATTTCAGCAGAGGCGGAAACGTCCTTTCAAAATTATACATTTCACAGAACTAGTAACAATGTTAATGTAAAGCTTTGTAGCCATAGTTAATTCATGAAGGAGAACAAAAGATAAAGTTTTCAAAACTTACAGAATTTACAAAAGAAATTTTCATCTAGTGACCTATCTTAATTCAACAAATATGGGAAAAACCTTATTAAGAATAAATGTTGATTTTGAGATAGATATAACAAATTCGGCTCAAACACAATTTCTTAAGTTAAAGGCAAGCAAATTTTACATTCCAAATCTGCTGCACTAACAGACATAGAGTTGAGTTACAATATAGTTTTGTGACTGAGTAGTAGTTCTACGCTGGGTTTTCCTGGAAGGACTGTTCAGTATCTCCCTTATATTCCAAATAACTACACATGTTGTTATTCTCTTTTAACTTGGCAAATGTTTTCTATCCTGCAGGATTTCATAAAAATGCTTAGATTTAAAAAAAAAAAAATTGTGCATTAGCAAAGCATGGCTGCATCAAGAATAATTGGAATTAGATTAATTATTTTAATTATTTGTACCTAAAATTAATTCAAGTTCCCATAGATATATAGCATTAAGTCTAAGCTACAGAAAATTTTACATAAATGTTGGCAAATATGTGTTGCATACAAAATTGGTTTTTTCATGAAGCAGAAGGAAATTCCTTTCAAGGCATAGCTAATAACAAATACTCTAGTAACATGGATAAAATTGAAACTACATTTTTTAAATCCAAGCTATTTTAAGGCTTCCCTTTATTAAATTCTTTTGCGGCACAGTTAAGGTATCACCTTGAAAAATTAACTCATCAATAATACTGTCTGCACTAAATAGTTTTCCTGAAAACTACTGAATTTATTCCCTTAGTGTCAGCTTTTCCTTCTCTATAAGCTAGCTACTCAGCTATAAACCCAGTATATGGAGGACTTCTGAGCTGTAAAATGTTAAGAGTCTTTCTAACTTTTTCAAATAAATAAAATGATAATCACCTTGTGTAAGCATGTACAATTTTTCAATACACAGTTCTGAATCTGTGTTTAGAGTACCCTGCTTTCCCATCAGTGGACTCTATAAATAAGACAGATAAGGCCTGTGCAGGATTTCTGAGTATCCAGGGTCCCGCCAAATTAGGTCAAATCCCATTAGACTCTAGCAAGTCTGTGTACAATGGCCCAGCTGAGAGGATTAAAATTCCAGCAGGAAGAAGGCAGTATTCATTTGAGTTGTAAAGATTGTCCCTCCTGTACCCTGTTTCATTTGAATGAGCTGACTTACACAGGAGTCCATCCCAGACATAAAATTGCTATCTTTCGGTAGGTTATTCTCTACCTTAGGAAGTGCAGAGAAAAAAATATGACAAAAGGGAAGGATAATGTTGTAGTTAATGAAGATGGACCAGGAAAGTATTTCTGCATAATTGAGTGTCAGTTTCTTCACCAGAGAATTCAGAGCTGACCTCAAAGGAAAGGCAGCTCCCTTCCTTCTAGATTGGAGCATCATGACCAGGGTGAGATTCAAAAGAGCGACTCAACTGGTGCCTATGACCAATGTTTCTGTGGATTTTAATAAGTTAGTAGTGTAAGTTTTATTAACTAGTGGAGGGTTGTCAGTTGCTTTTTTTTGGGGGGGGAGGGCTTTTTTTTTAATCAAAATAGAAATAGTTTTATTTTTTCTGATTTTTAAAGTAAACCATGCTTCCTGTAAAAAATTCAATTTAAACAAAAAACCAAAAAAAAACAAAAACAGAAACAAAAAAATCACCCTACAACCTCATTGCCAAAATAAATAAATAAATAAATAAGCATTAATAACAGAAGCACTATATTTTTTTCTTTTTCTTTTTTTTTTGGTGGGGAGGGCATGGCCACACATGATTAGAAAAAATAGGACAAGACTGTACATAAGACTTTGTAATCTAATAATTTTTCATTACACATAGTAACATAGTAAGGCCTTCTTTCTATATTAAACATGTATATATATAATTTATATATAATATACCATAATCTATGTAATTCAATCTCCCAGTGATATGCATTTATTATTTCAAGTTTTTAATTAAACAATGCTGCAATGAACTTTCTGGTGTAATTTGTTTTGCATAGCAATCCTGTTATTTCTTTAGAAGGAATTCCTAAGAGTGGAATTTCTGGGTCAAATGGTATGCACATTTTCAAGACTTTCGATAAATGATGCCAAATTGTCTTTCAGAAAAGTTGCAACAATTTTTATTCCCACCAACAGTTTAGAAGAGTGCTTATTTTTTGGTTTCCTCTCATTAGCTGAGAATGTCATTAGTTTTCCTCATTATTTTTAATCAGTGTCAACTTAATAGGGAAATTTTGAATTTTGATTTTGCTTTAATTTCCATTTCTTTGGTTACTGAAATTAACTATCATTTTCATATGTTATTTCTTCTTTTATTAATTATTCATTTGTTTTGCCTATTTTTCCTTTTAGGTTGTTCATTCTCTTATTAATTTTGGGGGGTACTATTTGTTAATGATATAGCTTTATTGTATCATGTACATCACACCATTTATCCCAGTTTGTCTTTTGGCTTTGACCTTGACTTCTTTTAAATATTATTTTGTAAGCTGCTTCTAAATCATTTCTGTATGAGGTGACAGACAGATGGGTAGATATGCACAGGGACGTAGAATTAGTAAATAGCAGAACAGTAATTGGAATTCAGGCTTGTCTTTTTGCATTGTTCATGCCTTTACACTTATTTTCCCCCAAAGTTTGACTATCTTGAATTTGGCCTACTAATATGTGTTTCCCATAAACATAGAAACAGTACCTGAAAATGTGGTCCTCTTAGCATCCAAGGACGATATTATTCTCTTCCATACTTCTCTGGAGTTCTGGATCATGATAAATAATGTAATCACATTCCACAAGATCAAAATCAAACTGGCTAAAACCGAGCTACTTTGATCATCATGCAGCACTGTCTCTTTTCTGCACTGTAGGAAGGTGCACTTCCCAATTTCAGGGACCTCTCAGTCCAATTAACATATTTTTGGATCTATCTATACACACAGCAATTGTGCCTGTTCTTATCCACTCAATAAAGATTTCCATAAAACTTCTATTTTATGGTGATACTAAGTTAATATTTACTGTATGTTACTCTTCTAAGTGTTTTATGTTTATTACTCACCTAATCCTCACAACAACTCTAAGCTATAGGTGCTATTATTATCCTTCTTGTATAGATGGGGACATTTGAAGTCACAGAGAGATTAAGTAACTTGCCCAAGATTGCACAATTTTTCAAGTGGAAGCAACAAAAAGGATTCAGGTTATCTGATTCCAGAGCCTGTGCTATTCACCACTAGCCTGGGCTGCCTCCCAGCATACTGTACCTGCTAAGCATGAAGTACTAGATGTAGAATTAAATACACGGACATGTAGGGCCTCACTCTGTGGTGGTGGTGGTGGTGGTGAGGGGTGCACACAAATGCCACACAAGCCCTCGTACTGACTGCATATAAATAGTCCATTCAGCCTGGAGTTTGGAAGCCACAGAATTCAGAAAATCTCTTCTAAAGAAGAAGTGCCAAAGAAATGTGAGCTTTATAATCAAAATGTAACTTTTCAATGCTGAAAACTCAACATGTGAAAATAAATTTACAAGTGTAACTTATCTTTCCAAGTCTTTCAGCCTTCTGAGGATATAATTTCCTTTAATGCCCCCCAAAATATGGCTCAAGCCCTTATCCCACATGCTATGAGAATGCCAGGGCTTCAACATTTCTTAATGATTTCTGAGGAGCTTGTATTCTTCTGACATCTGTCACAACTGCTGTCCTTGTTTCACTCTGTTTCCCCTGTTCTTCCACTGACCTTTCTGAAAGAACCACTAGAAAAGCCTACTGTACATAACCATCTTTTACTGAGGAGAATGAGTATACGTGAGGGGAAAGAAACGAAACATAAAATTTAATTCTACACATCATAGTCCTAATATTCCACAGCCACCATAGCCTGGAATTTCTCATGGGCCATCTGTCTCCTTAGGTTTCAAGTTCTGGCAAAGTACGAGTCTTCTCGTCCCTACAGAGACCCTTCTTTTCCCCTTTTCCTGGCACCCCACACCCAAGTGGACAAGATTCAATACCAAAACTCCTGTTACCTCAGACTAAGAAGAAAGCTGGCTCTTTTTCCTTGTTCCATGCTATCTCTAGCAAACCATGTTAGGCATGGCGGTGGGGAGATTCCTTATCTTACAACCACCAAGAAATTTTCCCAATCAGAAGAGTTAGTTCCCTTCTTAAAAGTAAATTTTAAAATAAATAAATAAAAAGATTCCAGCTTTCTGAAGTAACTGCCTTAAAATGCAACCATCTATAAAAATAATCACTTTTGTCTCTCTTTTATACAAATACTTTAAAGATATACTATTCAAACTACAGGAATAACATTTTTATCAGGATTTATTTAATAAATTAATGTTTCTACTGTCCTTAGCTGTTTATCGACCATGACGCATCTGAAGCTAAAAGAAAAGAAACTCGGAGGGAGATCCAAGATGGCGGAGTAGATAAACACAGTGCCTGCTTCCATCCGTGAACATGTTAAAATTATAACTAAACTATGGAACAATCAACCGGGACGACCATCTGAAGTCTGGCTGAACAGAAGTTTTATAACTAAGGATATAAAGAAGAAGGCACGTTGAGACTGGCAGGAGGGGTGGAGATGCGGAACTGGCTAACCCCAAACCTCCGTGTGGCAGTTGAAAACCGGGAGGGATATCTCAGCCACAGAGGTTCCCCCAGAGGAGCAAGGGATCCCAGCTTCACATCAAGTTCCCCAGCCCAGAGTACTGGTGCCAGGAAGAGGAGTCCCTACAACATTTGGCTGTGAAAAACACTGGGGATTCTGACCATTGGGGTCAGACAGAAGGCAGAGGAAAACCCAGGCATCCTCTTAAAGAGTGCATGCATAAACTCTCTCACTCCCCAGCACTCACCTTGGGCTCCAGCAGAGGGACAGTAACTCGGGGAAGTCAGAGACATATGGGGAGCAGATTGAGTTGTGTGACTTCAAGACGAGGGCTGGAGGACAGTCGCCATTTTCCCTGTGAGAGGTCATCCTCCTGAACAGCCAACAGGTGAGAAGCTATCTTTCCTGCATTGAGCCCTCCTCCAACGCTTACGGCCAAATCTGAATCGGATTGGTCTGGTCAGCTCTGCAGCTCCGCCCTGCTGACTCACTGGGATCCCGCCCTACCCAGCTCCCCTAACAGCTGGAGGTACTTTTCTCTGAGAGCAACCAGCCCCGCCTGCATTGCACTCTTTTCTAGAAAACTATCAGAGTACGACAAACCTCAGGGGGGCAGCAATCATCTAAAATATCATCCAGATTATGATGCCTCTTTCCTACCATCACATTTTTCTTTGAAGCTTTTTGTGTTCTGGGGCTAGAGTTACTCAAGGAGTTAACTTTAGATTCAGGCTTCTACAGGCATGAATGTGTTTATTTACTTCCTTCTTTAAGAGACAACAAACAAGCTTTTTTTTTTTTTTTTAATTACACTTAGGACAATAAACCCACCAGTTATAATTGGTAACAAATTACCACTCAGTTTATTGGAGTTGGATGTTAGCTGGATTCTATACATAAAGGACTCTTATATGGAGAGATTCAAAGATAGAGTTAAACCATGCAGGTTAAAATATCTCATTTTATTTCAGTGGATTTCTCTACTGGATTCCATTAAACCTTTCTCACTAATATCCCATAATAAGTGTGCCTATGGAGAGTCTAAACTTGTATTTGTCCTCAAGTCATTCTGAAAGGTTGAGAGTAAATATTCCTTTTTGAGGTAGTGAGAGGTACAGTTCAAAGAGGAAGGAGATTGAAAGAAGGATTACTAGAGTTTGATGATAGTCAGGTGAGGGGATAAAAGGGAATGGCTGAAAAGACTCTTCCAGGGAGCATGGTTTCATGCAACCAAGAGGAAAAAGAGGTTAAGTGGATTAAGGTGCAGTTCACAGGTCTGATCACAGCCAACTGTGAAGCCAGGTATTTCTAACATGTAACTACTCTTGAATTCTCTTTTCTGAGAACCACTACTTGAGAAGGCATGCAAGTGGAAAAGCCATCAATGGGCTGCAACCAGATCACTGGGAACTTAAGTCACTACTGGCTGTTTAAGTTAACTGCTTTGCAGCCCTGCCAATCCAACAGTTTCCAGGAGACAGCAGTGTTATCTGGCCCTGTGACATGCCCTCTTTTCCCCAGCCTGAAAAGCAAAAGTCACCAGCACTCTGGGTGTGACCGTCCACTCCAGTACTCTACCTCTCTCCCCTCTGCTCTCATTCTAAGTGAATGAGGAAGGAAGGCCTCTGGATCCCTACCCTGCTGGAGACCTCCACGCCACCCCTTGGTGCTGAACGGGAAATGGGGCAGTATTTAGTTGATGCTTGTAAGCCATTTGCCAAGCCTTGTCCAACTGTTTCCTAGATTAAGGAAGTCTCAGCAATATAGAATAAGACTGATACACCATAACCAAGCAGTTTCTCATAGAGAGCTATGAGCTCTCTGCAGTATTTCATTTCATCAATCACTTGCTGAATGTGAACTGCTTCAACCACTGAGCCAGGTGCAAAGTATATGAAGAAAAAGGAAGCACGGAACCTGCATTCAAGGCGTTCAGTCTGGTTGAGACAAAGAAGTACTGGGCAAAGAACAGGAGCGACAGCAATATATGATGTTTAGGGACTGGAGCTCTGGTGAGGCAGACGTGGGGTCGAATCTCTGCTCTACCATTTACTTGCTATAGAACTTTTGTCAAGTTTTTAACTTTTGGATCCCTAATCTGTTAAATGGGGACAATGCTCCAACATTTTTTAAAGAATTAAGTGGGACCAAATAAAGAGCTAAGGACTGTGCTTGGCATGTCAAAAATGCACAATAAATGTCAGCTACTATTATAGTTATTCAAGATGGGGGTAGGTACTATGTTTCCCTGAAAATAAGACCTAGCCGGACCATCAGCTCTAATGTGTCTTTCGGAGCAAAAATTAATTTGAGACCCGGTCTAATATTATATTATATAAGACCCGGTCTTTATACTATAATAAAATAAGACAGGGTCTTCCATTAATTTTTGCTCCAATAGACGCATTAGAGCTGATGGTCCAGCTAGATCTTATTTTCAGGGAAACACGGTAAGTATTGACTGAGAGAGTGGCAAAGACATTTTAGTCAAGTATGCTAAAATGTCCAACACCAAAGTCATCTGGGTCAAAGCCATGGGCTATTGTCATTATTCAGATTCATTCTCCATATTGTGAGATTTTCTATGTAAGTGTTATCACTCCCAACAAGTGCAAAGAAGCAGAGAGTAAAAACCATCCATGTGGCCTGCACCTACCATTGATAGGAGCCTCTCCTGTGTCCCTGCAGGTGGGAGGCGTGAGCCCAGTAAGTCACGTGAAAGTGATAAGGCAGAGGTCTCCCACATCAGCAGAACAAGTATCCTTGCCTCGGCCTCATTTCAACCTTATTCTAACCTAGAAACTGGATTTCTATTAAAAGGAAAACAAATAAATATGTTACCCCTGTATAGATACAGTCTTTATTTAATGGTTACCTTCTTTTGTGGACACTGTTTTAACTTAAAGTAATAACAACTTGTTGATGTTTTGGGTTTATTTTGGTAAGAGAAAGTCTCCCAACACTCTTAAAATCACACTACATGGCCATTGTCTCTTGTACCTACGCCCTACCTATGTTGACAAGCTCCAAATACTTCCAGTGGCCATATATGAAGAAATTATCAAGTATATTTATTTTTTTGGAAGATTTGAAGGCTGCCAGAGATATTGACATAATGCAAGAAATACAGTTCTGATATGTCAGTGGTCGGTCAGTCAGTGAACATTTAATTAGTTGTTCATGGGGTACATACTGTTTATATTAGCTATCATAATTTGACAAAGATGCATTGTAACAGAAGAAACTTACTTCATTCCAGATAACATACTCTGCTAGGATTAAATTACTATGAAGGATAACTGTCCCCTGGAAAATTCAGCTGTGTGGGAATTTTTGTTTGTTTTCTGTTTGTATTTTTTTAGTTCAGGTCTAGATTTATAATTAAAATTATAACTCTCTTAACAATAAAGGGAATACTTTTGTTTAAGGCTTCAAAGCATTGGCTGAAAAACGATTATTTGAGTTAGCAATTGCTTCAGACTGTCAACTATTATGTATGCCTTGAATAAGAGCCCCGTGTCCGGACCATAACCTTTAAGAGATGAGAGGAATAATCTTAACCTGTAACAGCACCGACCGCTGTGCTCAAAAGCATAAATATTCCTGTCTTTGACTGGCATTTAGCATTATAAAAGAAGAATGATGTCTCCTATTACTGCAAGAAAAGAATCATCAATTCAGTTTACATGAAGATTTTCTAGGTCTTTGCGTCAATCATTTCATAAAATTATTGATTAAAAGAAATAGAAAAGGAGTGAAATCGCATAAATAATAGAAAAACATTGAAAACCTGCTCACACTCAGTATTTTGAGCTCATAATGCTGCTCTCAATTCAAATTTACCCTGCAAACATAAATGTCAGAAAATGTGCCATCATTTTACTGAGCATCCAAGGTCAATCAATTACTTCCATCTATTTAGTGTAAACAATTAGACACCCATATAGGAAATATGAAAACCTGGGGTTCAGATACTGGTCGCTCCTTTTACTTGAATGTTAAATTTATCTAAATATTAAAAAGAGGACATATTATAAGTGTAAAGAATTATCACAATGTGAACATACAAGGTGGATACATGAGAAATAGAACATTATCAGCCCCCAGAAGCCTCCTGATGCAGCCTCTGAGTCAGTAATACCTCCTCCTTTTTGAAAGGTAATAGTGACTTGTTTCTAACAAATTAATTTTGTCACTTTATCTAAACTGCATCATACAGTATCTATGATGTTGTGCCTGGCTTCTATTGCTCAACAGTATAGCTTATGAAAAGCATCCATTTTATATACACCTCTAGTTCATTTGTTTTCATTGCTGAAAAGTAATCAACTTTATAAATATCCAAAATATGAATCACTCTACTATTGATGGGCATTTGAATTTTTCACTGTTTGGCGCCATTACACAAATAATTTTGCTATGGATATTCTTGTACATGTTTTGATGTATACGTGCATGCATTTCTGTAGAAGACATTCCAAAAGAAGTGCTGGTTCGTGGGGTATGAGCATATTTAACATAAGTAAATGATGACAAATAATCTTTCCAAGTAGGTAACCAAATTACATTCTGAACATCAACAATAATGAGAGTTCTCATTGTTCTCATCAATGCTTAGTAAGGTCAGTCTGTTTAATTTCTAGACATTCTGGTGGGTTGTAGTTATAAAACCACAGCAGTTTAAATTTGTGTGTCCCTGCTAACTAATGAAGTGAGGAATTTTATATACAATGATTGATGATTTGAATATCCTCTTTAAGATATTCAAGTTTCTTGTCCATTATAAAATTGGTTGTTCACTTTATTGATTTGAAGAAATTGTTTATATATTCTGAAAAAGAGCCCTTTTATAGATTATTCATGTTGCAAATTTCCCCTCCCTTTCTTTGATTTACCTTTTCACTCATTTAATGGTGTCTTGATAAATGGAGATTCTTAATTTTAATAAGTTGACAAAATGTCAATCTTTTCCATGATGGTTATTACCTTTTTGTTCTTTTTTTTTAACTCCAACAAGACAAAGATACCATCCTAACTTATCTTTTATAAGTTTTTATTGTTTTTACCTTCATCAGTTAGATCTATGATGAAATTGGAACTAATTTTGTTTGTGTTTAAAGTAATGGTAAAATTTTATTTTTTCCGTATGAATATCCAAACAATTTTTATTGAAAATCCTTTTGACACCAACAGTATAGAAGGGTTCCCATTTCTCTATATCCTCACTGACACTTGTTATTTCTTATCATTTTAATAATAGCCGTCCTAACAAGTGTGAGACCGTGTCTCGCTGTGGTTTTGACTTGCAAGTCTTTGACAATTAGTGACGTTGAGCATCTTTTCATATACCTGTTGCCCATTTCTATGTCTTGTTTAGAGAAATGTCTACTCAGGTCTTTAATGCATTTTTAAGTTGGGTTATTAGGGGTTTTTGTTTTGCTTTTTGGTATTGAGTTTTATGAGTTTCATATATATTTTGGATATTAACCCCTTACTGATAAATGATTTGCAAATATTTTCTCCCATTCTGTAGGTTGCTTCTTTATTTTGTGGATTGTTTCCTTTGCCGTACAGAAGCTTTTTTAGTTTAATGTAGTCCACTTATTGATTTATGCTTTTGTTGCTTGTGTTTTTGGGCGCAAATCCAAAAGCTCATTGCCAAAACCAAGGTTAAGTAGCTTTTTCCTTATGTTTTCTTCTAGGAGTTTTATGGTATCAAGTCTTACATTTAAATCTTTAATCCATTTTGAGTTAATTTTTGTGAGTGGTGTAAGATAGGGGTCCAATTTCATTTTTTTTTTTTTTTTTGCATGTGACATTCCAATTTGCCCAGCACCATTTATCGAAAAAAGTATCTTTTTCTTATTTGAGTATTCTTGACTCCCTTGCCCAATATTAGTTGAATGTCTATGATAGATTTATTTCTGGGGTCTTAATTCTGTTCCATTGGTCTGTGTGTCTGTTTTTCTGTAAGTACCATATGTTTTTTTATTACTACAGCTTTGTAATGTAGCCTAAAATCAGAAAGTGTGATGCCTCCAGCTTTGTTCTTTTTCAGGATTGCTTTAGCTATTGGGGGTCTTTTGTGGTTCCATATGAATTTTAGAATTGTTCTCTCTATTTCTGAAAAAATGTTATACAAAAACAATTTTGAAAATGTGAATGGCTTTTTTCCATTTATCATTGGGAGCTTCGTACCATAAACATTGACTTCTTTTTATTTTTCCTGTATTTTTCTTTACTATTCAAATTATTTTCAACGAACACATTTTTTTTTAATTTACTGTTGGATTATTAAAAGAGTTCTAAATATTATGCATTAAGTCAAATGTGAACAAGTAAGTTACAAAACGGCAGTAAACATCAGATCTCAATGGATTTGTGTGGAACTAGTCTTCTAAGTAGGAAGAGGAAAGTAACACTTGATATGCTGTACACAAACTCACTCATTGGGCAAAGAGGTTGTAGCAATATAATTATTCTTGGTTCTCTTCTTTCTTTCCATTTTAACAGGATAGATTTGTAGAACAATAAAATTTGTGATTAAAAACCATAATCACGTTCAGTGGCTACTCAAACAGTGCAGATATCAAGAGCTGATTAGTCTAGAGAGTCACTCCATGATGTTTGAAGGTTTTATAGATGTTAGCAAACTTGAATTATCTACTCTTCTGTTATCAACTGAACTTTTTCAAATCAGTATTTCGACATTTTCAACTCTGATAAGCTCTCAAAAAATAGGCTAGCATTTATGTTTCTTTTGAGGGGACAATTTGTTGTACTTTATAATTTACAAAGAACTTTTTTGTGCATTACCTTCCTTGATTTATAAATCACTCTTTGAGGTTGGCATGAGTGTCCTCATTCCACTGATAGAAAAAATGAGTATTGAAGGACTAAATTGAGTTTTGGAGGATAGCAAAAAAGTATAAAAGTCGTGAGTTGAAACTAGGCCTTCTGACAACAAAGCCATAGCTCTTTTTGTTCTGCCAATGTTACAGTCAGAATCCTAAGAAGGTTGTAAACCAAAATAATATGAGATAAGAAATTCTCTCAAGTTCTTAAGACTAAAACTGCTGCATTGATAATAGTGACATTTTGGTGCTTAAAAAGTAATTGCTGAATGAGTAAACAAATGGAGAATTACTATTTTTCACCATAACTTGATGTCTCCCTTCTTTCCTTATATTCTTGGTAGTTGGTATCATATTTTTTAAAAGGGACTGCCAGGTTTTGAATTTTATAAATTCATTATTTTACTATCACATACATTTTAGGGTAAAAAAAAAACCTAATAAAGAAGCTCTATCACGCTTAAGATATTTAATTTATTTATTCATTTTTATCTTGGTTTTCTAATTGAATAAATTGTCAACTACCCTGACACTAAATGTTATGTTGGTGCAAAAGTAATCATGGTTTTTGCAATTATTTTTAACCTTTTAAACCACAATTACTTTTGCACCAATCTAATAAATAACATCAACTGACACATAGGGAGTTCCTCCTGATAAGAATTAGCCTCTTACCCTCAGTATAAGTGACCGAGAGTTCCATTTATTCTTCCCTGTTCCCCCATTTATGAGGGGGAAAAATATCATTATTTCAAGATCATATTAGATATATGCAAATTCATTTATTGAAAGAAAGAAGTCCAGGAAATTTTGTTGGCTACAATTTCTATGCTTTCATAGAAGCCTATGGAGAATTTAAGGAGCTACTACAGGGCAACTTGAACCCCACATTTAGGGCCTGGGGGAGCTTAGGTAACATATTTGCTTCTTGAATAAGGGAATTAAGCCAAGTACCAGACAAGTCATAATGCATATAAATCTACATTTGACTCAATTTTCTATATATTTTACATAAAAGTTGTTTGTTGTGTTTTTTTTCCTAACACAACTTTTCACAGAAATTTCCAGATTTGCCAAATCTTGGGAGTCACTGCTATTGGCAACATAGCAGTTTCTTGAAAAACCAATAGCTTTTTCAAGGACTCTTTAACTGCTATTTCATAAGACCAGGTATTTATATCTTGTTGATTAAAATCGTTGAATTTCTTCTTCACATTTCTAGACTACTGCCAAAAACAACAATTACCAAATTGAATAAGTAACATATCAGGCTTGCTATGATTGTTAGAACAAGTGGAGATCCTATAAAACATGACTTGTCATAGAACACATTATAGCAAATTATAGCTCTTTTCAATTTAAGAAATCAAAAGTACACAGAAGATAAGAGCATCACAGTATGTGTAAAGGAGTAAAGGTTCCCAGGTGGGAGCCAGTATTGGAGAGTTAGTTCAAGGAACTAAACCCTGCAAGTTTGACTGAAACCCCCGAGTGTGGGAGACACTCGTTAGATGAGGTTCCAGAGGTGAGCTGGGGCCAGTGCATGCACAGTCTTGAGAGACAGTCATGATAATGGCTTTGGCTTTCAGGTAAGAGTAGAGGGAAACAAACAAAGAAACAAAAAGTCATGCAGTGGCATGAAGAGAACTGCATGTTTCAAAGGTCACTGTGGCTGCTGTGTGGAAAACAGATTAGTGTGAGATACGAAGACTCACAGACCATCAGGAAAGGACTTTGGAAGTCTAAGAGAAAGGATGGTAACTTGCTATGGAGTAGTGCTATGGAGATAGAAAGACGAGGATGGGCTCCTGAGAAATCAAAGGGAACCGTGCCTCCTTCTAGAGCACATCTCAGGCACACACATCATGGTCAGTCTGAGTATTGTCGCTGGCTGGTGTATCACACCCATGAAAGTCCATGATTATTAGCTGTCACGAGCGACTGCGAGGCTTACAGTCCGTGCTGCAGTCTCTTCCTGCAAGTCAGGGGGACTAGCCCCCGAGAGTCTCTCAGACCCCCAGGACCTACTCGCACGGATTGAGGTCTCCGCGGGAGCCGAGGCACGAGAGAAGAACAGAGCACGCAAGATCTTAAATGCCTTTCAATATGTTCTTTATTCAAACATCAATTATCAACACACCAAACAGTAAAGCACACAGAGTACTACAATAATTGGATAAAACAGAGTAACAAACCAGTCCCAAAGTCAGAGTCCTGGTGGAGCGAGGAAGGGTGGCTGGTCCGGAAGGTGGGTCCGGCAGGGACTCAGTCTGAGCAACGTGGTCACCTCTCATTGGGACCGGCTCTCTGAGCTGCAAAGGTCCTCAGTTTTTATGCAGTTCTGAGTGCCTACCTGACGTCACCTTATCTTCAGTAGCAGACCTTCGGGGTGTAGTTGGTTACTCCCAATGACCAGGTCAACCGGGCTGCTCCCGGACATTGTCTGCTAAGTCATCTGCGCATGTCCAAACGGACTTACACTTGTTCATTCAATATGGAGTCATTCTTGTTCACACAGAACTCATTCTAACAGCTTTCAGGGGGCACTCTGCACATTAGCCATTTCACACCCTATGTTGCATGCTGTGCTCAGTTGATTTTGTAAGAGGCAGGAAGAGAACAGCTTGTTATAATGTGCTCACTTTGCCTCCTGGAGGGGAGGGCGGTTGTTGACTGCCAGTAGGCCACAGGTTCAAGGAGGGGAAAGACTTACCCCCTTCCCATTGGACCTTGGTTTAAAAACTTAAACACCTGCCAAATCTGTAGCCTTAAGGAGCCTACCTGAGCAGCCCTTTCTCCCACCGAACAGAGGGACTCCTCAATCAAAAAAGTAGATTTGATCAGTCAAAACTTTCCTATAAACAGTCCCATGAAATGCACATCATTAGAAAGAATGCATTAACCTTTCTAAATGCAGTACCAATAGCTCGACACAAAGCCCTGTGTAATTATCTTCTGAATAAACGATAATAAGGATGCAGGGATTATCTCCTACTAGAGGGATACCAGAGAGGCAAGAGGAGAAAGAATATGAGAACAAACATTTTGTGCATTATGCTTAATGCCTGCTATCATTTATTAGTCTAAATTGATTTGGTCAACTGCAACCTGTCAGCTAAGTCCAGCACACCACCTGTTTTTTGAGTAAACTTTTATTAGAACACAGCCACACCCATTTGTTTATGTGTTGCCAATGGCTGCTTTCATGCTACAACAGCCAAGTTAAGTAGCTGCAACAGATTGTATGGCCCACAAAGCCTAAAATATTTACTATCTGGCCCTTTAGAAAGAAGTGTACCAACTCTGGCCTATCTCTAAGCAGAATTTGTTGACTAGAGTAGTAGGCTTCTTTTAGGCAACATTTTTGCTAGGTTCTTGATGTCTATCTTACTACTCATATGCAAGCCTATGAATAAAAATTGCATTTGCCCCTAGGAACAGATGGGAATGGAGTTGTTGATTCTTCGTGAAGTCTAAAAATTAGGCCAAATGTTGCTCTCAGAGTAGATATTTTTGTGTGTCCAAATAGCACAGATTTTCATTTAAAAATAGATTAAACTTCTTTGAAATAATAATGATGAAAATTGTTTTTTTAAAAACTCAGAGAAAGCTTCTTTAAACCAACCGTTGATAAAGCAAAGCTCTCAAGTTTTCAAGCTCCATCCAACTGCCCTTAGCTCCTGCAAATTAACAACCCTGTAAAAGAAAATGTGTTAAATAGCAAGAAGTCCAGAGTGAACTGTGATATTTCTAGTGACTTTGTAACATCTGTTTAACAAGAAAAACTCAGCTGCAATCATCCTGTTGCCCTTAGGCAAACTGTAATTCCATTCCTACTCAACTGTCCTGTGTAAAAACAGCCACACTGCTTGGGTTCCCTGCTCAAAAACTGACATTCAACCGCCTGATTTATATTCTGGCTCGTTAACCCTGTGAATATCCTGAACAAAGTTAAATTAAATGTCTTCAGTGTTGGAGCACAGCAAGCTGGTGTGAATTTGATTTGTTTTCTAACATTATTTATCTGAATAGTTTCAGATAAAAGTTTGAGACCTGGAGAATTTAGGGCTGGCAGGAGCCTCATAGTTTCGTGATTTAATACTGGTCATACAGCTAATATTTAACAGACTTAATGAGAAAATCCAGGAATCCTATTTTTAACTAAAACATTGGCAAATATGAAAAAGCCAGGAAAAACCAAGATGGGGCATGGCAGAACACAGATCTCACCAACTGTTGGTCTGAAAACAAAAATTTGCTATTATCATGCAAGTTGAATATGTGCATATCCTATGTCCCAACAAGTTTACTTCTAGGTATATAATCTAAAGAAACTCTTGTACTTGAACACTAGGAATAATAACCGAAAATGTTCACAACAACATTTTTTGTAGCACAAACAAAAAAAAGAAATAAATGGTCATCAACAGAAAGAAGTGGATAAATAAATTGTGATACATTTGTGCAATGGAATACTATTTAGAAAAAAAAATGAATGAACTGGAACTACGGTCTGAAAGAATCTCAAAAACAAAATGTTTAATGAAAGAAAGCAAATCCCAGAGGAATATACATAGTGTGATGGTCAATTTTATGTGTCAAATTGACAAAGCTATAGTGCACAGTTTTTGATCAAACACCGGTCTAACATTGCTGTGAATTAATACTTAGATGTGATCAATATTTAAGTCAGTAGCCTTTGAGTATAGCCTATAATCCAGTCAGTTGAAGGCGTTAAAAGAAAACCTGAGATTGCCCAAGGAAGTAGGAATTCTGCCTCCAGACTGCCTTCAGGCTTGAGTTGTAACATCAACTTTACCCTGGGTCTCCAGCCTGCCAGCCTCTCCTACAGATTTCAGACTTGGCAGGCCCCAAAATCACATGAGCCAACTTCTTAAAATAAATCTCTCTTAATATATATACACACATCCTATCAGTTCTGTTTCTCTGGAGATCCCTAATGCATGTAGGGTGACATCTTACATAGAAATTTTAAAACCATGTACAAAGTTTTTTTAAAAAATAGGATGTACACATATTTTAGAAGATTAGAAAGAAAAGGCAGAGATTGATGAACACATAATTTAGGACAATAGTTATCTCTAGTGAGGAGTGAGGGAAATGTGAACACGAAGGAATATATACTGGACTGTATGGTATATACATATTACGTATTATATATATTTGACATATTCTTTATTCTCTCTTTGGAGTTACATTATTTTAGGCCAAACATATCTATGTGCACAAAACATTTCTATATGTAAAATATTTCATGACAAGTTTTTACAAATAATTTAGGTGTATCAAATTCTAGTCCAGTTCTCTACCAGTGTATCGACCTAAATTGTAGCAGTGTATCTACCTAAATTGTGGCTGTCTATAGATAATTGCCTCATCTTATTTGATACCAATAGCCTCAAGTCTTGCTAAGAGTTAGATTGTCATATTTTGCAATTTTACAAAAGGAGTTAACTCCAATTCTGACATGTGGCCTCTACGGAAAAAAATACATGTTTACATTGTATTAGCCATTCAGTAACAAGAGGATTCACTTTCACCCCTCTTTCTGATCAGGCAAGAATGGGAGGAAAGAATCATTGAATGACTTAACAGAGCAGTTGCTTTGGTTTCTTCAGTGATCAAATGGGCTGAAAGTGCGGTAGGCCTACCATTGCTCAGGAATTAATTAACAAAGAGTTGGGCTACCTCAATGTCAAGCCACAGTCACTGAGAAGAATGCCCACGGCAGTTCCACACTTCTTTCTATTAGCTCCGAACCAGTGGTTCTTACCCTGCGGAGTCTATGCATAGAATATAGAAGCATTTCAGGGGTTCCAGGAAGTAGCTTCAATAATTTGGAAAAAATTATTTATGTGTTTGTATGTTTATTTTGGAGAGGATTGTGGCTATGGAATATAATATTGATCACATTAGGATTCTGATAGGCCAGTGGCTAGGAAAAAAACAAATAAACATGTTCTTTGAATTAAGACAAAGTGGGACTGAACTTCCATCCCAGCCATTTATTACCTGTATTAATTTTTTAAAATCAGTGACTCTGTGGGGCTTTGATTTCTCCTCCATAATACGGAGATCATAACAGGACTGTTTGCAGGCCATGTCATGTATGAATGTGGCCAAAATGTTAAAAATATATATATATACTGTATGCGTTCACTCCTTTCTCTTAGATCCTCTGAGATCTTATTTAGACAGGTAAATTTAACAAAATGATAACCTAAGAGAACTGAAGGCCTACAATAACTAAAAGCCAGTAATCCATTGGAACACAATTCTCACTACATCCTTCAAGAATGAAATATTATTTCTCATCCATTAAATTGATATAATTGGAAAAGATCGGAAGCCTCCAGTGCAGGCAACGGTAAGAGAAAGAGGGCACTCTCATGCTTGTAGATTCCTACAAACATCTTAGAAAATAGGAATGTTGTATCTACATCCAAAAATGCAAACAGTAATATGTGAGAGGATAAAAAGTTGTGTATTGAAGTAATTTTTGTAGTGGCAAAAAGTGAAATAACTTGAATGTGTATTAGTAGTTGATGGTACATATACATATTATGTAATACTCTGCAACTATTAATGAGTATAATTATACTACAACTACTTATTGGACAAGATGGCCATAATATATTGTTTAATGATAGAAGCAAATTGCAGAGTAAACTGTTTAGCTAGTTCCCATTTTTGTTTCTAAACACACACACACATACACACACACACAGGAAAAACACACCTATTTGCATATGACTGAATAAACACAGAAATATCTGAAAATAAAAACATAAGACACAAGCAGTTACCATACCCTCAATGTGGGACAAGGAAAATTGAGAATATTAACTTTTCATTTATATATTTTTATTGTTTAATTTAAAAACATTATCACACATATTATTGTCATGAAATAAAACAAATCCAGTGAACAAAATGAACTGAAATGTCCCATTGGGTATCTAAAGTCCTTTTAACTGTATCAGTTATTATATACACAAACTTTGATTATAATCTTTCTTTTTAATAATTAACCCTAACTCTTTAGTTGGTGTCAAGACCCCTTTCAAGTTGGTCTACTAATCTTTACTCCCCATCTGAGCATGAAGGTAAATCTTTTGTTTTAAATTTCTCCAAAGCCTCTTTTTGTCCTATATCTGTTTCTTAACTTGCACAAAGAAGAGCTAACAAGAAAAATA
Organism: Rhinolophus ferrumequinum; assembly: GCF_004115265.2. NCBI lineage: Eukaryota > Metazoa > Chordata > Mammalia > Chiroptera > Rhinolophidae > Rhinolophus > Rhinolophus ferrumequinum. The sequence goes on from NC_046291.1 coordinate 70,204,582, forward strand.
AAAATGTGTTTATATTTTTGCCTATCATTACTTAGACTATTTATTTTTATCTTTGTTTCTCTTGCTATACACCAAGAAAATGTACATACGCTTTTAAAAATAAAACAAAATATAGAAATAATATCTAAGTTTTAAGGCCAGAATGTTATTTTAAAATTTTGCTAGCTTATTTATTTTAATGGAGTATAACAAACTTTCAACTCTTCTATCGATGGTTAGTAGTTTGAGCTTGGTGTCACTTCATATTTTGATAAAATAACTATAACTCGTATAATTGCCTTCAAAGGAACTATGTCCCTTGCAATAGACAAGTTGAAATGTTATTAAAAACAATATTACATGATTACACATACAAAAACACCTCTACTAGCCAATCCTCTCTATGACAATTGCTTTGATTTACTTTCAGAGACTTGAAATGAATTCATATTGATTCATTCACACTTTTTCCCTAATATTCCTCTTGGATTCAAAATCAGCATTTTGCAAAATAAGGTCCACTATTTCTGATACCCACATACTTTTATGGCTCCTTGTTTTTGAATCCTATGACTTAGACAAATAGCTCAGGTATGAGCATGTTTCCTCTAATTTGAGACACTGTTGTATTTGAAGAAGAATACCCCATTGTCATGATATCTGTGATCACTGAGAAATGTTCCTTTTTTTTTTTCCTCCTTGCCCATACCAGGTGCAGATTACATTCATGACTTCATGACTCTATCTCTATGACCTACTCCCAGAACCAGTTGTGGTTACTTATTTAAAGCTATAGTGATTTCATGTATAATCTATGTGCCCCTTGAGATCTGGAATTTAGCCACAGTGAGCTTGTTAAAGAGGCCAAACCACAAACTGCTATAGTCTGAGTGCAGAATAGAGGCTTTTTCCTAAGGACCCCAATTATATATTCAATTCACCAAGGTCTTCTGGGGCCATTACACTGACAAGCAATCCTACAGTGAATCCCAGGTCAATCTGACCTTCCATTCTCTGCAACTAATATTTCAAACTTCTCTACATTTCTCAAGATGCAAATCTGCTCAGCTCTCTCCTTCCTCTCAAGAAGGGACTGCATGTCCAATTTAGTTAGAGAGAACAGAAGCCATCAGACAGGAACTTCCTCTACTCCCCACCCAGAAACTTACATGAGCATGTGTTCTCTCCTTCTCTCTCTGATTAATCTGAGGCCAATTCTTTTAGCTAAACTATAAATCCTCTCTCCTCAGAAATTTTGCACTGTTAATTATACCTTCAGACCATTTCCCTTCCATTTTTTCTATATATATACACTAGTCTCATGAAAAAGTAATATTTCTCAAGTACCTTCCATCTCAGAAGAACAAAACCAAAACTAAATCACACATTTAATCATGTCCTCACTTCAACCTTTCCAACAGCCAGACACTTGTCATAATCACCAGAAAAATGCCAAAAAACCACACCCATAAATACAAAATTCAGCAACCCATTACAAAGTGAACACCCGTGAAACCATCCCCCAGGTGAAGAACAAAATATCGCCAACTCTCATGAGAGTTCCTTCCAATTCCTGCCTTCTCCCAATTGTTACCCTCTCTCTCTGCTCAAACATGACCACTAACCTGATTAAGAACACTGGGGTTTAGATTTATCTGATTTTATTATTATTATTATTTCTTTAAGATGATATTTTTAAACTTCATCCATGTTGGTGCAGTAATTCATTCATTTTCATCACTTATAATTTATCTTGGTATGACTAAGTTCAATGAATTTTAACAAAAATAAACAGTCATGTATCCATCACCACACACAAGATATAGAACACTTCCAGGGCTGGCTGGGTGGCTCAGGCGGTTGAAGCTCCATGCTCCTAACTCCAAAGACTGCTGGTTCGATTCCCACATGGGCCAGTGGGCTCTCAACCACAAGGTTGCAGGTTCAACATCTCGAGTCCCGCAAAGGAAGGTGGGCTCTGCTCCCTGCAACTAAGCTTGAACACTGCACCTTGAGCTGAACTGCAGCTGAGCTCCCGAAGGGCTCAGTTGGTTGGAGCGCATCCTCTCAACCACAAGGTTGCCGGTTCAACTCCTGCAAGGGATGGTGCCATGGGTTGCACCCCCTGCAACTAGTAATGGCAACTAGACCTGGAGCTGAGCTGCGCCCTCCACAATTAAGATTGAAAGGACAACAACTTGAAGCTGAACGAGACCATCCACAACTAAGATTGAAAGGACAACAACTTGACTTGGAAAAAAGTCTTGGAATTACACACTGTTCCCCAATAAAGTCCTGTTCCCCTTTCCCAATAAAACCTTAAAAACGTAAATAAATAAATAAAAAATAAAAAAATTAAAACACTTTATCATTAAAGAAAAAAAAAAGAACACTTCCAACCTCCTAGAAAGTTTTCTCATGTCCTTTTGCAGTCCATCCCCTCCCCACTCCCCACAATGGGTAACCATTGATCTGCTGTCACTGCAATTTAGCCTTTCCCAGAATTTTACATAAATAGAATCATATAGTATGTAATCTTTTCTATGAGTCTTATTTCACCTAGCATAACACGTTTGAAATTCATCCATGTTGTTATGTGCATTGGTGGTTTGTTCCTTTCTATTGCTAAGTTGTATTTCATTTTAGAAATGTACTGCAATCTATTTATCTATTGACCAGTTGTTGGACTGTCACATTGACATTATTCACTGTCAGTTTAATTTGCATTTTCCTTATTACTGATGGGGTTGTTTGGGGCCATTTATCTATCTTCTAATGCTTGACCAAGATTCGTGCCCATTGTTTTATTAGACTTCCTTATTTATTTGAAGACATTGTTTATATAGCCTGAATATAAGCTCTTTGCTATTATTTGAATTGCAAGTACCTCTTCCCACTATGTGTATAGCTTTTCCATTTCTTAATGGTGTCTTCTGATGAACAGAAATGATCATTTTTATTATAGTCAAATATATTGACCATTTACCTTTTGGTGAGTACATTTTGTGTCCTGCTTAAAAAAAATCTTTCCATAGCCCAAGAACATTGTGTTCCTTTATTATCCTATACAACCTGTATTAGTTTGTGTTTCATATTTAGATCTACAATGAACTTGGAATTAATTTTTGTGTATGGTGCAAGATAGGTGTTAACTTGCTTTCTTTCTACTTGTTTAGTATTTTGGTAAAAATATCTACTTAAACTAATACCATTTTGAGAAATTATCCTTCCCCATCAGCCAATATGTCACTTTTATCATAAATCAAGTATCCATATACAGTGGTACCTCAGTTTTCGAACGTCTCCGTTGACGAACATTTCAGTTTATGAACGCTGTAAATTTCATGGATTTATGGTATCATTAGATAGTAAAATTCATGCTAAATTTGCAGTTTTAGGGTTTGATTTTAAAAGTCTGGAACGGATTAATCCATTTTGCATTACTTTCTATGGGGAAACTGTGCCTCAGTTTTCGAATGTTTCAGAACTCTTACAATCTTCCGGAACGGATTACGTTCGAAAACCAAGGTACCCCTATATATACTGTTCTCTTCTGAGACTCTGTATTGAGTCTTCTAATCTATAAACAATATATAGCCTTCCATTTGTTTATTTATTCTTGAATTTCTCTCAATAATATCTATATATATACATATAATAATACAGTGGTACCTCGGTTTTCAAACGTAATCCATTCCAGAAGACCATTCGAGTTCTGAAATGTTTGAAAACCGAGGCACGGTTTCCCCATAGAAAGTAATGCAAAATGGATTAATCTGTTCCAGACCTTTAAAATCAACACCTAAAACTGCAAATTTAGCATGAATTTTACTATCTAATGAAACCATAGATCCATAAAATTTATGACGTTCATAAACTGAAATGTTCGTCAATGGAGACGTTCAAAAACTGAGGTACCACTGTATATATTATTATGTAATAATATATAATATAATAATATGTAATATAATATATAATAATATAATATATATATAATATAATATAATATATATGTGTGTGTGTGTGTGTGTGTATATATATATATACACATATATATCGTGTTTCCCCAAAAACAAGACCTAGCCATACAATCAGCTCTAATGCATCTTTTGGAGCAAAAATTAATATAAAACCTGGTATTATATTACATTATATTATATTATATAAGACCCGGTATTATATTATATTATATTATATTATATTATATTATATTATACCCAGTCTTATATTAAGACTGGGTCTTATATTAATTTTTGCTCCAAAAGATGCATTAGAGCTGACTGTATGGCTAGGTCTTATTTTTGGGAAAAAGCAATAGATATATATATCAAAAAAGTGTTAAGTGTATAAATATATATACGCTTACACACGTGTGTTTTTTGTGTGTTTTGTGTGTGTGTGTGTGTGTGTATGTGTAGTCTTTCATATTTTTAGTTAGACTTATTATTGCTAGGCAGTTGGTATTTTTGGTCTATTATAACGGTATTTTTATTTTTTTGTTTTTAGAGCTTGTTGCTGGTATATAGAAAAATTCCTTTTTATGTATTGACTTTTATACATCACCCTTGCTAAAGTCAACTATTATGAGTCAGATGATTATGGAGTCTGAGATGTCCCACAATCTGCTTTCTGCAAGCTGAAGATGCAGGAAAGGCAGTGGTGCATTTCTAAGGCCTGGGAGCTGGAGAGCCAATGGTGTAATTCCAGTCCATGTCTGAAGGCCTGAGAACCAGGAGCACTGAGAGCAGGAGAAAAACAATGTTTCAGCTCAAACAGTCAGGCAGGGAGCAAACTCAACCTCCCTCTGTCGTTTTGTTTTATCCGAGCCCTTATCAGATTGGAGGATGCCCACACATATTGGAGAAGGCCATCTGCTTTACTTACTCCACCAATTCAAGCATTAATCTCTTCTAGAAGTGCCTTCATAGATACATCGAGAAATGACATTTAACCAGATATGTGGGCATCCCATGTCCCGGTAAAGTTGACACACAAAATTAACTATCACATTCCCATTGCGTATATTTTGTGGAACTTTTGCTCAAGTTCCCTATCTTCACTATTCAAGGAATAGAAACCTGCTCTAAGCCAATTAGGCTTCCTGCTTTGAATCTATGAATCTTGACTACAGAGATGCAAATTGGGGGGTTAGAAGGTGGCGGGCAGGTGGAGAGTGGAGCTGATTCACCCAAGTAATGACATTTGAAAATGACTTTCCAGTGATCAGTTTATACCACTTACTTCATGCTCTCTGAGTACTGACATAAGTCTAAAGCTCCACTAACACTTGTTATGCTCCCTTTCTAGCAATAAAAAAAAAGGTAAGGTTTCAACCTTACAACCTAGGACAAACAATAGTATATTGCTAGAATTTAATAAAATTGTACTATACTTCCTTTTACACTTATTTCTATTTATGTCAGGTGTTATAATTTTCCATTTATGATATGGCATAGAAAACTTGATTTAAAAAACACAATTTAAATCAAAAAATTAGGTAAAAAATGAACAGTTGAAAATTGATGTGAAAAAAATCAAGAACATGTTTTGAGAAGGACTGAAATTTGGGAAACACAGCCCAAGCAAAAGAATCAGAGCAGTGGCCAGTTCAGTGGTTAGTCTAACCCACTCTTCATCACACTCCCATGACCAAATCTTCCTTCTTTCCAAATTTCCCTTCAAAAACATCCCAGCTTCGTTTTTTAAGCTTATTCCCTACTTTCTTAAATTTCTTTCCTGATTAGCTTCTTTGTAGTTCTCAGATTGACTTTGTCTATGTTCTAAGTATACAATGACTGATTTTGTACAACACAGCAGATTCTGCTATGGTGTGGTTAAAACAGCAGGCACTCCAAAAGTCATCCCAAAAAGCAAAGCCTTCTAAAACAGTTTATTTGTAATGTATGAATTAGTCAGAGAAAAAATGATTTTAAATGTTGTTGTGTGCACAAGGCCACCCGGCCATGCCAGATGAGTCCCATCACCCAGAAATAGCTCAGCTACATCCCAATCATTATGAAACTAAAGCTCCTTTCAAGACAGGCTTTGAATGCACAGAAACTTTTGAAATGCAAGTGACTGCAGACTCTATCTTTCCGAGTTACAAAAAGCTCTTCTGAGCTGTTTTTAATACCCCTTGTATACAATTTCTCTACATTCCTTCCACTCTCTCCCCACTTTTTCTTGCTATGTTTTCGTTGGCTCTTAATTTCATTAAAGTCCTTCTGTTTTTCATTTGTGGTGATGAAATCAATAATTAGGTTATGATGTGAATCCAAATATAGTTGTCTTTTTTTTTTTTATTATTGAGCCTAAAACCAAGACTTTGTTTTCATTTTTGTTCTTCATCAGTCTTTCATTGCATTTCATCAGTGAATTTTATCAGAATCTTCAATACTGATAACACTGTCAATCTTATTTTCAAGTTAGGGCTTTTCATATGGGCTGTACTTGGCACTGACCTCTGTATGATTTGGATTTTATTAATCGCTTTGGCTTTAACTCACATTGGGAGGCAAAGAAAACCAGCAATCAGCCTGCCATGAATTTGCTATGGGATCACATGCTGTTGCAGAACAACCATATAAATTTGCTGAGGAAAGACAGATTCACAGCAGGCAGATTAGAGCAGCCTGGTCCCTAGGCACTAGTTAGGCTCCAGGGAAAAGGAAGCCAATGAGGATGGTGCCAAAGAGAAGTGTATGTACACTCTCCTGAGATAAACCTTTTAAAAGAGCAGGATCCACTGCACTGCCATCAATACAGGAAGGAAGGCAGTGTAATGAAGTAAAAATAGCACTGGGCTAGAAGTTACGAAGATTGAGTTTGAGACCAAGCTCCACCATTGAATAGTTGTGTGGTTTGGGGTAAGGCATGTAAACAGTCCAAGCCTCAGTTTCCTTTCCTGCAAAACAAAATAAATACTACTGCACAATTGCAAAGGTCAAATATAAAAATGCTTATAAGAATTGCCTTCTAAAATATAAAACTTTATATAAATATAAAATGGCCTGATTAATCAGTATCTTATAATTAATAATAATAGTAAATGCCTTGCCCCTGAGTTGGGCAAGCAGCTATTAGTATTCAAACAGTGTAAGTATAAAGATAAATTTAAATGGCACCTAAATCTCAGAGGAACTTTCTGTATTTTTATTTTCAAATAGGGTTTCTTCATGATGGGTCATTATTGAAGAGAGTCTCAGAAAAAAAAAAAAAAAGATTATCCATAGGAGAGATTGAAATCGAATAAGCTGTTTTTTAACATGCAAAATGGCTGTTTTTATGTATAGTTATAAAAACTCTCCTTAGTTCCTTCTCTAGATGCTCACTGTATATTCCTTTTCCCAGAGAGATCCATTTATTTTCTGCATTTCAATAACGCTGCTGTTTTCTGAAGAGTTTTATGATACCAGGAGAGTGAGGTACAAGAACAATAAACATATTTATGGAATCCAGACATGTTACTAATAAAACATGAGAAAAAGAAATGTAAACTTAAAACAATAGGCTACATACTATTCCCAAAAGGTCCTTGCACACGCTAAGTCCATAGGGCTAAACAGAACCAGGCAATAAAAGAAAATAAAACCACGTGTATAAAATAACTTGGTAAGAGTGTTCTGAAACAGTCATGGGATGAACTGTAACAATGCACTACCAATTTTTTAAGTTACTTAAAAATTAACTTAAGGTAAATAATATTAAGGTAAGTGATTACAACATGCTGTGTGTGCACGCGCATTCCATCATTAGTGAGTCATGAAATTTGTTTTGCTTTTTCTCTCATAGTGATATTATGATCTGGCTAATTCCACACCACCAGACAAATACTCAAAAGAACAGATCTAAACCATGTGATTGTTCATAAGCTGTATTTGCTTCAACTCTCTTTGTTTGATATTAATATAGTTATACCACTTTTCCTAGGTTAGTGATTCCACCCTTTTATAGTCAAACGTTCTGTATCCTAGTGTTTTAAAAATTATCCCCAGTAAACAGGATTTGTCTTTAAAACACAAAAATCTAGATTGGTAATCTTTGTTGTATAATTGGAGCATTTAATCCATTTGCATTTAATGTAATTACTGATAAATTTGTGTGGTTTTTTTCAACTTTACATTTTGAAATAATTACAGATTCATAGGAGAAAAGATAGTGTAGAAAGGGCTTCTGTACCCTTCACTCAGTTTACATTTTACATACTTATGGTATAATATGCAAACCAGGAATTTGACATTGGTACAATGTGTGTGCACAGTACGTAATTTTATCACATGTGTAGGTTTGTATAACCACAACTGCAATCAAAACACAGAACTATTTCATCACCACAAAGATTTCCCTCATGCTACCCCTTACCCCACCAGTCTTAACCCGTGGTAACCACTGATCTGGTTTTCATCTTCATAAGTTTGTCATTTTGAGACGGTTATATAAGTGGAATCATATGACATATAAACTGAAATATTTTTCCCAATAAGCATAATGCCCTTGATCCATGAAAGTTGTTGCACTTATCAATAGTTTCTTCCCTTTTATATTTTCGTATTATCTGGTATGGATATACCACAGTTTGTTTAACCATTCACCTATTGAGGGATATTTTGGTTGTTTCCAGTTTGGGGCTCTTACAAACCAAACTGCTAAGAACAATTATGTGTAATTTTTTGGGGTGGAAATACATTTTTATTTCTCTGGGATACATGCCCAAAATGCAATTGGTACCAGCTATGGTAGGTGCATATTTATTTTTTAAAAAAACTGCCACACTGTTTTCCAGAGTGGGTATACCATATAACGTTCACATATATGAGAGATTTCGTTACATACTTGCCCGCTTTTAGTATCATCACTATTTTTTATTTTAGCAATTCTAATAGGTATATAATGATCTCTCATCTTGGTCTTACTTTGCATTTCCCTAATGACTAGTCATGTTGAACATTTTTTTCATGTGTTTGTCATTTGGTATATCCTCTTTGATGAAATTTTTCTCTATATCTTTTGCTTATTTTCAAATTGGATTGTTTTACTGGTAAGTTTCAAAGTTCTATATTCTAGATATGAGTTCTTTAAGATATATGGTTTGTGGATATTTCCTCCCAGTCTGCAGCTCTTCTTTCCATGCTCTTCATATGGTCTTTTGCACAGCAAAATTTTTAATTGTGATGAAGTGTATTTTATCAATGTTTTTCTTTTATGAATCTTGCTTTTGGTGTCACGTCTAAGAACTCACTTCTAAGCCCCAGGTCCTGAAGAGTTTATCCTATGTTATCTCCTATCAGCTTTATAGCTTGGCCTTCTACATTTAAATCTATGATTCATTTTGAGTTAATTTTTGCATGAGGTTTAGGTTCTTTTTTTATTGGGTGGGGGGTGGGGGGGTAGTGGATCAGGCTATGGATATCCAATTGGTCCAGCACCATTTGTTAAAAAGATTATCTTTTATCCATTGAATTGTTTTGCACATTTGTAAAAAATTTAATTGGCTGTAGTTGTACGGAGCTATTTCTGGGTTCTCTATTCTGTTCCATTGATCTAAATGTCTATCCCTCCGCCAATACCAGACAGTCTTGATTATTATAGCTATATAATAAGTCTTGAAATCGGGGATGATTCCTCCCACTTTATTCTTTTTCAAAATTGTTTTAGCTATTTAACTTCACCTTTCCATGCAAAATGTAAATCTATCGTATTATTCATTTCTCACTATTTATCCCACTTGTTCTATGTCTTTGCTTTGTTTTGTTTATTTACTTACCTGCTTGTTTCTTTTTTTTCCCCAAGGGTTAATTTTTTATTACTTTACCAGCTCCCCCCATTAGCTTGCAAGAGTTATGCTTTTTTACGCTTTTTTCAATGTTTGCCCTAGAAACGTATAACAAATTAAATTAATTGGTATTTTACCCTGTTCCTAGACAATGTAAAACTCTTAGAATACTTTATTTCATTCTCTCAGCTTATATGCCATTGTTATAATATAGTTTAATTCTCTCTATATATAGTATAATTTTATAAATAATTTTATAATCATTTTATACAAACTAATGCATTGAATGATGTATTTACCATTTTTCCATTCTTCTTTCTCTTGGAAGCATCTCTAAGCTTCCACATGGAGTCATTTTTCTTCTGTCTAAAGAACATTCACTAATATTATTTTCATTGTAGATCTGCTGGTGAAGAAGCACCTTGATTTTTGATTGAAAATATTTCTACTTCACTTTCATTTTCTAACCATTTTTTCCAGAAGGTATGATTGATCAGTTGGTTAATATTTTGTGTTGTTTTTTTTAATTAGATATTGTGATTTTGATTATATCATTCCTCCTGGCAGCCATTATTTCTGTCTTTCCACCACAACCACCAACAAAAACCGAGCCCCAGATGATTTAAGGTTTTTCTTTGCTATTTTGGTCAACAAATCTACTATGATGTATCTACATATGCCTTCTATTTATTTATGCTGCATAGGATTTTCAGGGTTATTTGATATATCCTTCATCAATTTCCAAAATTTCTCAGTTTGTCTTTTCAAATAGTGCTTTTGTCCTGTTTTCTCTCCTTTTCTTTGGGGATTTCAATTACATATGTTTCACTTTTCTCCCAGTGTCCTCACTTATGCTCTTTTCTGTACATCCCATTTCTTTAGTTTCTCTGTGCTTCACTCTGAATGTTTTCTTCTGACCATTTCACCAATTCTTTCTTTAGTTATATCTAATCTGCATCTAAGCAAATCCATTGAATTCTTAATTTGGGTTATTGCATTTTTAAATTTAGAAATTCAATGCAGCTTGTTTTTGAAGTTTCTAGTTTTCTTTGTCAGAATTTTCAGTTTTGTCCCTTCTTTCATGGAACAATTTTTTTTTTAAAGTATAGTTATTTTAAAGATCCATGTCTGATAATACCAATACCTGGAATCTTGAAGATCTATTTCTATTGTTTGGTGTTTCCATTCATTCCTATTCATGTTATTTTGTCCATTGATATGTGTGGATATATTTTTTATGATTTTTTTTTATTTTTGTTTTTTATATTTTTTAAATTGAAGACTAGGATGGTGTTATCTTCCATCAGAAAGTATTTGTGTTCATTTCTCTCAGGTGCCTGTGAACACCTGCAGTCTGGGATGATCACAATTTAATTATAGGGATTAAGAAGATTCTAAAATGAGCCAAGTTCCTGTGAGAACCTGTTTACTTTTCATTTACTTTTTTTCCTGGGGTGAAATATTTTGGGGTTCCAAACCCAAAGAAAACAAGGTCCACCAGGATTTGTTTCTCAACAGAATTTGGACTCTTTGTACTCTCAGCCCTTTGGATCTGTCAGATGTGCTGTTCAGCTTCCCACCTGTCCATCTGAACCAGCAAAAGTGGGCATAAATACTGGTGTCTAGTCGCCATACACTCCTGTTCTCCCCTGTTTTTAACCCCCTTATCCATTGTTTTCCTTATTGTTTTTCTTATTCCTAGAACGTCTACGGTGCTGTCCTTTCTCTTCACCAATTATGATTCACACCCTCCCCTTTCTTTATGCTACTTATGGCTAAAGGGGGTCTCACCTTTTCTTGCCTCACATTTTTATGAGGGACTTTGTACTCTCTTTTGGCTTCTTTCCTCATTCATTTCCCACACTTCCCTATGGGAGGATTAGTGAGTCAGTGTGATGCGAGTTTGGGAAACCTCTTGTGGGCTGTGCTCCTTTCTAGAACTGCCTGCCTTACACAGAGAGGACACTGTGTTCTGCTCCCATACATGTTGGCCAACCCCATCCATGCAAAAGGGACACCTGCAGTTTTGAATGCTAGAGTAAATAAATCCATAATGGGGAGTAAAGAAGATAGGAGATGTCCATTTGGCCACATATTAAATTGTATTCTCTGATACATCATTTATCCGTAATGAAACTATTATTTTGGTCTCTCTTATTTGGTTTCTGTCTTATTTATCAATAGGTTCCAAGCTCGGGAAAGAAAAAAAAAAGGAGTGTCATTTATTATATGGTGGAAGCTCTTCATCCTGATCTTTATGAATGTTATCGCCCCGGAGTCATGCCTTCATCCTGAAGCAATACACTGATACACCCAGCCATACGCTTTCCCCCTCCCCATTGCCATGCGCGATTCATAGCCAGGGATTGACGAGATGTTTAGAGTCCCAGTAAACTGAAAATCATGGAACTGAAGGAAGTTTCCCAAAGACACAGAGACATAGTATCATGGAATCGAACCAAAGCAACTAAACAACTTGTACATTTTGCCCACAACTATAACATCAACTATGGTTTGATATGAGCGAAGTCACCACATTATTAACTATAGTTTACATTTCTACAGTATTTTTCTTTCTTTAAAATATTACAGCACCATTAACTGAGACCTTATGCCATCCAAGCCAAGGGCCACGTTTCCCTAACCTGACTAGAGCAAAGAGCCTGAACTATAGGAACAACAGTGCAGCCTGCCTCCCTAAACCCACAAACTGTGTTTACATAGACACATTGATAAAACTCCTTGTATCTTAAAATGTTACCATAAGCTTTAGTTTTCCTTTTTATCCCCCCTGAGAACTTCTGCTTATTTGCAACTATTTTGGGGCCAAAGCAGTACTCTGAGAGTGTTTTGGCAACAGTGTCTGTTGTGGTCAGCAACCCTTCTGCAGCTGGGATTTCTGAGCAGAAGTGAGTAGCCCTTGCCTTCTAGTGCTCCAGGAGCAAAATAAGCAATACATCTATGGGAGTTAGATAGCGGCAGAGCTTCCCCCTCTCCCCTTCCCTTCCTTCATGTGATCAAGGAGGTCAAAGCCACGGGTGCACATTTCGCTATGTCACTCACAGCGGGGATAATACAGGGATGCAATCCTAACCACTAGGCCCTGAAACAGATCGTGGGAAACTTCACTGACTGAAGTGATTGCCAGACGAAGAGCCTGGGTGTCTCAAGGTGGAGGACTTGTCACGGGTTAAGACTGTATCCCCTGAAGTAGAGACATACTTTGGGGTAGGTATGTACATGTCCGTGTGTTTGGTGGGGCATGGTTCACCTACAGAATTTATCCAAAGACAATAGACAACAAGGTCATAGATTAAATAAACAAACATCTAGGTTTGTCGTAACTATAACCAATAAAACAAAGGCAATCCAAATAAGAGCAACAACAACAATTAAAAAAAAAAAATCCACCAACACAATTTTTCCTGGGCGAGCAGTCATTCAGAGTAAGAAGCTAGAGGTGATGAGACATCCTAGAAGGTAAAAGTCACACTCTTAAAACGTAGGAGTCAGGTCCGGCTAATCCAAACTGAACAAAACCACTATAAGTCATCAACTTATATATCTGGAAAAGGCGCTTATAGTACCAAAACTGGGACTGTGAAAATGCAGACCATTGACTAAAATTCAGCCTCATACCCCAAGATGTTGTCATGTCCTAATGACCTTCAAACAACAAAATAACCAAAGAAATTTTTTTGAGTCACCAACACTTTAAATAAATATGTTGGAATCATAAAGAAGAAAAAGCCTGTAAGAAATATCCTGTAAAGTCCTGTAGACAACTTTCATTGACGCCTAAAAAACAGGCCAGGGCCTTTTAGTTTCTTTTTTAAAAATTAATCTTTCATGAATGATACTTCTATGTAATCCTAAAACGCTTTCTCTCAGTACTTCCCCCCTCCTGCTAACATCTGCCTTCATTTGAGGAACTGGTGACATTACCACCCGCGCGCTCCACTGAGGGTCACACACTTCCACTTTTAATGACCTACAGCTTTCGAAACCCACATTAGGCAAAAGGACATTTCTCACAAAAAAAACATGCTCTTCGCTCCGACAAAGGGCTATTTGTGAGGCTGCCTCCTGTTTGAATTGCCCCATAGTAAGACAGATGCTGGAAAGGGAAGTTCGAGAATCCTTCTTCTAATCCAGATCCACTTTTAGTTACTTCCTCTGCTTGCTTCCAACACAGCTGCACAAAATAAAACAAAAAGAGGAAATGGGGACACCCAGACTGAATGTTATTAGTGGCTTCAGCAAAAGCCTTTAGGAAACCCTCTTAGGAACCTGTCACATCACAGAGATGTGCCATCTTCCCTGTAGAACTTTGCTCCAAAAACAGAATTTATGCAATTTCTTAATGCAGACTATTAATGCTGAAATACAGCTGTCATGCAAGGTAATAACTTAGGAAAAAGGTGACACTCAGCCAAAATGTTTCCGGGAATTAAAATGTTGTTAACCAATGTTCCTTTTAACCAACCAAATAAACAACGGCAAGATATGGTAAGTTTTGTCTCAGAGAAAGAAACTCACAGCAAAATTCTGGACTAAATATCTGGAGAGCGGTGTTTTAATTCCACCTCTGTAAGCCTCTGGGCAATTTTCCTAAATTTACTTCCTTCCTCTGAATCTTAGTATCTTTATATATTAAAAAAATAGAGGGGAGGGCGTTGAACTTAATAATAATTACTGTTTTGAGACATCTGTGTCTGATGTCCCATGAACACATAAAATTAATATATTTAGGTGTAACTCATTATCTTTACCAATGCCCAACTAATACTCTTTCTCCAGTAATTCTTACTTCAGTTAAGGATGCCACCAACCACCCTGCTTCCATAGCTAGAAATCAGTTAGTCATCCTCTCCTCTTCTATTTTTCATAATACAGTCCTCCTTTAAGTATTTCAGCATAGTTCACTACATATTTTTATTTTGTGAAAACCTAATCCTATTAGATTAATACCTGAATCTCTTGCTGAATCATCCATTTTTCTCCAAGCTTTTGTCAAGCCTTTAGCTCAGATCTGTCCACCCTAATTCAAGCCTTTGCAAGAGCACCCTTGCTGGTCTTCAGGCATTATGTTGTATTGTGTTGCACTCTACTACAATCTAGGTTTTTCAAAGTCACCTGACTTTAATCTTACAAATTGCATACTATATAATTCTCTCCTATTTGAAATCCTTCAGTTATTCCCCACTGCACACAGAATAAAGTCAAGCTTTTTAGCTCATTATGCTGGGTCCTTCAGCACCATTTTTCACAAACACTCCACTCATCCTGTAAAAATTCTTGATTTTCAGCATGCTCCTGAATGTTTCATAACTTCTTGTATGTATGTTGTACATACATACAATGTTGTATATACAGTGTCCTAAAGACCTGTTGATGTAAAACTCTCCCTCAACACTCAGCTTTAACATTTCCCTTTGTGCTTCTATTGCTTGTTTGTCCCTCCGTCCTCCAGAATTAATTCCTGGTATTTGCTTCTAAGAGGAGAAAGTTTAGAAGTGCAAAGAGACTTCAATGTTAGACATTCCTTTTTGTCTCTTCACACTAACAAAATTAATTCTACTGAAGAAGAAGAGAAGTAGAAAAAGAAGACACCATCCAGGAACAATGGTGAGTTGACAGCCACAGTCCCTTAACTTGGGCTTGTTCAAAGATATCACCTTTATGGTATATCAAAAGGGATATTTAGCTTATGTCCTATTACAAAGAAATAAATAACATCATAGTTGAATATCACTCTAACATGACAGTTTATAAGAAGGTGCTAGGGAAAAGAAACCACACTCTTGAAACAGTTGGTGTTACAAGCTATGGTTGTAATTAGTCTCAAGGAGGCAATAAAAAATATTCCTGGGGAACCCAGGAACTATAGAAAGAATATTTCTAAGAGACAAGAGAAAACTGGTACATAGACTGCTACAAGACCATGGGAAAGTTGCTTAACTTTCCTGGGCCTCAACTTTCTGACTTAAAAATGTGGGAACACACACACACACACACACACACAAATGTGGGGACACAATTAGACAATGAGTGATGACATGGTGACCTCTCGCCAATCTGTAGAAAGATTTGCAGCAACGGTTCCAGAACGAATTGTGCACTTCTGTAGGACGAAGGTATAGGTAGGTTGGCCAATACTTCAAGCTGTCTAGTTTGCTTAGCACAGCCCTAGGTTTTGCATGTTGTCCTAATTTAACTTTCTTTTTTTTTTCAAATGCCTCCTCACAGTTTTGAAAATGTCCCATTTGGGGAGATTCATTGTATCATAAGTATAGCATGAATTTGTATTTTTTTTCCCCTGAAAATTTTTAGGTATTATGTACATGTCTGGCTTTTGTTCAATTCACTGATTATGGAGAAAAGTGAGAGTTTAGAGTTGGACTAGAAAACTTTTCCTCTTTTTTAAATCTCCTTAAAAACATTTCTTCCTGTGATTTCTTCCTCAAAATTTAGCATAAGTCAAAGATTCATATAGCCTTTTAAAAATAATCTTCAGGCGTTATTTACTTTGGTTTAAGTTTACAGATTCCAGTGGAACCTTGTCTATTTTTCCAAAAAAATCATTCTTATTTGCACTCCCCCATTGAAAGCTTTCTTGCTGAGGGAATTCAGCAAAATGTATATATCATTTTAACATCTGCAGGATTCACAGCATTTAATTAGGAAAGCCAGGAGTACCAGAGGACATTTTCAAAGCAGCACTTCAGGTAAGAGACCCGCTTCTCAACCTCTGCTGTGACTAATGGTTCTGCAACTCATTTGATGTTCATTGCATCACAGAATTTCCCCCTGGAGATTTGGAATTCAAATCAGATGAACAGATGTTCACAAATTAAGGCACTCGATACACCTCCAGCGATCATGAAGTGGTAGGTAGAGAGGAGACAGATAAAGAAAGAAACAAACAAGAAATTTTGAAAACATTAATTTCTCGTCTCCTTATCCCTTCTCATCTCCACAGATCCCTTTCTCTCCGCTCACCATCACTGCTGCCCACCCCTATATTATTTTTCCTACAACTCCTCAGTCTCCATAGACAAGAGAGTTCTGTTCTCTGATAGACCATCTTAGTTGAGTGAGTGAGGGACATCTGTTTTCAGGTACCAAAAGCGAATCTCTTTCTCTTTTCCTCTCTTCACTATCATGGTTCTTGTTTTCAGTCAATTGACTGAGAACCAGAACTTGTAAATACTGAATGTTGCTTTTCTAGGCTATGGTTCAGCAAGCAGAGAAATTGGCTTTATCCCGGACAGAAGTGTTTGTGTAACAACACTGATCCTCAGTTCCTTCCCCCTTGGATGTTTTCTCTCCTGTCACAGGCTTTGATCCAGGCTGGTTAGCTGAGGATCATTCCCGTTTGTCTCCACCCCAATCGTAGGTTCCAAACATTGTTTTCCATTCTCAGTCTTATTCAAAATGCAGCTCATCTGCTCCTGCAGCCCACCAAGCACCTAACTTTCCCCTAGGAAATAGGAAAGCTATGCATATTAATGTAACTGATAAGAACATACATTTATATCTTATTTAAAGTTCTATTAAAAGGAACCCTTCCATTCATAGTAATTAGTCCTTCATAAGTGAGAAATACTGCAAAGATCTCCAGTAACATTGCCTTTCAGGACTTTCTTTGTCTCTCTGTATATTAGAGTAGGTGTCACTGTCTCATGAAAAACAGCCAGTTGACCAATAAACACTTTAATGAATGCTTTTTTGGGCACATTATATTTCATTCCATGTGCCTTTCCCAGTTGATTGTTAACGTACATATTTGCTTTTACAAAATAATAATGATTTGTAATCCTCACGTGGAGCTCATAGAGAAATTATAAAAACCCACATTTGCCTGTCCTTCATCATTCTCCACGTTGCAATCTTTTACTTGTTCAACAATGTTTTAAAACGTCCTAGATTTATGTTTTGTACTCTGGTGACAGCAGCTCCACGTTTGCCTCCGGAGAGCCATTCCTCATCTGCCTTATCTGTTTTGGAGAACCTCGACGGTAGACGTGGCTGTGTGACCGCGAGGTAAGGTCATTCAAGCTCATCTTGTCAAACCTGTCACAGCCCCACGATTCCACATCACAGAGTTTCCCCTCATGTATTCTTTGCAATGTCACACAACAGGGGATTCTAGAATTCAATATGCAATATCATATTCTGTAAATTGAGTGGTTGTTTCAACAAAAATTTCCAGCGTTGTAAAATGTGGAGCATAAAAATAAACAGAAGAAAATAGTGATTCACCTCACTTATTCTATCTCAAGGGAGAAAATTCATGGCAGAAGGAAAGAAAATCTTTTCTACCCATGGTAGAGGGTTGGGGGCAGGAGAGGGTGAGATGGCAGAAAAGCCACATTTTCTCTAGCCATCCAGAAAACATCTTTGTTTACCATTGTAGTGTTGCCAAGGCAACAACAGCTACTTATGACATCACGTGGATATGACTATCACAGGCATGATAGCACTGTTGTTTAAATGTTCTACTGAATCTTGTCTCTCTCTGTCTTTCTTATTCCCCAAGGGAAAGTCAAAAGGATCACCGGAGGCCAAAGACTATTAAAAAAAAAAAAAAAAAAAAGAGCAAAACTAGATTGCAGTCTATATTCAGCTCCATTGGGATCATTCCTATTTTATTTTTAAACCAATAGTGGTGAATCAAGTGAGTTCTGGGGTTAACGGTTGCAGTATTGACACCTCTATGCCCTAACCTCCGCACCTGCCATCTCTTTCCCAAAAATCTCCAAAGGAAATAATAGATTTTACTGTCAATGGAAGGAGGAAAGGAAATGCCCCACATCTTCTCCCGAATCACCTCAGACCTTTAGGGCACACTCCCGCACACAGCTGTGTTGACAGGAACTTGTTTCTGTACATTGCGAGCAGCCGTGACTCCCTGTGACCATGGAAACCCAAGTAGAACAGAATGTCACCCTCCCTGTACAACTGCCCCTTGCCAGCTTGTAGACCATGCTCCCGAGAACTTGCTGCCACTACGCTGAATTTGTAAGAAGGACCCAAGTCAGCCTTCAGGAAGCAGTGCCGATGAAATAGTGTCCGGTGGTGTGTGTGCATGGGGCTGTGAGTGAGGGAGTGGCTTGTGAGGAAATGTAGTGATAAGGCTGAGATGGAAGTTTTTCAAAGGGATGAATCTAGATCCACATGGCTTCTGAATATAGCCTTTAACACGTTTAGGTTGTTTTGAAATTTCTGGCAGATTTTCGAGATGGAAATGCTTAAGTCCCTATTTGGCTGGCTGAGGAACAATTCATGCAGGTACTGGACGGAGTGTAGCTAGCAGGCCTGGGAGGAAGCTGGCACCCTGATGAACTCTAGCCTACCCTAGGTGCTCAGAAAGGAAAGCAAAGCAGTATGGGGGCTCCCTGTGCTCTGGATGAACCTCTCATGGCCGCAGGGAGATGGTGCAAAGCTCAGTTTCACACAGAGCTTTGGCCCAGGACTGGGGAGAGGACTGCAAAAAGTGAAGCAGAATGGGTTATAAAGTGAGAGGAAGCGTTGGGTGAGAAACGAAGTTACCATGGCAGGTATTTGAAACATAAAATATTACTTCTGTGAGGCACATGGTATTTTAGTAAAGAATAGGGCAAAGTAGGCAATAAACTTACAATGATGGTACCATCTGACCACGTGATTCCTTAAAGCATAAAGGGAACTGGATGTGAGGCTTCGCTCTGTTCTATAAACCTTTAATTAGGACAGGCCCTGCACAAACTGCGCATCCAGCGCTCTCTCTTCACTGGGGTCCCTCGTGCCAGCCTACACAGAGTGCGACACATATTGCCCTCGTATTCTCCACACACCTCACACCATTATCAGATCTACCAACCAGGCCATTCCTTGATAGCCTCCCAAATTTCTAATCGTTATTGCCTCTCCTTCCACATTTAGAAGGTCTCAACCCCATGGAATACAACTCTCCACTTCCCAAGGTGATGGGAAGAGCGGTGTAATCATAGGCCCATGTTTGGAGTAGCTGTGGTCATTTTTACTACTCAATTTACAAAACAGCTCGGTATTTACTAAACCGGCTCAAATAGCTAAGCCTGCCTCGAGCACATAGCATTCAGGGCCTGATGACAATATATGGGACAACTCTACTTGGAAATTATTGACTTCAGGCAGAAATCGAGAACCATAAGTCCTTCCTCCTCCTAGGCAGGAATAAGACTTCAAGTAATCCACCATAAAAGTGATATCTGTAAGTCATAAAGATAAATATTTTTTGTTTAATATACATATTTCAAGTTTTTAAGACATAACACATTTCTCTTAAATGGAAAAATGAGAATGGAAATCAAGTCCATGTATTTTGAAAAGTCACAGAAAATAAATTCTGATAAAAAAGAAGTTATGATTTTGAAAAAAAAAAAGAGATGAATGTAAGCTCCTATTTTTTATGTTATTGTTTTCTGCAGAAAGAGAAAAAAATGTTCATGGTATCTTGGAAAAGTGCCTTATTAAGAGTTAAGTTTTCAGTGAGGAATAGAGTATTAGTGAATAATCACATAAAGTTAAGGTTAAACAATATTGTCATAAAGAAAATCACTTAGGTATTAACCGACATCTGTAAGAGAAAAGCCAAAAATTGTATTTTTGAAGTTGTTTTGTTAATTATATTTTTAGTTTATA